>NC_083569.1:38272148-38947148 GCF_027579695.1 Neoarius graeffei
CCCTTGCGGTGCTCTTGCAGCGCCGGACCCCAGCTGGAATGTGGCTTCATGGAGTTCTTCAACCGCTGCAGCAAAGTGGAGAGATCGAAAATGGATTAAGAATTCATCGACATGACAGACATATCTTTTCTTCTTCATGGTATACGCTTATCGTGCTTCCAAGGCAGGTAGAATTCTTCAGAGAAAGCTGAGTAAGCCAAAACGATAGAGCAATTTGAAATGAGCAGTATGCTGATGTAGATAACTAATAGAAGACTTGCTCATTTTAAAGGATTTTCTTGATTAACTGCATTCATGCGACTCTTTTATCCAAAGCATATACAGTGGTATGCAAAAGTTTGGGCACCCCTAGTCAAATTTGCTGTTACTGTGAACAGTTAAGCAAGTTGAAGATGAAATGATCTCCAAAAGGCATAAAGTTAAAGATGACTCATTCCCTTTATATTTTAAGCAAAAACAAATTTTTATTTTCATCTTTTACATTTTCAAAATGACAAAAAAGGAAAAGGGCCTGAAGCAAAAGTTTGGGCACCCTGCATGGTTATTAGCTAGTAACACCCCCCCTTTGGCAAGTATCACAGCTTGTAAACACTTTTTGTAGCCAGCTAATAATCTTTCAGTTCTTACCTGGGGGATTTTCACACATTCGTCCTTGCAAAAGGCTTCCAGTTCTACAAGTTTCCTCGGCTGTCTTGCACGCACTGCTCTTTTGAGATCTATCCACAGATTTTCAATGATGTTTAGGTCAGGGGACTGTGAGAGCCATGGCAAAACCTTCAGCTTGTGCCTCTTGAGGTATTCCATTGTAGATTTTGAGGTGTGTTTTGGATCATCGTCCTTATTATAGGACCCATCCTCTTTTTAACTTCAACTTTTTTACAGTTGGTGTGATGTTTGCTTCCAGAATTTGCTGATGTTTATTTGAATCCATGCTTCCCTCGACCAATGAAATGTGCCACTGGCTACAACACAACCCCAAAGCATGATTGATCCACACCCATGCTTCAGAGTTGGAGAGGTGTTCTTTTCCTGGAATTTGGCACCCTTTTTTCTCCAAACATACCGTTGCACATTGTGGCCAAAAAGTTCTATTTTGATTTCATCAGTCCACAGGACTTGTTTCCAAAATGCATCAGGCTTATTTAGATGTTCATTTGCAAACTTCAGATGCTGAATTTTTTTGGCTAGGACGCAGGAACGGTTTTCTTCTGATGACTCTCCCATGAAGGTCATTGTGGCAGCGGGGGCGTGGCCAAGCGCCGGTCTGTGACAGGAGGGCAGAGTCAGGGAAGGTAAGTGGCAGAATCACTACACCTGTTGTCAATTAACCTGTGTTTGTGTGTGTCTTCCCAGTGACCGTGCCCTATTTAAAGAGGGAGAGCAGAGAGCTCATCCCGGAACCAGACGCCGGTTGTGTGTTGGTGTGTGTCTGAGTTCGAATTGGTTCACTGGAAAGTGTGGCAATAAAAATCGTATTTTCGAACCTGATCTCTGTCCTGCCGTCCTCTGTGCTCCACCCCTTCGTTAGAACCGTTACAGTCATATTTGTTCAGGTGTTGCTGCATAGTAGAACAGTGCACCACCACTCCAGGGTCTGCTAAATCTTTCTGAAGGTCTTTTGCAGTCAAACAGGGGTTTTTATTTGCCTTTCTAGCAATCCAACGAGCAGTTCTTTCAGAAAGTTTTCTTCATCTTCCAGACCTCACCTTGATCTCCACTGTTTCTGTTAACTGCCATTTCTTAATAACATTACAATCTGAGGAAACAGCTACCTGAAACACTTTGCTACATTCTTGTAGCCTTCTCCTGTTTTGTGAGCATCATTTTATTATTCAGAATGCGAGGGAGTTGCTTAGAGGAGCCCATGGCTGTTGATTTGAGGGACAAGTTTGAGGAGTCAGAGAATTTATACAGCTTTGAAATCTGCATCATCTGACCTTTCCTAATGAAGTATTTGAACAAGCCACAGCTCAATAAGCTAATTAAGGTCTGGAACCTTGGTAAAAGTTACCTGAGAACTCAAATGTATTGGGATGCCCAAACTTTTGCATGGTGTTCCTTTTCTTTTTTCACTCTCCAATTGTACAAAACAAAAATAAGACACAAATCTTGCAGAAAATGCTGAAAAGAAATGTCATCTTTACCTTTATGCCTTTGGTGGGTTTTACAAAGCTTTTGGTGATCAGTTCATCTTCTGCTCACTTAACTATTCACAGTAACAAACATTTTCAGCAAAGGTGCCCAAACTTTTGCATGCCACTGTAGCTCAGGGTTTTTTTTTCCCAAAACCTTGTTTTTACAGATTTTCTTTTTTTTTACTTCACCGACTTTCTATGCTAGGTTTTGTTGGTAAGTTTAAATGTCATTAACTACATCATGATTTCTCAGAATGTGATGAAATGCATTATGGAGGTTGCATATGAGAATGGCTCAAGACAACAGCTTTTTAACCTTAGAGTCTCAAGTCTATTTGGACAACAAACAGATTGTCTGAATTTCCATACTTTTACAGGTCTGCACAGGAACTCTACACTCACCAGCCACTTTATTAGGAAAACCCATCCACCTGCTGTTTTTTGCAGTTATCTAACCAGCCGATCCCTTGACAGCAGCACAATGCATAAAATCATGCAGATACAAATCAAGAGCTTCAGTTAATGTTCACTTCAAACATCAGAATGGGAAAAATTGTGATCTCTGTGACTTTCACTGTGGCATGGGTGTTGGTGCCAGATGGACTGGTTTGAGTATTTAAGAATCTGCTGATCTCCTGGGGTTTCACATACAACGACCTCTAGAGTTTACACAGAATGGTGCGGAAAAACAAAAAAACATTGAGTGAGCGGCAGTTCTGTGGGTGGAAATGTCTTGTTGATATGAGAGGTCAGAGGAAAATGGCCAGGTTGGTTCGAGCTGCCAGGAAGGATATAGTAACTCATATAAATCACTCTTTACAACCGTGGTGAGTAGAAAAGCATCTCAGCATGCAACAGCAGAAGACCACATTGGGTTCTACTCCTGCCAGCCAAGAACAGGAATCTTAGAATCAAGAACAAGTTCCTATTAAAGTGGCCGGTAAGTGTATATACAGTATGTGAGCAGATGAGGGTTTAGAGCCTTTCTCTCTAGCACTCATAACCTTCTGGTTACTAGCAAAGTCATGATGTTCTAGTGGTGGATTTGTGATGCCTAGGAACACTGGACACCAGTATGGATGGGATTCTACTGGATGGGATTCCAGACCACTGCAGGGCATCATGCCCATATGTTCACTGGCAATTTACCACAGCCAATCTACCTATTGGCTTGTTTTAGGACGCTGGAGGACTTGGAGGAAACCACGGATGCAGGAAGAACGGTTTTAATCAGCAGAAATATGCTACAACCCATAATACCGCTAAAATTGTACCATTCTGCAGGTAGTGATGACCCAAGGTCCTCGTCCTTGCTTAAATGAACACTTCCAGTTCCAACCATAGAATCTAGGGGGGCCCTAGGCAGGGATGCTGGCAAGTTTAACACTGCTCTGGCTGGTAAACTTGCCATCATTTAGTTTTTTTTTTATTTAAATTACAAATTCATTGTAATTTTGTTTTATTTTTATATATAGTAGTTTTGCTAAGTTAAATAGTTGTATATAATCAATTATGTTTGTTAGTTTTGGGGTTTATTTTCGTTTTTGCATGTTTTGCCTGGACTCTTGTGTCATTGCAGTGTGCTGATTGACCTGCGTCTGTGGTGGATGCCAGTGAAGTTTGGCCGAAACAGCCCACTACTAGTTTATAGACATTTCTGCTGGACTAGGAATGAGAGAATATTTAGCAAGCGAACTTTGCCAGCTGTGGGGAAACTATGAGCCTCCCGTAGTGCTCCTGTCCCTACATGACATTCTCCGATGTCCAAAGTACATCCACCGAGGATCTCGTCGCAATAAAATCTACATCAAGAAGGACGGCAAGGCAACTCCCTTTCTCTGGGCTGTAAACCATTGTCTCCCCAAGTCATCCGATTGATGAGTTGATCACAGTGTGCTAACCTCTTTGCCTAGGTCAGATGTGCACACTCCCTTGAACCGACTGAAAGTTGGATTATACAACATTCAATCTCTCAGCAACAAAGCTTCTCTGATCAGTGACTTTATTGTGCACCATAAACTGGACTTGCTATGTCTTATGGAAACTTGGCAGCAAAACAATGATTTTTTGCATCTCAATCAAGCAGTCCCACTGGGATTTGTTTACATCTGTAAATCCCGTTCTTCTGGGAGAGGCGGCGGTCTCGTACTGCTCTATCATGAGAACATCAAGCTGACACCACTTGCTGTGCCAAATCAATCCTCTTTTGAACTGCTGGCTGTCAAACTCTGTGGACCTGCACCCAACCTTTGGTGTGGTAATGTACAGATCACCTAAACCATCAAGTGTGTTTATTTCTGAACTTTCAACTGTTCTTACTGCTTTGAGTGCAGTGTCTTCTAATGTCATCTTGATGGGTGATTTTAATATACACTTGGATAATTCTTCTAATGTATATACAAAAGACTTTATGGACATGCTTGATTGCTTTGGCATCACCCAATATGTTGAATTTCCCACCCACAACAAAGGGCATGTTTTAGATCTAGTCTGTTGCTCTGGTATTACACCTGGCAATTTCAGTACTGCTGAACTACCCATCTTACAGTAGATCACAAAGTTGTGCTATTTGACACCTACTTGCCCATCATAAAATTAAAATTTCAGCACGTCATGTCATATCAAAATATCAAAAAGGAGAAGCCAGAGGAATTCACTTCTATAATTGCCTCCTGTCCTTGCCTTGCTCCTAATGCTTCATTGGTAAATCTAGCAGTCTATTACAACAACTGTATGTCTACTGTGCTTAACAGTCTTGCTCCCTTGAAGACATAGACTGTTTCATTTGTACACTGCACCTTGGTTTACACCTGAACTCCGTCAGATGAAATCCATGAGTTGGCACCTGGAGCAGCTATCAAAAAAGACTGGTCTTGCTGTACATAAAGGGATGTACACTGAACACATTCTTTAGTACAAAAATGCCCTTTCTGGTGCAAAAACATCATACTATGCAAAGATCATCAGTGAAGGAGAAGGAAACACCAGGGCTCTCTTTTCCACTGTTAATGGATTACTTAAACCACCTGATAACATCAGAATCTCTCTGACAAACGCTGTTCTGCCTTCCTGAATTTTTTCAACACTAAAATTGAGGCAATTCACCAACAATTGAGTGTTCATTTACTGAGCTAAAAGAACAATGCTCCATGAATACTCTGGGCCCACCACAGCTCAATGCATTTTGTGAATTCAGTCTCCCAACTGAAAGTTGTATTTCTGGTCTCATCACAAAGTGCAATAACTCTATGTGTCAGCTGGACCCTGCTCCAACAAGTTTGGTTAAGACATGCCTGCCATCTATTGCCCCGATGATAACCTCAATAATCAACACCTCTCTTATCACTGGTATGATCCCCTCTTCATAAAAAAACACTATTATCAGACCAACTCTGAAGAAACCTGGGCTGAATCCTGATGACTATCGACCCATCTCAAATCTGCCATTTATATCTAAAGTTCTTGAGGAAGATAGTGGCATCTCAACTCCAGGACCACTTGAAGGACAATGGCATCTTTGAGCCATTTCAATCTGGTTTTCGTCCTAAACACAGCACAAAAACTGCCTTGGTCAAGATAACCAATGACTTCCTCTGCGCGGCTGATGCTGGATTTCTTTCCATGCTTATCCTCCTGGACCTCAGTGCAGCCTTGGACACCATCTCTTATCGGCTTCTTCTGCAGCGTCTAGCCAACATTGGAGTCCATGGCAGTGTTCATCAGTGGTTCATTTCCTACCTCTCTGACAGGACACAGTTCATACAAATAATGAGCTACAAGTCAGAGAGCTCTCCTGTTACAAAGGGGGTTCCTCAGGGCTCCGTTCTGGGGCCTCTGCTATTTATCATCTACCTCCTTCCACTTGGCAGTATCCTTAGACAACATGGTGTTCAGTTTCACTGCTATGCTGACACCGCCCAGCTTTACATGTCCACCAAACCCACAGCCTCTCTTCCTCCTGCTGCAATCATCATCTGTCTCCATGACATCAATTTGTGGATGACAATGAACTACTTCAAGCTAAATAGCAATAAGACTGAACTGATTTTGAGTTGTTGGCTCAACATCAGCTCTTACAAAAATGGACACATTCACCGTCTCCATAGATGGCTGCACCATACCTTGCTCCACTCAGGTCAAGAGCCTGGGTGTAATATTAGACAGTACGCTGTCCATCAATGTGCACATTAACAGCGTGTCTCGCAGTGCCTTTTTTCATCTATGGAACATCGCAAGACTATGCCCAGCCCTCACTCTGCAGAGTACAGAAGTCCTGCTCAGTGCTTATGTTACATCTTGCATTGGTTACTGCAACTCCATCTTGTCTGGCATTCCAAATAAGCTACTCCGCCGGCTCCAATTAATCCCAAACTCTGCAGCCAGGATTATAACATGCTCAAAATCCACAAGCCATGTAACACCTTTACTCATGCAGCTTCACTGGCTCCTAGTTGCATATCGAGCACAATTTAAAGTCCTGCTCCTAGCTTATAAGGCCCTACATAACCATGCTCCCACTTATCTCAGTGACCTCCTTGAGAATTACACTCCTGCCCGTTCATTGCAATCGTCTTCAGCAGATTTACTAAGAACAGCAAGCACGAACCTCAGCACTGTGAGAGAAACAGCATTCAGTCACATTGCCCCTAAGCTCTGGAATTAACTTTGCCTTTACATCAGACACTGTGAATCCATTGCAGACTTTAAACGCCACCTAAAAATTCATCTCTTTAAGCTGGCATATTCACTGTGATTTGGTTTTACTACAACCCCGATTCCAAAAAAGTTGGGACAAAGTACAAATTGTAAATAAAAATGGAATGCAATGATGTGGAAGTTTCAAAATTCCATATTTTATTCAGAATAGAACGTAGATGACATATCAAATGTTTAAACTGAGAAAATGCATCATTTAAAGAGAAAAATTAGTTGATTTTAAATTTCATGACAACAACACATCTCAAAAAAGTTGGGACAAGGCCATGTTGACCACTGTGAGACATCCCCTTTTCTCTTTACAACAGTCTGTAAACGTCTGGGGACTGAGGAGACAAGTTGCTCAAGTTTAGGGATAGGAACGTTAACCCATTCTTGTCTAATGTAGGATTCTAGTTGCTCAACTGTCTTAGGTCTTTTTTGTCGTATCTTCCGTTTTATGATGCGCCAAATGTTTTCTGTGGGTGAAAGATCTGGACTGCAGGCTGGCCAGTTCAGTACCCGGACCCTTCTTCTACACAGCCATGATGCTGTAATTGATGCAGTATGTGGTTTGGCATTGTCATGTTGGAAAATGCAAGGTCTTCCCTGAAAGAGACGTCATCTGGATGGGAGCATATGTTGCTCTAGAACCTGGATATACCTTTCAGCATTGATGGTGTCTTTCCAGATGTGTAAGCTGCCCATGCCACACGCACTAATGCAACCCCATACCATCAGAGATGCAGGCTTCTGAACTGAGCACTGATAACAGCTTGGGTCGTCCTTCTCCTCTTTAGTCTGAATGACACGGCGTCCCTGATTTCCATAAAGAACTTCAAATTTTGATTCGTCTGACCACAGAACAGTTTTCCACTTTGCCACAGTCCACTTTAAATGAGCCTTGGCCCAGAGAAGACATCTGCGCTTCTGGATCATGTTTAGATATGGCTTCTTCTTTGAACTACAGTATAGAGTTTTAGCTGGCAACGGCGGATGGCACGGTGAATTGTGTTCACAGATAATGTTCTCTGGAAATATTCCTGAGCCCATTTTGTGATTTCCAATACAGAAGCATGCCTGTATGTGATGCAGTGCCATCTAAGGGCCCAAAGATCACGGGCACCCAGTATGGTTTTCCGGCCTTGACCCTTACGCACAGAGATTCTTCCAGATTCTCTGAATCTTTTGATGATATTATGCACTGTAGATGATGATATGTTCAAACTCTTTGCAATTTTACACTGTCAAACTCCTTTCTGATATTGCTCCACTATTTGTCGGCGCAGAATTAGGGGGATTGGTGATCCTCTTCCCATCTTTACTTCTGAGAGCCGCTGCCACTCCAAGATGCTCTTTTTATACCCAGTCATGTTAATGACCTATTGCCAATTGACCTAATGAGTTGCAATTTGGTCCTCCAGCTGTTCCTTTTTTGTACCTTTAACTTTTCCAGCCTCTTATTGCCCCTGTCCCAACTTTTTTGAGATGTGCTGCTGTCATGAAATTTCAAATGAGCCAATATTTGGCATGAAATTTCAAAATGTCTCACTTTCAACATTTGATATGTTGTCTATGTTCTATTCTGAATACAATATCAGTTTTTGAGATTTGTAAATTATTGCATTCCGTTTTTATTTACAATTTGTACTTTGTCCCAACTTTTTTGGAATCGGGGTTGTACTTTGTAAACTTGAGATTTCTGTTTATTTAATAATTTATTGATTGCATTGCATGTTTTTATTTGTGAAGTGACCTTGGGTGTCTTGAAAGGCGCTTTTAAATAAAATTTTTATTATTGTTATTATTATTATTATTATTATTATTATTATTACAACTTCAGTTGAACAAAACATCTCACCTCCAAAATTGTGGTTCCATCAGACATGGCAATCTTGAAAAGAGCGTAGATGGGAATACAGATTACTGAGGACAGGGCCATGCAGAAACCAATGACCAGAGACCAGTCTGGGTACACGTAATCATTGTAAGTGATGGGTTTGTACTGGATCACAGTGAAGATCAGGATGAACTGGACACACAGGGACAGAGGGAGTATTTATGCTGGCTGAGAACTGAGTTTCACTACAAAGCTAATCTGCAATTTTCCTTAATTAGTTGACACAATACACAGACACGTGCACACACACACATATACAGTGGTGCTTGAAAGTTTGTGAACCCTTTAGAATTTTAAATATTAAAAATATCATCAGATTTTCACACAAGTCCTAAAAGTAGATAAAGAGAAACCGGTTAAACCAACGAGACAAAAATATTATACTTGGTCATTTATTTATTGAGGAAAATGATCCAATATTACATATCTGTGAGTGGCAAAAGTATGTGAACCTTTGCTTTCAGTATCTGGTGTGACCCCCTTGTGCAGCAATAACTGCAACTAAACGTTTCCTGTAACTGTTGCTCAGTCCTGCACACCGGCTTGGAGGAATTTTAGCCCATTCCTCCGTACAGAACAGCTTCAACTCTGGGATGTTGGTGGGCTTCCTCACATGAACTGCTCGCTTCAGGTCCTTCCACAACATTTCGACTGGATTAAGGTCAGGACTTTGACTTGGCCATTCCAAAACATTAACTTTATTCTTCTTTAACCATTCTTTGGTAGAACGACTTGTGTGCTTAGGGTCGTTGTCTTGCTGCATGACCCACCTTCTCTTGAGATTCAGTTCATGGACAGATGTCCTGACAGTTTCCTTTAGAATTCGCTGGTATAAGTCAGAATTCATTATTCCATCAATGATGGCAAGCTGTCCTGGCCCAGATGCAGCAAAACAGGCCCAAACCATGATACTACTACCACCACCATGTTTCACAGATGGGTGAAGTTTCTTATGCTGGAATGCAGTGTTTTCCTTTCTCCAAACATAACGCTTCCCATTTAAACCAAAAAGTTGTATTTTGGTCTCATCCATCCACAAAACATTTTTCCTATAGCCTTCTGGCTTGTCCATGTGATCTTTAGCAAACTGCAGACGAGCAGCAACATTCTTTTTGGAGAGCAGTGGCTTTCTCCTTGCAATCCTGCCATGCACACCATTGTTGTTCAGTGTTCTCCTGATGGTGGACTCATGAACATTAACATTAGCTAATGTGAGAGAGGCCTTCAGTTGCTTAGAAGTTACCCTGGGATCCTTTGTGACCTTGCTGACTATTACATGCCTTGCTCTTGGAGTGATCTTTGTTAGTCGACCACTCCTGGGGAGGGTAACAATGGTCTTGAATTTCCTCCTTTTGTACACAATCTGTCTGACTGTGGATTGGTGGAGTCCAAACTCTTTAGAGATGGTTTTGTAACCTTTTCCAGCCTGATGAGCATCAACAATGCTTTTTCTGAGGTCCTCAGAAATGTCCTTTGTTCGTGTCATGATACACTTCCACAAACATGTGTTGTGAAGATCAGACTTTGATAGATCCCTGTTCTTTAAATAAAACAGGGTGCCCACTCACACTTGATTGTCATCCCATTGATTGAAAACACCTGACTCTAATTTCACCTTCAAATTAACTGCTAATCCTAGAGGTTCACATACTTTTGCCACTCACAGATGTGTAATATTGGATCATTTTCCTCAATAAATAAATGACCAAGTGTAATATTTTTGTCTCATTTGTTTAACTGGGTTCTCTTTATCTACTTTTAGGACTTGTGTGAAAATCTGATGATGCTTTAGGTCCTATTTATGCAGAAATATAGAAAATTCTAAAGGGTTCACAAACTTTCAAGCACCACTGTATTTACATATCCAACACTTTCTATTTTCCAATTTACTACACAATCCCATAATGCATGGTGGCTACCAATCTGGCAAACACTCACCGAGATAATAAGCGGAGAGATGAACCTCCAACAGACCCTGAAGAAGACTGGTGGAGGGAAACCCAGCATCATCTCCACATCCTTAAAGTAGTTTCTGTGGCCTGCAAGAGAAAAACACACTGAACACTACAGTCCTATCCACACACCAACAGATAAACAGCAGTAAAGGCAGGATATTGAGGTGACTGACTTACCATAAACATACATAATGCAGATGCACATGATGCAGGAGATGATGACTAGCGAGAAGCTGGCAGCGTAGTTATCCATTAGCAGCAGCCAGTATATTCCCGCCTGCAACCACAAGAGGGCAACATAGCATGAGGCACTGCATTGGTCATTGATTTTTATTCTCAGGCATATGCTCAACTCACCCGTGTGGTCAATGGCACTCCCAAGAGAAAGCCGAGGATGGCCACTCCAAGCGTGATGAAGGTTTTGTTTCGGATGATCCAGTCCGTGCCGATCTCATCCACTATCGCGGTCACCAATGTCTCCAAAAGACAGAACTGTCCAAACACACATATACACACTGAAGTGAGGGAATACTGCACTCTTCAAACATTCCCTGTTGAAGAATGGGCTATAAATTCCATTTTGATGGGAATCTTTGAATTTTCTGACCTGAGGCAGTAAAGACGGGCTGAGTTTACCTGTGTGCCGAGACCCAGCAGGATGAGCATGAAGAAAAAAAGCAGCGACCAGAGTGGCGAGATGGGTAGCAGCGTCAGAGCTTCTGGGTAGGCAACAAAGGCCAGGCCTGGCCCGTGGTCAGCCACCTCGGACACGTCCACGCCCAGGTGCTGTGCCATGAAGCCCAGGATGGAGAAGATGACAAAGCCGGCATACACACTCGTTGCACAGTTTGTCACACTGATAATGATGCTGTCTCTGTTCAGCAAAATCAAAATAAAGTGTCAGAAAACCAACTATGGTTGTCACAGTACTCAATGTTCATGTACACTGAAATTTTAGTGTGAATTCTATCTGAATATTCACACACCAACCCAAGGTAAAGGCATAAAGTGAGTTTTTATTCATTATGTAGCCATTGATGATATTTGATTCAATGTTTTAAAATTGTTATTATTCTTGTTGGTCATGTTTTGATGTTTTCACATACTGTAAATCACATTATGTCAGATTAGGCAGTATAATGCTATAAATTCTTGCCGTGTCTTGGTCGGGAGACTGACAACAGTATAATTTTGATGCCGACCAATGATTCTTCATGTCCTTGTGTGTCATTGGGGAGGAAGGTCAAGAAATTGCCAGTCATGGCTATTGGAGCTGTCAAACTAGCTGAGAAAATACAGAAAATTCTGACATGCTAGAGTTTTCACTGGGGTGTCATGGAGTGTCCCAGATGTCACATCACTGCTTCTTTGATTACGTCACATTACAAAGTCCCATTAGTCATTCCTGACATTCATATTAGGGCCTGACAAGATCGTGTCAGATTCAGGCTGAATTTGTGTAACCTGATCTCGGCATTAATCCTTTGGGGTCTGAGGGTATTTTCTGGCACTCTAATCATTTTGGCATGCTCTGATTTTGTTGTCAATTTCAACAAATCTAAGCAGTAAAGTCATATGACTTTTTTTGTATTCAGCACAAGTTCAGCTCCAATAATATCTATGTAGTATGTATGTCATGATTGTACTTTTTTTAAAAATAACCGATAAATGAAGATGTTGTAAAAAGCAGTTTTAGAAGTATGTTGGAATGTGTGGAAAAAAAACATGACCTTACCCATTGTGATGAACCGTTTTGATCACTTGAGGTGATTCTGTTCAATCTTAGGAATGTAACAAGCACAAAAACTTAAATCTGCTCCACTGATTTGGACAATTAACCTGCTATTAAAAAAAATTATGTCCTATTGTTTTGGGATAAAGGGTTGGCAGTGGGAGGGGTGTTCAATGAGAAGAGTAAAACATTCCATTCCATTCAATGAGAAGAGTGAAAACCCCTCCCAATGCCAACTCTTAATCCCATCAGGTCAAGTGATCAAAACAGTTCAGCACAATGGGTAAGGTAATGTTTTTTCACACAGTTCAAAAACTGCTTTTTAAAACAGCTTCATTTATCTGGCATTTGAGTCTATTCAATCAGTGTAGGAAATGGGTGCCCGCCCCACCACCCGTCGCGGTCAGTTTGCAGCAAGGGCAGAATGAATTTATAAGTTGCCAGCCCCACGGGTGGTCCCCCTTTGAGGGGGTTCATCATTCTCTCGATATTTCATCATATTGAAGGACTTTTCAAGACATTTTCACTAGATTCTGTTGGTTTGTTTACCGACACGGGCGCGGCCATATTGTTTTCGCTTAGAGAAACGAGCGCTCTGATTGGCTGTTGCTTCGGAGGTTCAGCCAATCAGAGAGCTCGATACATACAGCTCAGTGAAATCCACCCCAAGTCTCCCCAAGTCACATCTATGTCTGTGACTTTGAAAACCAGCGAGCCAGCTAGCATACTACAGAGAGTGGGTTAGGGGTTGAAGGGTACATAGTGTGCAGGATAGGGTACAAAGATAGGAGTGCTAACACCACATTATTTTTTGTTAGATAGGAACTCAATCAAACATAGGTCACATATACATTTATATACATGAACACCAGTAATAAATCATAAAACTAAATTGAATATATGAAATTACATGCATGATACAACATTACATGCATTGCCTCTTTTACAATTTTTCGAAAATTATGCGATATTACGGCAGATTATAGTTGAAATTGGGGCAGGCAACTTTTGAGCAGGGCAGGCAACTTTTCAGAGTTGCCTGCCCTGTGGTCTGGCTGATATTTTCCATGAATTTCCTACACTGATTCAATGTGTCTTGAAATTAACTCTTGTACTATTTTACTCGGTTCAGAGCCACAACCAACTCTGTTACACAATTACACTGTAATTCTGCGCCCATTCCAACTCCAAATTTTACTCTCTAAACTCAAAATAGAGCAAAATTAACTATTTTGAGGAAAATGCTTTTAACTCTGGAAAAATCGATCAGTCATTTTTCCTGTATATGTACTACACCACACGCATATCAACCGATATGCTCATAATAAATAGAAGAAATATTTACACTTAGTTGAGCTGATCTTTGGCTGGATCGAGTCAAAGTAAAAAAATATATTATAATAATAATAATAATAATAATAAATGTAAAAAATAAATAAAAATTTTAAAAGGCACTGCTCATCATCAGTGTTGCAGTTCTCAAGATTGAATTGAATCACTGTCCTGAAATGTAATCACTGTCTTGATTTGCTGTCCTGAATCATGAATTGAATCATGAGTTGAATCGCTGTCCTGAATCATCCAAAGTGCATAAAACCACGTGCCATCTCGCAACAAGTTTTACCTCCAAATAGGCTAAACTTTGGCTGACAGATTTTATCTTGTTCATGGTGGGTGTTCCCACAGCAAAAGAGAAGCCAATCAAAAGTGAAAGAGTGAAAGTAATTATCATGCCATTACCGTGTGAATAGTTTTTTTTTATGAATGCGAAAGTGGGCGCTCAGCGCCCCGACTCCGGTGTGACTGAGTAAGGTGACAAGTTTTATGTTTCATCTAATTTAGGTAATTAAAAAAATATAATATTATTTGGCAGTGGGAATATAGGAAAGTGTAAAGTATAAAGTTTGTCAATATGTTTATCATGCTTGTATGATAAAAAACAACCTGCGAATATATTTATATAACCTACTCATTCTAAACCTGCCAAGCTTCACCGGCGAAGCTCTCAACCCCAGAGAGTTAAGCTGCTTTGTAGAATGTTTATTATACAGGACCAGTCAAAAGTTTGTACACACCTACTCATTCATACACTGTAAAACATTTCAAATTGGTTTAACTTGGAAATGCAAGTTCACCTGCTGCCTTGGAAATGCAAGTTAACTCAATTTGGCAATTATCTTTATTTCAACTCAGAAAAAGTCTCAGTTAGTCAAGACAATTAAGTAATTCAAGTCGAACCTTTGAAAACTTGCACAGATTACTTCAAATTAAAACACTTTTCAGAGTTCATTGAGTTAAAGCGAAAAAGTAAGCGGACATAACTAAACAAGGCTGAAATGTTTTACAGTGTAGGTTTTTCTGTATTTTGCCCATTTTCTACCTTGTAGAACAATACTGAAGACATCAAAACTGACATAAAAATATGGAAATATGTGATAAACAAAAAAATGTTATAAAACCCCCCAAAATGTATCATATTTTAGATTCTTCAAAGTACTCTGTGTTTACCTTGTTGACGCATTGCACACTATTGGCATTACCTTAACCAGCTTCATGAGGTAGTCACCTGGAATGCTTTTCAATTAAGAGGTGTGCCTTGTCAAAAGTTAATTAGTGCAATTTCTTGCCTTCTTAATGTGTTTGAGATCAAACACTAAATAATAAAAATACAGTAAATATCCCAATTCCACAACTGTAGTAATCCATACTATGTCAAGAACCACTCAACTAAGCAAGCAACTAAGTAAGTTTGCAGGGGTCAGTTTGGTCAACATTTTCAATTACATTATGAATAATTATTTGTAAAACTTCTTACTGTGCTAAAGTAAAATTTGAAACCAGGTAATATTCAATACTACACAAGACATTTAATTCATCAAATATGTAAAAAGAATCATTTTACTGTGCTGTATTTGAATGGCTATAAAGACCCCCCAATTAGCCAACCCAGCCTGCCATTATACATAAACAAAATGGTATTAAGATGTCATGTAAACTCTTGAAGACAGTCTGAGTGAATAATGGCATGTCCAGTACCTGAAACAGTTGTTGTGAAATTTGTTATAGGAAGCCATGGTGATGAGCCCACCCCAGGCACAGCCCAGGGAGTAGAAAATCTGAGAAGCAGCATCACCCCACACCTACAGGACACAAACTTTATTATCCTAGTTCTGATTAACATGGTTTCAGCACACATCCCACTTCTTATTGGTAACTTCATTCCATGTCAGTGGTGTGCTGACCTTGGCATTCAGGATTTTCTCCCACTGTGGAGTGAGGTAGTATTGGATTCCACTGACAGCACCATCTAACGTGATGCCTCGAATGAAGAGAATGGTTAGCACCACGTAGGGAAAGGTCGCTGTGAAGTACACCACCTGAGAAACATCCAATATAGAAAAAGCATTTTTTTTAATGCATTATTCTGTTCTCTAGATGAACACTGGGAAAGCAGTCAGACCAGATGGTATCCCAACAGAGGCTTGGAGATGTTTGGGTGAGACGGCTGTGGAGTTCCTAACGAGATTGTTTAATAAGATCCTAGAGAATGAGAAAATGCCGAATGAATGGAGAAAGTGTGCTAGCCCCAGTATACAAGAATAAGGGAGATGTACAGAGCTGCAGTAATTACAGAGGGATAAAATTGATGAGCCACACCATGAAGCTATGGGAAAGGGTATTGGAGGTGAGATTGAGAAGAGAGGTAGCAATCTGTGAACAGCAGTACGGGTTTATGCCAAGGAAGAGCACGTCGGATGCAATTTTTGCTTCAAGAATGTTAATGGAGAAGTACAGGGAAGGCCAGAGAAAGCTACATTGTGTGTTTGCAGACCTGGAGAAGGTGTACGATAGAGTGCCGAGAGATGAGTTATGGTATTGTATGAGAAAGGGTGGAGTGAATGAGAAGTATGTCAGAGTGGTGCAAGACATGTACAGTATGAGAACAGTGAAACAGCAGTGAGGTGTGCAGTTGGAATGACTGAATGGTTCAAGGTGAAGGTGGGACTTCGTCAAGGATCTGCTTTGAGTCCTTTCTTGTTTGCCATAGTGATGGATAGCTTGACGGACGAAGTGAGGGAAGAGTCATCATGGAACATGATGTTTGTGGATGATATTGTGAAATGTGGTGAAAGTAGAAAGGAGGTTGACGGGTTTGGAGAGATGGAGGTATGCATTGGAACGAAGAGGAATGAAGGTGAGCTGTAGCAAAACAGAATACATGTGCATCAATGAGAATGGGGATGAGAGTGTAGTGAAGATGCAAGGAGTAGACGTAAAGAAAGTTGGTGAATTCAAGTACCTGGGGTTCACTGTGCAGGAAAATGGGGGCTGCGATAGTGAGGTGAGAGAGAGTGCAGGCAGGGTGGAGCAGTTGGAGAAGGATTTCGGGAGTCATTTGTGATAGGAAAGTCCCAGCAAAAGTGAAAGGTAAGATGTATAAGACAGTAGTGAGACCAGCTATGATGTATGGATTGGAGACAGTTAACGAAGAGATAGGAGGCAAAGTTGGAGGTGGCGGAGTTGAGGATGTTAAGGTTTGTGAGGGAAGTGACAAGGTTGGACAGGATAAGGAACGAGCACATCAGAAGGACAGCACATGTGGAGAGCTTGGGAATTAAGCTAAGAGACATGAGACTGAGATGGTATGGGCGCATCCTCAGAAGAGATGCAGAGCATGTTGGAAGGAGAATGTTGAGGATGGAGCTGCCAGGCACATGAAAACGAGGAAGGCCAAAGAGGAGATACATGGATGTGGTGAGAGAGGACATGAAAGTGGCAGGTGTGGTAGAGAAGGATGCAGAGGACAGGGAGCAATGGAGACGAAAGATCCGCTGTGGTGACCTCTAATTGGGAGCAGCCAAAAGAAGAAGAAAAAATAAGATTCTATTCTCTAGATCAGTTCATCAACTGCTGGACCATTGCCTGGATAAAGACGCAGCAAAGAATTTCAGCAGATGAAACTGAGTACTTGTTAAATACACACACACACACACATACATATATATATATATACACACACACAGTGCTCAGTGTAAATGAGTACACCCCCTTTGAAAAGTAACATTTTAAACAATATCTCAATGAACACAAACAATTTCCAAAATGTCGACAAGACAAAGTTTAAAAGAACATCTGTTTAACTTATAACGTGAAAGTAAGGTTAATAATATAACTTAGATTATACATTTTTGAGTTTTACTCAAATTAGGGTGGTGCAAAAATGAGTACACCCCACAACAAAAACTACTATATCTAGTACTTTGTATGGCCTCAATGATTTTTAATGACAGCACCAAGTCTTCTAGGCATGGAATGAACAAGTTGGCGACATTTTGCAACATCAATCATTTTCCATTCTTCAACAATGACCTCTTTTAGTGACTGGATGCTGGATGGAGAGTGATGCTCAACTTGTCTCTTCAGAATTCAGGTTAATTTTCACATCTTTTTCATTTATTTACCCTCTCTGGTCTCTTATTAGTGAACTGACAATGTTTGTTTAAAGAAAGAAAGAAAGAAAGATAGATAGATAGATAGATAGATAGATAGACAGACAGACAGACAGACAGACAGACAGACAGACAGATAGATAGATAGATAGATAGATAATATGCATTTATACTTCCTGCCTTAAATTCAAGACAGATGCATCTCATCTGTTCAGAGTCCATGCTGCTAGCCAAAACTGGCAACATGATGTAATGCGGCTGTAACAAACCAGACGCTCGCGGATATTGAGTGAACTCAAGGTTTTAATGGGCATAATGGAAAAAGACAATGTACAACAGCCAGGCCAGGTCAATACCGAAAGATCCAAAACAGTAACGAGAGCTAGACAAATCTTGGTCGGAAAACAGGCGAGGATTGAGAAACCGGGAAGCAAGAGAAACGAGCAAACAAACACAAGAGCTAGGCAAGATGGGGCAAAACCGGAAGGCAAAAAGGGTCATACACAGGAATACAATCAGAATAGTAACACTCAGTAGGCTCATGAAATGTGGAGGCAATACTGTGCGAGGAACAAAACAAACAAAGGGGTATAAATACAAACGGAAACAAAAAGGTACAGGTGATGGTAATTAGAACTCGAGGGAGCCACTCCAAGGAAGTGGCTCTGGGTTGGCTGATGGAGTGCACATGATAGTGACTGGTGTGTGAGAGGAATTGTGGGAAGTGGAGTCCTGAGTGTTAGGTGAGCCCGGGAGCGTGACAGTAACACCACCACCCCCCGGAGGCCGAGGGACGAGGGCGACCACGATGACTGCCACCCACGCTGCCGGGAACACTCCTGAGCAAGCCATCAGAACTGCCACAGTGCTGGACAGAGGGTCATTGCCACGGACGACCTCTGGGACCACTGCTGGGCAGACTGCTGGGAGAGCTGGACCCATGGCGCCTGGGACGGCCCCTATGCCGAGGCACGGGCTTCTCTGGATGACGCTGATGGAACTCCTCCACCAACCCCAGATCCAGGATATTTTGTGCGGGAACCCAGCTACGCTCCTCGGGCCCATAGCCCTCGCAGTCCATAAGGTACTGCAGAGTCCCTCCTCTCCTTCTGGAGTGCAGCAACCGGCGGACAGCATACACCAGGGAACCTTCTACGTACACCGGAGGTGGGGGCGCGACATCGGGTGTGCCCTCGTCCAACAGACCTGAGACAACAGGTTTCAAGAGAGATACATGAAATGAGTTAGAAACATGGTAATGCATAGGCAGATCTAATTTGGAAGTAACTTCATTAATTCACTGGAGAATTTTAAAAGGACCTATGTATTTGGGTAATAATTTTCTACCTCCCTCAGGAAACCTGAAGTCCTGAGTCAACAGCCAGGCTCAGTCCCCAGGGAGGTAGATACAGTGGTGCTTGAAAGTTTGTGAACCCTTTAGAATTTTCTATATTTCTGCATAAATAGGACCTAAAACAACAGATTTTCACACAAGTCCTAAAAGTAGATAAAGAGAACTCAGTTAAACAAATGAGACAAAAATATTATACTTGGTCATTTGTTTATTGAGGAACATGATCCAATATTACATATCTGTGAGTGGCAAAAGTATGTGAACCTCTAGGATTAGCAGTTAATTTGAAGGTGAAATTAGAGTCTGTTTTCAATCAATGGGATGACAATGAGGTGTGAGTGGGCACCCTGTTTTATTTAAAGAACAGGGATCTATCAAAGTCTGATCTTCACAATACGTTTGTGGAAGTGTATCATGGCACAAACAAAGGAGATTTCTGAGGACCTCAGATAAAGCGTTGTTGATGCTCATCAGGCTGGAAAAGGTTACAAAACCATCTCTAAAGAGTTTGGACTCCACCAATCCACAGGCAGACAGATTGTGTACAAATGGAGAAAATTCAAGACCATTATTACCCTCCCCAGGAGTGATCAACCAACAAAGATCACTCCAAGAGCAAGGCATGTAATAGTCGGCGAGGTCACAAAGGACCCCAGGGTAACTTCTAAGCAACTGAAGGCCTCCCTCACATTGGCTAATGTTAATGTTCATGAGTCCACCATCAGGAGAACACTGAACAACAATGGTGTGCATGGCAGGATTGCAAGGAGAAAGCCACTGCTCTCCAAAAAGAGCATTGCTGCTCATCTGCAGTTTGCTAAAGATCACGTGGACAAGCCAGAAGGCTACTGGAAAAATGTTTTGTGAATGGATGAGACCAAAATAGAACTTCTTGGTTTAAGTGAGAAGCATCATGTTTGGAGAAATGCTGCATTTGTTCCATATATGCTGCATTCCAGCATAAGAACCTTATCCCATCTGTGAAACATGGTGGTAGTAGTATCATGGCCTGGGTCTGTTTTGCTGCATCTGGGCCAGGACGGCTTGCCATCATTGATGGAACAATGAATTCTGAATTATCCCAGCGAATTCTAAAGGAAAATGTCAGGACATCTGTCCATGAACTGAATCTCAAGAGAAGACGGGTCATGCAGCAAGACAACAACCCTAAGCACACAAGTCGTTCTACCAAAGAATGGTTAAAGGAGAATAAAGTTAATGTTTTGGAATGGCCAAGTCAAAGTCCTGACCTTAATCCAACCGAAATGTTGTGTAAGGACCTGAAGCGAACAGTTCATGTGAGGAAACCCACCAACATCCCAGAGTTGAAGCTGTTCTGTACTGAGGAATGGGCTAAAATTCCTCCAAGCCAGTGTGCAGGACTGATCAACAATTAGTGGAAATGTTTAGTTGCAGTTATTGCTGCACAAGGGGGTCACACCAGATACTGAAAGCAAAGGTTCACATACTTTTGCCACTCACAGATATGTAATATTGGATCATTTTCCTCAACAAATAAATGACCAAGTATAATATTTTTGTCTCATTTGTTTAACTGGGTTCTCTTTATCTACTTTTAGGACTTGTGTGAAAATCTGATGATGTTTTAGGTCATATTTATGCAGAAATATAGAAAATTCTAAAGGGTTCACACACTTCCAAGCACCACTGTAGGTGTGTCACCTCTATGACGATCCGCCAGCCTCTTGTGTTGGTGGAGGACGTTCTCGATTCGCTGGTGGGTCTGTCCCCAGACCTGCTCGCTCCGTTGCATCCAACTGTCAACAGCCGGGTTGTCAGAGGGCATGGCAGACCATGGCATTAAAGGGGGTTGGTAACCCAGCATACACTGAAAAGGTGTGAGACCCGTAGCAGAGCTAATTAATGAGTTTTGGGCCATTTCGGCCCAGGGCAAGTAGTTGGACCAGTCGGCTTGGTTTTCATGACCGTACAGTCTCAAAAACTTTCCCAGTTCTTGGTTGACCCTTTCACATTGACCATTAGACTGGGGATGGTAACCGGAGGTGACACTGACGTTAACTCCCAGTCTCTCAAAGAAAGCTGACCATACATGCGAGGTGAACTGAGGCCCTCGATCAGACACTATATCTTCTGGAATACCAAATGTATGGAACACATAGTTAAAAAGGGTTTCAGCTGTCTGAAAGGTGGTAGGTAGAGTAATGAAGGGAATAAATCTAACTCCTTGTGAGAACCTATCAACAATGGTCAGAATGACCATGTAGTTCTGTGAAGGGGGCAAATCAGTAACAAAGTCTACCGCTAAACGTGACCATGGATGAGAAGGGACAGGCAAGGGCATGAGTTTACCGGCAAGGACAGTTTTGGGTATTTTGCATTTTGAACAGGTGGTGCATGAGGAGACAAACCTATGGATATTTGATAGCATATTTTCCCACCAATATCTGCCAGACAATAACTGGTGTATACGTGTCTCTCCTGGATGGCCAGAAGACAAAGAGGAGTGGGCCCATGTAATTAACTTGTCCCTGCATTGAGTGGGTACATATTTACTTCTGACAGGGCAAGATTCAGGGGCAGGAGTGACAGATAGTTCTTGGTCGATCTCTTCGTCTATTTCCCATCTAATGGGGGCGACCACAACTGATGGGGGTAGTACATTAACTACCTCAGGGGAGGATTTGGGACTGGGATATATACAAGACAGGGCATCTGCTTTAGTATTACAGGAACCAGGACAATAAGAGATGGAAAAATCAAATCGATAAAAGAATAGAGACCACTGAGCCTGACAGGGATTGAGCCGTTTAGCTGACCGTAAATATTCAAGGTTTTGATGATCTGTTAACACGAGGAAGGGATGCGTAGCTCCCTCTAGTCAATGATGCCATTCTTTGAAAGCTAGTTTCATGGCCAGCAATTCTCCATCTCCGATACTGTAATTACGTTCGGCAGGGGTCAGTTTATGGGAGTAGAAGGCTATCAGATGCAATTTGCAGGGGTCACCTACACGCTGGGACAGCACAGCTCCGGTGCCTACCTCAGAGGCATCCATCTCCACCATGAAAGGCTGAGTGGGATCAGGATGCTTCAGAATGGGGGCAGAGGTGAAGGCTACCTTGAGGGATTCAAATGCTTCCTGCGCCCGGGGATTCCATGAGAGTTTTTTTTGGCAGTTCCTTTCAATAAGGTGGTAAAAAGAGCTGCTAGACTACTGAAATTGGGAATGAAACGACAGTAGAAATTAGCAAACTCAAGAAATCGCTGGAGCTCCTTTATGGAAGTAGGGATGGGCCAATTCGTTATGGCTTCTACTTACTTACCGTCTATGACGACACCCTCCAGACTGATGACGTAGCCTAGGAAAGAAGTAGAAGGGAGAGGAAATTTACACTTCTTCCCTTTAACATACAGCTGGTTCTCAAGAAGACGCGTAAGGACAGAACGGACATGACGAATATGAGTTTCGAGATTAGGGGAGTAAATCAAAATGTCGTCGATGTAGGCAATAACATTTGCCAAGCATATCCCTGAGGACGGGGCGGCACGGTGGTGTAGTGGTTAGTGCTGTCGCCTCACCGCAAGAAGGTCCGGGTTCTAGCCCCGTGGCTGGTGAGGGCCCTTCTGTGCGGAGTTTGCATCTTCTCCCCGTGTCCGCGTGGGTTTCCTCCGGGTGCTCCGGTTTCCCCCACAGTCCAAAGACATGCAAGTTAGGTTAACTGGTGACTCTAAATTGACCATAGGTGTGAATGTGAGTGTGAATGGTTGTCTGTGTCTATGTGTCAGCCCTGTGATGACCTAGCGACTTGTCCAGGGTGTACCCCGCCTTTCACCCATAGTCAGCTGGGATAGGCTCCAGCTTGCCTGCGACCCTGTAGAACAGGATAAAGCGGCTAGAGATAATGAGATGAGATGAGATCCCTGAGGACATCATTTACAAACACTTGAAATACAGACGGGACATTACGCAACCCAAAGGGCATTACTAAATACTCAGTGCCCCCTAGTGGTAAGAAATGCTATTTTCCATTCATCACCTTCCTTTATACGGACTAAACTGTATGCACTTCTTAAGTCGAGTTTTGTAAATATAAACGCTCCATGAAACTGTTCTAGCACTACAGGGACTAAAGGCAGCAGGTAAGAATAGGGTTTAGTGATCTGATTTAACCCACGATAGTCAATGCAGGGCCCAAGTCCCCCATCTTTCTTGTTGATGAAAAAGAACCCTGCAGCTGCAGGAGAAGTAGAATGAAACTCTGTTCTAAAGCCTCCTGAATATACTCCTCCATAGCTCTCTCCTCCACCTGAGTGAGTGGATAAATCCTAGCCTTAGGTGGGATAGCATCACCTATTAATTCAATGGAACAGTCATATTCTCTGTGAGGGGGAAGTTTGGTAGCACTTTTCTTACTAAATACTTCTAACAAGTCACTGTATTTGGGGGGCACTGAAACTATGACATTGGCATTGGGGCTTTCTATAGTTGTTGACGATACCAAAACTGTGGGAAGCGCTAGACAATGGTCATACCAGTAACTGGACCATGAGAGTATTTCTTTATCGGACCAGGATATGACGGGGTTATGTTTTCTAAGCCAGGGCAAACCTAAAATAATAGCATACTCACAAGAATTCAATACAAAAAATTACATTCTTCAGAATGTAAAGCACTGACAGTCAGATTAATGGGTTTTGTGACCCGGTTAACAAGTCCTTCTCCCACGGGATCCCCATCGACAGCAGTCAATCTCAGCCACTCTTCCAGTGGCTCCACAGGAATCTGGAGTTGCTCAACCAGCTCGGTGTGGATAAAGTTCCCTTCAGCTCTGGAATCAATTAATGCTGAGAACACAAAGACAGACTGAAGGCAGTTAACTGTCACAGGTAGGAGAAAGGACTTGGAGACCAACCCCTTAGTGGGTGCACTCACCACATTAACGCGTGGAGCCTGCTTTCCCAGGGTCGGTGCCGAAGTACTGCGTTGGCGGATTTGACAGTCACACAGAATGTGACCCGCAGTTCCGCAATAGAGACACAGTCCATCATGGAGACGTCGTTGCTTCTCCTCTGCAGACAAATGGAATGAGTCACACTGCCTGGGTTCTAGGGATTCTGGATCCTCATGAGTCCAGGTCAGAGGTGGATACGGGCAGTGAGGAGTCAGTGCAGCAGCTGGAACCATAGGGGATTTACGAAGACCTCTCTCGTGCTTCAGTTGGTCTAGGTGAATGGCTAATGAAATCAGCTTCTCTAGTGAAAGACAGTCGTCCTTACACGCCATTTCCGCTAGTATGTTGGAATTCAATCCATTGCGAAATGTCACTAGTAAATCCGGCTCATTCCAACCACTCCCAGCTGCAAGAGTGTGAAATTCCAAAGCGTAGTCAGAAACTGAGCGATTGCCCTGACATAAACGGGTGAGTAATTCTCCTTGAGAGCAGCCCTCACTGGCATGATCAAAAACTGTTCTAAATTCTTTAACAAAATTGTCGTAAGTGTCGGACTGGACTATTGGGCCAAACTGCGGTAGCCCAATCTAAGGCCTTGCCCGTAAGGTGAGAAATGATGAAAGAAATACGAGCCTTGTCAGAGCTCGGAGGGGAATTCGCAAAAAATATCAAACATTGTAACAAAAACCCTTTACACTGATTAGGTGAGTCATCAAATTTATCCAGTTTACTGGCAACAAATGAACTGGTATCAGCCATGAGGGGAGCAGCTTGGCTAGTAACCATAGGCGCACCGGAGAAGCTGAGTTGTTGGAGTTGGGTGGTGATTTCTTTCATGCTTTCAACAATCTGCATCAACTGTTTTTGCTGCTCACCTTGCTGCTGCGTAAGATTCTGGATGGACTGAGTCACGGAGTCAAAACGCTGGTGATGTTATCCAAGCATCTGTCCTTGGCTGCTAAGCACTATTTGTAGCTCTGTGTAATCCGCCATCTGCATGATGGCACAGTATTCTGTAACGCGTCTGTAACAAACCAGACGCTCATGGATATTGAATGAACTCAAGGTTTTAATGGGCACAATGGACAAAGACAATGTACAACAGCCAGGCCAAGTCAATACCGAGAAATCCAAAACATTAATGAGGGTTTGAAAAATCGTGGTCAGAAAACAGGCGAGGATCGAGAAACTGGGAAGCAAGAGAAACGAGCAAACAAACACAAGGACTAGGGAAGACGGGAGAAAACCGGAAGGCAAAAAGGGTCATACACAGGAATACAATCAAAAGAGTAATGCTCAGTAGGCTCACGAAATGTGGAGGTAATACTGTGCGAGGAACAAAACAAAGGGGTATAAATACAAACGGAAACAAAAAGGTACAGGTGATGGTAATTAGAACTCGGGGGAGCCACTCCTAGGAAGTGGCTCTAGGCTGGCTGATGGACTGCCATTGTCACATGATAGTGACTGGTGTGTGAGGGGGATTGTGGGAAGTGGAGTCCTGAGTGTTAGGTGAGCCCGGGAGCGTGACACATGAAGAGTCACAGTGAACAAAACCACCACTTCAAATTGTCTATATGAGGCATGTAACAATATATCATTCAATGATAAACTGTGATATAAATTGAGGATTCAAATCCATGAAATCAAGAATGAATTGTGATCATCATCAGGCTGCGTAATCTTAGTTTTTCCTAGCTGTAATTGTGTTGTTTATACAGCAGAGGGGACAACAATGTACAATAGCAGGAATGTATGTGACTTCACCCTAGGTGGAAGTAACACAGCTCTGATGCCGCAAAAACACACAAAAAACAGATCAAAAATGGGAACGAGCTGTTGTGTGATAGACTGAACAAACAGATTTAACAAGAAATCAGAGTTCTCTTTTTACGGTCTACAGAAAGCTAAAGAAAAGTGAAGTAAATGGAGGTAGTGCAAATGTTTATAAAAGTTTATTAAGAAGAGACCTATTTGTTATTAACATTTTCCATTTGTAATAAAAGGAATATTTCAGTTAATAGGTTATTATATTTTACTCCAACATTTACAAATTGGATAACTAATTATTGTTGAATCTTAAGAAAATGAATAAGTTACTGTTTTTTTTTTATTTAACAAAAGGATTTTTAAAGTTGATAAAGAATAAGAAAATAAATGTTGCATTTTTTGGTAATATTTTTTCAAAAATATTGTGAAAAATTGAATCATGAACCCAATATCATGAATCGAATCAAATCATGAATTGGGTGAACCGTTGCATACCCAGCCTGCATAGCTATAAATTCATCATTTATGTTGAAGCATTAAAAGGTATCTGTTGTCACCATTCCATCATGGAAACTGCTAATCCAGACTTTTGTAAGCAAGGAATTTTATGTAGCTGGGCCTTTACGAAGTTTGGTTTAACAATGTTAACAATGCCAGAAGTGCTACATGGAAATATATCATGTATTGTGTTGAGTGTTTCATTTTATATATATATATATATATATATATATATATATATATATATATATATATATATAATTGATGCATAATAAGTCAAAATGAGTCATTTCAAATTTCTACACTGTATGTAATTCATGAACAGATGGAGAACAGTCTGGCTCACCTTGCCAGAGGACTTCACCCCACGGATGAGGCAGAGGAACACCACCACCCAGGAGATAGCCAGGCAGCCCAGGATGGGGAGGCGCACTTCCCCGAAGTTCCCGATGCCATCTGAGATGTTCAGTACATAGTTCCTGAGAGGACAAAACAAATGAGTAATAAGTGAAAAACAAATACATATTTAACACCATTTATCAGAGCAGACACTTAAGATGCCTGGGTAAATGCAGATTAATTAATATCCATCCATTATCCGTAACCACTTATCCTGTACAGGATCACGGGCAAGCTGGAGCCTATCCCAGCTGACTGTGGGCGAGAGGCGGAGTACACCCTGGACAAGTCGCCAGGTCATTGCAGGGCTAACATATAGAGACACACAACCATTCATGCTCACCGTCAATTTAAAGTCACCAATTAGCCTAACCTGCATGTCTTTGGACTGTGGGGGAAACCGGAGCACCTGGAGGAAACCCACGCAGACATGGGGAGAACATGCAAACTCCACACAGAAAGGCCCCCATCACCCACTGGGCTCAAACCCAGAACTTTCTTGCTGTGAGGCAACAGTGCTAACCACTACACCACCGTGCCGCCAATAATTAATACTGCTTATTCCTTTTTAATACAGATGCGAGTGGGGAGTCAAACTCTCGCGGTTACCAGAGGACTAGCCCCCCACTGTAACCCTAGCTAGGTAATAGGCAAGAGGCCGAGGGCTATGGAAACGGGGATCTGCGCCGCCCTATGCGCCACAATGCGTGGGAAGGATTTGATTCCTTTGCTGTAGGTTTGCATTTACTCAGGAAGCACCATGTCACTCTGAACTATGTATTTACTAAGGGCTTCAACTTTGCACACAGATAAAAACAATCCAAAATTTCAAGATGGCTACACAATCCAAACAACCCTGCCCTCACAATGAATGGTCTGAGGAAGAGAATGGCAGCAACAGAAACGCCTTTCATAGTACACTAACAAACATAACCCGAGGTGGTACGTACAAACCGTCTAGAGGATGATTCAGCACAGCGCACACACACATCACTTTCAAAGCTCCTATTCTCCACACACTGACAGTTGATGTACACACACACACAGGCATACACAAAAAACTTGATGCTCTGCTGTTGGCAGCCTCATGTTTAATTCTTCCAGCTGAAGGCAGGCCTGATGACTGAGGAAAAAAAAAAAAAACTTCAACAAGCATATCTGTGAACTCCAAATCCACTTGCAGTGCATTTCCACAGCATAAGAAAATTGCTGAGACAGTAATTTCATACACTAATGAAAAAGACAGTTTATCATAATAATTATATCAGTTCATTCATTTTAAGCATACTGCAAGTTTAACTTTTACAAGCAGGGCTCTTTCTAAACTTTTTGGGGCCTTAAGTGGCATCCCACAGAGATAAAACCGGCCTCACCATCTCTTTACTTGACTGATTTCTATCCACGCTTACATCACTAGAGAAATGATTACAGTAACTCAGTGAGCTCAACTGGTTAAGATTACTTTTATTAGGTCATTTACATATTTTGAAAACTGACATTTTGACTGCTGGTTACAATTTGATTACAAACTGGATTGATTGTGCTTCTGTCCGCTTTATGACACATAGCTATCCAACAACTTTTTTGTGATCAATTTTTACTGACACCATTCATACTGATACAGAGTTACTGTCTGATGGTGTGAAAAATCCCTCTCCAACCCTTCCCCCATCCCTACACACATACTCGCCCACCCACACCCGCCCACGTAATACCATTCTGAACACCCCTTCAACCCTCAGGAGTCTGTATACAATATTAAACATATCACATTTTACTACTGGATCACTGGTTTCTGAGGTCATTAAATTGGAAATCTATGATGCTGTATCTCTCCAAAGGTTGAGAGCTGAAGACTAGTTATCCAACAACATGAAGCCTGACCTACACCATGTGAGGAAATCACGCTGGGCTAACAAGATTGTAGTCATCCTTTAGGCAGACTGACTGTTTTTACTGCTGGCTCCTTATGCAACATGATCTTTGCAGACAGAAAGCCAATGCTAGGCTATAAAGTAGCCTAAATAAAAATATTTCTGCCTTGTTTCAGGAAAACACATTCATGTTTTCTTAAAGTAGAGAGAGTGCGGATATACAGTTAGGTCCATATATATTTGGACACTGACACAAATTTTGTTTTTTTACCTGTTTACTGAAACATATTCAAGTTATAGTTATATAATGGACACGGACATAAAGTCCAGACTTTCAGCTTTCATTTGAGGGTATCCACATTAAAATTGGATGAAGGGTTTAGGAGTTTCAGCTCCTTAACCTGTGCCACCCTGTTTTTAAAGGGACCAAAAGTAATTGGACAATTGACTCAAAGGCTATTTCATGGGCAGGTGTGGGCAATTCCTTCGTTATGTCATTCTCAATTAAGCAGATAAAAGGCCTGGAGTTGATCTGAGGTGTGGTGCTTGCATTTGGAAGATTTTGCTGTGAAGAAAACATGCGGTCAAAGGAGCTCTCCATGCAGGTGAAACAAGCCATCCTTAAGCTGCGAAAACAGAAAAAACCCATCCGAGAAATTGCTACAATATTAGGAGTGGCAAAATCTACAGTTTGATACAGCCTGAGAAAGAAAGAAAGCACTGGTGAACTCATCAATGCAAAAAGACCTGGACGCCCACAGAAGACAACAGTGGTGGATAATCGCAGAATAATTTCCATGGTGAAGAGAAACCCCTTCACAACAGCCAACCAAGTGAACAACACTCTTCAGGAGGTAGGCGTATCAATATCCAAATCTACCATAAAGAGAAGACTGCATGAAAGTAAATACAGAGGGTTCACTGCACGATACAAGCCACTCATAAGCCTCAAGAATAAAAAGGCTAGATTGGACTCTGCTAAAAAAAACATCTAAAAAAGCCAGTACAGTTCTGGAAGAACATTCTTTGGACAGATGAAACCAAGATCAACCTCTACCAGAATGATGGCAAGAAAAAAGTATGGCGAAGGCGTGGTACAGCTCATGATCCAAAGCATACCACATCATCTGTAAAACACAGCAGAGGCAGTGTGATGGCTTGGGCATGCATGGCTGCCAGTGGCACTGGGTCACTAGTGTTTATTGATGATGTGACACAGGACAGAAGCAGCCGGATGAATTCTGAGGTATTCAGAGACATACTGTGTGCTCAAATCCAGCCAAATGCAGCCAAACTGATTGGTCGGCGTTTCATAATACAGATGGACAATGACCCAAAATATAAAGCCAAAGCAACCCAGGAGTTTATAAAAGCAAAGAAGTGGAATATTCTTGAATGGCCAAGTCAGTCACCTGATCTCAACCCAATTGAGCATGCATTTCACTTGTTAAAGACTAAACTTCAGACAGAAAGGCCCACAAACAGACAGCAACTGAAAACCGCTGCAGTAAAGGCCTGGCAGAGCATTAAAAAGGAGGAAACACAGCGTCTGGTGATGTCCATGAGTTCAAGACTTCAGGCAGTCATTGCCAACAAAGGGTTTTCAACCAAGTATTAGAAATGAACATTTTATTTACAATTATTTAATTTGTCCAATTACTTTTGAGCCCCTGAAATGAAGGGATTGTGTTTAAAAAATGCTTTAGTTCCTCACATTTTTATGCAATCATTTTGTTCAACCCACTGAATTAAAGCTGAAAGTCTGAACTTCAACTGCATCTGAATTGTTTTGTTCAAAATTCAATGTGGTAATGTACAGAACCAAAATTAGAAAAATGTTGTCTCTGTCCAAATATTTATGGACCTAACTGTATCATTGGCCAAAAAAACTAATTTTGGTCAAAAGATAATTTTTTAAATCTTATTTCATTGCTTTTGAGAATTCAGCCATGGTGATATCAAATAGGTTTTTCCAGATTGTCTCACAATTGTTTAAAAAAAAAAAAAACCTTCAGAGTTTCCAAGATTAGGCCTAAAGTCATAAATTCATGAGAAAGAACTTGGATATTCTTTGAGATTCTAAAGCCATAAATTTACAAGAAAAAAGTCACAAGTTTACATGAAAAAGAGTTAGAAATTTACAAGAAACAAACAAGAAAGCGTTTTTTGTCAAGGAACCACATCGCTTCACTTTGCAAGGTTGGATCAATGTCATCACACCACAGATGCCATGGTGTCCTATAACAGTGTTACAGGCAATGCTGTCTTTCCTCCTCAATCACGCAATATAAAAGAATAGAGATTTTCATCTACAGTTCCCAGAATGCACTGCAGCCAGGAAGTATGCGATTGTTGTGCTTCCTGGATGCAACAGGAGATGAATGTATTAACAGCACAGGTTTGTTTATCCATGTCCTTTTTTGTCTTAGCTGTTTATAAGTGTATAATTATTGTGCAAAAGTGGTTTACTGTTACTTTCAGTACATGGATTCTTCTCATTTGCCCAAATCATTGTTGTTTTTAAACAGCTGAGCTGAGAGATATAGGAAATACAGTCTTTGTAGTCGATGTGCTTCCTTGACAAAAAGCCCACTATTTTTCTGAGTTGTGTTTCACATAAACTTGTGACTTTTTTCTTGTAATTTTTTCTCTCTGAATATTACCACCCTCCACTGGCACCATTTTTTTTTTTAACCTACAATATGCTGTCAAAGGGCGGCACGGTGGTGTAGTGGTTAGCGCTGTCGCCTCACAGCAAGAAGGTCCGGGTTCGAGCCCTGTGGCCGGCAAGGCCTTTCTGTGTGGAGTTTGCATGTTCTCCCCGTGTCCACGTGGGTTTCCTCCGGGTGCTCCGGTTTCCCCCACAGTCCAAAGACATGCAGGTTAGGTTAACTGGTGACTCTAAATTGACCGTAGGTGTGAATGTGAGTGTGAATGGTTGTCTGTGTCTATGTGTCAGCCCTGTGATGGCCTGGCAACTTGTCCAGGGTGTACCCTGCCTTTCGCCTGTAGTCAGCTGGGATAGGCTCCAGCTTGCCTGCGACCCTGTAGAACAGAATAAAGCGGCTAGAGATGATGAGATGAGATGATGCTGTCAAAGATTTTTCACCCAAAGTATCTACTAATTTATTTCATGCATCATTTTATCAGAAGAGACCTGGTATAAACTGAGAACAGAGAATGGATCAGGTGGATGGTCTCAAGTGAGGCTCAGTGATTATATAAGAACTTATACAAGAAGTTGCAATGAATACACCAAGTAGTGAATTAGCATTTACATCTACTGGCAAATATAGTTGTGGTCAGAAGTTTGCATACAGTGACATGAATATCATCTTGGATATGAATGTCATGGCAATGTTTGGGCTTTCAGTAATTTCTTTGAACTGTTCTTTTTCTGTAGCAGAATGATTGTACAGCATACATCTTTAATTAAAAAAAAAAACACTAGAATTTGGTGCACAGGTTTTAATTTTCTTTGGATTTTCTGAAAACCAACACAGGGTCAAAATTATACATACGGGGTCAGAAATATACATACAGCACACTTAATATTTGGGTAAAATTTCTCTTTGCAAGATTCACCTTGACCAAACATTTTTGTTTACCATGAACAAGCTTCTGGCAGAATTCTAGATACTTCACAACTCTTTATGGTAGAATTGGTAGAGTTCAATTCATTTTTTTTTTCTTGGTATGGACTCGACTTATAAGCACAGTCCATATATTTTCAATAGGGTTGAAGTCGGGACTTGTTTTAAGCTTAATGCTAGCCTGCTTTATCCTCCACAGCCAGCTCTGATGCATGTTTGAGTTCATTGTCCTGTTGTAACTCCCAAGTTGTGTTCAGGTTTTTGATGGTTTATGCTGAAAATTCTGAGGTAATCCTCCTTCTTCATTATTCCATCCACTTTGTGCAATGAACCAGTTCCACTAGCAGCAAAACAGCCCCAGAGCATGATGATCCTACCACCACCACCAGTTGGTACAGTGTCCCTCTGCACATGGTGGTCATTGTGGCCAAACAACTCAATCTTTGTCTCATCTGACCATACAGCTATCCTCCAAAAGGCTTTTTCTTTGTCCGTGTGGTCAGCTTCAAACTTTAGTTAAGCTTGAAGGGGTCAATTTTGCAGCAAGGGTTCATTTCTTGGATAACAGTCCATGGTGATCTGAACTGTAGACACTGATCCATCAGCTTCCAGTTCATGGCAGGGTTGTGCCATGGTGGTTCCCAGGTTGTTCCTGACCATCCAAACCAATTTCCTTTCAGCTGAGGGTGACAGTTTGGGTTTTCTTGAAGCAAAGTGGCTTGGCAAAGTGACTGCCCTGGTGCCCTGTGTCTGGTTGGAGTCTCATCGCATCACTCCTGTGGAGGACGGCTCCATGTGGACAGTTGAAAGTCACACTTGGAGGACGCTCTGGACACTTACAGTAATGCTTTTATGGCTGAGGACTACAGTTGACTTGCTAACTTTAGGACTGCAGTTGTCATGAACAGTTTTGCACTCAAGTTTCCATCGATGAAGAGTTTATAACATCAACGAAACTGACTTCATGTTAAAACTATTAATGTTATAGTCATGTTGTCTGTTGTTGCCCAAATGAGGATGGGTTCCCTTTTGAGTCTGGTTCCTCTCGAGGTTTCTTCCTCATGTCATCTGAGGGAGTTTTTCCTTGCCACCATCGCCACAGGCTTGCGCATTGGGGATAGATTAGGGATAAAATTAGCTCATGTTTTAAGTCGTTCAAATTCTGTAAAGCTGCTTTGCGACAATGTTTATTGTTAAAAGCCCTATACAAATAAACTTGACTTGACTACACCTCACAATAACTTGCATACAATTGTTTGAACTGATCTTGGAATTTGCAGTTGTTTAAAACTCCAAGAGACATTCTGGAGTTGTGTATATCTGCGGTCCTCTTTCTCAGATTTGCACTGTGCTCCTTGGACTTTCCCATTCTATTGTGTGTTGGTCATTCCTTTGAGTGCTGTAAACAAACCCTATTTATGAAGGCACAGAGAAGCTACCAGCTGTAGTCAATCATGATCACTAACAGAAAGTTAAGAGACCTCAGCCTTGGCAAGATAAAAGACATTTTGGACGTTTCAGCACCTCTGAATTAATAATCTAAGTGAGCGTACGTAAATTTTTGACTTTGTATGTATAATTTTGACCCAGTGTTGATTTCAGAAAACCCAAAGAAAATTAAAACTTGTGCACCAAATTCTAGTGTTTTTTTTTATTAAAGATGTATGCTGTACAATCATTCTGCCACAGAAAAAGAACAGTTCAAAGAAATTACTGAAAGCCCAAATATTGCCATGACATTCATATCCAAGATGACATTCATGTCACTGTATGTAAACTTCTGACCACAACTGTAGATGTAGATGTGGCACCGGTGCTTTCACGTTTGTCTGCGTAGTTTATTTGTGTTTGTATCTGTGTTTTTGTCAGTTTGATGGGCTACCTGATTCGGAATAACTTTCATCCTGGGTCTCAGAACTGTGCTAACAACTTGGTGATGGTAAACAGTAGGCTAAATAGCAACATAGCCTACTTTTATAACAATGAAGCAAACTGGTCTGGTTGCATCAACAACATGAGACTATTGGTTTACCTGTTGCTCGCTTATGTGCTGAGCTCACCGGACGTTCTGGGATCTGGTGGTGGATCATTCGCATCTTCCTGGATTATTCTCCCAAATTCTGGAACTATACTGCTTCCTGATACTGGCGGCTTTACATCAATCCACATGGCATTATCGTTTTTTCCTGACTGTTCTATTGAGACCCTGCACAAGTACGAACTTCTTAGTTGGGCAGAAATATGGCAGTTCCAGTCCATCTCCTGCAGGCGCAACCAGAGAGTTGGCACTGCCTGCCCGACAAGATCAGCAGGCTTTTGGATTATTCTACTCTTGTTCCTATCAGGTAACATCCTTCCCAACCCAGGCCCAGAACTGATTGAGCTTTTGAACCCTGACGATTTAAAAAATAGCAGTGGCTTGCATTTTATTCATGTCAACATGCGCAGCCTGATTAATAAAATCGACGCGCTTCGTCTGTGGGCTAAACTGACAGAAAGTGACATATTCGTCTTGTCAGAGATGTGGCTCAAACCATCAATCACAAACAATATGATTCACATCAAAGAGTATAATCTCTTTAGGACGGATCGTATGAATAAAGGAGGGAGAGCAGTCATATATGCCAAGACATCGTTGGACTGTTGTTCCGTCAAAACAATAACAAAGTCAAAGTTCTTTGAACTATGTGCCATTAAATTAAATCTTCTCAATGGTGCTTCTCTGATTGTGGTAGGATGCTACCGCCCACCATCGGCTGCAGCTGGAGCAACTGCCCTGCTGTCTGACTTTCTGCATAAACTGCCCAACGAGTATATTGTCCTAGGAGACCTGAACTGGGACTGGCTATCGACTTCATCAGCGTTAAGTGACTTATGTGATGAGTTACACCTGATGCAGCTAGTACAGTCACCTACACGCCTCAATCCAAAACGAATGGACAAGTCTACATTAATTGACGTCATTCTGACTAATGTTCCACATAAGTACTTGGCTGCTGGAGTTTTTTTGTAATGATGTCAGTAATCACTGTATGATTGCCTGTGTTAGAAATTGTAAATTGAATAAAACCAAGCCACGGTTTATTTTTAAACAAAATTACAAGCATTTTAATGAACAAGCTTTCCTTCATGAAATCTATCAGAGTGATTTAAACTTAGTTTGTGACATGGATGATGTTGAGCTGGCTTGGAATTACAACCCCGATTCCAAAAAAGTTGGGACAAAGTACAAATTGTAAATAAAAACGGAATGCAATAATTTACAAATCTCAAAAATTGATATCGTATTCACAATAGAACATAGACAACATATCAAATGTCGAAAGTGAGACATTTTGAAATTTCATGCCAAATATTGGCTCATTTGAAATTTCATGACAGCAACACATCTCAAAAAAGTTGGGACAGGGGCAATAAGAGGCTGGAAAAGTTAAAGGTACAAAAAAGGAACAGCTGGAGGACCAAATTGCAACTCATTAGGTCAACTGGCAATAGGTCATTAACATGACTGGGTATAAAAAGAGCATCTTGGAGTGGCAGCGGCTCTCAGAAGTAAAGATGGGAAGAGGATCACCAATCCCCCTAATTCTGTGCCAACAAATAGTGGAGCAATATCAGAAAGGAGTTCGACAGTGTAAAATTGCAAAGAGTTTGAACATATCATCATCATCTACAGTGCATAATATCATCAAAAGATTCAGAGAATCTGGAAGAATCTCTGTGCGTAAGGGTCAAGGCCGGAAAACCATACTGGGTGCTCGTGATCTTCGGGCCCTTAGACGGCACTGCATCACATACAGGCATGCTTCTGTACTGGAAATCACAAAATGGGCTCAGGAATATTCCCAGAGAACATTATCTGTGAACGCAATTCACCGTGCCATCCGCCGTTGCCAGCTAAAACTCTATAGTTCAAAGAAGAAGCCGTATCTAAACATGATCCAGAAGCGCAGACGTCTTCTCTGGGCCAAGGCTCATTTAAAATGGACTGTGGCAAAGTGGAAAACTGTTCTGTGGTCAGACAAATCAAAATTTGAAGTTCTTTATGGAAATCAGGGACACCGTGTCATTCGGACTAAAGAGGAGAAGGACGACCCAAGTTGTTATCAGCGCTCAGTTCAGAAGCCTGCATCTCTGATGGTATGGGGTTGCATTAGTGCGTGTGGCATGGGCAGCTTACACATCTGGAAAGACACCATCAATGCTGAAAGGTATATCCAGGTTCTAGAGCAACATATGCTCCCATCCAGACGACGTCTCTTTCAGGGAACACCTTGCATTTTCCAACATGACAATGCCAAACCACATACTGCATCAATTACAGCATCATGGCTGCGTAGAAGAAGGGTCCGGGTACTGAACTGGCCAGCCTGCAGTCCAGATCTTTCACCCATAGAAAACATGTGGCGCATCATAAAATGGAAGATATGACAAAAAAGACCTAAGACAGTTGAGCAACTAGAATCCTACATTAGACAAGAATGGGTTAACATTCCTATCCCTAAACTTGAGCAACTTGTCTCCTCAGTCCCCAGACATTTACAGACTGTTGTAAAGAGAAAAGGGGATGTCTCACAGCGGTAAACATGGCCTTGTCCCAACTTTTTTGAGATGTGGTGTTGTCATGAAATTTAAAATCACCTAATTTTTCTCTTTAAATGATACATTTTCTCAGTTTAAACATTTGATATGTCATCTATGTTCGATTCTGAATAAAATATGGAATTTTGAAACTTCCGCATCATTGCATTCCATTTTTATTTACAATTTGTACTTTGTCCCAACTTTTTTGGAATCGGGGTTGTATTTTAAAAAGACCTTTTTAGCCATAGTTGACAAACATGCCCCTGTTAGAAGATATAGAGTGAGGGGCAGAGATAATCCTTGGTTTAATGACTCTATTGCAACTGCTATTAGAGAATGGAATGAAGCATGGCTATAGCAAAAATAAATAATAATGATAAATGTTGGTTAAATTATAGGGTATTAAGAAACAAATGCACAAGACTAATAAAATATACAAAAAGTGAGCATTATCTGAATTTAATAAATTAAAACCTTAATGACCCCCCAAAATTTTGGAAAATAATTAAATCATCTTCAGGTGATGTGCCATCCACCACTATCCTTGAAGTTATAATAACAAGCCAAGGTGAAGTAAGGGGTAAACAAAATATATTAGCTATTTTCAATAAGCACTTTATTAATGTAGGAATAGCTACTCAGTCAATACTCCCAGCCAACCCCACGGATAGTGCAACCTCCATCATAGACTCGTCTAATGGAAGTTTGAATAAGTTTAATTTTACTTCTATATCTGCATCTGAAGTACGAAAGGCACTGTTAGGCCTGGACTGTAAAAAGTCTGCTGGCCCAGACCAGATTGAGCCATATTTTCTTAAAATTGCTGCAAACTTGATTGCTGGTCCTATCTCTTCCATTTTCAATCTTAGTCTATACAGTGGTTCTATCCCTAAGTCATGGAAATCTGCATTTGTCCTCCCACTATTAAAAAGTGGAGACCCGTCGGTCTTAGATAATTACCAGCCAATCTCCAGACTATCTGTCTTGGCTAAACTGTTTGAGTCTCTTATAAATGAGCAACTGAAACATTTTTTAGCAGATAATTGTATTTTAAGTCCTACTCAGTCTGGTTTCCGACAAGGACACAGTACAATTATGGTTGTAATCTCTGTTATAAATTATATTGTTAATGCTTTGGATAACAAAAAGTCTTGTGCTGCTCTATTCATTGACTTATGTAAAGCATTCAACACTGTTGACCATCATCATCTTCTGCAAAGATTGCAAAGCATAGGTTTTAAATTGCACTGTGTTAAATTGGTTTTCTAATTACCTGAGTGGTAGAACTCAGTGTGTGGTATTAGATAACTGTACCTCATCCTTGCTAGAAGTAAAAATGGGTGTCCCCCAAGGATCAGTTTTGGGTCCTATTTTATTTTCTATTTATATAAATAATTTGGGTATGAATCTCAAACAAACAAAGGTTCATCTTTATGCAGATGATACTATTTTGTACATCTCTGCTACATCATTGAAGGAAGCAATTCATTATCTACAGTCTGCTTTTAGTCAGGTACAAAAATCTTTGGTAGTATTAAAGTTGGTATTAAATGTTAAAAAAACAAAATCAATGGTTTTTACATTTATGTTCATGTTCTCTTATAGATTTCACTATTTTAACACAAGATGGTACTCCAATAGAGAGAGTAACTTCCTACAAATACCTAGGTATTTGGTTGGATGATAAATTGTCTTTTGGGGTCCATATTGAGTCTTTAAAAAAAAAAACTCAGGCCCAAGTTAGGTTTTCTCTTTAGATTAAAGAAGTGCTTTCCTTTTTCAGCAAGGAAAAGGCTGGTGCAGAGCACATTCTTATCAGTGTTGGATTATGGTGACCTAATTTATATGCACTCTACCTCATCTTTATTAAAAAAAACTAGATGTACTATACCATTCAGCCTTGAGTTTCATTACAGGTGCAGTAGCTAGGACTCACCACTGCATTCTGTATGAAACTGTACAATGGTCCTCCCTCTCTCTCAGAAGGAAATTCCATTTATTGATTTTCATTGTTAAAGCATTAATGGTTAAATTACCCTTCTATATTTCAAACTTGCTTACTTACCATAATAGTGTTTATAGGACAAGGTCATCAGAAAAAAATACTACTAATTATTCCATCAGCAAGAACAGAACTTGGTAAAACAGCTCTCTCATCATATGCACCAAATGTCTGGAATGAACTCCAAAACACTTTAAATCTAGAATCACTTCCATCTTTCAATACTTTTAAAAACCTTTTAATGTCAACTCTGACTGAACAGTGTAAGCGTTTTTAACTAGGGGCCCCTTTAAGTTGTGTGTTTGTATTAGCTTGTTATTTGTCATATTAAGTGTAATGTCTTGTTTGTGTTTTAGTATGTATAGTATGGGATTTGTGGTGTAGTATGTAACTTTGTCTTGTTTTTTATGTATTTTGAAACTTTTTGCCACCAGTCTTGGCCAGGACTCCCTGGGAGAAGAGTTCTTGTAACTCAATGGGACTTTTCCTGGTTAAATAAAGGTTAAATAAATAAAAAATAAAGAGAAGGATGTGTTGGTGCAGCCATAGTTGTCCATACAAGAAAATTAAATAATCAAAATACAGTTGTTCTAACATATGATATTCAGTATATTCCCAAGCTAAAACTGAATAGTACGGTAAATCCTGTATGGTTTGAAGAAGACAAACTCATTGGTGCCATGCTAACCTCCAGTATTCCTCACTGGGACTTGTCCTCTTGGTGTGACTGATCACCTCAGTAAAGCCCGACACTGCATTAGCAGTGAAGTTAGTGAAGGAGGCATTTGCCCGCGGTGTGCCCACTACACCACTGCAGTCTGGGGTGTTCCAGGGGTTATTGCAGTATGTCCATGGCAGCAGATTGGTCATGGACATGAAAAAGTAGTAGATTGCAATACAGATCACCACATTGTAATAGATGCCAATGTAAGTAGAGACCACCATCATTCCATAGCCAACACCTAAGAGGGGGGGAAAAAAGTGTGAGGGCAACATATTAATTAATCCGTTAACTATTTACAAATGAAATCTCCTACTGATGCAGGGTGTCTACTTTCAGACTGCAGCATGTAACATTTATTCTAAAATGCTCAATATATCTTCATGCCAGTTTTTCGAAATATAAACAATATCAAAATCCTACTAATGGCAGGTAGGGCAGGGCAGATGAATGATGGAGGTCATGCGACAGGAGCTAAAATCAGCTTTTATTTCAACTTGTTATGGACATGTTAAAGTAACTTGGACATCGTCTAATATAACATGAAGACTTTGCATGTTTTGTTTTCCAATATGATTTATTGTTCATTAGAGAAATTGAGACAAGCACATTAAGCTTCAGAGTAGAAAACAATATTTTTACACATGCTTTATAACAGGTCTTGGTTAAAAGAAACACTGAAATTTAACCCATAAACCATGTAACTTCTCATCAATCATTACCAAGTAACATCTGATTCCATATCTAACCTAAATGGTGCTAATTACAGAGACTCACCTTTGAACATGGGGCTGACCTTCCACACTCCCAGACAGCCCAAAGAGGTGAACTGGCCAAAGGAAAGCTCCAAGAAAAACAGTGGGATGCCACAGAACACCAGCATTATAAAGTATGGGAACATGAAGGCACCTGACAAACACAAAACACATCTGATACTCAGTCCTTTATTTAGGTCAAGATGTTTCTTAGTTAAATAACAAATGAAATACCATCTGAGCAAATTCTTCAGTTATACCAAAACATGGTTACAGTTACACCAGTGTACCACAGGGAAAATAAAATCAAGCATTTTCTTTTTATAATTTCACTTAAGATGAGAAATAAGGATAAAGCTATAATCATGGAAACAGATGAATATATGATCATATAACACATTGCATTTGCACATTTAACAAAAAAAAAACCCTCTTTGTTCAGTGTTTCAGCTATAAGCTGTGGTCAATCAAGTCAATAAGGTGTAAGTTTTTTTTTTTTTTCTTGTTCTTGAACCCATTTGTCAAAACTTGGACAACAGCAAATTAATAACTAATAGATAATAATAAATTAATAATAAACCTAGCCTCAACACCTGCATGTCCCAAGCTCCTGGGTTAGCGATTTGTCTGTTTCGGAGTAGTGTAGGCTTAGAAGCACGGGTGATTGCTCTAAGACAACGAGGGAGGCTCAGCCTCCTCTAAAAATGACGAACATCGTGTAGGATGAATTGCGCTAGGCTTATGTTATAGCCGACCTTATAACATTGCGATTTCAGATCCAGAATCATAAAAATATATGTGCTCAACCCAACTACAGTGCGAAATCATTCCGTTATAACTTTCCCCAGTTCGCCTAATGTGTGCATGAGTTTTTCGCTCTCGTGACAACGTGATGCAGCCCAGCCTCAGTGGACTTCAATGGCATTTAGGAGCTATGCGCTTTTCAATATCAAAATGCAAGACGATTATTGGACAAATACTGCGAAAATGCCCGCCCACGGACTCCCAGCCTCAGTGGACTTCAATGGCATTTGGGAGCTATGCGCTTTTCAATCTCAAAATGCAAGACGGTTATTGGACAAATAAAATACTGCGAAAACGCCCGGCCCACAGACTCCGAGCCTCACAGTGGGAGGGACATGGCAAAGCTTTCCGCGAGGAGACTGGTGATTGGTGAAAGCGGCCGGATATTTTCTCTGATTGACAGCTCGTTTCAAATATAGACAGGCAGCGGTGAATTTCAGTTCAGTCCCATGCGGATTCACAAGTGCTGTGGTGTACTGTAAGAGATCAGCTTACATTTCAATTTCATTCATTACATACGGTTTCTACCAGCTTTTTTAGTTTGTATATATTTTCATTGTAAATAAAGTGTAAATATAGTGTTGTCCAGTTTGCTATCTTAGTTCCAGAAATTTCGTTTATTTGAGTGACTGAACTTGAACTTGAGGGGGCTAGTCAGCTAGCAAGAAAGCTGTGCACGGATGCCAAGCATTGCTGATTTAATTTTGGCGAAGCCATTGCCAGTCTTCCTTTCGAGGAAAAAATTTAAATTAAAGAGCAGGGTAGACCAACGCCTCAAATTGACTTGGTGAAAAAGGTAGGGAATAATACTCGTTCCTTTCAGCTCTCCTGGTACGAGAAAGTGAATTGGCTAACAGCAAGTGACCCACATCAACAACAGTAAATAGGCTACTTTAGTAATATGTCATGGATGGACCAAAAATATAGAATCTATTTAAAATGTTTATGCTGAGTATATTATATTGGAATATATATTTTTCTGGATATGAATTAAACACAGCTACAATTTGGAAAACATTTTTAAACAAAAACACAGCCGAGAACATTTCACACTACAGACCTGGATTAAAAGTGAAGGGTTATCAAAATTGTCAATAAAACATTTCTCAGTCAAAATAAGTAAAATATAGGGAAAGTGTCATTGAATGAAATGTGTGGCACCCAGCTCTATGTTTGGCTCCCCAAGGTCAGTGCTTGTGCCTATTCCAGAACACTCTGCTGTTACTGCTGAGGTTCCTGACAAAGAGCTGCTTTCAATAATGATCAATTTTTAAACAGCATGCCACAATTTTAAAATATAAAATGTTAAAATATACCCCCCCAACACCACCATCATGTATATTGGACAGTAGGCTAATGGGCCAAAAGAACCTGTTATTTCACAGTTTGTGACCCTGCCAACAATCAGCCAGATCAGAGGCAAGAGTATGGGCAAAATTGATGTGTTTTTTCTTTTAAAATCTGGAAATATCGTAACCGACCAGCCTCCCCTGTTTGAAAGACTACCAGCTGCAACCTCTTAGAAGGATATTCATCAAGAAGCAAGCTAAACAAACTAACACCTACAAATACACACAGGCATTTAAGGTCAAATATGAATCTCAAGTTTGATGTGCTGGAATATTTGATGCTTTGTAAAGCCCAGTATTGTTTGAGTTTTGTCTAATTCACTGGACGTAGCAGTCACCGAAGCTCATAAAGGAAGAATCAATGCTACTAAATGCTACTGGGGTCTTGACAGCACCAGAATACACTATTTTAAGTCAACTGGCCAACATCATTCTAGAAGGAATGCCTTTCTGTGGCAATCCTGGGTAACATAACTATTCACAACAATAGTGTGCAAACTCTGTGGCTATAATGCAAGACAATACAAACTTGTATTGAATTACATAATCATTTTAATGAAAAAAAAAATCTGATAAGAATTATTTGGATTATAGGAGAAAAAAAAAATTCACCTCCTCCATTCCTGTAACAAAGGTAAGGGAACCTCCAGACGTTGCCCAGCCCTACTGCGTAGCCCACACTAGTCAGGACAAACTCAATCTGGTTCCCCCAGTTTCCCCGTCGAGAATTTTCATCCTTCTTCACTTGTTCCCCTGGAACCGCTCCATTCTGGACCATAAACATACAGAAACATATGGGGTTAGTGATTCACATAAAGGCGAATACTCAAGGGTGAAGCTTGAATTCATCTTGTATTCAATATAGTGTTTGAACACACATCAAGCTAATTCTTCACACATTTTTATTTGCATATTATCAGCCCTCTTAGCCCCATTAGTACTCAAATCATGAAGGGAGGTCTCTGCAAAACCCTCTAGTCCTCCATAGCATGCAAGAGTCCTGTGAGGTCCCTGTAAATTAACTGCGCAATTAATGTGAACCAAAATCACTGTTGCCTCCACAAGACCACAAAACTACCCTTTGGTCTTATCGGTTCACTGCCTCTATCTGTTCTTGTCAGATGGCCTGTGGTGTGACCTCCAGAGTGACCACTAGAGAGGCCCAGTGAGTGTGTGTTGCCACAGTCGCAGTAGGAGTGGAACTCACAGTTGTTCTGCTTACACAACTGTCCAGGCTTTTCAGGTTCTCACGGACGACTTAAGCAGAACAGTCAACATTAAAAGCAGAAAGATAAATAAAATGAGCAGAACAGAATCATAAAAGCTTCTGAGCACAGAGGACACAATTCAGGGACTCAATAAATTGATAGATAATTATATAAATAACTAGTTCTAAACATTGTGTATGCACATGCAGTCTGTGTTTATTTTCTCTTTTTGTTTGTCGTTCCAAATATTTAGACCACATTGTATTTCTGCATTGCTACAGTTCTGTCCTTTGTTGGCGCTAGATGAACTGGTTTGAGTATTTCAGAAACTGTTGATCTCCTGGAGTTTCACACACAACAGTCTCTAGAGTTTTCCCCAGGCGCTGTTAGCATGGCTGCCCACTGCTCTGGGTACGTGTGTGTGTGCTCATTGCTCACGTGTGTGTGCATATGTGTGTTCACTGCTTCAGATGGGTTAAATGCAGAGAGGAAATTTCACAAGTGTGTGATGAATAAAGTTGTGCTTTCTTTTTTTCTTTTGCTTTACACAGAATAGTGCGAAAAACAAAACAACATTGGGTGAATGACAGTTCTGTGGGTGGAAATGTCTTGCTGATAAGAGAGGTCAGAGGAAAATGGCCAGATTGGTTTGAGCTGCCAGGAAGGATATAGCGACTCATAGCAACTCTTTATAACCATGGTGGCAGAAAAACATCTCAGCATCCAACAGCAGAAGACCACATTGGGTTCCACTCCTGCCAGCCAAGAATAGGAATCTTAGAATCAAGAACATGTTCCTATTAAAGTGGCCAGCAAGTGTATTTCCTAATAACTTGCACACCTACCATTTGCCTGGAGGTTAACTACCTCTTTAAACAACTTTTGAAATAACCCTGGGAGACGTCATACTTTTTTTTTTCTTATGATCAGATCCAGGATAAAAGAGACAAAAAAAGTCCCTTCTACACCAGGATCTGGTCTTCCCAGGCAGTCTCCTGTCCTAATACTAACCAGCTCTTTGAGGCGTATGGGTGCAGCACCGATCTCCGTTTCTATAGCCCTCAGCCTCTCGCCTATACAGCTAGGGTTACAGTAGGGGGCTAGTCCTCTGGCAACCATGAGAGTTTGACTTCCCTACTTGCGTCCATATTGCAGCGTGCCTTGCCAGATGGTAGTAGGTACCATTTTTATGATGGTCTTTTGTATGACCCAATCTCGAGTAGAACTCACGATCTCCCAGTCAAGAGGCAGACACACTAACTGCTAGGCCAACTCGCGGTCAGGATATAAGAGAGTTGTCTATATTTCCTGTTAGATTTGCTAAATTTTGAATTGTTGTCCTTTTGCTGTGTTTGAATTCAATCCCTATTCACTATGTAGTGCAGCCAATTTTGTAGTGTTGTCTAAATTGTCAGTGGATAAATTCTATTACCTAAAGAGTTAATTATTATCACCCATAACACACCTCAAATCCAGTATACAACTGACGCACTGTACTTTCATACCACAATGCACAGAGATTACTTTCAGCTGAAATTTACCTGGGAGGATGAATATGAGAGCAGTCAAATACAATGAATACTATGAATGAGTGGATGTGCCCAAACTTTTGACAGGTACTGTATAACAATTGCTTGTTATACAAGCAATTATACAAGGGGCAGCACGGTGGTGTAGTGGTTAGCACTGTCGCCTCACAGCAAGAAGGTTCTGGGTTTGAGCCCAGCGGGGGCCTTTCTGTGTGGAGTTTGCATGTTCTCCCTGTGTCAGTCCGGGTTTCCTCTGGGTGTTCTGGTTTCCCCCACAGTCCAAAGACATGCAGTTAGGTTAACGTGGGGCGCCCTTGGGCTGAAGTGCCCTTGAGCAAGGTACCTAACCCCTGACTGCTCCCCGTGCGCTCTAGTGTGGCTGCCCACTGCTCTGACTGTGTGTGTCCCCGCGCGTGTGTTCACTGCTTCAGATGGGTTAAATGCAAAGGATAAATTTCACTGTGCTTGAAGTGTGCATGTGACAAATAAAGGTTTCTTTTTCTTCTGATCACCAGAGTTTACAGTATTTGTTCTTTTCTTGTAGTGGATATATTTACCTATATTTGGTTAAACATCAAAGTTTTGAATCTAATCCCAAAGGAGATTAAAATGCACCTGAGCCAAACGGCTGACAGCAGCACAAGCCTGATAAAATGCCTCGAGTATGGAAGCAGCTGCAACACTTCAGAAATGTGGACTGGCTACAGCTCCTTTAAAAGCAAACACCGTTTTTCTAAAATGTGTTTCCAGGTTATTTGTATTGTAGGAAGATGCTATAGTTTATTACCATCATTAATCATAAAATACACCGAAATCGTTGTTATTTTGAGTCATCTGTTCATTTGCACGGCATCATACACTAGACTTCTGTCGCATAGTATCACCTGGTATCAGATGTTGATATCAGAGCATTTTCATACATGAACAAATAAATAAGTACAGTATCAGACCAATACAGATACCAGAAAGCCCAGGTTGACATATCCCTGACTGCCGCCCCTACATAGTGGTCTATACAGAACAATCTATAGTAAATAGTTCATTTATTCATTCATGAATCTTCATTAAGTGCTTTATTCTGGTAGGAGTCATGGTGGATCTGAAGTCTATTCCAGGAATGCTTGGCATGAGACTAATACGCTCTGGATGGGATGCCAGTCCCTCACAATTTATATAGTAATAAATAGTCATCAAATGAGTGAGAGAGCTAACTTAACTTCTTGAAATTCTTTTCATTTGTAAATAAACTACTTGTGTGTCATGATTTGTACAAAACACATGGGTAATTTTGGTAAAAAGCAGTTGGAAAAAAAGCTTAGTAAGAAACCAAGCGACAAGTGGCCAACAATGATGAACAACACCCACTCCTTCAGTTTCATTGTTAATGTCTAAATACACTTGCATGCAAACTTGGCTGGACAGCTGGACACCTGCTCTCCGTGTTGAAAGTGTGTGAGAAAGAGAGAAGGAGACTGAGTTCTGATTGTGTGCTGGAGAAGACATAGCACACCTGCACTGTTTAAAGTATATGACCAGAGAAGAGAACAAGGAGGACGCACACTCGACTGGCTGACTAATGGACAAAGTGCCAGATCATTAAACACTTGAGAAGTCCCCAGAATATTTAAGCTCCTAGGAGTACCTGAAATTCATAATGCTACAGTGGTGCTTGAAAGTGTGTGAACCCTTTAGAATTTTCTATATTTCTGCATAAATATGACCTAAAACATCATCAGAGTTTCACACAAGTCCTAAAAGTAGATAAAGAGAACCCAGTTAAACAAATGAGTCAAAAATATTATACTTGGTCATTTATTTGTTGAGGAAAATGATCCAATATTACATATCTGTGAGTGGCAAAAGTATGTGAACCGTTGCTTTCAGTATCTGGTGTGACCCCCTTGTGCAGCAATAACTGCAACTAAATATTTCTGGTAACTGTTGATCAGTCCTACACACCGGCTTGGAGGAATTTTAGCCCATTCCTCAGGACAGAACAGCTTCAACTCTGGGATGTTGGTGGGTTTCCTCACATGAACTGCTCGCTTCAGGTCCTTCCACAACATTTCGGTTGGATTAAGGTCAGGACTTTGACTTGGCCATTCCAAAACATTAACTTTATTCTTCTTTAACCATTCTTTGGTAGAACGACTTGTGTGCTTAGGATCATTGTCTTGCTGCATGACCCACCTTCTCTTGAGATTCAGTTCATGGACAGATGTCCTGACATTTTCCTTTAGTTCAAAATGCAGCAACAAGAGTCCTTACTAGAACGAGAAGATATGACCACATCACCCCTGTCTTATCCACACTGCATTGGCTCCCAATCAAATTTTGTATTGATTATAAAGTACTACTATTGACCTTTAAAGCACTGAATGGTCTCGCACCACAGTACCTGAGTGAACTTATGGTCCTCTACGACCCGCCATCCCTACTTAGATCAAAAGGTGCAGGCTATCTGCTGGTACCTCGTATAGTGAAGGCTACATCAGGGGGCGAAGCCTTTTCTTACAAAGCCCCACAGTTATGGAACAGCCTTCCAAGTAGTGTCCGGGAATCAGACACAGTCTCAGTGTTTAAGTCTAGGCTGAAAACATAGCTGTTTAGTCAAGCCTTTTGTTAATGGTGTTTATGAGGTAAAGGTGTAGATCTGGAGGGTCCTCGGACATTGAGTGTTTTGGTAAACTGGGATGTATGGATGCTGTCAGTCCCCACTTGCTTGCTCACTCGAGTTTGTTGACGGTGTAGTGGCTGACTGCTTTATGTCCTGGGGCTCCCTCATGCCTGTGTTACCTTCTGGCTCTCCCCTTTTAGTTATGCTGTCATAGTTAGGTGCCGGAGTCCCTGCTTGTACTCAGTGCAATATGTATACTGTTCCTACTTATTCAGGTGACATTGGGCATACCTAACAACCTGTGTTTTCTCTCCCTCTCTCTCCCCCCTCCCCCCAGATGTGTCCCTCTGAGTTACATGTTGGTCCTGGGATCGAGATGCTGACCTCTTCTGCTCCTCGGACCTGCTTGATCCATCCTGGTGCCCTGTGTCTGGTTGGAGTCTCATCGCATCGCTCCTGTGGAGGATGGCCCCATGAGGACAGTTGAAAGTCACACTTGGAGGATGCTCTGGACTCTTACAGTAATACTTTTATGGCTGAGGACTACAATTGACTTGCTAACTTTAGGACTGTAGTTGTCATGAACAGTTTTGCACTCAAGTTTCCATCAATGAAAAATTTATAATATCAACGAAACTGACTTCATGTTAAAAATGTTAATATAATAGTCATGCTGTCTGTTGTTGCCCAAATGAGGATGGGTTCCCTTTCGAGTCTGGTTCCTCTCAAGGTTTCTTCCTCATGTCGTCTGAGGGAGATTTTCCTTGCCACCGTCACCACAGGCTTGCTCATTGGGGATAGATTAGGGATAAAATTAGCTCATGTTTTAAGTCATTCAAATTCTGCAAAGCTGCTTTGTGACAATGTTTATTGTTAAAAGCGCTATACAAATAAACTTGACTTGACTTTAGAATTCACTGGGATAATTCAGAATTCATTGTTCCATCAATGATGGCAAGCCGTCCTGGCCCAGATGCAGCAAAACGGACCCAAACCATGATACTACCACCACCATGTTTCACAGATGGGATAAGGTTCTTATGCTGGAATGCAGTGTTTTCCTTTCTCCAAACATAACGCTTCTCACTTCAACCAAGAAGTTCTATTTTGGTCTCATCTGTCCACAAAACATTTTTCCAATAGCCTTCTGGCTTGTCCACGTGATCTTTAGCAAACTGCAGATGAGCAGCAGTGTTCTTTTTGGAGAGCAGTGGCTTTCTCCTTGCAACCTTGCCATGCACGCCATTGTTGTTCAGTGTTCTCCTGATGGTGGACTCATGAACATTAACATTAGCCAATGTGAGAGAGGCCTTCAGTTGCTTAGAAGTTACCCTGGGGTCCTTTGTGACCTCGCCGACTATTACACGCCTTGCTCTTGGAGTGATCTTTGTTGGTCGATCACTCCTGGGGAGGGTAACAATGGTCTTGAATTTTCTCCATTTGTATACAACCTGTCTGACTGTGGATTGGTGGAGTCCAAACTCTTTAGAGATGGTTTTGTAACCTTTTCCAGCCTGATGAGCATCAACAACGCTTTTTCTGAGGTCCTCAGAAATCTCCTTTGTTCCTGCCATGATACACTTCCACAAACACGTGTTGTGAAGATCAGACTTTGATAGATCCCTGTTCTTTAAATAAAACAGGGTGCCCACTCACACCTGATTGTCATCCCATTGATTGAAAACACCTGACTCTAATTTCACCTTCAAATTAACTGCTAATCCTAGAGGTTCACATACTTTTGCCACTCACAGATATGTAATATTGGATCATTTTCCTCAATAAATAAATGACCAAGTATAATATAATTGTCTCATTTGTTTAACTGGGTTCTCTTTATCTACTTTTAGGACTTGTGTGAAGATCTGATGTTGTTTTAGGTCCTATTTATGCAGAAATATAGAAAATTCTAAAGGGTTCACAAACTTTCAAGCACCACTGTATGTGTCTTCTTAGAAATCCTGCCACATCCGAATTACTACATTCTGAACCAAGCACCAGGGTTTATAGTGTAACACCCCTGCAAAATAGGCTTATTTCTATTACAGTGTTCAGAATGACATAAATGTGTTTGTGTGTTTGAAGAATACTTACCTGTGATTTAATTCTGTGTGTTCTCTATGATACTCTTGCACTGAATTTAATAAGGGCTTTTATTTTGAAACTTATGTCTTGTTTAGAATGTTCGTGAGCTAGATGGGAGGGAGCTGAAGAGTTGTTTTAAAAAAAAAACTGAGGAGAAAAAGAAAAAAGTTTGTTGGAAGGAAAATCAGTTAAGCCATGATAGTAAATGATCTTTATGAAATATCTAATGATTTAGTTGTAATACATTTTTACTTTTTGTTTACATATGGGACTGTTTGAGAACGTATCTCTCAGTAATAACTTTTAAGGAAGGACATCACCAGTTCACGGATTTCAGTTAGCAGTTAGCTATGGACGTTGAGCTTCTCTCTGCTAGCGACACTGCTAGCTATGCTGACCGTAGCGCATGAAGGAGGTTTTTTTTGTGTGGCGTTTGAGTGACTTCACATCGGACTTAATGGAGTGATCCGTGAGGGACAGTGCCTGTGATCGTATCGTTTGGGAGATGTTCAGAGTGCTGCACGATCGTACTGGAGTTTTCACACTGGTCAACGTTGCTGTTTGATATGGAGGTTAGGTATCAACGGCTAGGTGAGTATGTCTGTGAAGATTCTCAGTCATCCAGGTCATAGTAACTGTGGGTGGTAAAAGAGAGCAACTGGACTTGCTTGAAGATTCTTGAAGACGTTTCACCTCTCATCCGAAAGGCTTCTTCAGTTCTGTCTGACTAGTAGGGAGTATCAGGTATTTATCCTCTCATGGATGAAAAGCTCATTTCAACAACACCTTAGATGAGCTTTTCATCCATGAGAGGATAAATACCTGATACTCCCTACTAGTCAGACAGAACTGAAGAAGCCTTTCGGATGAGAGGTGAAACGTCTTCAAGAATCTTCAAGCAAGTCCAGTTGCTCTTTTTTACCACCCATGGCTAGGTGAGTAATGATGAAAGGCCATTCCTGTCTGTGTTCTCATGAGCTCCAATGCGCGCCAACGAAATGGTAGCTACCACAGACTGTGTGTGTTTGAAATCCCGGGTGGTTCCGCTTCTTTTTTTGTTTAGTGGTATGAAATGCCTGATTTCACGAATGTTCTTGGTAGGTTTTGGTAAATAAATACCAATCTTTTCATTTAAAAGATAATTCCTGCCTTTGGGTTTTGGTTTCAGTTGAACAAGATGCCAACGGGTAATTAGTTTAATTGCTGTTTATTTTAGATTACAGTGCCATATAATATTTGCAGTTTAACATAGTGTTACTACGCATTATGTACAATACATTGTAGGCTAATTAGCCTACAAGTTAAAGTTTGAAATCTTTCTTTGAGGGGTATCTCAAAGTGGGGGCTCACACTGATATTAGTTAGCCTAATGCAAGGTAATATTGCATTTCATGGTAGTCATTACTTCCCAGGCCTTTTAAAAGCTCTCTGCAAGGAATCAACCTTAGACATATTCTGCCTGGTGCATTCCCATAAGCGCCTCCCCTGATGGGATGTGTGATACCGTAGGTCATAATACACATAGTTTAATATTCAGCTTTATGGGAGTGTTACACGTGGAGGCTCGTCTGGGATTTTGTTTATATGCTGTAATTTTTCTCCAGTTTAAAGATTTTAGTGTCTGTAAACTAATGGCAGTGATGTGTGTGGCTGTGAATTTAGCTTATATCTGTATTATTGCCAGAAGTGAATAGATTATTGGTATTCATTGCAGTTTAATTTCAACATTGAGGCAGAACAGATAATGAGGTGGTGTGAAGAGATTGGTGTTGACTCTAGAAAGGGTATTGTGCTTAGCAATGTCCCTGTAGATGTTATAGATGAGATTTTGTACAATGTCCTTGATGATCTTTGGTAGGCCCAAAGTTAGAGGTCGGCGTTTAGCAGCCTGTGAGAGAAGCCAGTTAATTCTTGTTGAGATCTCACAGGATATTGATACTGTTAAAATGGCTGAGCAGATAAGTGTTAAAGGTGAAGTAGCTCCTTGGTTGGGTTGGCCAGTGTTGCTGTTGAAGCTTCGCCCATGCAAATGCCCACGGAGAAGGAAGATTTCCAGGCAAAGCTGAAGGCATTCCTGGTCCATGAGGGAAAAACTGTTGCTGACATGCAAGACCTATTCAAGCCGGTTACACCTGCTGCTACACCACTAGACCTGAACACCCAACTGGTCAATGCCATCTCATCTCTTGTTGATAAGTGTCAGGGTGCACCAGTTGAAACTCCAGTCTGCCACAAGCTTTGGGTGTTCTCTGGCCTGAAGCTGACTCCCATTGGAGAAGAGGAATATGATGCATGGGCAGAACAGACGGCTCACATGCTTGATGAGTGGAAGTGTCCAGATTCATTGAAGAAGCAGAGAATAGCTGAATGTCTAATTGTCAGATGCCTGAGAATGAGTAACCCCAATGCTACAGCCAATGATTACTTAGCAGCTCTTGAAACAGCCTTTGGAACTACAGAGAATGCTACAGATCTCATGTTCAAGTTCCGTAACACATTTCAGCTTGAAGGGGAGAGGCTGTCTGCATATCTGCTTAGGCTTGACAAACTGCTTCACACAGTGTTTCGCAAGGGCGGAATCAGTCTGGCGGACATGGACAAGACCTGCACTGAGCAGGTTACAAGAGGTTCCTTGCCTCATGATTTTGTTGCCCTCCTCGTCAAGCTGACATACAAGTTTTGATCTGCACTGACCTTCACTGACCTGCTCTGTGACGTGAGAGAAGAGGAGGCTATGATACAGGAGAGGCCAGCTCCCACTTGTGTTTCTGCAGCTGCCATGGCTACACCTGTTGAATGTACCACCATCTCTGCAGTGTCCCCTTGGCGTGAGCCTAGCCCTGGGTCTGTCTCTATGGAAAAAGGTCCATCCATAGAAAGCCTGACCAAAGAGGTGGAAGAGCTGAAGACTGAGGTAACGTGCCCGTTGTCTTTTGCTGTGTCCTCACCCTCAGCGACTGCACCACAAGGTTTTAACAGGAAGCCAGAGAGAAAGCCGTTTACAAAAGCACAGGCAGAACGTCAGGAGAGGCCATACCGAGGTGATGTCTTTTGCTACAAATGTGACGAAGATGGACATTTCCAGAGAGAGTGCCAAAATTCTGAGAACCTCAGGAAAGTCAACCAGCATCTCATCAAGATGAAGTGGCAGTCGGGAAACTCCTCCGGGCCCCAGTAAAGGAACGGACTGGCGTCCCAACAATGACACGTTCCACAAAGTGTGAACTGCTGAAAGGACACAAAGCTGCACTCCCTGTGGGCCTTATTGGGCCTAGCTCTGTTGCCTCAGTAAGAATTGAAGACATTTATGCAAAAGCTTTACTTGACAGCGGGTCTCAAGTTACCCTTCTTTACTGCTTGTTTTATGACAAGTATCTGAAGCACATGCCATTGACTCCAATTGAATGATTGGAGATATGGGGCCTCAGTGTCAAGGAATATCCCTATGATGGCTACCTGTGCTTGAAACTTGAGTGATGTAGTTGGAGTAGCTGAGACAGTCGAAACACTTGTGCTGGTGTGTCCTGATCCGATGATAAAAGGGGAGGCTTCCATCATAGTGGGGACAAACACTTCTATGGTGCGACAACTATTTGATTCCTGCAAACTCCAAGCAGAGAGAATTTTTTGACCACCATGACTGTGCATCCTGAGATTAAAGAGGCTCATCAGAGATTTCAAGAGTCATCTGACAAGGTTGCAGAGACAGAAAAAGGCACAGTGTGGCTCGCTGGAGCTAAGCCCCAGACTGTACCACTGGGGGAACAATGACAGTCACTGGCATCCCAAAGTTTCCTGGTCCTCTGTCAACACAGACAGTCCTAGTTGAACATTCTGAAGAAGTTTTTTTTTTTTTTTTCCTGGTGAGCTAATGGTGTTGCCCACCCTCAAGAAAGCTGCAGCTGTTCAAAGCCGTCGCATCACAGTTGTGGTGGGAAACATGTCCACACGTGCAGTAACCCTGAAATGCAGAATGCCAATTGCACACCTGTTTGCAGTGGATGTTTTGAATAGAGACTCAGAAAAAGAAAGCTACACAGACCTGGCTGAACTGACACCTTCAGCGTTCAAATTTGGGGACTCCCCACTTCCCTAAAAGTGGAAAGAACGACTGTGCATGAAAATGATGGAAAGAAAAGAGGTCTTCTCCTGTAGTGAGTTTGAGGTTGGCTGCGCAAAGAGCACAGAGCACACCATATGAGTGACTGATGAAAAGCCGTTCAGAGAGCGCTCCAGACGTTTACCTCCAAGTGATGTGGCAGATGTGAGGGACCATCTTAACAAACTTCTCAAAGCTGGTATCATCTCAGAGTCAAGAAGCCCCTATGCCTCACCCATAGTGGTGGTTCACAAGAAAAATGGCGCAATACATGTGTGTGTTGATTACAGGACATTAAACAGAAGAACAGTTCCTGACCAGTACACAGTGCCACGTATTGAAGATGCTCTTACCTGTCTGAGTGGTAGCCAGTGGTTCAGTGTACTGGATCTTAGGAGCGGGTACTATCAAATCCCCCTGGACCAAGCTGACAAAGAAAAGACTGCCTTCATCTGCCCAGCTGGATTCTACCAGTTTGAAAGAATGCCACAGGGGATATCTGGTGCACCAGCTACGTTCCAGCATGCAATGGAGAGAACAGTTGGAGACATGAACCTCTTGGAAGTGCTTGTCTATTTAGATGATCTCATCATATTTGGAAAGAATGCTTGAAGAACATGAGCATCGTTTGCTGAAAGTACTGGACAGGCTGAAAGAGGAAGGACTGAAGCTGTCTTTGGACAAATGTCAGTTTTGTTGTACTTCTGTGAACTACCTGGGACACACTGTGTCAAGAGATGACATCTCTACAGACCCCTCAAAAGTGGAGGCTGTGAAGTCTTGGCCACCGCCAAAGAACATATCTGATCTCCGCTCTTTCTTGGGGTTTAGTGGATATTACAGACGCTTTGTGAAAGACTACTCCTGAGTCAGCTACCCACTCAACCAGTTGTTAAAGGGCTGTATCATGACAGGCAAGTCAGGACACAAGTCTGGAGAAGGCAAAGGTGCTAAACCGCCCAGGGCAAATGAGGAGGTAAAGAAGTTTTTCCATCCCTCTGAACCTTTTGGCCCTAGGTGGGACTCCAAGTGCGAGACAGCTTTTGAGATGCTCAAGCAAAGACTCACAGAAGCACCTATACTGGCCTTCGCTGACCCACAGCTGCCCTACACTCTTCATGTTGATGCCAGCCGAGAGGGGTTGGGTGGTGTGCTCTATCAAGATCAAGGAAGCGGTCTATGTCCCATTGCATTTGTCAGCAGGAGTCTCTCTCCAGCTGAGAAGAATTATCCTACACACAAGCTGGAGTTCTTGGCTCTAAAGTGGGCTGTCACTGAGAAGCTGCATGATTACCTCTATGGGGTGAAGTTTGAAGTGCACACAGATAATAATCCACTAACATACATCCTCACTACAGCCAAATTAGACACAGCGGCACATCGTTGGCTGGCAGTGCTGTCAACATACGACTTCAGCTTAAAGTATCAACCGGGTAATCAGAACATAGATGTGGATGCATTGTCACAGCGTCCGCGTTGTCCTCCTGGTGATAAGTGGGACATTATTTGCACTGCAAGTGTCAAAGCCATGTGTCAGGTGTCCCATTTCTGCAGTCCCAGATACTCACCGTTATCCAGAGCCATTGACCTGCTGGGGGCATCCAAACAAGCCATACCTAGGGCCTATTGCAACGTGTCCAGTGTAAGCACTCATCATCTGCCCAGGCTGAGTTCAGCTGAGATTGCCCAGTCACAATGCACAGACCCATGCATAGGGAAAGTGTTGAAAGTGATTGCCCAAAAAGACCTGAAGAGTGCTGACCAAAAAAGCATAAGGATGTCTCACTGTTACTAAAGGAGTGGGAAAAGCTGCAGTTGAAAGATTCAGTCCTTTACAGAGTCTCTAAGCTACCCAACAAGCCATTATGCCAGCAGCTACTGCTCCCACAGAAGTTCAGAGAGTCCGATACTGTCCCCTGGCACCTGGTGACCGGGTGTTAATACAGAATGTTGGCCTGCAGGGAAAGCATAAGATTGCAAATCGCTGGAGTTCAACGCCGTATATTGTCCTAGGCCAGATGCCCGGACTGCCTGTGTTTAGGCTGAAGCCCGTAGATGCAGTTGGCCCTGAAAAGATTCTTCATCGTAACCTGCTGCTGCCACTTGGACAGGAAGTGAGGCTGAGACCAGAGACTGCCTCAGAGACACTGAAACCCAGGAGAAGAAACAGTAAAAGGCTTAATGCCAGGACCACACCTGCTACTGAGGCTGTAGAAGAGACTCTTTCAGACAGTTATGCTAGGGAATCAGATTCTGCATCAGAAGATGAGGAGCTGGGTATCTACCCCTATCCACACTCCCCATTAGTAGCGGTGCAATATGAGGACATGCGTGAGCAGATTGAACCTTTTGGCCTAGATTTTGACACAGAAGGGCCTGAAGAGACCCATGACTCAGAACTCTCACCTCATGAACCAGACTTACCTGTGAATTCCACTCAGGAACAAGAAAGATCAGAGGACACTGGACAAGAGCGTGAAATGGACAGATTGGATGAGAGACAAGGACATGAGGCTGATAGATCAGAACACAACACCTCGGCATCAGAGATGACGCCACCATCAGTACATCCACAGAGAGTGAGAAGGGCCCCTGAAAGACTGACCTATGACTCACCAGGGCAGCCTACCTTTGCAACCTCACATTCCATTACACCAGTGCAGTTGTGTAACAAATCTGTTGAGATTACCCTGAGGCCTAGTGTTAGATATGTTAGTACCCTATTTAAGTGGGTGGGTTCAGGAAAAAGTGAGCTCCTGGGAGAAGTTTGAGTGTATTTGGGTTACTGTATTAATTTAACAGTTTGCAGGCCTATACAATGTAGCAAATAGTTCTTTCTACATTCGTCATGGGGACATGCCGGTTTTAGTGGGGGGAAGTGTAACACCCCTGCGAAATAGGCTTATTTCTATTACAGTGTTCAGAATGACATAAATGTGTTTGTGTGTTTGAAGAATACTTACCTGTGATTTAATTCTATGTGTTCTCTATGATACTCTTGCACTGAATTTAATAAGGGCTTTTATTTTGAAACTTATGTCTTGTTTAGAATGTTCGCGAGCTAGATGGGAGGGAGCTGAAGAGTTGTTTTAAAAAAACTGAGGAGAAAAAGAAAAAAGTTCGCTGGAAGGAAAATCAGTTAAGCCATGATAGTAAATTATCTTTATGAAATATCTAATGATTTAGTTGTTATACATTTTTACTTTTTGTTTACATATGGGACTGTTTGAGAACGTATCTCTCAGTAATAATGTACGCCCCCCCACACCTGGAGCGCCGTCCTGAGGGGGCAACACTGACAGCGGGAGGCGTGACCGACCTGTCAATATTGGCAGGAAGGTCACGCCTCCATAACATCAGCTGATTATAAAGGCACGTCACACACCAACATCCGGGTGACCCTCTGATGAAGACGGAAGTTACACCGTCGAAACATGTCAGGTAAAGGTAAAAAAGCTTTTACATGTCTGAAACAAAAGAAAAACTAATTATTTTGTTTGATATGGAGTTTAGGTATCAACGGCTAGGTGAGTAATGATGAAAGGCCATTCCTGTCTGTGTTCTCATGAGCTCCAATGCACGCCAACGAAATGGTAGCTACCACAGACTGTGTGTGTTTGAAATCCCGGGTGGTTCCGCTTCTTTTTTTTTTTTGTTTAGTGGTATGAAATGCCTGATTTCATGAATGTTCTTGGTAGATTTTGGTAAATAAATGCCAATCTTTTCATTTAAAAGATAATTCCTGCCTTTGGGTTTTGGTTTCAGTTGAACAAGATGCCAACGGGTAATTAGTTTAATTGCTGTTTATTTTAGATTACAGTGCCATATAATATTTGCAGTTTAACATAGTGTTACTACGCATTATTTACAATACGTTGTAGGCTAATTAGCCTACAAGTTAAAGTTTGAAATCTTTCTTTGAGGGGTATCTCAAAGTGGGGGCTCACACTGATATTAGTTAGCCTAATGCAAGGTAATATTGCATTTCATGGTAGTCATTTACTTCCCAGGCCTTTTAAAAGCTCTCTGTGAGGAATCAACCTAATACCCTGTCCACACTAGGGATTTTGTACCGATATGAAACTACTTTCGTACCGCAGCACCTGTCCACACTAGCAACTATTGAGGTATTTCACCCACGTGACCAAGTCATGTGATGCTGCCACTTTGGACGGCACGGCTCAAATCAGTTTGAATGCGAGGAAGGCGACAAACGAAAAACATAAAAGAAAAAGTCGCGAGATGCAGAAAACACCTTCACTATCCAGCGACGTAGGGCATTTACAGGGCGAGACATTGCCCGTTATAAATTTGCTGTTACCAGGCAATGACCAAGAACTGTATTATTAGGGTCGGTGTAGTTGTAGCAGTGTACTAGCAGCTAGCTGTTAGCACTAGCTAATGTCAACAACAACAGTAGCTAGTATGTTACTGTAGCAATGTTTACGTTCAGTCATTTGGATGACTGTTAAAACCTTTCAGTCTCAAGTTTTTCCTTTACTGGATTTACTAGTTTACTGAGCTAGCGCACTCGGCCAAGCTGGGAGCTAGCGCGCTAGCCTCTGCCGGCGCGCGCTAGCCTCTGCCGGCGGCCGCTAGCCTCTGCCGGCATGCGCTAGCTCAGTAAACTAGTAAATCCAGTAAAGGAAAAACTTGAGACTGAAAGGTTTTAACAGTCATCCAAATGACTGAACGTAAACATTGCTACAGTAACATACCAGCTACTGTTGTTGACATTAGCTAGCTTGACATTCAAAATGGCGGACACCGGGGCGTCACGTGACCCTGTGACGTCAGGTGAAATACCTCAATACCGGTACTGTAGCGGTATAACTGTACCATACATTTGTGGGTTTCGTACCGGTACAGTACCGGTACTGTAGCGCTTCGCTGTAGTGCGGACAGATGAAGCGGCTCTGTATCGATACAAATATAATGCGCAAAGTCACACACCTCAATCGATGTCTTCACTGAATAAAATAGTGAAGAACAGAGATTCGTTTTCTTTGTTTCTTTCTCAACTGCCTCGCGCGTTTTATACGATTTGACTGAATAAATGACCACCAGAAATACAGACTGTACATTGACAACAAAAAGCGCACACACGTTTCATCCGTACGGAAGCCGAGAGAGGCCCTTCATATAATCCTTTTTTTTATTCACCTTGTTATCCCGAGATAACGACATAATTAATTCAGGATCTCGAGAAAACAACACAACTAACTCGAGATCTCGAGAAAACAAAACCGTTATTTCAAGATCTCGAGAAAACAAAACAATTATTTCATGATCTCGAGTAAACAGCTGAGAAATGGTTCATTCAGGTGTGCCAAGAGACTTGTGATATGCTGACTTTGGGGCTATTTCTCATTCTGTATAGATGCAACTCTGGTCATTAGAATGTCTGGAATAATCGATCACCTAATAAGGCAATATTTTGATCAGGGGTTGACACAGGGAGAGATTGCATTAAACCTTTTAATAAGGGATAATTTCAAAATTAGTCCGCGGCACCTCCGCAGAAGACTGGCCCGGCTTCATCTCTACCGACGGAGATACAGTGATCCAGCTGAGATCATGAAATAACGGTTTTGTTTTCTCAAGATCTCGAAATAACAGATGCTATATATTCTCGGAAGGAAGTTACTCGGTAACCACGGAAACATTTTGCGCACGCGCATTTCAACTACCGTGAAAGAAAACTGCAAACATTTCTCGCTAGTGTGGACAGATGCACTAAACTGTACCGGTATACTTTGTATCGATACAGTTATACCACTTTCGTACCAGTATAAGTGTGAACACAGCATTAGACATATCCTGCCTGGTGCATTCCCATAAGCGCCTCCCCTGATGGGATGTGTGATAGGTCATAATGCACATAGTTTAACAGTCAGCTTTATGGGAGTATTACAGTAGTATTTGTTCTTTTCTAGTACTGGATATATGCTGCATTTGAGGTAAAGTTGTGACTTGTAATTCCCTGCCTACAACCAGTAAAAACCACTAAAAACACCTCCTCAACTTGACGTTTTAATGTGTCTTCTCAAATACCAGTTTCTTCCCTGATTACAGAGCAACATCAAATCAACATAGCAGCGCACACTGAACAATGTAAACTCCCCTTTCTCGACTTTTAAATTAGTTTATAAGAGTATTGGCTTTAGATCAGTTAATTTTAACACACTACTTGGTTAAATGTATAACATTTGCCATACTAAATGCTGTTTTAAGAAGGTAATCATCAACATTCAAGGTATCACAAATGTTAGCCAGCTAGCTTGTTGCTAAGCTACTCGGTATTGTCTTCTGTTATTGCGTACTCTAATTTCAGTTCAAATTGTTGCATGAATGTTTGAAGTTCACTAAAATAGTAGAACAGAACCAATACCCACTCAGGTCTGTACACTGTTCCAAATTATTATGCAAATCATATTTTCTCAGATTTTCCTAAATTATCTATATTAATGGCAGTCATCATGATTTTCCAGTCATCAACCATTAGAGTACAATTCAAATGTTTTTGAACGAACCTCCCAATGATGACAGTAAATTTTTAAGAAATAAAAAACACAAATGCACCCAAAATGCATGTTCCAAATTATTACGCACAATTGAGTTTCCAAACATTTTATTGTCATAAAGAACAAAAAATGGTCATGTGTGAAATTAGAAACATTAGCAGGTCATGACTAACTGAAATCAAACACTATTTAAATCAAAACATTATCACAAGTGAAATCACATCTGAACACAGGACCCCTTGTTGAAAAGGACCTTCTCAAGTCTTCCATCCATTGAATTTGTCAGTTTTTGGATAGTATCTGCTGGAACTGCCTTGCATGAGGACAGAATAGCCTCCCAGAGCTGTTGCTGAGACGTGAACTGCCTCCCACCATCATAAACACTTCTCTTGATGATGCTCCAAAGGTTCTCAATAGGGTTGAGGTCAGGGGAGGATGGGGGCCACACCATAAGTTTGTCTCCTTTGATGCCCATTGCAGCCAGAGATGCAGATGTATTCTTTGCAGCATGACATGGTGCATTATCATGCATGAAAACGATCTTGTTTCAAAAAGCACGATTCTTCCTTTTGAACCATGGCAGGAAGTGCTCTTTGAGGAACTCCACATACGTTATGGATGTCATCTTCACACCATCAGGGATCCTAAAAGGGCCGACAATCTCTCTCCCCATGATTCCAGCCCAAAACATCACTCCACCACCTCCTTGTTGGCGCTGTAGCCTTGTTTGCATGAGGTGGCCGTCAACCAACCATCCACCACTCCATCCATCTGGACCATCGAGGGTTGCACGACATTCATCGGTGAACAGAACAGTTTTGAAGTCAGTCTTCATGTATTGCCTGGCCCACTGGAGCCATTTCTGCTTGTGTCCAATGGATAGGGGAGGTCGAAACGATGGCTTACGCACCGCTGCAAACCCCTGGAGGACCCTGCATCATCTTGTTCGGGGCACGTTGGAGGCACCAGCAGCTTCAAAAAGAGCAATTCCAGCGTTATGGACGTGACACTTGAACTCAAAATGGCAACAAATGACCCAGTGCATGTTTTATTGTCTCCCAGTATTTAAACAGGTGTTGCATATTTTAAGGCTGTACCATACTGGAGAAGTGATAGAACAAGAACAATTCCCATAGTACATCTAGGGCATGCCAGAAAATGCCAATAAAAGATGCGTTATGGATGTGACAGAAAAAGTATCACTTTTCTTGGGTGACTGTACATTTTTATCAAACTCTGTGAAATTGTAAACCTAATGTCGAAATGGAGATATCCATTTGATAGAGGGGTCCAAGGTGAATATTAAAAAATCTTTGTTTAAAATATTTTGTATTTCATGCAGAGTTTCGGAAGGAAAAGTCAGCGTTATGGATGTGACGAAATTCCGTTATGGATGTGACGCGTCTGAAATAGACATGGCATATGTTTAGAATCAGCAATTTAACCACCACAACCCTTTGAAAAACTCTCTAAATATCAGCTAAAACTATCAAAGTTCTTAAATAATATTTAGGATGGCTATTGTTTTGTGGATTTTAGCATACATTTCTGTGGCTTGTGGCAATAATATAGAATTGTACATGATCAAAGTTGATTTTAGCTTGGGTTTTACATTATAAGAAAGAAAGACTGACAGTGACATATTAGGTTGGTTACAAATTGGTTCAACTTATTCACATCTGTAAAATACAGGCCTAGGTGATATCTCTGGGAGTGGTTTTGATGTATTACATGTTGCTTTATTTTTGCATGGTGAGGTTGACATTTACATGGAATTGCCCAAAACTTGTCTGCTGCTATGACGGCATTTTTACAGCTGCTCTTTTGATCCAATGTATTTGCCTGTAGGAAAGAGTCCTGGATTTTCCATTATCAGCACGCACACGTGTGTGCTCTGAATCAGCTACATACTTCTTGATAGTGCAATGATCGCGATGAAGTCTCTTGGCAATTTTGATTGTTGCCATGCCTTGACCCAAACATTCAACTATTTGTTGCTTTTCAGCAGCCGACAGGTCCTTTTTCTTGCCCATTTTGGTTGAAAATGGTAGCCTGCTTAATAATGTGGGACAACCTTCTTTAGTAGTTTCCCCTTTAATTGGACTCACCTGCCAAACTAATTAGCACAGGTGTCTTCAATTGGTTTCAGTGATATACAGAGCCCTGGGACGGCATTACAGAAAGTTCCTATCTTAAGTCAAAAGTTAAGATGGGACAGCTGTGAGATAGGATTCTTTTCAGTTTGGTATTACAGAAGCAAATCCTAACTTCATTTAGGATTCTTATCTTATCTCGAGTTAGGATTCCTAAATAACCGATCGAAACATCTATGATCGCCTTTAATGTCTGTTACCTAGCAACGAAAGCTACACTGTGTCTCGTGAAGTAACGTCCAGTGATCTCTGGCTAGCTGCTACAACAGAAACAATACCCTGCTACAAGTGACGACTTGACATGAGACAGCAAGAGACGTAAACAGTATGGACAAACAACGATGGGCTTTAAATTTTAAACCGGATGAAATTGAAACGTTAGTAGCGTTAGTGGAGGGGTCCAAGGATATATTGTTTGGGAGATTTAGTTCTTCGTTAACTAAAGAATCTAAGGAAAGGGAATGGCAGAGGATAGCCAGTGCCGTGTCAGCGGTGTCTGGTGTGCACCGGGACGCCGAGGCAGTTAAAAAAAAAAGTCAGCACCCTAACTAGCCAAACCAAAAAAAAGGCTGTCATGGTTGGGAAGGAGCAAAGGAAAACGGGAGGTGGTTCGGCCTCAGCAACTCCGTTAACGCCCGCGGAGACGCGCGTCTTGGGTCTTGTCAGCCCCGTAAACTATGAACAAATTCCGGTTACGTTGTTGTTGTCGCCTCAAAAGCAAAATACCTGCCATTCTGTCTAATAGTAGACTACTAGCTGATTTATACAGTAAAAATGACAGTTAGGACAGCGGTGGGGATATCCTAAAGTTAGGACGGGTATTTAAGAATTTTTTAGTTTTTTTAGAAGTTAGGATGCTTCTGTAATACACTTTTCTTAACTTGAGATAGGATAGGACAACAGAGTTAGGAACGGCTGTTCTGTAATAGCCTTTTCCTAAATATGATCCTAAAGTGCCGTTGCCACAGGAACTAGACAGATAAGATGAGATTCTCAAGTTAGGAACTTTCTGTAATGCGGCCCCTGATGCACATTACCATTCATGAGTTTAACTGACAAACAAAAAATATCTTACCTTACCACTCAAACACTTGTTGCATAATAATTTGGAACACAGTGTAACTTTCAAAGTGCAGTTAAAGTAACCTTTTATTAGCTTCATGTGCTCTGACAGAGCAAACAAAAGACACGCCTTCACGGAGGCATCCATGTTTTTCTCCCACTTTGCACGTCAAACGTACGAAGGTAGGAAATTACACATTACAGCTTCCCAAATTACTACTTACAAGGCACCACAACCTCAGCTACATTTGGACGTCAAGGTTTTACGTCTAATCCCAAGACAGTTTCAAATGCAGCTGATACAAATAGCTGAGGAGTATACAGACCTCACCTTTCGTCTTAAATAAACAGAAGCAGAACTATTATTGACGAGCATGTTACTTTTAAACGCCTGCATAGAAATACGTGACCTGAATGTATTACATAGTCAGTTCCACTCATATTATTTATTTTTTATAATGCCTACTTGATAAAGTAGTCTGTTTACTCAAGTCACATCAATGTCTATCCTTAGATTCAATATATTTTGTTCAATCACTGGAACCATCATTTTTCATCCAGTCGAGTTGTTTTAAAAATGCACTGAGTTACAGGTAGAGAGACAGAGAATGACGAAGAATGAAAGATCCAAGCTGGGATCATCTGCCCTGCTCCACAAGTATGTGCACATGTACAATGTTTCAGAAGGACCCAGTCTAAACACATGTCCTTTGCAAGCACATACACCAATTAACATACATTATGACCACTGACAGGTGACGTGAATAACACTGATTACAGGTAGATCTGTGGTCCAATCCCACAGAAGAGCTACTGTAGCACAAACTGCTGAAAAAGTTAATGCTGAGACCTTTCTGTTTTAGCCAGCATTAGTTTTTTCAGCAATTTGTGCTACAGCAACTCTTCTGTGGGATTGGACCATATGGGGTCTTTGTTCCCCATGCCAATCGATGAGCCCTTGACACCCATGACCCTGTTACCGGTTCACCGGTTGTCCTTCCTTGGACCACTTTTGGTAGGTACCAAACACTGCATACCAGGAACACCCCACAAGATGTGCCATTTTGGAGGTGCTCAGACCCAGTCATCTAGCCATCACAATTTGGCCCTTGTCAAAGTCACTCAGATCCTTATGCTTGGCCATTTTTCCTGCTTCCAACACATCAACTTCAAGAACTGACTGTTTTCTTGCTGCCTAATATATCCCATCCCTTGACAGGTGCCACTGTAATGAGATAATCAATGTTATTTGCTTCACCTGTCAGTGGTTTTAATGTTATAGCTGATTGATGTATGTATGTATGTATGTATATTTATGTGCATTATTTCTTGAGCAAGTTTGCAGCAGAATGAAGATGGTAGGATGGCACAGAAAAACAAACATAGGAAACTTGGCAAATATAGGAAGAATAAGCGAACTCATGAGACTTTAAACCACTCCCCCCAAAAAAAAAATCTAATATAAGTAGGGAAGGTAGGGACTAATTGGTCATGGCCTAATGGTTAGAGAAACAGCTTTGGGACCAAAAGGTCACTGGTTTGATTCCCAGGACTCGCTGAAGTGCCCTGATCAAGGCATCTAACCCCCAACTGTATAATATGGTTATACATATTTCTCTTGTTAAGTTAAAGTCCTTCCTGTGCCGTGTGGCGCATTCAGCGTCACCGATCTCCGTTTCCGCAGCCCTCTGCCTCTCGCCTATTACACAGCTAGGGTTACAGTGCGGGGCTAGTCCTCTGGTAACCACGAGAGTTTAACTCCCCACTCGCATCTGTATTGCAGCGTGCCTTGCCAGATGGTAGTAGGTACCATTTTTATGATGGTCTTTGGTATGACCCGACCATGAATAGAACTCCCGATCTCCCGATCAAGAGGCAGACACGCTACCACTAGGCCACTAGCCGGTTCCATGTTTCTCTTGTGCAACCCAATTTTAGTACAATATACATTAACACATTCATTATAGTGCAATTTATTTATACATATTCTGTATATGATTTTAACATGGACCTCTTAAATCATAAAAAACATAAAATGACAGAAGAGTTCACTAACTCAGTGTTCAGTATGGGACTGTATCCAACTATTACCAGACCAAGCAGGATCACTTCTCACAGCACCACTTTAATAGATAATATATTTACTAGGGCTGGGTATCACCAGATACCTCACGATACGATACTATGGCGATATTTTGCCCACGATAACGATAATATCACGGTACAGCGATTATCGATATATTGCAAGAAATTTCAACCACATCACAATATCTGTGTCACTGAAGAAAATCAGAATTTATTGACCACTGTAAAATTACATTTCACATACATAACTACACACTCTTGCCAGACATATATTTGTCTCTATTCCACTGCTGGCAAAACCAAGAGTTGCTTCACTACAACATACAGAAAATTCCCATTTCTGTGCTAGTATTATCAACTTTTCTGTAAGCATGGACACATCAGTGCTGCTTAACAAGCAGAATCAAATTGTTTTATGAAAACTTAAAACTTGCACTGCAGACTGCACATATGTTTCAGTGCTAACACTAATATCAATTTGTTCTTTGTAAACTTGAGAACATATACCGGAGAACATTTAACTTGTGCTTATTTTGCAGGAACAACACACTGTCTGAAACGCATTGAAAAGTGCAGTGGTCATCTTAATTGGAGCATCTTAATTTAATTGGAGCGAAACAGGTTTTGCAAAGTGCATTCTCTTTGTCCGGCTCACTGTTTTTTTTTTCTCCTTTCCTTTGGAATCCAAAGTGCCTCCAAACATCTGCCTTAAAGTTCGGCGGCGTCTCTAGGTTTATGTTAACAGCCATGCTTGCCTGTTTTTTGTCCTCACTGCAACCGCCGGGGAAAAAAGAGAAGACGAAGAGTGCCTTGCAGTGAGGTAGCGGCACAGCGACACCTCGCGGAGCGGAGGTGCGGAAGTCATACTGGATTTACAACCCGTCTGAAACATGATTTTATTATTTGAAAAAATATCGATATTCAAATTTTGAGTATCGATATTGAATCGGAAGACAAAGTATCGCGATATATCGCCGTATCGATATTTTTGCACACCCCTAATATTTACTAATATCCTGGAAAATAATATAGAGAGTGGACTACTATTAACAGATATCAGTGACCACCTACCTATTTTTAATGTACAACCCCAATTCCAAAAAAGTTGGGACAAAGTACAAATTGTAAATAAAAACGGAATGCAATGATGTGGAAGTTTCAAAATTCCATATTTTATTCAGAATAGAACATAGATGACATATCAAATGCTTAAACTGAGAAAATGTATCATTTAAAGAGAAAAATTAGGTGATTTTAAATTTCATGACTACAACACATCTCAAAAAAGTTGGGACAAGGCCATGTTTACCGCTGTGAGACATCCCCTTTTCTCTTTACAACAGTCTGTAAACATCTGGGGACTGAGGAGACAAGTTGCTCAAGTTTAGGGATAGGAATGTTAACCCATTCTTGTCTAATGTAGGATTCTAGTTGCTCAACTGTCTTAGGTCTTTTTTTGTCGTATCTTCCGTTTTATGATGCGCCAAATGTTTCTATGGGTGAAAGATCTGCACTGCAGGCTGGCCAGTTCAGTACCCGGACCCTTCTTCTACGCAGCCATGATGCTGTAATTGATGCAGTATGTGGTTTGCATTTTCCAACATGACAATGCCAAGGTCTTCCCTGAAAGAGACGTCGTCTGGATGGGAGCATATGTTGCTCTAGAACCTGGATATACCTTTCAGCATTGATGGTGTCTTTCCAGATGTGTAAGCTGCCCATGCCACACGCACTAATGCAACCCCATACCATCAGAAATGCAGGCTTCTGAACTGAGCGCTGATAACAACTCGGGTCGTCCTTCTCCTCTTTAGTCCGAATGACACGGCGTCCCTGATTTTCCATAAAGAGCTTCAAATTTTGATTCATCTGACCACAGAACAGTTTTCCACTTTGCCACAGTCCATTTTAAATGAGCCTTGGCCCAGAGAAGACGTCTGCGCTTCTGGATCATGTTTAGATACGGCTTCTTCTTTGAACTATAGAGTTTTAGCTGGCAACAGCGGATGGCACGGTGAATTGTGTTCACAGATAATGTTCTTTGGAAATATTCCTGAGCCCATTTTGTGATTTCCAATACAGAAGCATGCCTGTATGTGATGCAGTGCCGTCTAAGGGCCCGAAGATCACGGGCACCCAGTATGGTTTTCCGGCCTTGACCCTTACGCACAGAGATTCTTCCAGATTCTCTGAATCTTTTGATGATATTATGCACTGTAGATGATGATATGTTCAACTCTTTGCAATTTTACACTGTCGAACTCCTTTCTGATATTGCTCCACTATTTGTCGGTGCAGAATTAGGGGGATTGGTGATCCTCTTCCCATCTTTACTTCTGAGAGCCGCTGCCACTCCAAGATGCTCTTTTTATACCCAGTCATGTTAATGACCTATTGCCAACTGACCTAACGAGTTTCAATTTGGTCCTCCAGCTGTTCCTTTTTTTGTACCTTTAACTTTTCCAGCCTCTTATTGCCCCTGTCCCAACTTTTTTGAGATGTGTTGCTGTCATGAAATTTCAAATGAGCCAATATTTGGCATGAAATTTCAAAATGTCTCACTTTCGACATCTGATATGTTGTCTATGTTCTATTGTGAATACAGTATCGGTTTTTGAGATTTGCAGATTATTGCATTCCGTTTTTATTTACAATTTGTACTTTGTCCCAACTTTTTTGGAATCGGGGTTGTATATTACTGTAATTGTAGCAAGAAAAAGGATACTAAAAATTATAAATATATAAGAGTGAAAACTGAAGAAACCATGATTGCACTAAAAATGACTTAATGATACAGGACTGGAATGTAGTTTATAAAGAAAAAGATGTTGATAAAGCATATGAGGAATTTTTAATAATATTCAATGAACTATATAATAAAAATTTTCCTATAAAGAAATACATTAATATACATAAATATACAAATAGTCCGTGGGTCACCAAGGGGCTACAAAATGCCTGCAAAAAGAAAAATATATTATACAGACAATTCTTAAAGCATCGAACTATAGAGGCAGAGGAAAAATATAAAAAATATAAAAATAAATTAACTAATATTATGAGGATATGTAAGAAAGACTATTATAATAAATTAGTGGAGAAAAATAAAAACAATATTAAAGGTATATGGACTGTACTAAATGGTATTGTGAGAAATGGATCCAAAACTACAAATTACCCGGAGTACTACACTGAAAATGATAAGACCATAAATAATATGGAGGATGTGGTGAATGGTTTTAACCAATTCTTTGTAAATGTGGGACCAGATTTAGCGGCAAAAATAAAGGAACCCGAGACAACACAATGTGGGGACATAGAAGATATGGGGGACAGAAATCCAAGTACAATTTTTCTAACTGCAACTGATGAGGAAGAAATTATCCAAATTGTAAGAAAATGTAAAAACAAAACCTCTACAGACTGGAATGATATAGACATGTTAACAGTAAAGACAGTTATTGAGGGAATTGTGAAACCACTCACCCACATCTACAATTTATCTTTTCAATCAGGTACATTTCCAGACAAAATGAAAATTGCAAAAGTGATACCATTGTTTAAAACCGGAGATAGACACCATTTCACAAACTACAGGCCTGTTTCTTTACTCCCCCAATTCTCCAAAATACTCGAAAAACTTTTTTCAGATAGACTGGACAAATTCATTGAAAAACACAACCTCCTTACGGACAGTCAGTATGGATTCAGAACGGACAGATCAACATCGATGGCACTAATGGAACTAATAGAGGAAATCACAAACTGTATAGACAATAAAAAAATAGCAATTGGAGTATTTGTGGACGTAAAAAAAGCATTTGATACCATTGATCATAGTATATTATTAAGTAAACTAGAAAAATGTGGTGTTAGGGGAGTTGGGTGGAGCTGGCTGTTGAGCTATCTAAGAAACAGGCAACAGTTTGTGCAGATAGGTGACCATAAATCTGATTTCATGAACATTACATGCGGGGTACCACAGGGGTCAATATTAGGTCCGAAATTATTCATATTATATATTAATGGCATATGTAGAATTTCGCGAGTACTGAAATTTTTGTTTGCAGATGACACCAATATTTTTTGTTCCGGTGAGAATTTGCAGCAGACTTTAGAGACAATCACAACTGAAATAAATAAACTAAAACTATGGTTTGACAAAAATAAATTATCATTAAATCTAAGCAAAACAAAGATCATGTTTGGGAGACACAAAATAGATTGTAATGTAGAATTGATAATAGACAATACTAAGATAGAAATGGTACAGGAAATTAAATTTCTTGGTGTGATTTTGGATCATAAAGTCTGCTGGAAACCTCATGTAGGATACGTACGAGCAAAACTGGCAAAGTGTTCGGCAATTCTGTGGAAAACAAAACATATTCTTGATTGCAAATCTTTGCATACTCTATATTACTCATTATTTTTGCCATATCTAACTTACTGTGTCGAAGTCTGGGGAAACACCTACAAAACCACTCTGCAGCCGATATGTACAATACAGAAAAGAGCAATAAGGACAATAAACAAAACAGGAAACAGAGATCACACAAACCCACTATTCATAAAATCACACATGTTGAAATTTATGGATCTGGTCAAATTCAGAACAGCACAAATAATGTATAAAGCGAGAAATAATCTATTGCCAAAAAATATACAAGGAATGTTTAGTGAGAGAGAGGGGGGATATAATCTAAGGGGAGACCTAAATTTTAAAAAAACAAAGGTTCGAACAAATATGAAAAGCATGTGCGTATCGAGCTGTGGGGTGACTTTATGGAACAGACTGGAGACAGAAATAAAACAAAGTGCAAATATAAATCTGTTTAAAAAAAGGTACAAAAAATATTTTTAAACAAGTATATAGAAGAGGAAGTATGTTAACGGAGGATGATGAGGGATAAATAGAATAGGGTTGATTGTTATATTAGAACTAACTTAGTATATGGTATATATGGTATATATTTATTTATGGGGATAGTTTATATATTCATATTTACAGGGATGGGTATGTAGTAGATATTTATTTTTGTAATTATATATTTATATAGATATTTATGAAGTGTATATATGGTGTGTGTATATATATATATATATATATATATATATATATATATATATATATATATATATATATATGTGTGTGTGTGTGTGTGTATATATATATATATATATATATATATATATATATATATATATATATAATTTTTTTTGTAATTATATATTTATATAGATATTTGTGAAGTGTATATATGGAATGCAGTATATATTTATTTTTGCAATTATATATTTATATAGATATTCATGAAGTGTATATATGGTATATATTTTTATAGGTGTATTAATGAAGTTTGGATTTCGGGGTAGTTAAAAAGGGGTGGGAAATTAAAAAAGTATTGTACTTCTTCCCACTCCTTTTTCAAACAATGTGCGGTGTATTGTAATGTCTTAGCTCTTTATGTATTTTATTTATTAATTTTTTTGTCACTTTCTTGTTTTCTTTCTTTTGTATGTACAAATAGTTACATGCATTTTTTTATACATGTCCAAAATAAAAAATAAAATAAAATAAAATTCAAAAAAATTATATTCTACATTGTACAGTGCATACTATGTATATTGCAGAGCGATAGTGTATATTCTGCAGAGCACTCCATCATGTTCTTATTTTCTTTTTATTATATTTATTACATTCTATTTTACTCCTTTTTTTTTTTTTTTTTTTTACACCCCCCCCACCATCCTCACGACCTATGGAGCATTGCAATAAGCATTTCACTGCATGTCATACTCTGTATGATTGTGTATGTCTCATCTCATTATCTCTAGCCGCTTTATCTTGTCCTACAGGGTCGCAGGCAAGCTGGAGCCTATCCCAGCTGACTACGGGTGAAAGGCGGGGTACACCCTGGACAAGTCGCCAGGTCATCACAGGGCTGACACATAGACACAGACAACCATTCACACTCACATTCACACCTACGGTCAATTTAGAGTCACCAGTTAACCTAACCTGCATGTCTTTGGACTGTGGGGGAAACCGGAGCACCCGGAGGAAACCCACGCGGACACGGGGAGAACATGCAAACTCCACACAGAAAGGCCCTCGCCGGCCACGGGGCTCAAACCCGGACCTTCTTGCTGTGAGGCGACAACGCTAAGCACAACACCACCATGCCGCCCTGATTGTGTACGTGACAAATAAAACTTGAATTTGAACTGCTCTGGCAAGAGTGGTGGCATACCTTGTGTCTGATTAGCCAAAGAATGACTGATGCTGTGATTATCAGTTCGGTTGGTGCCCGGCCGTAACTAACCGTTCAGTCCTTTGGTGAAACAGGTTAAAGGTCATCGGCCTTCACTCTGCTTCAACTAGGTCTCTCTTAACACAAGTACTGCTTCTAAATACCGAGTAGAGAAAGTTTTTGAAGACAGTGATGATGAGTTTTATATCACAGCCCTGTGCCCTACTGAATTCTCAATTCTGGTGTTGGTTAATTTTTTATAACAAAACAGCTCTGATAAGTGGTATATTATTTAGAGACATTATTGCTCTTGCTCTGTTATTTATTGAAGGGGAAACCAAAAAAAAAAAAATTGGAGGATGACTTTGTATAGGAATTATAAAAAATTACAAATCAGGGATCAACTTGATTTTTGGTACAAAACTATAAACAGAGAGAAATGTAATTAGTTCAATTAAGCTGTTAAATGTGTTTAATTGCATTTTCAATTTGATTATCTCATCTCATTATCTCTAGCCGCTTTATCCTTCTACAGGGTCGCAGGCAAGCTGGAGCCTATCCCAGCTGACTACGGGCGAAAGGCGGGGTACACCCTGGACAAGTCGCCAGGTCATCACAGGGCTGACACATAGACACAGACAACCATTCACACTCACATTCACACCTACGGTCAACTTAGAGTCACCAGTTAACCTAACCTGCATGTCTTTGGACTGTGGGGGAAACCGGAGCACCCGGCGGAAACCCACGCGGACACGGGGAGAACATGCAAACTCCGCACAGAAAGGCCCTCGCCGACCCCGGGGCTCGAACCCAGGACCTTCTTGCTGTGAGGCGACAGCGCTAACCACTACACCACCGTGCCGCCCTAATACACCAATCAATTACATTTAAATTAGCTTAAAATAATGAATTAAAATTAATTTGTCATTCTGTCCAAAAATGTCTAATTATGAACAGGTTACTGTGCAGAATAAAACACTCCTGGATATGCAGTAATCAACTCCTTACTCACCTACCCAACTCTAACTTAAAAGCTGCTGGCATCTTTGAGATTTTGAGAGCCTTTCTGGATGGTTTGTTGAGGTACATCTGTGAAAATTAAACAACTGCCTGACGGTAAACACTGCTTTATTCATGCAAGTATGGTCACCATAAAAAAGAGACACGTAGGTAACCCTACACAACTCAAACACAATAATGTGAACTGATTAAGAGAAAGAAAGAACAATACAAAGAAGGAAGAGCCTTTTGTCACCCTTTGTCAGTGATCAGAGCATCATGTATTCATTAAAATGTTATAAGCAAAAGAGCTTTTTCAAAAGATAGATTACTTTCTATAGTGTATTTTACAGGACCTTTTAATAAGGAGTCGAGACCTTTGATGAAAAGACCCTTGAAGTTCAGACTTCTCTTTAACAGATCACTTAAACCACTGAAAACCAACTTCCAATGAATAGGAAAAGACTGCAAGATACATAATATGAAGTGACTAATAAAGAAAAGTGTGTATTCTTTAATATAATAAGCATTATGGAGACATAAGAGACAAGCTGAAGGACTGCCAGAATGTTTTTCTCAGAGTCAAGGCACCACATTTGGAAACAGCTGAAGCCATCTGTTCAAATACTCCGGTCATACAAGGTTCACCGTTGCTGGAGGGCCAACCTCCTGCCCAACCTTCTGAACCCACATGACCTCTGGAGGTCGCATTTCCAACAGCATGTTTTCCATCTTTCTCTCCTTAGGGAGAAATTCCTTCACAACAGGAGAGTAAAAAGTCCCAGTTCAGAGTGAGTGCGGGTTCAGCGGGTCATTGAGTACAACAAATATCCAAAAAGTGACAGAGTGGTTAACATGGTTCAACTTACAGTACCAATCAAAAGTTTGGACACACCTTAGTTAATTAAAAGACATTTTCTGTCTTAAAGTAATGATGGATGTTGTTTCTCTTTACTTAGTTGAGCAGTTCTTGACATAGCATGGATTACTACAGTTGTGGAATAGGGCTATTTACTGTATTTTTATTATTTACTATTTGATCTCAAACACATTAAGAAGGCAAGAAATTGCACTAAATAACTTTTGAGGAGGCACAACTCAACTCATCTCATTATCTCTAGCCGCTTTATCCTGTTCTACAGGGTCGCAGGCAAGCTGGAGCCTATCCCAGCTGACTACGGGCGAAAGGCGGGGTACACCCTGGACAAGTCACCAGGTCATCACAGGACTGACACAGAGGCACGCCTGTTAATTGAAAAGCATTCCAGGTGACTACCTCATGAAGCTGGTTAAGATAATGCCAATAGTGTACAAAGCATCATCGAGGTGAACAGTGGCTACTTTGAAGAATCTATCAAACATTATTATATATATACACAGAGAGAGAGAGAGAGAGAAGAAGAACTTTATTCATCACACATACACTTGTGAAATTCCTCTCTGCATTTAACCCATCTGAAATTGTGAACACACACATGAGCAATGAGCACACATACATACCCAGAGTGGGCGGCATGGCGGTGTAGTGGTTAGCACTGTCACCTCACAGCAAAAAGGTTCTGGGTTTGAGCTCAGTGGCCGGCGAGGGCCTTTCTGTGTGGAGTCTGCATGTTCTCCCCGTGTCTGCGTGGGTTTCCTCCAGGTGCTCCGGTTTCCCCCACAGTCCAAAGACATGCACGTTAGGTTAACTGGCTCTAAATTGACCGTAGGTGTGAATGTGAATGGTTGTTTGTCTCTGTGTCAGCCCTGTGATAACTTGGCGACTTGTCCAGGGTGTACCCCGCCTCTTGCCCATAGTCAGCTGGGATAGGCTCCAGCTTGCCTGCGACCCTGCAGAACAGGATAAAGCGGCTACAGATAATGGATCGATGGATGGACATACCCAGACCAGTGGGTAGCCATGCTAACAACATATGGGAGGTAGGTGCCTCACTCAAGGGCACCTCAGCCTAAAGGCCTCTGCATGCTCTTGCGACAAGGCTTTCGCAGATAGCTTTTCGCAGACAGTTGTAATTTATCGTTGAGCGGGGAGTAATAGGCGTGCGCGATGTTATTCACCGCCACAACGCAAGGGGGCACGAAGTCGCGGAATCGCTAGGAGTAGTTGGTGGGTGTGGTTAGTGGAGTGTTTATCCTCCGGTTACTTATAATGACTAGAACTGGAGTCGTATAGATGTACGTACTTCCTCGATCAACCGCTCTTCGTGCTGCTCCATCTTCGCTCGTGTTTTTAAAAATGCCGGTCGTGAAAACAAACCAAATCGGGAAAGTAGGGAAGCGGAAGTGAGTGTACAGCAGATGTAGAGTGGACCAATCAGAGCCCTCTTGTCTGCGACGCTGTCTGCGAGGCTGTCTGCGGTGGTCACAATTTTTGGGAGGTGCGCGCAGAGCGTCTGTGAAGGGGGGGGGCTTCACAGACGCCATCTGCGACGCCATCTGCGAGGACTGGGTTGTCAGCATAAATTGGCCTTAAGACTGCCCCATGTTAACCTAACCTGCATGTCTTTGGGGGAAACCAGAGCACCCAGATACATGGGGAGAATGCAAATTACATACAGAAAGGCCCCTCTTGGCCGCTGGGCTTGAACCCAGAACCTTCTTGCTGTGAGGCAACAGTGCTGACCAGTACACCATCATTTACCACATAATTCCATACATGTTATTTCATAATTTTGATGTCTTCAATATTGTTCTACAAATGTAGAAAATAGTCAAAATACAAAAAAAAAAAATCTATGAATGGGTAGGTGTGTCCAAACTTTTGACTGGTACTGCATAATAATAATAATAATAATAATAATAACAACAACAATATTTTCAGAAAGCTGAAAAGCTGAAGGAAGAACTCAGTGCAACAATCTTAAAATCGTCCCCATCACAAAATTGCCTTTTTGTCACATAACTGAAATTTTGAAGCCTAGCTGAAGCAACATGTCTAAAATGATTTCGGTAATGTAAAAACAGGTTAATTATATCCACACTAGCAGGTTACCCGGTGCTGCCCGGGTTTTAAGCTCACCAAGGTCTTCTGGTCGTGGAGGCGGTTTAGTCACCGTTTTCAACAACTCATTTAAATGCAGATTTCTTCCCACCAGTGCCTATTCCACTTTTGAGGTGCAACTCTTACCGATTAATGGCCCTGCCCCTGTCCTATGTGCTCTGGAGTACAGGCCTCCCAAAGCCTCCAGCACTTTCATTCAAGAGTTTTCTGATCTTTTGTCTGTCATGGCCTCTCGTTCTGATAGGTTGTTAATTTTAGGTGACTTTAACATTCATGTGTGTTGTCCAAATAAGCCCATGGTGAGCGAATTTTTAAACCTGGCTGACTCTTTTAATTTAACCCAATTAGTATCTGGCCCTACACATCAGAAAGGCCACACACTTGATCTTGTCCTGTCATCTGGTTTTCCTGTCTCACACTTCGTCATTTCTGACATCACTGTGTCAGATCACTTCATGATACTGTTTAATACCCTGTCCACACTAGGGATTTTGTACCGATACGAAACTACTTTCGTACCGCAACACCTGTCCACACTAGCAACTATACCGGTACTGTAGCGGTATAACTGTATCGGTACGAAACCCACAAATGTATGGGTTTCGTACCGGTACAGTATCGGTACTGTAGCGCTTCGCTGTAGTGTGGACAGATGAAGCGGCTCTGTATCGATACAAATATAATGCTCATGCACAAAGTCACACACCTCAATCGATGTCTTCGCTGCATAAAATAGTGAAGAACGGAGATTCGTTTGTTTTTTTCTCAACTGCCTCACGCGTTTTATACAATTCGACTGAATAAATGACCACCAGAAATACAGACTGTACATTGACAACAAAAAGCACACACACGTTGTTTCATCCGTACGGAAGCCGAGAGAGGCCCTTCATATAATCCTTTTTTTTATTCACCTTGTTATCCCGAGATAACGACATAATTAATTCAGGATCTCGAGAAAACAACACAACTAATTCGAGATCTCGAGAAAACAAAACCGTTATTTCGAGATCTCGAGAAAACAAAACAATTCTTCCGTGATCTCGAGAAAACAAAACCATTATTTCATGATCTCGAGTAAACAGCTGAGAAATGGTTCATTCAGGTGCGCCAAGAGACTTGTGATATGCTGACTTTGGGGCTATTTCTCATTCTGTATAGACGCAACTTTGGTCATTAGAATGTCTGGAATAATCGATCACCTAATAAGGCAATATTTTGATCAGGGGTTGACACAGGGAGAGATTGCATCAAGTCTTTTAATAAGGGATAATTTCAAAATTAATCCACGGCACCTCCGCAGAAGACTGGCCCGGCTTCGTCTCTACCGACGGAGATACAGTGATCCAGCTGAGATCATGAAATAATTGTTTTGTTTTCTCAAGATCTCGAAATAACGGATGCCATATATTCTCGGAAGGAAGTTACTCGGTAACCACGGAAACATTTCGCGCACGCGCATTTCAACTGCCGTGAAAGAAAACCGCAAACATTTCTCGCTAGTGTGGACAGATACACTAAACTGTACCAGTATACTTTGTATCAATACAGTTATACCACTTTCATACCGGTATAAGTGTGAACACAGTAATAGTCTCTCTGGTCCTCCTCCTATCCCTCCTCCCCCATCATCCCCTGCTCCTTTACCCAATCTATAAACTCAGCCACTCCACAGCTTTTCTCCAATTCGTTTTCTGACTGCCACCTACCCCAAATCACTGAAGCCCTAGCCACCTGCAGCGACACCTCCGAGCTTGTCAATCTTTTTAACTCTACTTGCGCCAACATTTTAAATGATGTGGCCCCTCTCAAAAGTTATAAAGTTAGGTCCAATACTACACCCTGGCTTAATGGTTCCACCCGTGCTGCACGATGTGCCTGTAGACGGACTGAATGTAAATGGAAAAAAGACACACTGCAAGTATCATATGAAATCTTGCAAGACAACCTAAAACGCTACCAACTCTCTGTACAGATGGCACGAAAGGACTATTTTAGTAACTTCATAAACAAAGATGCAAGTAGACCCAGAGTGCTGTTCAAGACAATCAACTGTCTCTTAAACCCAGCTGCTCCAGTTACCTCTGCTTCCAATAATGAAACGTGAGGAATTTTTAAAATTCTTTACTGAAAAAATTGACACCATAAGGGCAAACATCCCACAGTCACAGTTTGATTTCACAGATAGCCCCCATCCTGTTAATGTTCTCCAGTATTTTACACCAGTGACATCCTCCCAACTGTCCGAGGTGATCTCACAGATGAAGCCCACTGTCTGTCCCTCAGACATCATTCCTTCGCGCCTTTTTAAAGATGTTTTCCCTTCCATTTGCCCCCTGATTTTAGCCATAGTTAACAGCTCGCTAAATAATGGTGTTGTCCCTTCTTGTTTTAAACATGCCACTGTACAACCACTTTTTCAAAAGCTAAGCTGAGATCCTTGTATCCTAAAGAATTACTGGCCCATATCCAAGCTACCTTTTTTGTCTAAGATCTTGGAAAAGGTGGTTGCTTCTCAGCTTTTATCCTATTTGAACATATCATCTCATCTCATTATCTCTAGCTGCTTTATCCTTCTACAGGGTCGCAGGCAAGCTGGAGTCTATCCCAGCTGACTACGGGTGAAAGGCAGGGTACACCCTGGACAAGTCGCCAGGTCATCACAGGGCTGACACAGACAACCATTCACACTCATATTCACACCTACGGTCAATTTAGAGTCACCAGTTAACCTCACCTGCATGTCTTTGGACTGTGGGGGAAAACGGAGCACCCGGAGGAAACCCACACGGACACGGGGAGAACATGCAAACTCCGCACAGAAAGGCTCTCGCCGGCCACGGGGCTCGAACCCGGACCTTCTTGCTGTGAGGCGACAGTGCTAACCACTACACCACCGTGCCGCCCCCTATTTGAACATGTTTGATATATTTTGACAAATTTCAATCTGGTTTTAGAGCTCTACATAGCACTGAGTCTGCCTTGCTGAAGGTACTCAATGATATCTTGCTGTGTACTGACTCTGGGTCCAGTGCTGTTTTAGTCTTACTTGACCTTAGTGCCGCTTTTGATACAATTGATCATAACATCCTTTTAACTCGCCTGAAGAACTGTGTTAGTCTACAGGGCCCAGTTTTAAATTGGTTTACCTCATACCTGAAGGATCAAACTTTTTTCTGTTCAATTGGGAAACTGCACATCATCCTCCACCCCCATCAAATGTGGTGTCCCCCAAGGTTCAATTCTAGGCCCTCTTCTCTTCTCACTGTACATGCTACCACTTGGCTCAATTCTACAAAAACACAACATTCAATACCATTGCTATGCAGATGACACACAGTTGTACCTGCCTGTGACAACAGACAACACCTCACTAACCAATCTGTTCAACTGCCTGGATGAAATTTTCTTCAATTAAACGACAATAAAACTGAAGTAATGGTATTTGGATCCCCCTGTTCTGTAGCCAGCCTGACAATTGCACTTGGCCCCCTATCTGCGAATGTTCACAGTACAGTGAGAAATCTTGGCATTTCAATGGACAGTTCACTGAGTTTTAACAGTCAAGTCAGCAGTGTGGTTAAGGGAAGCTTTTATCAGCTCCGAACCATAGCCAAACTAAAGCCACTTTTATCTTCTACTGATCTTGAAACTCTCATTCATGCTTTTATTTCATCCCGTTTAGACTATTGCAACTCTTTGTACACAGTTTTAACCCAGTCTAACATCAATATGCTACAAATGGTCCAAAATGCAGCAGCTAGGCTTTTAACTGGTACTTTAAAGAGAGAACATATCTCACCTGTCTTGGCTCATCTCCACTGGCTACCAGTTAGAATCGACTTTAAAATTTTACTTTTTGTTTTTAAAGCTCTCAATGGTCTTGCTCCATCTTATATAACAGAGCTTTTAACCCCCTACTCTCCCCCAAGGTCCCTCAGGTCATCCTCCCAGCAACTCCTCATATGCCCCTTTTCCACCAAAGCAGTTCCAGGGCTGGTTCGGGGCCAGTGCTTAGTTTGGAACCGGGTTTTCTGTTTCCACTGACAAAGAACTGGCTCTGGGCCAGAAAAACCGGTTCCAGGCTAGCACCAACTCTCTGCTGGGCCAGAGGAAAGAACCGCTTACGTCAGCGGGGGGGCGGAGTTGTTAAGACCAACAACAATAACAAGACTGCGAAAGATCACCATTTTTAAGCGACGAGAAGCAGCAGCTGTACAAACGCGAAGTCAGCCATTATTATTATTATTATTGTTGTTGCTGCTGCTGCTTCTTCCGTGTTGTTTTTGCTTCGATATTCGCGCCAAGGTTTATGCAAACGTAGCGACGTAACTGACGTATACAGCAATGTAATGACGTATACAACGACGTAACTGACGTATACAACGACGTAATGACGTGTCTTTGCTTAGCACCGCGAGCTATGGAAAAGCAAACTGGTTCTCAGCTGGCTCGCAAGTTGAACGAGTTGTGAACCAGCACCAGCACTGGCCCCGAACCAGCCCTGGAACTGATTTGGTGGAAAAGGGGTAATAGTCCCCCACTCACACCTCAAAAGCAGAGGTGACTGGGCCTTTTCTGTTTTTGCCCCAAAGCTTTGGAATAGTCTCCCACCCCACATCAAATCCTGCCTAACCACTGCCAGTTTTAAATCTAATTTGAAAACCTATTTTTTTTTTTACCCTTGCTTTTAGTTCAGTCTGACAGTTTTTCTTTTTTATCCTGTTCTTATCTTAATCTTATGGTTTCTATTTATTCAAGTCATATTTGTTGTTTTGATTTATATTTATTTACTTATTTTAGTGTATTTATTGATCATCCTTATCCTTGACTCTTAATATCTTTTTTTTTTTAAACTTGTCTTATATTCCTTGCCCTTCTTATGCTGTAGACTGTGTCCTGCTCTGATTTCTAAATGCCTTTTTACTGCCTTTATCTGTGAAGCACTTTGGGTCAACTGCTGTTTTTAAATGTGCTATATAAATAAACTGACTTGACAAAATTCTAGGTTGCCTGCAGAATTCCATGTCAAATTTGTTGAAGATCCATCGAGAAATAGTGATGTTAATCTAAGACAAACAAAAATCCAAACATCCACCACCCAGGGGCCCACCAGGGCCCAAATATGGAATTTCTGAGTTCTACCAAATTGTGGCCATCTCCTGTACCTACGTGCCAAGTTTAGTGAAGCTCTGTTGAGAGTTTGTGTTGATAAATGTAACATGAAAGGCATTGAGGGAGGGGGTGGGTGGATGTTGTGCCCCCAGAGACCTCCCTGGGGCCCGTACATGAATTGTGTTTATATCTGCAAAATTCCAGGTCATCCCCCAACCTACTTGCCAAATTTGGTGAAAATCCGTCGAGAAATGGCGATGTTAGCTCAAGACAAAGAAACAAATTTTGCCACTTATTATATAGATTAGGTAACAGTCTTTTCTAGACCACCATCTGCTTGAGGCCTCTCAAATTTCCCTAAACATCATTCAGGAGGAAAATAAGAGGGGCTTCATTCTTCTCCAGTGGGATTAGATAAAGCCGTATGGGCGAAGCTCTTAAAGGGTCCAAAATGCAACCTCTGTGAGGTGAAAGTAATTCAGTCAAAGACACGGAGTTTAGGCTTCTCAACCTGAAAGTAGTGGGCCATGCTTCTGCACCCTCATTGGTTCATAACCTCTGAAAATAAAGTACTTGTTTGATCAGTAATTTACAGGGAAAACTAGATTTTTTTTTTTAATGCTTTGCATTGAAGTTAGTTCTAGATAACTCTGTTGCCAAGTAATTTAAAGTTGCAGGTTTAAATATATACAAAAGAGAGTCAAAGTCAAACTTAAAACTAGTACTTAAATGATCCCCTAGACAAAAGAAAGGCACAATTAACAATGCTAAGATTGAAAAATTCATGCATTTCCTGTAATCCCTGTCTAGACCACAGGTATTAAACTCAAATTCTGTTTGACCCACATCAGTAGTTTTGTGAGACCATGACGGATATAATGTAAGACTAAACGCATCTATTCTGTTAATTAAGCACCAATGTCCTAGGCTCTAAAAGTAGACTAGGATGTTTCTAAGGAAAAGAAGGATTAACAGAAGCTATTCAACTGTACACACTATTAGGCCAAGGTGATAGCGATTACTAATAAAGTTAAAGTTTTTTTTTATTTTCCAGTGTATACTTTGTGTGTCACCATCCTCATACTTGAGGGTCAGTGATCCAGGAAGCCGTTCTGCAAATTTCACAACTAGCTTCCATGAATTCTCTTGGGTAATTATCCCACACCAGAGTGATCCAAACCCTTATCTGGTGGCTGGATACATGTTACACACTTATAGCCAATTTAGATTAGCTAACCGAACTAATCTGCATGTTTTTGGACTGCAGGAGGAAATGCACGCAGGCACAAGGAGAACATGCAAACTTCACACAGAAAGAGCCCAGTTGGACATTGGGCTCAAACCCAGGATCTTCTTGCTGTCAGGCAACAGTGCCAACTACTGCACCACCAATGTATACTTTGCAAATACTGAAAACATAGCATTAAGAAAGACATTTAAGATCATCTCAAACAGGGTTATCACTGCTAAGAACATACAGTACCAGTCAACAGTTTGTACACACCTACCCACTCATAGATTTCTCTGTATTTTGAGTATTTTCTACATTGTGGAACAATACTGAAGACATCTACACTATGAAATAACATATGGAATTACATGGTAAACAAAAAAGTGTCATAAAAAAACCCAATATATTTGATATTTTAGATTCTTCAAAGTAGCCAGTGTTTACCTCGATGACGCTTTGCACACTACTGGCATTATCTTAACCAGCTTCATGAGGTAGTCACCTGGAATGCTTTTCAATTAACAGATACTGTATGCTTCATCAAAAGTTAATTAGTGTAATTTCTTGCCTTCTTAATGAGTTTGAGATCAAACAGGTAAATAGTAAATAATAAAAATACAGTAAATAGCCCTATTCCACAACTGTAGTAATCCATATTATGTCAAGAACCGCTCAACTAATTAAAGAGAAACGACATCCGTCATTACTTTAAGACATAATGTGTCTTTTATCTCATCTCATTATCTCTAGCCGCTTTATCCTGTTCTACAGGGTCGCAGGCAAGCTGGAGCCTATCCCAGCTGACTACGGGCGAGAGGCGGGGTACACCCTGGACAAGTCGCCAGGTCATCACAGGGCTGGCACAGAAACACAGACAACCATTCACACTCACATTCACACCTACGCTCAATTTAGAGTCACCAGTTAACCTAACCTGCATGTCTTTGGACTGTGGGGGAAACCGGAGCACCCGGAGGAAACCCACGCGGACACGGGGAGAACATGCAAACTCCGCACAGAAAGGCCCTCGCCGGCCCCGGGCCTCGAACCCGGACCTTCTTGCTGTGAGGCGACAGCTCTAACCACTACACCACCGTGCCGCCCGATTTAGAGTCAGTTATTATACTACACTAAAAGGCCAACACCTGATAATATTTCTGAAGCATTTACAGATGAGAGTCTGACATGCAAAGCAGATAAACGTCAATTTTAACCAGCATTTCAGCCCACGTGCACCGTACAGAGATGGGTATGGAAAACGTGTGGCCACTACACTACAGGTCTGATATGAATTCTAGATAGTAATGCTATGCAGTGATGAAAATGCTGAAGACTAGTTATGACATATTTCAGTTTGAAATTATTCAAACTATTTTTTTTCAATAAAAAAGGTTTTAAAACTTTTTACTGCACAAAATTCTTGGACATACCCAAGCTTTCAACTCCTTCAGGAGCCTTCATCAGGGATGGGAAGTGACATTATTCCCATATGACGTCAAGGTTTTAAAACCTTTTTATGGAATTGATTGCTGTATAGATGAAAATCTTCAACATATTTTTTTCCAAGTTTGCGTGGGCTGTGTTTGGCCCACAAGCCTTGAGTTTGACACTCACCCAAGACTAATACAAGACCAAGACCTATGCAAACAAAGACTAAGACTGTGACTTTTACCACTCAAGACAAGGACAAAAAGTGTACGAGGCCAAGATTGCAAAACAGGCACAAAGCCCTGTATTTTTCTGTGCATTCATCAGAAAACATTATGGTTGCAAATTCAAATTGTATTATGGACAAGGACAGTGATATTAGTGCACTAACCAACTTGTAGCAAAGGCAGAACTAGAGGAGCAGTAAAACATATCCATTTAAAAAGTACTTTAAAAAAGCACTTTTCAAAAAGTCTTTTAAAACTGGGGAAAAGTGGGCAAAAAGGGAAAACCATGGCCTAATGGTTAGAGAAGCAGCTTTGGCACCAAAAGGTCACCGGTTCGACTGCCTGGACCAGCAGGAATGGCTGAAGTGTCCTTGAGCAAGGCACCTAACCCCAGGCTGCTCTGGGTACGTTGCATGTCACTCTGGATAAGAGCGTCTGCTAAATGCCATTAATGTAATGTTAAAAAGTGTACTTTTTTATATATATCGACCAAGGAGGTTGTGTGTTCAGTACTTTTTGGATTGTTTTTCTGTCTGTTTTTTTTTCTTCTAACTCTAAGCAGGATTGCCCACCAACACAATTTCCATCAAACTTGGTGGAAGGGTGTAGTATGGTATTCAAGTTATTTTACACAGAAAAATAATGTGAGGGAAATTGAACACTGTCATATGAGTGCTATAAAAAAAGACTAAAACTGTATGATAAGACCAGATAATGGCAGTTGTACACAAAGGAAGCAAATCCTCTCCTTCCCTCCAAGGTTCCAACCGCAACCACATTCACACTGCATGAAGCAGGATACATGTGTGCAGGAATTGACTACTCAGCCTGGGCAGGAAGGCCTGCCCACAGCTGATGGACAGCTTGGCCCCTCAAGAAAATGAAAAAGCAATCAGAAAAAAAAAAACACAATAAGGAAAAACAAATCAGGAATAGCAAAAGTGATAAAGAAAAGCATTTTTTCTTATTTTATTTTTATTTCTGCATTTATTTTCCAGTTCTTTTATTTATTTTCTTATTCTTTTATTTTGGGGCGGCACGGTGGTGTAGTGGTTAGCGCTGTCGCCTCACAGCAAGAAGGTCCGGGTTCGAGCCCTGTGGCCGGCGAGGGCCTTTCTGTGCAGAGTTTGCATGGTGTCCACGTGGGTTTCCTCCGGGTGCTCCGGTTTCCCCCACAGTCCAAAGACATGCAGGTTAGGTTAACTGGTGACTCTAAATTGACCGTAGGTGTGAATGTGAGTGTGAATGGCTGTCTGTGTCTATGTGTCAGCCCTGTGATGACCTGGCGACTTGTCCAGGGTGTACCCCGCCTTTCGCCCGTAGTCAGCTGGGATAGGCTCCAGCTTGCCTGCGACCCTGTAGAACAGGATAAAGCAGCTACAGATAATGAGATGAGATTCTTTTATTTTTATTTCTGCATTTATTTGCATATTTTTTTAATTAATTTTCTTATTCTTTTGCAGACTTATTCTTTTTGATGGCACTCCTATGACTCCACAGCACAGCATGGGCCAAGGAAGAACCCATTCAATTTTGGAGAGGATCTGAGTCACAGGGCAGATTCATAAATTTAGTTTCACTTTTACAAACGTTGTGAGATATAGTATTTGGCCTTGGCAGAGGTCTGCACTCTCCAATGTGTTCTTCTAGTTTATTTGTGGCTTCATAATCATTGTCTTGACCATATTAAAGACTTGTGCACAAAACAAAATTGAGACAAAATGGCTTTGAGACCATGAAGAGAGCAGAGATTAGGGTACACTAGTCTCAAGACAAAACCTAAATATTACTTCCTCACTAGCTTTTCACATGTACACAAGTAAGCAGGTGGGTGCATTATGAAGGTTTAGGAGAAGGTGTCTTGGATTGTGACGTTAGAAAGTGAGTGAGTGCTTAGTGTGTGTGGTCGAATGTTTCCAAATTGGTCCTGGGCCGAGTCACCAAGTTCATATTGTTGCTCATTCCCAAGTGTACTAAGACATCAGGAACATGAGATACCTGGCTCAGATGTTGCATGGAAAGAGAAAACATGAACTCCCTAAACAAACAAACAAACAAACAAATAAATAAATAAATAAAAACAGCATGAGGACTGATCTGTGGAAATTATAAATCCTGTACAGCTTCTTCAATACACAAATTCATGTTGTTTTTCCCCCTTGTTTTATACACCAATGGAAATTTACAGCTAATCCTCCACTCCTTTACACTTGTAAGCAGTCATGTTGGAGTGGTGAAAGCACTAATCTGAATAACGGATCCCTGTGGTCAGTGGCGGCTCCAGAGATTTTTCCTTAGGGTGGCAAAGGAGGGGCATAGGTTCCAGGAGGGGGGCATAGGTTGTCGATACAGCAAATCGTAGAAATCATTTTCACTTACGCTCAAGAAAGACTCACAATCAAGTCATCTTGTCAAATATGTATTGAGCTATTGTACCATCAAGGAAAACAGATTCAACCATCTAAACCATCTTTTCTGAAAGTATATTCCTAAGCAGGGCGGCACGGTGGTGTTGTGGTTAGCGCTGTCACCTCACAGCAAGAAGGTCTGGGTTCGAGCCCCGTGGCCGGCGAGGGCCTTTCTGTGTGGAGTTTGCATGTTCTCCCCGTGTCCGCGTGGGTTTCCTCCGGGTGCTCCGGTTTCCCCCACAGTCCAAAGACATGCAGGTTAGGTTAACTGGTGGCTCTAAATTGACCGTAGGTGTGAATGTGAGTGTGAATGGTTGTCTGTGTCTATGTGTCAGCCCTGTGATGACCTGGCGACTTGTCCAGGGTGTACCCCGCCTTTCGCCCGTAGTCAGCTGGGATAGGCTCCAGCTTGCCTGCGACCCTGTAGGACAGGATAAAGCAGCTAGAGATAATGAGAGGAGATGAGATATTCCCAAGCAATGAATGGAACTATTCTGCCCTAGCGATGTATCAAAAAATAGACAGATAGCGAACGGTTTAGATTGTGGATCTTTACTGAAGACTTCAATCTTATACAGATGTGTTCATCCTCGATTTCCATAAAACTAAGAGAAACAAATTAAGTATATCACTAAACTGAATAGCACACAGGTGAAAACACGAGCTAGGCTGATAGCGGAGCAAGACTAGTATCTAGTCTAGCAGCTAGTCTAGTTGCTGACCGACCAATATAAAAAATATTGATAATAAAGATAGCTGGGCTAAAAGAATAATTGAGTACCAAAAATGCACTTAACATAGAAAGGACAAGACTGTGTTCTATCAGGTGAAAACAATTTGATCAACCTCTTTGCTCCAGCACGTTGCCTCATCAGAAGTCGAGCATTCAGAAGAATCATAACAGAAGAACGTCTCTCTCTGGGTGAAACCATTTCAAAATTCCGGGGGTGGGGTGGGGTGTGAAATAACGTAAATAACGGTAGGTAGAGATGAGATGAGGGCTTAGTATCTCTGTAGATAGATAATTGAATTTCAAAAATGTGTTTTAATAAATAATTCTTTTTAAAATAGGGGGGCAACTGGGGTGGCAAGACATATTTTTACAGTGGCAACTGCCACCTTTTGGCACCCCTTAAAACCGCGCCTGCATACTGTTCTAAGAGATGGTCTTAAAGCTGATCTTAATGTGATACATTCACATTCTTCAACTAAAAAACTGAGCATTCACATTCTTCAACTAAAATCCCTATCCACTGCATAGGCAGTTTCTCCACAATGCCCAGATCATGCAGTTGACATGCGATCCAGCCAATCGAGTTTTCTGAACATCTGTAAGTAGAATGAGGAACCAGTCACAGCTATGCAGTTTCTCTTCACTGAATATCGAGCACTGGCAGGTTCAGAGTTCAGCACCGGCTTGAACATGTACAAAAGTGCCAGAACCAATTGGTACAGACAGCAAAGTTAAGCTGTAGCTCTCCACTGCAGGTGCTTAACTAGATCATTTAATTAATGTTCAGTGACCATAGCTGTCAAGTGATGCAGGAATGTAGCCTGAGGAGTTCTGAGCCAATGCAAGCTGTTCACCTGTCCCCCACACACACTAAAAATAGTGTGAGTACAACAAGCTGCTCTACATAATTAAATAATTAATCACCATCACTTATAATCAACTTACAAATGAGCAAATATGAAGGTATTCATAAATTAATATATACATTTACAGCAATTTATATATAGACACACACACACACACACACTACCGTTCAAAAGTTTGGGGTCACCCAGACAATTTTGTGTTTTCCATGAAAAGTCACACTTTTATTTCCCACCATAAGTTGTAAAATGAATAGAAAATCTAGTCAAGACATTTTTCTGGCCATTTTGAGCATTTAATCGACCCCACAAATGTGATGCTCCAGAAACTCAATCTGCTCAAAGGAAGGTCAGTTTTATAGCTTCTCTAAAGAGCTCAACTGTTTTCAGCTGTGCTAACATGATTGTACAAGGGTTTTCTAATCCTCCATTAGCCTTCTGAGGCAATGAGCAAACACATTGTACCATTAGAACACTGGAGTGAGAGTTGCTGGAAATGGGCCTCTATACACCTATGGAGATATTGCACCAAAAACCAGACATTTGCAGCTAGAATAGTCATTTAGCACATTAGCAATGTATAGAGTGGATTTCTGATTAGTTTAAAGTGATCTTCATTGAAAAGAACAGTGCTTTTCTTTCAAAAATAAGGACATTTCAAAGTGACCCCAAACTTTTGAACGGTAGTATATATACACACACACACGTTATTTACCAGCTGGGAGGTCCGTATCGTGAAATACTGTGACTGAGGTCTTGAAAGTACTGACCGAGGTTCTCTGGGCCGAGGTCAGTATTCAATGCCGAGGTCACGGTATTTCACTATACAGACCGACCTTAAGCTGGTAAATAATATATTTATTTTTTTCTTTACCAAATTCTAACAGAAAATGAGAGCGCCTGAAAGGGAAAATTGAGGCGAGCCGCCATTTTGAATCCTCATTCATGGCTGTAATGCAAATTGCTTTCTCCTCGCTTCCATGGCAGGAAAAAACTACATTTTGTCGCCTATGTAGTCCCCTATTTATACAAATAGGAGTCATTCAGGATTCAGCCATGTTTTTGCTCGGCGTTAGCAAGTTAGAGGTTTTTAGCTTTCTCCTGAAATGTTTTATTTCTTCTTCCTCAGGGTAGTAAAACTCGCTTTCGCTGTGAACACTGTCGTTATCGCTATCCATGCTGTAAAATTAATGTTATTCTCCTGAGAAATGCGAAAACGGATGTTGACAAAAAATGCTACTATGTTTGTTGTTGTTGTGAACGAGCGAGTCGCCAGAAGTCCATAACCGGGGTCTGTAACTGGGGTCCATACCATAGGATACAGATCCGCTCGCCAGCCAATCAGAGCGCAGGATTTGGACCGCAAAAAGATTTAATTAATTTACAGAATAAAATGTGCAGTGAGTGATATATTGAGGGCACTAGTTTTATACACATCACCATATTTTCCAATAAATAAATAAATCCAGGAACTGAGACAATGTTCATGTAGGTCTGTGTATGTCACATTCATTAATTTTTCATTTTATAATGAAAATATAAACAAGAACAGCAGCTTTTTATTTTTACTTTTGTTTTCCTAACACTCTAAAATAGTAAAAATAAATACAGTCCTGTGCAAAAGTATTAGGCATCCTTTTTTTCCATACAAACTTTGTTATAGATTTCTATTTTATGACTTGTACATTATCAAGTCAGTACAAAAACATTTTAGAGTTTCAAATGTTCGTTTTCCAGCATAAAATTAAATGTTACAGACAAAAAAAGTTTGTATCTGAGCAGCATATTACACAAGAGAGCACTTTTCAGATTAAAAAAAGAAAACATAATGAAGGCTGCTGGGTTTTGGTGCAAAATTAAGAAGCGAGTGTGACAGTCAAAGTGTCCAGAAGAACTGGTTCTGCAAGATGCTCAGTAAAACCTACAGCTCATTTCCTTATCAAACTGCACTAATTGTACCTGAGACTACCATTTTTTTAAGCAAAGGGTCATCTTACACCACATATTGACTTTGTTTCATTTATTATAGCTTACTGCTGTTTATAGGGTTTTTTTTTACCATGTTGAAAAATTTCATTTCATTATTTTTCAAGCCAAACAATAATTAAGATGAAAAAAAACAGAAATCTGGAGTGTGCATAGGCATTCAGTTTATATATATATATATATATATATATATATATATATATATATATATATATATATATCCCTTAAAAGTATTTAAAAAAAACTATTTTTAAATTGTTTCTACACTTTTTGCTACATAAAGCCTAGTAATTAAAATATTCATGAATTCACACCCGGAAGTACAAGCAGGCTATTCTACATACTATTCTCTGGTAAAGATATGTACTCTGGAACCTTATCCTGTTTTCATAAAAGATATGGGGGAGAAAAGGGATGCTCATGGACAGAAATACATTTTTGGTGATTAAAATATTCTTAAATATTCAGATCTCCATCGCCACTCCCCCACCCGCCGACTATGCTCTGCAGATGCCAACCTCCTCACTCCCATCACCACGTCCACGTACCGGACCCTCGGAGACAGAGCCTTCGCCATCGCTGCCCCCACCCTCTGGAACTCCCTCCCCCTGGCCATCCGTAACTCCGATACACTACTTTCCTTCAAGCGCCATCTCAAAACCCACCTGTTCAAGACTGCATATGACACTTGACACGTCACCTTCCTGCAGATCACCTTCCTATTTATCTGTTGTCTGTGTGTGTGTATACAGTGGTGCTTGAAAGTTTGTGAACCCTTTAGAATTTTCTATATTTCTGCATAAATATGACCTAAAACATCAGATTTTCACACAAGTCCTAAAAGTAGATAAAGAGAACCCAGTTAAACAAAGGAGACAAAAATATTATACTTGGTCATTTATTTATTGAGGAAAATGATCCAATATTACATATCTGTGAGTGGCAAAAGTATGTGAACCTCGAGGATTAGCAGTTAATTTGAAGGTGAAATTAGAGTCAGGTGTTTCCAATCAATGGGATGACAATCAGGTGTGAGTGGGCACCCTGTTTTATTTAAAGAACAGGGATCTATCAAAGTCTGATCTTCACAACACATGTGAAGTGTATCATGGAAGTGTATCATGGCATGAACAAAGGAGATTTCTGAGGACCTCAGAAAAGGCATTGCTGTTGCTCATCAGGCTGGAAAAGGTTACAGAACCATCTCTAAAGAGTTTGGACTCCACCAATCCACAGTCAGACAGATTGTGTACAAATGGAGGAAATTCAACACCATTGTCACCCTCCCCAGGAGTGGTCGACCAACAAAGATCACTCCAAGAGCAAGGCGTGTAATAGTCGGCAAGGTCACTAAGGACCCCAGGGTAACTTCTAAGCAACTGAAGGCCTCTCTCACATTGGCTAATGTTAATGTTCATGAGTCTACCATCAGGAGAACACTGAACAACAATGGTGTGCATAGCAGGGTTGCAAGGAGAAAGCCACTGCTCTCCAAAAAGAACACTGCTGCTCGTCTGCAGTTTGCTAAAGATCATGTGGACAAGCCAGAAGGCTATTGGAAAAATGCTTTGTGGACGGATGAGACCAAAATAAAACTTTTTTGGTTTAAATGTGAAGCGTTATGTTTGGAGAAGGAAAAGACTGCATTCCAGCATAAGAACCTTATCCCATCTGTGAAACATGGTGGTGGTAGTATCATGGTTTGGGCCTGTTTTGCTGCACCTGGGCCAGGACGGCTTGCCATCATTGATGGAACAATGAATTCTGAGTTATACCAGCCAATTCTAAAGGAAAATGTCAGGACATCTGTCCATGAACTGAATCTCAAGAGAAGGTGGGTCATGCAGCAAAACAACGACCCTAAGCACGCAAGTCATTCTACCAAAGAATGGTTAAAGAAGAATAAAGTTAATGTTTTGGAATGGCCAAGTCAAAGTCCTGACCTTAATCCAATTGAAATGTTGTGGAAGGACCTGAAGCGAGCAGTTCATGTGAGGAAACCCACCAACATCCCAGAGTTGAAGCTGTTCTGTACGGAGGAATGGGCTAAAATTCCTCCAAGCCGGTGTGCAGGACTGATCAACAGTTACCGGAAATGTTTACTTGCAGTTATTGCTGCACAAGGGGGTCACACCAGATACTGAAAGCAAAGGTTCACATACTTTTGCCACTCACAGATATGGAATATTGGATCATTTTCCTCAATAAATAAATGACCAAGTATAATATTTTTGTCTCATTTGTTTAACTGGGTTCTCTTTATCTACTTTTAGGACTTGTGTGAAAATCTGATGAGGTTTTAGGTCATATTTATGCAGAAATATAGAAAATTCTAAAGGGTTCACAAACTTTCAAGCACCACTGTGTGTGTGTGTGTGTGTGTGTGTGTATTTTTGAACCTCCTGTAAAGCGTCTTTGAGTACCATGAAAAGCGCAATACAAAACAGATGTATTATTATTATTATTATTATTATTTATTAAATTGCAGCACTTGAAAAAATCCTGCTCATTTTTATTTTAGCATAATCATCTTGCTATTTTTAAAAAGCATAGTGAGTGATTCATATTAGCATTACATCTTGAAATGGGGACTAACAGCAATCTTAAATCTCCCCTTCTTGCTTCTCAAACTTTTCTTCTGAACTTACCACATACACGCTTTACAAGTCTGCATTAACACAAACAGCACAAACTTCTCTTTCCGAGAGGAACATTTGGTTGAGAATTTCCCCCGGCATGTCACGAATACTATAAGGCCGCTACTGGACGCTGTTAGCTATAACCTCGAAAGCATTATTACTAGTTTTGCCTAAAAGGTAAGAACTTTAGCTGTAAATAGACTTGAGCATACATTTGTTGACTCATTCTTTGACTTGTTAAGAGTAGTCAAATAAAAATAGGCCTACTGAGTAGGGCTCTACAAGACTAGGGACTGTTTTTAGGTCCATTGAGTACACGAAGGCATATCTTACACAGCATGTAAAGGAAGCTCCAGAAGTCTCATCTCATCTCATTATCTCTAGCCGCTTTATCCTGTTCTACAGAGTCGCAGGCAAGCTGGAGCCTATCTCAGCTGACTACGGGCGAAAGGCGGGGTTCACCCTGGACAAGTCGCCAGGTCATCACAGGGCTGACACATAGACACAGACAACCATTCACACTCACATTCACACCTACGGTCAATTTAGAGTCACCAGTTAACCTAACCTGCATGTCTTTGGACTGTGGGGGAAACCGGAGCACCCGGAGGAAACCCACGCGGACACGGGGAGAACATGCAAACTCCGCACAGAAAGGCCCTCGCCGACCACGGGGCTCAAACCCGGACCTTCTTGCTGTGAGGCGACAGCGCTAACAACTACACCACCGTGCCGCCCAGCTCCAGAAGTATCGAAGCCATATTTTGATTATTCAAAATATAGCAAATACCGATAAGCACAATTATTACATATTCCAGATTATTACATGTCCTCAGAGGTCATCACATTTAGCCACTGCACAGTGGCTGTATCGAAAGAGCATTTCAGAGAGATTGCAAAGATTGGGGCCGGAAAGAATTATAACTGAGTGGTGGGACTGAAGTGTGAAGAAGGCAGACACACCAGCATTCACTTCAGTTATCTTTATCTAGCCTACTCATCTCGCTTTCTCAGAATAGGGAGGAATACATAAGTGATAACAAGTGTGCTGAGAGGTGACAATCACTAGGTCATAGGGGATCAGCGAAGACACACATGGTGTTCTATTTATCACTTAATCTTTAACTGTCCAGTCAGTGAGTCTGTGCACACTGTTGCCTCAGTTTCCTTTCTTCCTTCTAGTTCTTGGCTGACAGGAGTGGAACCTGATGTGGTTTTCTACTGTTGTAGCACATCTGCCTCAAGGTTTGACATGTCATGCGCTTGGAGAGGAGATGCCTTTTCTGCTCACCACAGTTGTAAAGAGTGATCCTGTTAGATCAAACCAGCAAGATGCTCACTTGGTGGGTTTTTTTGGGGTCTTTTTTTCCATTCTGTGTGAACTCCAGAGAGACATTTGTGCTTGAAAGACAAGCTAGCTTGTCTGTCACCAACAACCATGCCATGATCAAAGTCTCAGAGATTTCCCATTCTTGATCTTGACCTGTATCTGGAAGGTTTTAGACCAGGGGTCGGCAACCCTAGGCACGTGTGCCACAACTGGCACGCCGAGGAATTTCCAGTGGCACACTGACGATGATATACAAACCTAATTATTCAACACATTAAAAATGTTCAAACGTCATCTTGAACTGTTACTGGCTGTTGCATGGCGAGCCTGCTCTTTTAGCATGACTACACAACAATATAGCGCCCCCTCCCAGTGTTGCCAGATACTGCTGACGTTTTCCAGCTCAAAATATGTTCAAAACCCGTCAAAATCCACTTAAAGCTGCCCAATCTGGCAACACTGCCCCCTCCCCATATTTCTCACGAGACGGGCCCACTTGATGCAGCAGTTGCGCTAAGATGGCAAAGAAGCCGACAGTTCGGGCTTTCCTCTCCTCGTGGACCAAAGAATATGGGTTCGTTTCTCAGAGGGACCGTGCTGTGTGCACGTTGTGTTTTGAAAGTGTTGTGTGTCGAACACCCAGTGTTAAACGTCATTTCAAGGCAAAGCACGAAAAGACTTTCAAAGATCAGGCAGATAGGGACGAATCAATCTCACGCGCAGTGTGCAGATATGGGAAGCAAGCCCACACTTTAACAGTCTTTGCCTCAGCTAAAAACAATGCCACTGAAGCTAGCTATATAATTTCTCACTGCATAGCTAAACATGGAAAGCCATTCACAGACGGTGAATACATTAAGGAGGCCTTTCTCTCCGGCTCGAATAGTCTTTTTGAGGGGCTGCCAAATAAAGAGACAATAAAATCAAGAATAAAAGACATGCCCGTATCAGCCAGAACTGTTGAGCGACGAATTGGTGAAATGGCAGAAAACGTAAGGGTGCAGCAAACAACTGGCATAAAAGATGCAGCGGTATTTAGCATTGCGCTTGACGAAAGCGTAGATGTGAATGATGTGGCACGTTTGGCAGTGATGGCAAGATATTGTGATGTGACTCTGAGAGAGGAGCTCTGCTGTTTAAAGCCAATGAATCCTGCTGGGCATCTTTACCCGAAAAGTTCAACTGTCTTCGCAATATCGCACTGGCTTTATTGTCAGTGTTCGGAGCAACATATCCATGTGAACAGATATTTTCACACATGAAGAATGCACTTTGCCCCTCCTGAAGTCATCTGACAACGGGCCATTTGGAAGCATGCGTCCAACTCAAAGTGACCAATTACCATCCCCACATCTCGGAGCTAAGGAAGGGGAAGCAGTGCCAGGGATCACATTGACTGATAGGCAAAACATTTATTTTGTAACAAGGCTACTTCAAATTTGCAGTTTATTCTTAAACCACTTTATGTAGGCTACTTGTCAATGTTCTCTGACACTCATTATTTAATTTTTTTTCTGCAGTTTTATTATTCATCAGTTCCATTTCTGTTAGGCTGCTATGTCTTTATTGTGAATAACTTGGGCCTGTTACTTACTGAAAGATTTTGGATGTTATTTTGTGAATTTGTATAAGCTGCTTGCAATGTTGTTATCCAATGGGGGGGGGGGGGGGGGGGGTTCTTAAACCTTGTGTGTGAGGTTAATGGCATAAAACAAGTGCAATGGTGTTTTACATTTGCTCAATGCATTAAATATCCATATCCGTCTAAAATGTGTGGCGTCTAATTACACATAGTTAACAACACCTATTTGAATGGCACACTAACTAACAAGAAAATTTCTAATTGGCACTACATGGCAAAAAGGTTGCCGACCCCTGTTTTAGGCCCTGTCCACACGGCAACGAATTCAGGTGAATCCGATAAAATTGTTTATTGTTTCGGCCTGGCGTCCACACGGCACCGGCGTTTTGGGTGCCCCAAAACGAAATCTTTTGAGAATGGGTTCCAGAGTGGAAAGATCTGGCAACGGCGCCATTGCGAAGTCGTCTGGATGAGTAGAACGGATTTGTTTACGATGACGTCACAACCACATGTGCTTCACGCCGGGTAGAAGTGTAACGAACTCGATGCGAGTTGTCAACAAATCCTATAACTTGGTTCATGAAACGCGCTTGCAAAATATTTTCACTGTGAATATTTATTGTGTAATGGTGCAAAATGAGAGAGAGAGAGAGAGAGAGTTAGAGCAGAGTCAATCCCGCCAGCAAAAATAGGGAAAAAAAGGAGCGAGCTCACCTCTTCAGATGTTGGTTTAAGTCCTACAATACATTCCTCAAAAAGGGCATAGAAGAACAAATTAATCCATCAACGTGTAACATTCAATTTATTCCGGACCATTAAAGACGCTGCCTTCCGCGTAGAATCATACGTCATCCTCGCCGCCATATTGGATGGGGCAAAGCGGAGAATAAAGATGCCTCATTCATGTGCTGTGTTTAACTGTACCAACAGGTTTACCGTCCAAATGAGATCACATGGGATTACCTTTCACAGGTGAGACTGGAAAAATACTTTTCATTGTATTTGGTCATTATAATGTAATTTTACGAACAGATTTTTCTGACTTTGTGGCTAATATGAAGTCTCGCGCATAATAGTTTATGCGCATGTGTCCTTACTTCTTCTATTGTTCTGATGTCTCCGAAGGGACCGTCTTACAGCGCCCCTAGAGGTGTGGCATGTGTATTGCATCGTTTTCAGCAAGCGTTGCGTTGCCATATGTACCTGATATTTTACTGATCCGTTGCCCATGTGGACGCGATATTTTTTTTAATAACATCTCGTTGCCGTTGTCGTGTGGATGTAGCCTTAGACCGTGTGCTGCTGTCACATGACTGGTTGATTGGATAATTTGCATGAATGCAGTTGTAAAGGCTATTAATTTGGCTGATGAGTATAAGCTGATATACAGTACTATGCAAAAGTCTTTGGCACATGTAAAGAAATGCTGTAGACCAAAAATGACTTAAAAATAATGAAATGGGTCAACATTAAAATTTTTTTTTACTGTAAACAGCAGTAAGCCATAATACATGAAACAAAGTCAATATTTGATGTGAGACAACCCTTTGCTTTAAAAAAAAAAAAAAGCAGCCTCCGGTACAATGAGCACAGTTTGATAAGGAAATGATCTGTAGGTTTTACTGAGCATCTTGCAGAACCAGCCATAGTTCTTCTGGAGACTTTGATTGTCGCACTTGCTTCTTCATTTTGCACCAAAACCTAGTAGCCTTCATTATGTTTTCTTTTTAATCTGAAAAGTAGTCTCTTAGGCAGCTGGGCCATAGAAGGTTCACGCTGCACGCTGCATGCTGCACGCTACACGCGTGTAAAGAAAAGTGGACAAATGTAGCATGACTTGCTCTGGGCCATAGAACGGCGTTCACGTTGCACGCTGCACGCTGCACACTTCACGCGTGAAGCGAGAAATGAACATGCACACTTTTTTCTAGGCGTGAAGATGGAAATTCCAGTCAATGCATGCACGACCCCAAGGTCACCGCCGCGCCAGCCAATCAGAACGGGTCTAGGGAGATAAAATGGACGACTACCGAGAAAAGTTGAAGTTTAATGGCCCAGGGTCCGGTTCTTCACGTGAACGTGTAGCGTGTAGCGTGCAGCATGCAGCGTGAACCTTCTATGGCCCAGCTGCCTTATGTACCGTAATATGCTGCTCAGATACAAACTTTTTTTTTTCCCTTTAACATTTCATTTCCTGCTGGAAAACAAACGTTTGGAAATCTAAAGTGTTTTTGTACTGACTCAATAATGTATTAGTCATAAAACAGAAATCTATACCAAAGTTTATATTAAAAAAAAAAAATAGGGTGCTGAAGACTTTCGTACAGTGCTATACCTACAGTAAGAATCAGTCTGTTACAACACAGAAAAGAACACACAGAAATACCTCAGAAAGATGTGGAAAAGAAATAGAAAGAGACCACTTAGCAGAACATGTGCACTCATAAGTGGCAGCTGTATGCCTTGGAGGATAGTTAGTGTGAGACAAGAGGAGGAAGCTGAGTGGCTGCTGCCTCCAAGCAACCATATGTCTGTCCCTATGTCCACTTGCTGCCTCACGATCACTATCTGCCTGCTGCTCCGATGCAATGTCCTTGTGTTGTGAATGGCATAAGCCACCCCATGTTGATCCAAGCCAACCACACTACCACATACATAGAGGGCACATTCAACTTCTTCACTGGGACAAATCCAGGACAAGCCTTACTATTATTTCTACAGTTCGACACAGTAACAGGGATGGCACTAGGATTTTTTGTTCTAGGTCCCACAACTCACATGACTGGCCAAATTGGGGTCCCTGCCATTTTTCGTGGGTCCCAAATAAATATTAAAGAGAGAGAGAGACAAAGAGAGAGACAGAGAGACATACAGTCACAGTGTGCAGCCACGATCTTGCCATTTTTTTCCCTGACAAACCATGGAGTTAAAGGTTTTTAGGTAATTCTCTGTGAGTGTTTAACCTGGAACAGAATGCAGAGGACTTTCAGTGACATTACAGATTTTTGTTTTATCACACAGCATCCACCATATTGCCGGGCAAACAAAGAAACAGCCACAACAGTTAGTAATGAAAATCGAGATGACTGCAGTCAGTACAATCTCTCTGAAGCAGTTAATTTTTTTTTTATATACCAGCAGATCGCATTACATCCAAAAGCTGAAACATGCAGGCCTCACAGAGCCATATAATTTACCCACAAATGTATTTATTTATTATTTATTCTGCACACTCTGTGTGTGTGTGTGTGTGTGTGTGTGTGTGTGTGTGCGCGCACGTGTTCACCGCTTCAGATGGATTAAATGCAGAGGGGGAGTTTTACTGTGCTTGAGTTTACATGTGACAAAAAAAAGGCTTCTTCTTCTTAATTTACCCACAAATGTATTTATTCCACTTGAAAAGTGTTCGGCAAACCAGCTACCGGATTTGGGACACGACGACATCCTAAACTATTTAGTATTTCGGACTTCTAAATACACCGGAGATGCTAAAATCAAAGGTCAACTTGTGTACTAGAGCCCTTACCTACACGACTCTTCAAAGAGAGAACACCATAAGCAATTGAACCTCTTCTAAAAATAATAAATTCTTCCCTTAGAATTGGCTATGTACCCAAATCCTTTAAAGTGCACCTGACAGCAAAATTATGTTCTAAAATAGGTTTCTGTAATAAAACTACAAACACCACTGATCACTTTCATGATAGAACTAACCACCAACAGAACGAAACTCTTTGTGCGCAGCTGCATCAATCTGGCCAAGCACCAAGCCGCTGTCAGTGGCCGCCATATTTGCCGTGACGTCGCATGCAGAACGACTGCTCGGCCTTCTATGCAGCTATGGCCGACGAAACAGAGCAATTTTCTGACCAGTCTTCAGAAACTGAGGCCCTTTTTGAGGACATGTCGGATTACATGAAGACGAAGCAGTGGGTGGCATTTTGCCTTATCGTTTTGAGCCGTATCTGGACGATTTGCCTGCAGAAGGCGAGATTTCCGACTCGGACACATTATACATGTGAATAATACCTCAGACTTCATTCAATCTGTAATTTGTGACAATAGAACAGGATTACTACATATAATAAATATTTAGGAGTATCTTTCATTATATTTTCGTGACCAAAGGCTCTGTATACAGTTCAGTAAAGTTGGAAAGATATTGGCAGATTCGAACTTCCGGGATCAATAACTCTTAAGTGAAACGTTGTTAAAACACAAAACACGCATATTTTCAACCGTAGTAAGATAGACAACGGGCTACAACCTAACTTTCATCAAAACGAGCCATCCTCAGAGCCACACCAACAACATTAGTGTTTACGTGCAGCCGGCTGTGAGAGCAGCGTGCAGGGACCGTCTACAAAGTGCAACACCGAAAAGAGACATTACAAAAAATATTCAATAACTTCACTATGATACAGTGTAGTATCACCAAACTCACTACACACTTCATTGAGCCCCTACAGATTACACTACAACACTTATTTGGACAAATAATGCATTTGTCATAATTTCTGGGAATCTATAAGAATAATCTCTTCCCTCTGTTTGTCCTTCTCTGAGTTACATGTTGATCCTGAGACACCAGTGATGCCTCCCTGATCCTTCCTGATGCCTTATGTCTGGCTGGAGTCTCATCCCATTGTTCCTGTGGAGGATGGCCCCATATGGACAGTCGAAAGTTGCACTTAGAAGATGGCTCTGGACACTTACAGTAATACATTTATGCCTGAGGACTACAGTTGACTTGCTAACTTTAGGACTGCAGCTGTCATGAACAGTTTTGCACTTAAGTTTCCATCAATTAACAGTTTATAATTTCAACAAAACAGACTTCATGTTAAAATTATAATGATTTTCCTGGTTTCACAGTTATACTTTGTGACTATATAAGACACCGTAATAGAAGCGAGTTATTTATCATCACACTATCTTTTATCACCCAAATGAGGATGGGTTCCCTTTTGAGTCTGGCTCCTCTCAAGCTTTCTCAAGGGAGTTTTTCCTTGCCACCGCCGCCACAGGCTTGCTCACTGGGGGTAAATTAGGGGATAAATTAGGGATAAAATTAGCTCATGTTTAAAATATTTAATTTTCTGTAAAGCTGCTTTGTGACCATGTCTGTTGTTAAAACTGCTATACAAATAAACTTGACTTGACTTAAAGGCTTACAAAAATACAGATACCTCGTGATATTTCAAGGCAGGTTTCGTGCCGGAATGTTATGGAAAATTCCCCATAATGAAAAATACCTTATTATGAAAAAGGTACGCTCAAATGTGGACTTCTAATAGTAATAAACAAGCCAGGGCCTAGATCTAGCATATTTTATGCTGTTTAAGCTCATCTACATTATCAGTATACAACAAACATGCTGCTAGTCGAGACAAGCATTAGGTCTAATAAGATATATTGCGTCCAAAGCCCACATCCAGATATACATTTTATCGTTGCACAGAGCTTTCATACTAACTTGATATAAAACGTTCTCCACACACACAGGGGTATTTTGCTAGCAGCCGGTCTTCCTGTGTAACTGCAGCTTGCCATTTTTTTCGTCTTTGTAGGTTCACCAGGAAGTGGTGAAAAATTAAACCAGGCTTATTTCCACATCTGTTATTACATCCAAAAGCACTACAAGTCTCTGGCATTGTTCTTTGAGATGCAACTTCGACAAGTTTATCTGTAGATGTTTACTGAATTGGGTTTATAACTCACTCATGTACACTTGTGCCGGTTGCTGGCAAACACAAAGCTTGGCCGCGTAAACAAATCTGCAGTTACAATGACGTCACGTAAAAGCAACCACAATGTTGTGACCTTTTCATTCTGTTCACTTTTGCTTTGTTTGTTAAACAACATAATCTAACAGATTTGCCAAGGCAATTGGGAAAAATTCTTCAAGTAGGAGCCCTGCGTCCCGGGACACATTAAAATTCTGAATATGCATTTTTTTTTTTTTGGGGGGGGGGGCATTTTTGTGCGTAAAAATGCACAATTTCTGCATAAATGCGATCCCTGAATAACATCCATCACATGTCTGTCACACTGAGCATTTTATGTCATGGTATTATTCTGGTCAGGGATGAGGTGAAGCAAGGTGGAAATGCACCCTGAACTGAATGCCAATCCACTGCACACCTCAACAAAATAAATTCCTTTAATTTGTTCATGTTATGAACACGTGTGGGGCTCTTGTCAGAGCTGGCACAATTATAAATCTCTGCAACTTCTTATTCGTGCAATTATTACTGAAGCATACAGTTTGCCTAAGGAAACCATTTAGTAGTTACACAAGAATGTGATGAAGCTACTCCGTATTATATGTTTGAAGGAGACGGGGATGCCGGTATAGACAACTGAGGCCATGGATACTCATGCCTTAGAGGCAATTAAAGCAATTCAAGAAGCAGGATGAGTGATCAACAAATATTAGCAGCTTTTAATTAACATTTTATACAAATGAAGTCGTGTTTTATTTCATTTCATCCTTGCTACACAAAAGTACACAGCCATGAAGTCCAGTGACATCTATTCTAATTAAATTATATTATCAAACCCGCTAATCTTTACAGATTTTGTGTAGGAGCGCTGCAATTCAATATTGGAGTACACTGGTATGGGTTACAACTCCTTTTCTCCCCAATAAAATGAGAGACGAGTCAATACAAATTTTTATCTGGAACGATTTGCACACGTGTTTTAAACTCTCCAATGTGAACAGACACCACCAGGAAGCCCCGTCCCACCCTTTCTCCCTCCTGTCTCATGTGCTTTCTGTCATGGTAAATTGATAATACAACCCCGATTCCAAAAAAGTTGGGACAAAGTACAAATTGTAAATAAAAATGGAATGCAATAATTTACAAATCTCAAAAACTGATATTGTATTCACAATAGAACATAGACAACATATCAAATGTCGAAAGTGAGACATTTTGAAATTTCATGCCAAATATTGGCTCATTTGAAATTTCATGACAGCAACACATCTCAAAAAAGTTGGGACAGGGGCAATAAGAGGCTGGAAAAGTTAAAGGTACAAAAAAGGAACAGCTGGAGGACCAAACTGCAACTCGTTAGGTCAATTAGCAATAGGTCATTAGCATGACTGGGTATAAAAAGAGCATCTTGGAGTGGCAGCGGCTCTCAGAAGTAAAGATGGGAAGAGGATCACCAATCCCCCTAATTCTGCGCCGACAAATAGTGGAGCAATATCAGAAAGGAGTTCGACAGTGTAAAATTGCAAAGAGTTTGAACATATCATCATCTACAGTGCATAATATCATCAAAAGATTCAGAGAATCTGGAAGAATCTCTGTGCGTAAGGGTCAAGGCCGGAAAACCATACTGGGTGCCCGTGATCTTCGGGCCCTTAGACGGCACTGCATCACATACAGGCATGCTTCTGTATTGGAAATCACAAAATGGGCTCAGGAATATTTCCAGAGAACATTATCTGTGAACACAATTCACCGTGCCATCCGCCATTGCCAGCTAAAACTCTATAGTTCAAAGAAGAAGCCGTATCTAAACACGATCCAGAAGCGCAGACGTCTTCTCTGGGCCAAGGCTCATTTAAAATGGACTGTGGCAAAGTGGAAAACTGTTCTGTGGTCAGACGAATCAAAATTTGAAGTTCTTTACAGAAATCAGGGACGCCGTGTCATTCGGACTAAAGAGGAGAAGGACGACCCAAGTTGTTATCAGTGCTCAGTTCAGAAGCCTGCATCTCTGATGGTATGGGGTTGCATTAGTGCGTGTGACATGGGCAGCTTACACATCTGGAAAGACACCATCAATGCTGAAAGTTATATCCAGGTTCTAGAGCAACATATGCTCCCATCCAGACGACGTCTCTTTCAGGGAACACCTTGCATTTTCCAACATGACAATGCCAAACCACATACTGCATCAATTACAGCATCATGGCTGCTTAGAAGAAGGGTCCGGGTACTGAACTGGCCAGCCTGCAGTCCAGATCTTTCACCCATAGAAAACATTTAGCGCATCATAAAACGGAAGATATGACAAAAAAGACCTAAGACAGTTGAGCAACTAGAATCCTACATTAGACAAGAATGGGTTAACATTCCTATCCCTAAACTTGAGCAACTTGTCTCCTCAGTCCCCAGACGTTTACAGACTGTTGTAAAGAGAAAAGGGGATGTCTCACAGTGGTAAACATGGCCTTGTCCCAACTTTTTTGAGATGTGTTGTTGTCATGAAATTTAAAATCACCTAATTTTTCTCTTTAAATGATACATTTTCTCAGTTTAAACATTTGATATGTCATCTATGTTCTATTCTGAATAAAATATGGAATTTTGAAACTTCCACATCATTGCATTCTGTTTTTATTTACAATTTGTACTTTGTCCCAACTTTTTTGGAATTGGGGTTGTATTTTGAGTTCATGAATGTGAAAATATATCTATCATTTTTTATTCTATCTACAGTCACTGGATCTGAGCAATCGCGTGCTCTGATTGGCTACTCTACTACTAGGATATCAGCTCATATACCGTGAGTAGAGAAAAATAAAATGGCGGAGTGCATCAAGACAAAAATATCACTTTATTAAGTATTTAAAAGAAACAGAGATAGCTAAAGAAAAAAAAGCCAAATCTAAGCCTTTACACATAATATTGATGATTAAATCTGCTTTTTATTCCTGCACTGGTCATCACAGCCATGTGGACATTATATAACCAATTTGGAAGAAAGAATATATAAAAAATGTAGTTATGTTTTTTTCACAGCTGATATTAATAATAATAATAATAATAATAATAATAATAATAATAATAATAAGCAGCCCTCCCCTACTCTCATTAAACTTGAAATGCTCATTTTCTTGTCTTTTTTATTTAGTCTTTTGTTTTTGGACAATTAACTTGTTGGTAATCGAATAAATGGTACATTGCGAGCAGGGAAAATCAATATCGCTCAAGTCTATTGTACACATGCTCATCCAGAAAAGCAGGTAAATTTGACATACTCTTACCTTTCAGTGTCTTAAGCATCTTTAAAAATAGTTAATCAGTTAATCCTTAGGAGAAACAGAACTAACATTTTTTTGATCAGTCATGTTTTTAACTGATCGTTTTGTTCCATTTGCCACTGCTTCACGAGTGAACTCAGTCGAAGAATTGGCAAATACACTGCATATAAATCTGAGAGGCACAGACACATGCTTTTGTGTATATGCAGTTCTGCACATGAGTCATATATAAATCAATCTCGACAGTTAGCCACCTAAATCAGCTTTGAGCATGGAGGCATCCGACAATGATCAAACTCATGAGACTGCACCATGGTGCAGTGCAATGTACATCATGTACAGTGAAACAAAACAACATAGTCATGCCGTTGGAATAATACATGGATAATATATAATTATGCTTTAACATATTTCGAACAGAAAATAAAGTTGAGGGTTGTGATCTATAGCACCTGTCAAAAGTTTGAACACACCGACTCATTCATAGGTTTTTCTGTATTTGGACTATTTTCTACACTATAGAACAATACTATGAAATAACATACGGAACATATATGGAATTACGTGGTAAACAAAAAAGTGTTTTTTAAAAAACAAAATATATTTCATATTTTAGATTCTTCAAAGTAGCCACCGTTTACCTTGATGACGCTTTGCACACTATTGACATTAATTAGTGCAATTTCTTGCCTTCTTAATGCGTTTGAGATCAAACAGCAAATAGTAAATAATAATACAGTAAACAGCCCTATTCCACAATTGTAGTAATCCAAATTATGTCAAGAACCGCTCAACTAAGTAAAGAGAAACAACATCACTTTAAGACATGACGTGTCTTTTAATTAATTAAAATAAAGAAATGGCATTGAATTAGAAAGTGTGTCCAAACTGGTACTCTATATAGAAGAAAAGCAAAGAAGGTTGTTGTCCGTTAATAAATTTTATTTGATTGACAGTGTTGTTAAACCTCCAGGCTCATAACAAGTGGCTCAGTAGGTGAAGTGGCAAATACACCACATGAAAACCTGAGAGGTACAAAGTGGCTTAAGTGTGGTTCTTTTTTCCAAGCAAATCTTCCTCGGCATTGTGTAAGTGATAAGTGCCCTAGCGGGTAAAAGGAAAGCAGAGGAAGAAAGAAGGGCATAAATATGAGTCAGCCTCCCTCCAAAAAAAAGCCTGGACACTTTCCTCCTTTCCTCGGTCATTTGGTCACACAGTTCTCCTGCCCACTTCCTTAGAAACTTTATCACAGCCCTTCTGCTAGTGCGGCCCGAACTTCCCACTGCAATTAGTTATAAAAACTTTTCAGTCAGCCCACACGTGGTTTGTTTTTTAAGGAGCTGCAGCTCCCTTCTCACGTGGTATATGGACTATTGAGTCGTCACAGGCCCCCTGAATGATGGCTGAAAAATAAGGCGGTGCAAACAATGCTTGGCCTTGATTAATTCAATTCTTTCAGGACCCTGCACCGTCGTCCGGGCAGCTTCAGACAATCGCCGCTTTGATGCTTAGGATAACATACTGTTGTGTGCTTACTGAATTTGTCAAAAACATTTCCACCTTAATGGTTTTCTCATCATAGCTAAGGTATCAACCTTTTGCTTAAAAAAAAGCCAAAACTGTTTGTTATTACAGTGGTATGGCAACCACAGGCACAGGAAAAAAATAAAACAACACCACTAACCTGATCGGCCTGACACGCCACGGTGTTGCTGGACTCCGACATGGTTCACAGCACCTGCAGTTTCTCTAGGTTCCGATCTCGAGCTCTTCATTCACCTTTCCATTCGCTTTCACAGAGGGCGCGTGCACGAGAAGGGGGGCGGGGACCCTCCTTTTGGCTAGGCTTGATTAATGCCTGAATTATTTTCACCTCATTTCATTTGAGGGAGTTCTGCTTCCTCTCCGCCTCTCTCAATCATTCGGCGTGGAAGCGTTCTCTCTCTCTCTCTCCCACCCTCCTGCAACCCACACTCCCTCTCTCGCATTCCCTCCCTCATCCATTCCCTTGCTTTACCTCCTTTCCTTCTTTGCAATCCCTTTTCTGCTCTATTATACATTGGAGAAAGACCCCCCCCTTCCCTCGTCTACACTTGTAGGGGGGAGCTGAGCAGATCCACAGCCCTTGCCTCTACTTTTGCCATGAATAGATTCGTTGTCATTCCAAGCACTTTGGGTGCACACTGAGTATCAGGGAACTGCTAGCTTAGCTGCCTGGAGTTTGCTAGATGAAAGGGCAAGAGGACCATGCGCATCCACAGGATTCTGTTTCACAGTTTCTTCTACTTGTTTTCTGAGGAGCTGAACCCAGACCACCAACGCTTCCCATTCATAGATACTTGACTCTCAAATCCTTGTCCCTCAACATTGCCAAGTCTTCACTAACGTCCTGCTAGAGGCCAGGGGAGGGACAGACGCTGTCTTCCTTCTGCGCTGCACCATACTCCCTGTAATTCATTTGCTTTTTCTCTAAAGACCAACAGCTTTCCTACTCTTTGTTGTTATGGGCCACAACCAGTCCATAGATCCATTGCAGGAAGGTGCCGCTTGCCGGAAGAAGGATAACTGCATCACAATGCATGTGAAAAAGACTGTAGAGGAGCAGATCTTTTCAAACAAAAGAAAGCTTTCAATTGATGCTCTTGGCCGTGGCCTCAACTGAGTATCCTGTTAGTGGTGTCAGAAGTTGACAAGCATTTGGCCATCAGCCTAATGGGCATTTAGTGAAAGTAAACAATGGTAGCAGGATACTCAATAAACAGGCCCCAAATTAATATGATGAGAGGGCTGATGGAACAGATTTCAAACAACAATGTTAAAACAAGATCTCAGTGATGCATCAGAGATGTGCATGAAAATCTTAGAACAAACTATGCAATGGTGCTTAGGGAAGATAAATTGTTGATTAGTGCCTTTTCAACACAGAATTATCAAATGATTTCAACAAAGTGGCAATCAAAAATTAGATTAAACAGTTCTGAAACTCTGGGGCAATGCAGCAGAATATTTTAGACTGATGAGCTACATTTCTGAGGGGTGTAATGATACGACATATACAACCCCAATTCCAAAAATGTTGGGATGCTGTGTAAACTGTAAATAAAAACAGAATGTGATAATTTGCAAATCATGGAAACCCTATATTTCATTGAAAATAATCCAAAAGACAGATAAAATGTTGAAACTGAGAAATTTGTTTTTTTTTTTTTAAAAATATATATGCTTATTTTGAATTTGATATCATCAACATGTTTCAAAAAAGTTGGGACAGGGGCATGTTTACCACCGTGTTGCATCACCTTTACTTTTAACACCACTCTGTAAACGTTTGGGAACTGAGGAGACCAGTTGCTGTAGTTTTGAAAGAGAAAGGTTGTCTTGTTCTTTCCTGATATACAATTTCAGTTGCTCAACAGTTTGGGGTCTGATTTGTTGTAATTTGGATTCACCAACTTTCTTTACGTCTACTCCTTGCATCTTCACTACACTCTCATCCCCATTCTCACTGATGCACATGTATTCTGTTTTGCTACTGCTCACCTTCATTCCTCTTCGTTCCACCTCCATCTCTCCAAACCCAGCTCAACCTCCTTTCTACTTTCACCACATATCACAACATCATCCACAAACATCATGTTCCATGGTGACTCTTGCCTCACTTCGTCCATCAAGCTATCCATCACTATGGCAAACAAGAAAGGACTCAAAGCAGATCCTTGATGGAGTCCCACCTTCACCTTGAACCATTCAGTCGTTCAAACTGCACACCTCACTGCTGTTTCACTGTTCTCATACATGTCTTGCACCACTCTAAGGCCAAGTTTACATTAGACCGTATCTGTCTCGTTTTCTTCGTGGATGCACTGTCTGTTTACATTAAACCGCCTGGAAACGCCGGGAAACGGGAATCCGCCAGGGTCCACGTATTCAATCCAGATCGTGTCTGGTCCGGTGCTGTGTAAACATTGAGAATACGCGGATACGCTGTGCTGAGCTCTAGCTGGCGTCGTCATTGGACAACGTCACTGTGACATCCACCTTCCTGATTCGCTGGCGTTGGTCATGTGACGCGACTGCTGAAAAACGGCGCGGACTTCCGCCTTGTATCACCTTTCATTAAAGAGTATAAAAGTATGAAAATACTGCAAATACTGATGCAAATACTGCCCATTGTGTAGTTATGATTGTCTTTAGGCTTGCCATCCTTCCACTTGCAAGTGGTAAGTGACGCGCATGCCCGATATGCACTAGGATCACACACACAGCGGCTCAGTCCCGAATCACTGCTCGTGCACTTCACTCATGTGCTCTGTGAGCTGCGCAGGGCCGGAGTGCGCACCCTCCAGAGGGCACTCGCTGTTCAGGGCGGAGTGATTTGGAGCGCAGGATGCCTGAGGAGCCGAGCGTATCCGTGTATTGGCGTTGCTGTGTGCACGCGAATCGTGTATTGGTGTTGCTGTGTGCACGCTAATCGTTTTAAAAACGTTAATCTGATGATCCGCTGATACAGTCTAATGTAAACCCCACCTAATATACTTCTCATTCACTCCACTCTTTCTCATACAATGTCATAACTCATTTCTCGGCACTCTATCGTATGCCTTCTCCAGGTCTACAAACACACAATGTAGCTTTCTCTGGCCTTCCCTGTACTTCTCCATGAACATTCTTAAAGCAAAAATTGCATCCGACATGCTCTTCCTTGATACTGCTGTTCACAGATTGCTATCTCTCTTCTCAATCTCACCTCTAATACCCTTTCCCATAACTTCATGGTGTGGCTCATCAATTTTATCCCTCTGTAATTACTGCAGCTCTGTACATCTCCCTTATTCTTGTATATTGGGGCTAGCACACTTCATTCATTCGGCATTTTCTCATTCTCTAGGATCTTATTAAACAATCTCGTGAGGAACTCCACAGCCGTCTCACCCAAACATCTCCAAGCCTCAATTGGGATCCCATCTGGTCCGAATGCTTTCCCAGTCTTCATTCTTTTCGTGGCTGCCCTCACCTCATCCTTACTAACCAACTCTGCTTCCTGATTTGCTGTCTCCAATCAATCTGACCTTTTCTCTCTTGGATTCTCCTCATTTAATAAATCCTCAAAGTACTCTTTCCACCTTCTTAATACACTCTCTCTGTTTGTCAGCACATTTCCATTTGCATCGTTCATCACTCTTACCTGCTGCACATCCCTCGCTTCCCTGTTTCTCTGCCTAGCTAGTCTGTACAGGTCTTTCTCTCCTTCTTTGGTCTCCAGTCTTTCGTACAACTCCTGGTATGCATCTGCTTTCGCCTTCGCTACCACTCTTTTTGCCTTCTGTCTCGTCTCTCTGTATAACCATCTGCTTTCCTCATCTCTCTGATCGTCCCAATTCTTCTTTGCTAGCCTCTTCTCTTTTATAATTTCCTGCACTTCTTTGTTCCACCACCATGTCTCCTTGTCTTCCTTCCCCCTTCCCGATGACCACCCTAGCACCTCCCTTGCTGCCTCTCTTACTAGTGTAGCAGTAGTATCCCAGTCTTCTGGCAGACTTCCATTACCACTCAATGCTCGTCTCATTTCTTCCCTAAACTCCTTCTGATGTTCAACCTCTTTTAGTTTCCACCACTTAATCCACTGATCTCATGCAAAACTACACTGTAGAATTTAAAAGTTTCCATGATTGTACTTTAATAAATGTATGTTTTAATCAAATGAAAAAAACCTACGCAGATGGCAATGTTAATATTTGCTTTACCAAAAATGTCAAGACACCACTGTATCATATCGAATTTGCATTTTGTGTATCATTACACCCATTTCACCATATTTACAGTGCAATATACAAGTCTGCGTGTGAAGAATGAATGTAACCAACTAGTGAAGGAGGAATCACTTCCCAGAGCTCTTTTTCATAGTTCAGGATAACATGGTTCCACTGATCTCAAAATTAGAGGCGGAAAGTAATGAAGTGCAAATAGTTTGTTACTATAGGCAGCACGGTGGTGTAGTGGTTAGCACTGTTGCCTCACAGCAAGAAGGTCCTGGGTTCAAGCCAAGCGGCCAATGAGAGCCTTTCTGTGTGGAGTTTGCATGTTCTCTCTGTGTCTGCATGGTGACCTCTGGGTGCTCCGGTTTCCCCCACAGTCCAAAGACATGCAGGTTAGGCTAATTGGTGGCTCTAAATTGACCGTAGGTGTGAATGTGAATGGTTGTTTGTCCCCATGTGTTAGCCTTGTGATGACCTGGCGACTTGTCCAGGGTGTACCCCGCCTCTCACCCATAGTCAGCTGGGATAGGCTCCAGCTTGCCTGCGACCCTGTACAGGATAAGCGGCTACAGATAATGGATGGATGGATAGTTTGTTACTGTACTTAAGTAGAGTTTTCAGGTATCTGAACTATACTTGAGGGGTTTTTTTCTGACAACTTTTTAACTTTTACTCTCTACATTTTAACACAAATATTTCTACTCCTTATATTTTCAAATCAGACTTGTTACTTTAGTTTTTATGCATTTGAGGGGAATTATCGATTATTTTTATTTTGCATCACTGCACATCTTCCCAACATGAAGACCAATTTCGACCTAAATGGATGGGGCACATATCACAATAACATATAAGAAAGATGACACTGATTAAACCAACCCAATCTGCCAATCCTCACTCAAATGGCCCTTTTCCACTACCCTTTTTCAGCTCACTTCAGCTCGCTTCAGCTCACTTCAGCCCGACACGGCTCGCGTTTCGACTACCAAAAACCAGCACGACTCAGCTCGCTTCAGCCCTGCTTAGCCCCTAAAACTCGCACCGTTTTGGAGTGGGGCTGAAGCGAGCCAAAGCGAGCCGAGTGAGGCTGGGGGCGTGAGCAGACACTCCCCTGTGCACTGATTGGTGAGGAGGAGTGTCCTCACATGCCCACACACGCCCCGCGAGCGCGCTGGGATCTGTAAACACCGCAAACCCGGAAGGAGAAGAATTACGAATTACGAGAATTTCTGAAGCCTTATGCGCCTCGCCTCATCTATACGCTCTTGCCAGTATCTGTTGGCGTTGTCAGTGACAACAAGCCACAGCACCAAGACCAGCAACACTAACGACTCCATGTCCTCCATGTTTATTGTTTACTATTCGGGTCGTGAGACTACCGCTTAAAAGCTCACTGATGTCACTGTTTGCGCTGCTTAACGACATCACCTGACGTCCACCCACTTTCGCTAACTCCACCCAATGTGTCCACCCACTTCCAGCCAGCACGGTTCAGCGCGGTTGTAGTCGAAATGCAACTCCAACAGCCCCGCTCAGCCCGACTCAGCACGGCACGGCTCAGCCCGACTCAGCCGCGTTTGTAGTGGAAAAGCGGCAATACTCAGCAAACTGGGGTGAATAGGTTTTCTTTGAATGTTTTTGTGTAAATATACCAAATTGTTCCATTTAAATACCCAACACTTTAGTGATATATGCTCTATAAACTCTTCAAATAAGTTATTAGCAAGTGTATTACAAGCAGCTAGTAAGGAAAGGATAGATACAAGTCATAGCTTTATGCAGCCAATTTGTTGGTTAGCATGCTGTACATAGCTAGCTGTTAGTCAATTGACTACACGTGCAAATGAATTATTTGACACAAAGTACTTGGTAATTAAAATATTTGCAATGGAGCACCTTATACATGATATTGTTTAATAATTATTTTAAGAAAGAGTGGGTTTGTTCCTTCCATGTGCACATGCTGACCCCCCCAGAGCTTTTTTTTTATTTTAATTTTATTTTTATTTTTTTATTTTCATTTTTTCTATTTTTTTTTTCTGTGTTTGTGTAGTTTGATGTTTGTTTGAGTGTTTTGTCCGCCGGTTGTGGTGTAGCTCCGGACCCAGTTTTGGGCGTCGGTTCCCTCCAGGCCTTGGTTCGCCGTGGGCGATGCCTGTGCTCCCAGCTGTGGACTGCAGTGAGTTCGTTGCTCATTTTACATCGTGGTTGTCCAGCGCTCTGCGCTTTAACGCTTGGCGTGATGTTCCGAGTGATGGTGCTTGGTGGTGTTGCGGCGGCTGTGCAGGCAGTTTGGGACACACCAGCGCTCTGCGTGGCGGAGCTTCTCTGCTCGCTTTGTGGATCCACGGCGTGGTGTTGAGTGATGTTGCTGATGGCGTCACGGCGGCAGTGCTGGAGATGTGGGACTTGTTTTCGTGCGCCTTTTGGTGGGACTGTGGCTGCTACACCACGGGAATTACATCCTGACCCCTACTTGGTGGACTTTTTATTTTAGTTAATTATTAATTTTTTTCTCTATTATTTATTTATTTTTTCCTTGTCTATATTGTAAAGCGTCCTTGGGTTTCTTGAAAGGCGCTATATAAATCTAACTTATTATTATTATTATTATTATATTAATATTAAATGATCAGTTAGTCTTGTATAGAAACAGCCACAGGCCTAGACATTAAGCATTTACCACTGGTGGCCCATTGGGCCAGTGGAATTGAAACGTTACTGGCCCAATTGGAAAATGTGGTGGCCCGAATGCGCGCGGTACCCGAACCACAGCTGCCGCAGGCAGCCGCTGCAAGCACAGGTGCTTACACAAAGAGGGGGGGTCCGGGGGCCCTCCCCTGGAAAATTTTGATTTTTCAATTCATATTCGTGCATTCTGGTGCATTTTAAGGTGAAATTAATGAAAATAAGATTATTCATATTTTGCTAACATTATTATATCTTTATTGTTTGTTCACATTGATATTTTATTGTTTGCATTTCTTGTTCTATCAATTTCTTAGTTACATTTAAAAATTTCCTTTGTTCTTATTCTCTGTTCGTTTAACACATGCTGTTGATTACTGTTTTACATTAACAATTGTTTGTATAAGTTTTAGAATAAGCTAAGTTTTGCCTCACCATGCAACTAACTTGTTTATAGAATAAGCTTTGCCTGTAACCCACCCTGTGTGATGTAGACATATTTTCCTTTTTTGTCATGGTTTCAACTTTGGCTCATATATTCTCAACATTGTAGATAGTGAATTCTCACCACTGTAGATATTCTTATATAAATAGAGGTACAATGAACTTTTTATATACACCTTTATATAATAGCCACAAGACACACACAGGCCAGTCCCAAGTCTGGATGAAAGGTGAGGGTGGCATACGGTACTAACCCTTATCATGCTGGATTTAAATGGGCATTTTTATTGCCCATGAAGAAGTTTTATTTCTTAATTAATAAAATATCATGAGAATAATTGACAAACCATACATTTCCTGAAAGGGTGGACTTTGGGGAATAATCTAGTGAGATTTTTGCAAAGCCTTACCTGCTCGGGGGTGATTTATAACCCTAATTACCTGTTAATTAGCTAATTAACAGGTATGCTCAGGTGAGCCAAAAAGGGGTGAAATGTGTTTTTTTAATAAGACAAGATATAAACACCAAATTTTCAGGATATGTCCTTGGGGGAACTAGTAGTAAATTTTTGCAAATTCAGCTCATTTGCATAAACCATTGCCATGGCAACAGCAGATACCCTAGCAACTGGGGGTATACTGGGTTTAGCATGGTCTGGTTGTACCAGAGAGGGTCAGAATAGTTATTATTTTTGTTGTAATGAACTAATTAATATTAGTTAATATTAGTTAACTAATTAATATAACATTAATAGCCTAGTTTGGCTATTTTGATAGATTTCATCATCTGTGGATATTTGAATAATATAATATATGGGATCAGATCTAATTTACCACATTATTTTATCTGTTCTTCTATTTCAGTCATAGCAACCAACATTTATACTTCATTCTTTAATCACTAAAAGTTGATACACATGTAGCCATATTTCTTGGCAGTGTATCCTGAAATTTTGATATTAATATACAAAGTCTGAACAATTTTACACCATCTGAAGCTAAAGTGCGTGTGTTGAAATGCTGTTTTACGATTTGGCGTGTTGTAAACCGAGCGTGACGTTGCGCGCTCTGATTGGCTGCTGAGTTCAAAATGAAGCCGTTCGTTAACACCCAATAGTTAATTTATGCACGATCGTATTTAAACTGTTTACCTGGCCTTTGGCCAGGTTGGGGAGCGTGGAGTTTGAACATATTTCTGTTTGAATTTCACCGTTCTGATGGTCTCCTTGCCGCAACCGTCTTCGTCTACAAGATGCTATTTTCCCGCCAAAATGACGCTTCTGAACAGCGCCAAACATTTCCGAAGATGCACGAAGACGACACGCTCCTGCCGCGGAGCGGAGCGGAGCGTGACGAAAACAAAGATGGCGAACCTTGTGTCGAACAGGTGCATTTTACAAACAATTTCTTCACAATTCTGGGTAAAATATGAGTAATAAAATGTGTTAATTTGTATCGAAAACGTACTGGCCCGCCCGGGCCACTGTTTGGCCAAATTTAGTGGCCCGAACTGGCCCGAAAGATGTAAAAAACACCGCCGGGCCATCGGGCAAGTACTAATGTCGAGCCCTGAGCCAGTAGAACTGTCCTTCAAAGGGCTACTTTTTACTTTGAGTAGGTGCGCATCTCCACGATTTGCAGCTTCCATCTTGGTTCCATTAGCTGCTATTAGTTTGGGGTGTTCTCAGAAAAGTCAGAACTACTGGCTTGCTTTGTGGAATTCCAAGGACTCTGATTGATGACATCACCAGAAAAAAATATAACCATCACCTCAATTTCAAATTGTTTAGCTCCTGTTTCAACCGGCGAGATTGTGAGCTCGCTGGTTTTTGGGTCAAAAAATCATCATTGTTTTTGCTGAAGGTGACTAAACACAGTCTTTAAACTATAATAGATGTTTAGCTGATATACAACCCCGATTCCAAAAAAGTTGGGACAAAGTACAAATTGTAAATAAAAACGGAACGCAATAATTTACAAATCTCAAAAACTGATATTGTATTCACAGTAGAACATAGACAACATATCAAATGTCAAAAGTGAGACATTTTGAAATTTCATGCCAAATATTGGCTCATTTGAAATTTCTTGACAGCAACACATCTCAAAAAAGTTGGGACAGGGGCAATAAGAGGCTGGGAAAGTTAAAGGTACAAAAAAGGAACAGCTGGAGGACCAAATTGCAACTCGTTAGGTCAATTGGCAATAGGTCATTAACATGACTGGGTATAAAAAGAGCATCTTGGAGTGGCAGTGGCTCTCAGAAGTAAAGATGGGAAGAGGATCACCAATCCCCCTAATTCTGTGCCGACAAATAGTGGAGCAATATCAGAAAGGAGTTCGACAGTGTAAAATTGCAAAGAGTTTGAACATATCATCATCATCTACAGTGCATAATATCATCAAAAGATTCAGAGAATCTGGAAGAATCTCTGTGCGTAAGGGTCAAGGCCAGAAAACCATACCGGGTGCCCATGATCTTCGGGCTCTTAGACGGTACTGCATCACATACAGGCATGCTTCTGTATTGGAAATCACAAAATGGGCCCAGTAATATTTCCAGAGAACATTATCTGTGAACACAATTCACCGTGCCATCTGCCGTTGCCAGCTAAAACTCGATAGTTCAAAGAAGAAGCCGCATCTAAACACGATCCAGAAGCGCAGACATCTTCTCTGGGCCAAGGCTCATTTAAAATGGACTGTGGCAAAGTGGAAAACTGTTCTGTGGTCAGACAAATCAAAATTTGATGTTCTTTATGGAAATCAGGGACGCCATGTCATTCAGACTAAAGAGGAGAAGGACGACCCAAGTTGTTATCAGCGCTCAGTTCAGAAGCCTGCATCTCTGATGGTATGGGGTTGCATTAGTGCGTGTGGCATGGGCAGCTTACACATCTGGAAAGACACCATCAATGTTGAAAGGTATATCCAGGTTCTAGAGCAACATATGCTCCCATCCAGACAACGTCTCTTTCAGGGAACACCTTGCATTTTCCAACATGACAATGCCAAACCACATACTGCATCAATTACAGCATCATGGCTGTGTAGAAGAAGGGTCCGGGTACTGAACTGGCCAGCCTGCAGTCCAGATCTTTCACCCATAGAAAACATTTGGCGCATCATAAAACGGAAGATACGACAAAAAAGACCTAAGACAGTTGAGCAACTAGAATCCTACATTAGACAAGAATGGGTTAACATTCCTATCCCTAAACTTGAGCAACTTGTCTCCTCAGTCCCCAGACGTTTACAGACTGTTGTAAAGAGAAAAGGGGATGTCTCAGTGGGAAACATGGCCTTGTCCCAACTTTTTTGAGATGTGTTGTCATGAAATTTAAAATCACCTAATTTTTCCTCTTTAAATGATACATTTTCTCAGTTTAAACATTTGATATGTCATCTATGTTCTATTCTGAATAAAATATGGAATTTTGAAACTTTCACATCATTGCATTCCGTTTTTATTTACAATTTGTACTTTGTCCCAACTTTTTTGGAATCGGGGTTGTACTTAACTACAAGTGAACAAAATTTCAGTGAATTTGAATGAAGACCACATGAGTTTTACTGCCCACAAAATTTGGTTCCATGGCCCAAGAACATAAATAATCATGACAGAGATTACAAGGAAATATGATTCCTGATGTTTTACACTGAAACCTCTCAGGCCCTGGTCACACGACAGCTCATGATGGGTTTGCGACTACTTGTCAATGAAAAATTGATAGCATCGCCATGCAGACACCAATCGTGCGATGCACAGCGAATGTTCTCTGAGCTTCACGAGTTGTTTTTACTGTGTATTCGCCTCGTGAGTGGCCAAAAATGTCACAAAAAATTTTAACGCATGCATTGAAATTTGGTAGTGATATTTTTGTCAGCAAACTAAGTGGTGAACACTCGCAGATGGGTTTGGGAATACTTCCCGAAGCTCGGGGAAGCATCGCCACCAAAATACCTCATTTTCATCGATAACCCATCACAAAGTATCACGAGCTGTAATGTGACGGTAGCCTAAAGAAACATCACTTTCTTACATAAGGGAGTTTATTAGGCAAGTCAGTATCTCAAAAATTAAGCAAGTTATGACAAAAAATAATAATCTTATTTTTTATGCTTCATGCCACAGCTTTTGTTTCCATTTTAGTGGAAAACAACGGACAAATTAATGCTAAAGCATGCAAGTTTCAAATTACCAGTGTTTTGTTATTTCTCAACTTATAAACTTGATCTTGGTATCACTTAAAAGGGTTTTTTCAAGCTTTTTATATCCGTAACATTTGCTTTAGCATTACCATGTTGAAAATTTTGCTTTTACTACTTTGAGTGCATTTCACAGTCTGTAATTTTGTATGTTGACTTACGTAAAGATGTTGAATCAGTACTTCTACTTTTACAGAGTATTTTTTTATACAAGTGTCTGTTCTTCTACTTAAGTAAAGAATGTGTGTACATTTGTGATCTCTACTCAAAATTACAGCACATACTACGTTTCTAGAGAAGCACTACTTCCTACTGTGGCAGTGGTTTGGTCTTATTGCAGTAATGACCCCATGAACAAACTGAAGTTCTTTACAGAGATGGGTTGTTGAGTCACAGGCCCCACCTCAACTGCATCAAATAATTCTGGGTTAAACAGTGACAGCATAAACCAAATCTAATCTAATCTCAAATAATCTAATCTAAACATATAAAGGAATCATACTGCAGGTGCTAATTTGACTTGATTGGTGAGATGCATTAAGTCATTTTTGTGCCAAGTATCAAAATCAACTAGATAGAACTCGACACCAACGGCGTCGATGGGGATGCCTCCGCCTGGTAGACTACACGCCTTATTAAGTTGTGATTTGGGGATGGACATTTGACCTCACAGTAATCTTGACCCGTGACCTTTTAACCCCAAAATCTAATCAGTTAATGTTTGTCCCCAAATGCACAAATGGTGAAAGTTTGGTGAAATTCCTTTCATTTGCCTTGGAGATATTGTGTTCACAAGGTTTTCGGACAGACATTTGACCTCACAGTGACCTTGACCTTAGACTTTTTGATCTCAAAATCTAATCATTTCATCTTTGTCCCAAAGTGCACAAATGATGAAAGTTTGGTGAAAATCCTTTCATTAGTCTTTGAGATATCGCGTTCACAAGGTTTCGGGACGGACGCACGCACACACTGACGGACGGACGCACGGACAACCCAAAAACATAATGCCTCCTGCACCTTAAGGTGGCGGAGGCATAAAAAATGGAAACAGCAAGGATACAGTGGTGCTTGAAAGTTTGTGAACCCTTTAGAATTTTCTATATTTCTGCATAAATATGACCTAAAACATCATCAGATTTTCACACAAGTCCTAAAAGTAGATAAACAGAACCCAGTTAAACAAATGAGACAAAAATATTATACTTGGTCATTTATTTATTGAGGAAAATGATCCGATATTACATATCTGTCAGTGGCAAAAGTATGTGAACCTCTAGGGTTAGCAGTTAATTTGAAAGTGAAATTAGAGTCAGGTGTTTTCAATCAATGGGATGACAATCAGGTGTGAGTGGGCAGCCTGTTTTATTTAAAGAACAGGGATCTATCAAAGTCTGATCTTCACAACACGTTTGTGGAAGTGTATCATGGCACAAACAAAGGAGATTTCTGAGGACCTCAGAAAAAGCATTGTTGATGCTCATCAGGCTGGAAAAGGTTACAAAACCATCTCTAAAGAGTTTGGACTCCACCAATCCACAGTCAGACAGATTGTGTACAAATGGAGAAAATTCAAGTCCATTGTTACCCTCCCCAGGAGTGGTCGACCAACAAAGATCACTCCAAGAGTAAGGCGTGTAATAGTCGGTGAGGTCACAAAGGACCCCGGGGTAACTTCTAAACAACTGAAGGCCTCTCTCACATTGACTAATGTTCATGTTCATGAGTCCACCACCAGGAGAACACTGAACAACAATGGTGTGCATGACAGAGTTGCAAGGAGAAAGCCACTGCTCTCCAAAAAGAACATTGCTGCTCATCTGCAGTTTGCTAAAGAGCACATGGACAAGCCAGAGGGCTATTGGAAAAATGTTTTGTGGACGGAGGAGACCAAAATAGAACTTTTGGTTTAAATGAGAAGCGTTATGTTTGGAGAAAGGAAAACACTGCATTCCAGCATAAGAACCTTATCCCATCTGTGAAACATGGTGGTGGTAATATCATGGTTTGGGCCTGTTTTGCTGCATCTGGGCCAGGACGGCTTGCCATCATTGATGGAACAATGAATTCTGAATTATACCAGCAAATTCTAAAGGAAAATGTCAGGACATCTGTCCATGAACTGAATCTCAAGAGAAGGTGGGTCATGCAGCAAGACAACGACCCTAAGCACACAAGTCGTTCTACCAAAGAATGGTTAAAGAAGAATAAAGTTAATGTTTTGGAATGGCCAAGTCAAAATCCTGACCTTAATCCAATGGAAATGTTGTGGAAGGACCTGAAGCGAGCAGTTCATGTGAGGAAACCCACCAACATCCCAGAGTTGAAGCTGTTCTGTATGGAGGAATGGGCTAAAATTCCTCCAAGCCAGTGTGCAGGACTGATCAACAGTTACCGCAAACGTTTAGTTGCAGTTATTGCTGCACAAGGGGGTCACACCAGATACTGAAAGCAAAGGTTCACATACTTTTGCCACTCACAGATATGTAATATCGGATCATTTTCCTCAATAAATAAATGACCAAGTATAATATTTTTGTCTCATTTGTTTAACTGGGTTCTGTTTATCTACTTTTAGGACTTGTGTGAAAATCTGATGATGTTTTAGGTCATATTTATGCAGAAATGTAGAAAATTCTAAAGGGTTCACAAACTTTCAAGCACCACTGTAAGTCAAACATTTTAAGTACCTGTTCCATTTATTAAAATGTGCTGACTGCAAAATTGAGCTCTTGGCAAAATGTTCCACTTCTATTGCTGTTGGAGTTTCGAGATGCTTCGCTGCTGCACACACCGTGTAGCCTATGTGTGAATGTTTTGCTGAGATAAAAAGTGTCCCGCATTTTACGATTCCAGAGATTGCCAAAGCAAGTGAGCAACAATATCACGTCACCACCATGAGGCGTGTTTGACCTACTTTTCACCAAACAAGTCAGTGTGGGCAAGCATGGTGGATTCTGCTCTCCCACCAGCTAAAAGCCAGCGGAAAAGAAAAGGAAAGCCCGCCTAGTGAGTGCAACTGCAAGACAGAGCAAGGCTAGATGACGTGTCATTTTTCTGGACACATAACTAAATCATTCCAGCTAGCGCTTAGCTATCTTAGCCTTAGAATGCATGGGCTTGACTCCACGGTAGCGAGTATGGAGTTATACACCTAATGTTTTGAGCTTACAGAGGAAGAAATAACACAAACAGTAACAAAGAAAAGAATGTCACGAATGTCAACCACAAATTACATATCTGCAACTCAAAACTTTCCGAGGTCAATGCAGAATCACAATGTTTTCCACGTGTCACCATCTTGTTGTGACGCAGTTCCATAGTTATGCTAATTAGTTAAAGTTCCTTGCGTTCGGCTATTTTCATGGGGTCATACTGTTTACCTCAAGAGGTAGGAAAACGGTCCCAAAACAGAGAAAAGCAACCCTCAGCACATCAAAACGATCACATCTCGTCCACCTGATATTGTTCTTACAAGACAGGAAAATGCCATGCACAATGGATTTTTTTTTTTTTTTAATTTCAGATGACTTTGCAGCCAGCACCTTTAAGATTTTTAATACATTTTGCCAGTTTATTTTTGTTCTGGATTTCCTTTTAGCTTCTGACTTTTTTTTTATTATTATTTTTTACAGGTATAAATGTCTTAGAAGATGACATACAGATGAAGTACCTAGTAGTTAGAGAGAACATGGAGTAACATGTCCTATGACCCCTTAGCCCCACCCATTCAGTTATCCATTACATCTCACTCAACATGGCAGACAATCAGACCGAGCAGGAATATCTATCTCATCTTGAACATGAAGCTTATATAAAGACTCCAAGTTCCTTCTCTGAAATGTAGCACAATTTATTTTCCCTACTTGCAATATGGGTACATCACCAACACTAGCTAACTTGTCAATCTTTGATAACTAACTAACCTGGCTAAATAGTTAAATAACAGGAACTAGAGCCAGATTTAAAAATTAACAATTACTTATTATTAAGCTGATAAACTCAGCCTATCCCAGCTGATCCCTGCTTGAAGGACAACGTCAGGCCTGGAATTTCGTCGTTTTAGGGGCAAGGCCACTTGGCCTTTTGTGCTGTTCATTTTTTAAGGGCATAAAGGCCATAAAATAAAACAGTGATTTTAAGTTCACGTCTATAATGAATTTAATTTAAGGTCTAATGACTTTTCTGAGGAAGTCGAAACTATCAAGCAGGTAAAGAAACATCTCCTACACTATTATGTCTGAAGATAAGAAAATATTGAACACATCTAAACTTATCAATCCATCACTCACTTCAAAAACTGTAAAACTTATTAAACCTATATCCTCCCATAATGTTTGTTCAATTGACACCGAATGTGCAAGAGCATCTTCAGACTGTACTACTACGCGGATTTTTGATTCATCAAAATTGAGCCTGGAGTTCATCAAAATGTTTGACTGTAAATGGAACATATACTGATTAACCCATAAGAGCCCAGACCGATTTCTCAATCAAGGAAAATTATTGAGGAAATAAAATGAACTAAATAGATGACAAAGAAAACATTTCTGACCTTTTATTTTTTAAAATAGCACTTTCATGTCTCAAGATCTGAAATATTAAATTGCAAATTTGCAGAACACTGCAACACTATTACACTGTTAACCCCAAAGTTCATTCTATGCAAACAGTTTGAGTAAATACCACTTTTAAAGATTAGCTTTATTGCAGGGGCGGCACGGTGGTGTAGTGGTTAGCGCTGTCGCCTCACAGCAAGAAGGTCCGGGTTCGAGCCCCGTGGCCGGCGAGGGCCTTTCTGTGCGGAGTTTGCATGTTCTCCCCGTGTCCGCGTGGGTTTCCTCCGGGTGCTCCGGTTTCCCCCACAGTCCAAAGACATGCAGGTTAGGTTAACTGGTGACTCTAAATTGACCGTAGGTGTGAATGTGAGTGTGAATGGTTGTCTGTGTCTATGTGTCAGCCCTGTGATGACCTGGCGACTTGTCCAGGGTGTACCCCGCCTTTCGCCCGTAGTCAGCTGGGATAGGCTCCAGCTTGCCTGCGACCCTGTAGAAGGATAAAGCGGCAAGAGATAATGAGATGAGATGAGTTTTATTGCATTACTGAAACAGTATGAGTATATGAAGAGTATATGAGACAGTCATTGGGTGTATTCATTTTTGTAATTTAAACAAACTTAAACTATCATGTTCTACCTCAGGCCACAGTGCTGCCCTGCTGTGATTGGCTCAAAACTCAAGACAAGTCTGTGCTTGTCCGTTGACGTCTACAGAGGAAGTTGCGCCATTTTCTAATTTACACAGAGCAATTTAAGGTCTTTGCACTTTTGACAGCAAGCTAATTAGCATTTGTTACCGGCTACAGCACTCCGCCCGTTAAAAGTGGGTCAACGTTGTAACGACATAACGTTACTGTACAAGCAATGCTTATTTAACGGTAACAAACTTAAGCCCTATATGTTGAAATTCCTATCTTATTCGTTCGTTAATTTATCACACAGTCTTACCTCAGTCAACAACTTCTTCCCTCCTTCTGTGAAAATTCAACGTCTCAGACGCGGACACAAGTGGGCGGGGGATGCGTTTGATTAAGTCTCCTGGTTGGCTGGTGATAGATTGGTGTCATTATAGCACGTCGGAGCGGTTCATGCCAGGCTCAAGTCCGATCCACCACTGATGAGTTCCCAATAAGAATCCAGAATGTCATCAAAAGACGTATTTTTTTCTCAATAGACGCAGGTGATGTTAAAGCCTATTGGCAGTCATGAGGCAGACTACAAAACTGCAAAGCCGCAGGGCATCAAGGCCACTGTGGCCTTACGGCAGATATTTTTTTCCAAGGGCACAAGGCCAAATTGAGAGGGCACGAGGGCCATGGCCCTCGTGAAATTCCTGCCCTGGACAGCGTGCACAACATGAATCTAGCTAACTCTCCTGTGAAGTTTTTATGATGATCATTAACTTCTGTATAATAAATAGCTGCTGCCTTGCTAACAGCATATGCATTTGTGCCCATATATGTCTCTTCACCCTATCCATATGAGTAGCGGATCAATTAAAACCAGTTATTTAAACTCTATCGAGCCATCAGCTCATAACTCAAGATCTTTATAAGATTAGGCCAAATTAAAAAAAAAAAATAGCGTGTTTCCGGTAACCCAACCGATCGAGAATTTCCGTGTCGAAATTGCCGATCGTAAAGTTTTTATTACAAATTTCCCTTGATATTTTAGTATAAGCGGCGTTAGTTTGTCATAATTCTTTGTTTCAACGCATTCAAGTTGTGAAAGAAACGATAAAAAGTAAAATGTTTCGCCACTTCTATCAGCCCCCCTGCATAAACATGGGCGCAGCCATCTCGCGCAGAACATCATAACTCGAACTCTTGCGATATTCACGTCGATCGCATGAGTAATCTGATAAACTAACATCATGGCGGCCACTGACAGTGGCAGTTCACAAACTTGTCAACGCGTTTTGTGTATTACCATTGGCAGATGTTCACACCCATCATCAGGTCTGAGAAAACTAGCATCGATCGATTTATCAAAAACTTGTATTCAATTATTTAATGCTTTCCACGGACCAATTGACAACATTACATCTAACGTCCGAGTGAAGGCTTCAGCACAGTGTCAATGTGAATCCAGCACATCCGATCGTGATTTTTACGAAATCGATGATCTCGATATGACAGTATTTGATATATTGTGTTTTTCCTGATATCCGATCGATACGGTTTCGGTGTGTAGAACTTGAATCAGTGCCAACCCCTGAGTTTGTAGAGACACAAGAAAACGCATTCGATGTCATGATGCAGGCAGCATGCTCAGAAAAGGGAAAAACAAAAGAATTTCAGAAAAACTTCAAAAGGTAGGTAGACCCACACACCGTCTATTTAGTACACTTATTCTATAAATTCTGAAATTTTACCAGTATTAAAGTTTCATTATATTACGGCCTTTAATATTTTTGTCAGATGGAGAACATTTTATTAATTCTAATATATATATATATATATATATATATATATATATATATATATATATATATATATAGTGTGTGTGTGTCTGTGTGAAATATGTAGCGGTTTTAGATTTCTTTTTTATTTCAATGTTTGTCATTATTTTCATGTGTTTCAACGGTTTTTAGTGTATATATATATATATATATATATATATATATATATATATATATATATATATATATATAAACAAAATAAAAAAAATTTAAGAAAAAAAACCAACTTTTTCCTACCTACCGACCCTATTTTAGTATTTCATGTTACCTGAAACACACTATCTTTTTTTTGGCCTTAGGGTTAGTTACTGAATAATGTGTGTTTAAATCAGGCAGAGAGAAAACAGACTTTTAAAACACAAAAACCCCAGCATACTGTATGTTGGTGGATGGAAAGGCTTTCTGCTAACAGCATAAAACATTCACGAGTTTAACTGATATTTAATTGTAGTCTGCAGAAATGTGTGGATTTATAAGCAACCAGCTCAGATCATCAGCTAATTTTATACATTTGTTACAAAATTAATGTCCAGTAATGCAGTCCATGTCCATATTATGTTGTATATTGTCTCATTATCTCTAGCCGCTTTATCCTGTTCTACAGGGTCGCAGGCAAGCTGGAGCCTATCCCAGCTGACTACGGGCGAAAGGCGGGGTACACCCTGGACAAGTCACCAGGTCATCACAGGGCTGACACATAGACACAGACAACCATTCACACTCACATTCACACCTACGATCAATTTAGAGTCACCAGTTAACCTAACCTGCATGTCTTTGGACTGTGGGGGAAACCGGAGCACCCGGAGGACACGGGGACACGGGGAGAACATGCAAACTCCACACAGAAAGGCCCTCGCCGGCCACGGGGCTCGAACCTGGACCTTCTTGCTGTGAGGCGACAGCGCTAACCACTACACCACCGTGCCGCCCTAATTGTTAACTTTTTTCTGTATAATGATCATCAGTACAGTAATTTTCCTCATCAGTTGCACAATATCAGACAATTACAGGCTGCCCAGACTCAGACTCCATATCTATCTATCTATCTATCTATCTATCTATCTATCTATCTATCTATCTATCTATCTATCTATCTATCTATCTATCTATCTATCTATCTATCTACAGATTTTCAGCAAGTAACAGTAAGAGAGCATCATGGCAAAAAATTTGGTCTGACTGCTACTACTATTTTTTTTCTTTTTTTTACAAAGAGCCCACAGCCCTAGCCACTTATTTTCTATTGGCTCACAAGGCAGAGCCCCATTAATGTAGAGGTCACAGTTCACCTATTCAACAGTGGCTCAAAGCACACTGACAAAACCACTACTGGAAGCAAATGTGTGTCTTTCACCTCCTGCATACTTTCCTATTCAGTGGTTTTCTGATTCCTTTCCTCTGCTATTCAGTGGTTTTAAACCAGGTAAATTTTTTCATGTTTGGTCTGCTTCATCACTGCTTTATCTGAGAAAGCAGAAATGCTTCCAGGTGCTTGTGATGTAAAGGATAAGGACAGAGCTGTAAATGATAGTCAGCCACACTCTTATTAGGATTTTAAAAAATTCTTTAATTGCTACCGAACAGAATGAGGTAGAAACACCTCCATGGCTAATAATAATCTTTTTCCGCCTGCTCCTTTTAGGGGTCACCACAGCGGATTATCACGATCCGCATATTTGATTTGGCATAGGTTTTTACAACGGCTGCCCTTCCTGACACAACCCTCCCCAATCTATCCGGGCTTGGGACTGGCATTAAGCATGCACTGGCTTGTAGAACCTCCATGACTAATAATATATGCACTTAATGTATGAACTAGGTACTGGATCATAAAAAGAGATAAAACTGAAATAATACATTAAAATACAATAAGCATTCGCAAATACAGTGGTGCTTGAAAGTCTGTGAACCCTTTAGAATTTTCTATATTTCTGCATAAATATGACCTAAAACATCATCAGATTTTCACACAAGTCCTAAAAGGAGATAAAGAGAACCCAGTTAAACAAATGATACACAAATTACACTTGGTCATTTATTTATTGAGGAAAATGATCCAATATTACATATCTGTGAGTGGCAAAAGTATGCGAACCTCTAGGATTAGCAGTTAATTTGAAGGTGAAATTAGAGTCAGGTGTTTTCAATCAATGGGATGACAATCAGGTGTGAGTGGGCACCCTGTTTTATTTAAAGAACAGGGATCTATCAAAGTCTGATCTTCACAACACATGTTTGTGGAAATGAATCATGGGACAAACAAAAGAAATTTCTGAGGACCTCAGAAAAATTGTTGTTGATGCTCATCAGACTGGAAAAGGTTACAAACCCATCTGTAAAAAGAGTTTGGACTCCACCAATCCACAGTCAGACAGATTGTGTACAAATGGAGGAAATTCAAGACCATTGTTACCCTCCCCAGGAGTGGTCGACCAACAAAGATCACTCCAAGAGCAAGGCATGTAATAGTCAGCGAGGTCACAAAGGACCCCAGGGTAACTTCTAAGCAACTGAAGGCCTCTCTCACATTAGCTAATGTTAATGTTCATGAGTTCACCATCAGGAGAACACTGAACAACAAATGGTGTGCATGGCAGGGCTGCAAGGAGAAAGCCACTGCTCTCCAAAAAGAACATTGCTGCTTGTCTGCAGTTTGCTAAAATCATGTGGACAAGCCAGAAGGCTATTGGAAACATGTTTTGTGGACGGATGAGACCAAAATGGAACTTTTTGATTTAAATGAGAAGTGCTATGTTTAGAGAAAGGAAAACACTGCATTCCAGCACAAGAACCTTATCCCATCTGTGAAACACAATGGTGGTAGTATCATGGTTTGGGTCCGTTTTGCTGCATCTGGGCCAGGACAGCTTGCCATCATTGATGGAACAATGAATTCTGAATTATACCAGCAAATTCTAAAGGAAAATGTCAGGACATCTGTCCATGAACTGAATCTCAAGAGAAGGTGGGTCATGCAGCAAGACAACAACCCTAAGCACACAAGTCGTTCTACCAAAGAATGGATAAAGAAGAATAAAGTTAATGTTTTGGAATGGCCAAGTCAAAGTCCTGACCTTAATCCAATTGAAATGTTGTGGAAGGACCTGAAGCGAGCAGTTCATGTGAGGAAACCCATCAACATCCCAGAGTTGAAGCTGTTCTGTATGGAGGAATGGGCTAAAATTCCTCCAAGCCGGTGTGCAACAGTTGTCAACAGTTACCGGAAACTTTTAGTAGCAGTTATTGCTGCACAAGGGGGTCACACCCGATACTGAAACCAAAGGTTCACATACTTTTGCCACTCACAGATACTGAATGTAATATTGGATCATTTTCCTCAATAAATAAATGACCAAGTATAATATTTTTGTCTCATTTGTTTAACTGGGTTCTCTTTATCTACTTTTAGGACTTATGTGAAAATCTGATGATGTTTTAGGTGATATAATGCAGAAATATAGAAAATTCTCAAACTCACAAACTTTCACAAACTTTCAAGCACCATGGTAAGTCAGGGCTAAAAGCATGATCCAAAGTGCTATTCTGCTTATAGCACAGCAATTTCCCAATGATTTTTTTCTTATTTATCATTGAATGCCACATCACACTTTTTAACTGTTTGTAGTTACATTTAACCCTCTACTTCATGGTGTTGCCATATGGCAACAATTAATTTATCTAAATTTTCTAACAGACAAAACAAGAAAACCTATGTTTTACTATTTATTTGTGAAAAAGGGGACTTTTCTTTTGCGATGAAACATACAGTACCAGTCAAAAGTTTGGATACACCTGTTCATTCAAAGGTTTTGCTGTATCTTGACTATTTTCTACATTGTATAACAATACTGAAAGCATCAGAAGTCTGAAACATCTGAAACATATATGGAATTATGTGGTAAACAAAAAAAAGTGTTTAAAAAAACAAAATATTTTATATTTTAGATTCTTCAAAGTAGCCAGCATTTACGTTGATAATGCTTTACACAGTATTGGCATTATCTTAACCAGCTTCATGACGTAGTCACCTGGAATATTTTTCAATTAACAGCTGCCTCGTCAAAAGTTAATTAGTGCGATTTCTTGCCTTCTTAATGCATTTGAGATCAAACAGTAAGTAGTAAATAATACAAATACAGTAAATATCCCTATTCCACAACTGTAGTAATCCATATTATGTCAAGAACCATTCAACTAAGTAAAGAGAAATGACATCCATCATTAAGACATGAAGTGTCTTTTAATTAATAAAAATAAAGAAAAAACACTGAATTAGAAGGTGTCCAATTTTTTTTTCACAGATACTGTAAATGTCAGATTACATGACCAGATAATGCTCAACAAAATTAAAGTATTGTTGAGTATTTAATGAAATGTCTTTCAAGAAAAAGTTCACAAACACTATGTGTTAAATAATCATGTAAATTTTTTTTATCACTGAAACAAGTTTAGATGTAATGAGTCTTTTGTAAAATAGCAAAATGTAACTATTGCCAAATGGCAACAACACACAAATATGTAACTGAAGTTTGTCCATTAAACTGACTGGAATATAACGGGGTTATATAAACCTAGGATACTCTCAGAAAATATTGACTTTTTTGAGCTTTTGAGAATATTTTGAAGTTTAACCAAAAAGAAAAAAAAACAAGCCTATTTAGATTTCTTTCAATTACATTCATTATGTCTTATATTAAATATAGTTAGTTTTTTTTTCTTTTTTATCAGACATCAGAAACATCAGCTGATAAAAGATGCGTCACCAATAACATCCGGTGACACTCTGAGGAAGACGACAGTCGTATGTCGAAACATGTCAGGTAAACAAACCTAAAAACTAGATGTCTGATAAAAAAGAAAAAAAAACTAACCTCTTTAGATTTGTTTGTAATTTTAGCCGTTTTGTTGTCTTATAAGACATTGTAAATATGGTCCAGATAATGATAATTGTAACTGGGTTACTGTGTTATTACCACATTATTATTACCGTACAGCCTAAATTACAGTTGGATTTATATAATTTTAGCAGTGTAAATGTGATGTGGAATATCTTCCATACAACTTCAAACACAAATCTTTTATGTTAGTTACAGCTGGAACTACTGGAGTTATCCTATTAAAGAAAATTAATGCACACTTTCTGATTCGAGAATTCAACAGCACTCTGGTATAAACAGCGATACAAGACTGATGCTATGTAACTGTAAGTGCACACTGCACATGGCACTAATATCTCCATCTCCTCACCACATCTTTCATAAATAACCTGTTGAGGTACATGTTTACCTATACAGAGGGTTGCTAATGAACCTTTCAAGCATCGGCATGTTAATTTGCGACGTTCATGTTTTATTGTTATGATAGTTTAGGCCCTGTCCACACGGCAACGGATTCAGGTGACTCCGATACAATTGCTTATCGTTTAGGCCTGGCGTCCACACGGCACCGGCGTTTTGGGTGCCCAAAACGCAATCTTTTTGAGAACGGGTTCCAGAGTGGAAAGATCTGGCAACGTTGCCGTTGTGAAGTCGTCTGGATGAGTAGAACGGATTTGTTTACGATGACGTCACAACCACATGACTGTGAGTGCTTCACGCCGGGTAGAAGTGTAACGAACTCGATGCGAGTTGTCAACAAATCCTATAACTTGGTTCCTGAAACACGCTTACAAAATATTTTCACTGTGAATATTTATTGTGTAATGGTGCAAAGTGAGAGAGAGAGAGAGAGAGAGAGAGAGAGAGACTCTGCCCTTAGGGCACAGTCAATCCCGCCAGCAAAAATAGGGAAAAAAAGGAGCGATCTCACCTCTTCAGATGTTGGTTTAAGTCCTACAATACATTCCTCAAAAAGGGCGTAGAAGAGCAAATTAATCCATCAACGTGTAGCATTCAATTTATTCCGGACCATTAAAGACGCCGCCTTCCGCGTAGAATCATACGTCATCCTTGCCGCCATATTGGATAGGTCAAAGCGGAGAATAAAGATTCATGTGCTGAATTTAACTGTACCAACAGGTTTACCGTCCAAACGAGATCACATGGGATTACCTTTCACAGGTGAGAAACAACAAATTAATCCATCAACGTGTAGCATTCAATTTATTCCGGACCATTAAAGACGCCGCCTTCCGCGTAGAATCATACGTCATCCTCGCCGCCATATTGGATGCGTCAAAGCGGAGAATAAAGATTAGCTGCGTTTAACTGTACCAACAGGTTTGCCGTCCAAACGAGATCACATGGTGATCACCTGGTGATCACCTTTCACAGGTGAGACTGGAAAAATACTTCTCATTGTATTTGGTCATTATAATGTAATTTTACGAACAGATTTTCCTGACTTTGTGGCTAATATGAAGTCTCGCGCATAATAGTTTATGCGCATGCGTCCTTACTTCTTCTATTGTTCTGGTGTCTCCGAAGGGACCGTCTTACAGCGCCCCTAGAGGTGTGGCATGTGTATTGCATCGTTTTCAGCAAGCGTTGCGTTGCCATATGGACCTGATATTTTACTGATCGTTGCCCATTTGGACGTGATATATTTTTAAATAACATCTCGTTGCCGTTGTTGTGTGGATGTAGCCTCAATCTGCTCAAAGGAAGGTCAGTTTTATGGACCCTTTTCACGTGACGTCACGACAAACGCGGCCGCCATTTTGGACGTGTACTACCAGTAGTTTACCACAGCCAACATTGAGGAACGGCAGCAAAGAAAGTGTTTATTTTCAGCAAGACTTCCATCATGCCACTATATTGTTGTGCACCTGGATGTAGTAACCATCAACAAACAAGGCAAGGGTTATCATTTTATCGGATCCCGGTAGATGCTGACCGACGGAGAAGATGGATAGCGGCATACCAACGCTTGTGTAGTGACCACTTTGTTGGAGGTAAGACGAATAAAATTAGCCAGAAAAGGCATTACATTGCTGTTAACATTCTGTGGCGGCGAGTGTGTAACCAAATAGGCTAAAATAACCCATTGTAACCTCTGTTCTTCTGTAGTAGCTATTAGCTAGCGTTGTGTTCCTTTGCTGTTGGTAGACTGTAGGACAGATCAGAGGCAGTGTCCTACAAACAGCGCTTAATTTGAGGGGAGCAAGCCGGAGCGCGCTCCGGAACCTCGGGCGTTGGCTCCGGCAGCTATTTACACTGGATCCGGTGATCCGACACCTCTTTTGACTATGTAACAAAAAAAAAAAAATAATAATAATAATAATTAAATAAAAAAATGCAAGTTTATTTAGTGTTAATGTCTGATTTTGATATCTGTCTTGTTGGTGATTTCTCTCATGAAACGACATCCACAAAATATCTGCAGATGAACTTAATTTGCAGTGTTATTACAAAACATGCCCAGAAGCGCAGCGCAGAGCCCCCCTCCCCTCTCCTCTTTTTTTCCGCTCCGGAGCCGCTCATCCTCTGCGCTCCGGGACCTCCCACTTTACAAATTAAGCACTGCTTACAAATAAGTGTTCAAAATAAGAGGAACATGTATTTGTCTCTTAAATCCAGGCCGTTCCCTGTAATCTGTCACAACGGTTGGAGAAAGTAATGGCAAATAGTGAGTGCACAAACCGTAGAAGGTAAACTGTACACAGCGCCAGGGCAGTGTGATGGTATGTCTGCTTTTAGATTGTGTTAGCTTATCAATGAACACACTCGTCACTCGACGAGTTTCACGTCTTTACGACGGATACTTAAATGTGTGTTAGGTATTATTGTTGCAGTCTAAGCAGTCATTGTAGCAGCTAGATGAGCGAGAACCGAAAGGGTCTGTGCCATAAACCGTTATTTCTGTACGGCATTGCTAATGTGTCGTTACTGTTGTTATTTCTCCCTCTGCTCGCCCTGTAAATGCCCTACGTCGCTGGATAGCGAAGGTATTTTCTGCATCTCGCTCCTTTTTCTTGTATGTTCTCCGTTTGTCGCCTTCCTTGCATTCAAACCAATTCGAGCCGAAGTCCGCTACATGTCCAAAATGGTGGTCGCGTTTACGAAGGTCACGTGACTGAAAAGGGTCTATAGCTTCTCTAAAGAGCTAAACTGTTTTCAGCTGTGCTAACATGATTGTACAAGGGTTTTCTAATCATCCATTAGCCTTCTGAGGCAATGAGCAAACACATTGTACCATTAGAACACTGGAGTGAGAGTTGCTGGAAATGGGCCTCTATACACCTATGGAGATATTGCACCAAAAACCAGACATTTGCAGCTAGAATAGTCATTTACCACATTAGCAATGTATAGAGTGCATTTCTGATTAGTTTAAAGTGATCTTCATTGAAAAGAACAGTGCTTTTCTTTCAAAAATAAGGACATTTCAAAGTGACCCCAAACTTTTGAACGGTAGTGTATGAAGAAGCTTTCACTTATTTTTGAAGATTAACTGAATTAAAAAAGGTCAAAACTGTTTCTTTTCAAATTATTGTTTTGATATTCGGGGGGGGGGGGGGGGGGGGTATTTATTTATTTTAAAGAAAAAAAGCAAGTTTTCATGTTGTTTTTACAACCCAAGCCTTATCAGGCTGCTAGTGCAGATCGAAACTTGCTAATATTACCTTTGATTAGGAAAGAAATGTTGAACAAGTGTGTCGACAGTTTGAACATATAGTGTAGCTCAGCATGTGACATTATTATATAAATTAACAATATCACATAAGGGGGCGGCACGGTGGTGTAGTGGTTAGCGCTGTCGCCTCACAGCAAGAAGGTCCTGGGTTCGAGCCCCGGGGCCGGCGAGGGCCTTTCTGTGTGGAGTTTGCATGTTCTCCCCGTGTCCGCGTGGGTTTCCTCCGGGTGCTCCGGTTTCCCCCACAGTCCAAAGACATGCAGGTTAGGTTAACTGGTGACTCTAAATTGACCGTAGGTGTGAATGTGAGTGTGAATGGTTGTCTGTGTCTATGTGTCAGCCCTGTGATGACCTGGCGACTTGTCCAGGGTGTACCCCGCCTTTCGCCCGTAGTCAGCTGGGATAGGCTCCAGCTTGCCTGCGACCCTGTAGAAGGATAAAGCGGCTAGAGATAATGAGATGAGATGAGAATATCACATAAGCTACCTGTAGGATCAAACAGGACATCAAGACCTATGAGTATTTATTTGAATTCTATGGTTTATTCACATGGATTCTCAGGTAAAGTGAGTCTGCATTGGGTAAAAAAGTCTGCACCAGAAACTGAGTCTGGCATTCAGTCCTCTGTTAATAAATCTTCCAGCTTAATTTAAATTAACAAAACTACTGAGCTCTTTGGTGCATCTGTCCTGTCAGTCTGTTTAGCTCAGAGAGAAGAGATATCACATACTATTTGCAGCTCTGTGGCTTATTAGACAGCATATAACAGCTATCTGGGGTTGTGTAGTGATGTCTGGATACGGTGCAGGGTAGAAAGCATCCTTTGGTTGGTTGTGGATGAAGCAGAATAAATAACGTCTTAATAAAATAAATTAAAACAAATGGTAAGCAAGGAGTTCTACTGTGTTGCCTGGAAACAATATCAAAATAAACTGATGATGTAAATAAAATACTGGCATGGTATCAGGATTTCTGATTTGTTGTAATTTTATTTTCCATTTACAAATGAAAGCCAGTTTTTAGCACCATCCTAAGTGATGTAGTGCTGGGAGGCCAGAAGCGTGTACTCCAGCTCTGGCATATCCTCTCCAGCTATAGTGTTTCAAGCATGGATGTGACTACAGTGAAAGAGTGTTTGTGATTCATTTTGTTCCATGTACTGTACACAGACAGACAGACAGACAGACAGAGTTCCAGGCAGCGTGCTGCATCTGAGCCATGGGCCTGGCAGGGAGAAAGTTTGACACCAGCGGTCATTAGAGTCTCCAAGGGCTGCAGCCAACTCCTATTAGTCAAAATGCAGCACGGCGTCTTGCATCCTGCTGTACAATAGCGCTCTTCTAATGAGGATATGAAGACTGGCTATTTTGACAACTCAGCAGAATGAAACAAGGAAGGAAGAACAAAAAAGGAAAAGCATACCAAGCCTAACCTCAAAGAGGGTTCCTAAAACAAGCATGTGCTGGGGGCAATTAACTCTGATAATTAGATGGTTATATCAGGTACTTAGTGCTCATTAGGGAACACAGATGTCAAACTGCTGACTGAGACCAAATTAGCAGTGAACATTCAACAGGACCTTTATCACTCTCCAAAAGGTCTCTCTAAAAGAGAAAAGCTGCTTTTAGCTCTACAGTAACTTGTCTATTCTGTTTTTGTTGATTTTTAATGCAATGTACATTTTGTAGTGTAGACTCAGGAAATAACGCAGGACTCCAAATTAATATCCTCAGAGGCTACAGTGAGTTGAATACAACCCCGATTCCAAAAAAGTTGGGACAAAATACAAATTGTAAATAAAAACAATGCAATAATTTACAAATCTCAAAAACTGACATTGTAGTCACAATAGAACATAGACAACATATCAAATGTTGAAAGTGAGACATTTTGAAATTTCATGCCGAATATTGGCTCATTTGAAATTTCATGACAGCAACACATCTCAAAAAAGTTGGGACAGGGGCAATAAGAGGCTGGAAAAGTTAAAGGTACAAAAAAGGAACAGCTGGAGGACCAAATTGCAACTCATTAGGTCAACTGGCAATAGGTCATTAACATGACTGGGTATAAAAAGAGCATCTTGGAGTGGCAGCGGCTCTCAGAAGTAAAGATGGGAAGAAGATCACCAATCCCCCTAATTCTGCACCGACAAATAGTGGAGCAATATCAGAAAGGAGTTTGACAGTGTAAAATTGCAAAGAGTTTGAACATATCATCATCTACAGTGCATAATATCATCAAAAGATTCAGAGAATCTGGAAGAATCTCTGTGCGTAAGGGTCAAGGCCGGACAACCATACTGGGTGCCCGTGATCTTCGGGCCCTTAGACGGCACTGCATCACATACAGGCATGCTTCTGTATTGGAAATCACAAAATGGGCTCAGGAATATTTCCAGAGAACATTATCTGTGGACACAATCCACTGTGCCATCCGCCATTGCCAGCTAAAACTCTATAGTTCAAAGAAGAAGCCGTATCTAAACATGAACCAGAAGCGCAGACGTCTTCTCTGGGCCAAGGCTCATTTAAAATGGACTGTGGCAAAGTGGAAAACTGTTCTGTGGTCAGATAAATCAAAATTTGAAGTTCTTTATGGAAATCAGGGACGCCGTGTCATTCAGACTAAAGAGGAGAAGGACGACCCAAGTTGTTATCAGCGCTCAGTTCAGAAGCCTGCATCTCTGATGGTATGGGGTTGCATTAGTGTGTGTGGCATGGGCAGCTTGCACATCTGGAAAGACACCATCAATGCTGAAAGGTATATCCAGGTTCTAGGGCAACATATGCTCCCATCCAGACGACGTCTCTTTCAGGGAAGACCTTGTATTTTCCAACATGACAATGCCAAACCACATACTGCATCAATTACAGCATCATGGCTGCGTAGAAGAAGGGTCCGGGTACTGAACTGGCCAGCCTGCAGTCCAGATCTTTCACCCATAGAAAACATTTGGCGCATCATAAAACGGAAGATACGACAAAAAAGACCCAAGACAGTCGAGCAACTAGAATCCTACATTAGACAAGAATGGGTTAACATTCCTATCCCTAAACTTGAGCAACTTGTCTCCTCAGTCCCCAGACGTTTACAGACTGTTGTAAAGAGAAAAGGGGATGTCTCACAGTGGTAAACATGGCCTTGTCCCAACTTTTTTGAGATGTGGTGTTGTCATGAAATTTAAAATCACCTAATTTTTCTCTTTAAATGATACATTTTCTCAGTTTAAACATTTGATATGTCATCTATGTTCTATTCTGAATAAAATATGGAATTTTGAAACTTCCACCTCATTGCATTCCGTTTTTATTTACAATTTGTACTTTGTCCCAACTTTTTTGGAATCGGGGTTGTAAAATTCACATTTATTTCCTGTAAAAGCTGTAAGAATCTGTAGCGAAACAGCATCTCTAGTTGAGTTGTGCACCTCAAGAAGTAGTTCCACAACTAGGCTTTGATAGATGCATAAATAGTCCTGTACTGCCAACACTTAATGCCCAATATCTAGCATGAGGCACCAGATACACCCTCCAAACCAACAGCAAGTTTATAGCCAGTGAGGCTGAAGGTCCTCAAATGGTAATTTGAGAGCATGGAGCTTATTACAGTAATAAGTATTAAGGATGCTCTAAAACTTACTTTGGCCATCAGGCACAGTCGAAGAATATAGCACAAAATGATCATGAGTAGCAAGTAGAGGTGTAACAATATCCAAGACTGCAATTCAACAGAGGCTTTGTACCATCACATGACCTGCATAGCAACGGTAACTACACTGCCATGACAGGAGGCAGCTTGTAGTGTTTCATTCAGCCAAGTTAGTTGTTATTGATCGGTCTGGGAAGATTTTGCTGCATTTTTGAATGTGCAAATTGTTCTGAACGAAACAAAGACATCAGATTTTTTTTTAATTTACCAAAAGTAATCCATCATCGGGGGAAAAGACTAGAGAGATTTCTAAACACAGAAGGGAAAAATGGCTCGCAAACATACAAAGTGCAGTGACATGAACATGAGCTTGAGCACCTTGCTGCATTTTGTCTCTTACGTTCAGGTTCACTTCACTGTATAAGAATGAGCAGCTTGCTGCAGTTCTGAAATTATTATTATTTTTAGAATTCTTACCTTCATGGAAATGAAGTGAGCATACCATAGGGTTTTTGACCTCTCTGTTCAACACAAAAGTCCCACCGAATGTTTGTGAGCCATTTTTCCCTTCTACATTTAGAAATATCTCTAGTTTTTTCCCCCGATGAATTACTTTTGGTAAATTTAAAAAAGCTGATGTCTTTATTTCATTCAAAACGATTTGCATGTCCAAAAATGCAGCAAAACCTTCCCATACCAATCAGTAACAATTAGCTTATTTAAATGAAGCACTACAAGCTGTCTCCTGTCATGGCAGCATAGTTACTGTTGCTAGGGAGGTCACATGACGGTGCAAAGCCTCTATACAATATGATGCAGGGGTGTCTCGGTACGATACATTTTCAATTCAGCACAAATAAGGATTGCCTGAATATGTGCCTTAGGTTTCTATTTTCGGGCGGCACGGTGGTGTAGTGGTTAGCGCTGTCGCCTCACAAGAAGAAGGTCCGGGTTCGAGCCCCGGGGCCGGCGAGGGCCTTTCTGTGCGGAGTTTGCATGTTCTCCCCGTGTCCGCGTGGGTTTCCTCCGGGTGCTCCGGTTTCCCCCACAGTCCAAAGACATGCAGGTTAGGTTAACTGGTGACTCTAAATTGACCGTAGGTGTGAATGTGAGTGTGAATGGTTGTCTGTGTCTATGTGTCAGCCCTGTGATGACCTGGCGACTTGTCCAGAGTGTACCCCGCCTTTCGCCCGTAGTCAGCTGGGATAGGCTCCAGCTTGCCTGCGACCCTGTAGAAGGATAAAGCGGCTAGATATAATGAGATGAGATGAGATGAGATGAGGTTTCTATTTTCAAGTGAAACTTAATAATGCCACAGTTTAAGTGACCCATTCAGACACATAGCAGCATATAACCAAGCAAAACTGTGCATTAGAAAGTAATACAATTCAACTTGGTCAACAGCTGTCAGGCCAAGAAAGGTTATAGACACTGGTGTGCAGGGTTGCCAGGTCTCAGCAAGATTTCCTCCCAAATGTCAACTCAAAAACTGCACAGAAAGACCCGACACTATCCAAAAGAGTTCGGGAATTAGAAAAATGAGACATTGGAATGGAATTAAACATGGAGTAGACACGTTTCTGATTGGTTGTTTCAAAAGTAGCCAATTTGGCATCAATAGATCACAATCCTGATTAAATGATTCAAGGGGGTCATGTCTGAATCATGGGGTGCTTTTTTCTCATTTAGCTGTTAGCTAAAACCACATGCCACACAGCTCTCTGAAGCTCAAGCATGTTTTTTTTAAATCTCTTCAAAATGGGCGGCACGGTGGTGTAGTGGTTAGCGCTGTCGCCTCACAGCAAGAAGGTCCAGGTTCGAGCCCCGTGGCCGGCAAGGGCCTTTCCGTGTGGAGTTTGCATGTTCTCCCCGTGTCCGCGTGGGTTTCCTCCGGGTGCTCCGGTTTCCCCCACAGTCCAAAGACATGCAGGTTAGGTTAACTGGTGACTCTAAATTGAGCGTAGGTGTGAATGTGAGTGTGAATGGTTGTCTGTGTCTATGTGTCAGTCCTGTGATGACCTGGCGACTTGTCCAGGGTGTACCCCGCCTCTCGCCCGTAGTCAGCTGGGATAGGCTCCAGCTTGCCTGCGACTCTGTAGAACAGGATAAAGCGGCTACAGATAATGAGATGAGATCTCTTCAAAATATGAACTGAGAGAGAAAGAGAGAACTTAATTTTCAAAGAAAGGAAGGTATCAGAAGTGTTAGTAGTTTTTTTTGTATTTTATGACAAATAAGACTTTTTATGAATGCATTCTTTCATATATCATGACAAAACAATATCATACAAATGTACTAATACAATCCTAGTAGTTAGCTAACATTTTTTTATCTCTTCACTGTGTAGATTACGAGTGCATCTCAAAAAATTAGAATATCGTGAAAATGTTCAATATTTTTCCATCAGTTATTTAAGAAAGTGAACATTTAATATATTCTAGATTCATTACATACCAACTAAAATGTTTCAAGCATTTTTCTATTTTAATTTTCATAATTATGGCCTACAGCACAAAAAATGTAAAAATAAAAAATCTCCAGATATGAGAATATTTCATTTCGAGTTTGAGTAAAATGGTATAAATACCATGGATCTTTCAAATCTAGTTCAGTACACGCAACCACAATCATGGGGAAGACTGCTGACTTGACAGTTTCCAGAAGACAATCATCAACACCCTCCACAAGAAGGGTAAGCCACAGAAGGTCACTGGTGAAAAGACTGGCTTGTCCAGAAAAGTCAGTTCAAGAACTTGGGAGAGCTTCACAAAGAGTGGACTGAGGCTGGTGTCAATGCATCAAGAACCACCATGCACAGATGTCTTCAGGAAAAGGGCTACAACTGCTGCATCCCTAATATCAAGCCACTCCTGAACCAGAGACAATGTCAGAAGCATCTTACCTGGGCTAAGGAGAGAAAGAACTGGACTGTTGCTCAGTGGTCCAAAGTCCAAAGTCCTGTTTTCAGATGGAAGTAAATTTTGCATTTCATTTGGAAATCAAGGTCCTAGAGTCTGGAGGAAGAATGGAGAAGCACAGAATCCAAGGTGTTTGAAGTCCAGTGAAGTTTCTGCAGTCTGCGATGATTTAAGGTGCCACGTCATCTGCTGGTGTTGGTCCACTGTGTTTTATCAAGTTCAAAGTCAACCCAGCCATCTACCAGGAGATTTTAGAGCACTTCATGCTTCCATCTGCTGACAAGCTTTATGGAGATGCCGATTTCCTTTTCCAGCAGGACTTAGCACCTGCCCACCATGCCAAAATTACTGCCAAATGGTTGGCTGACCATGATATTACTGTGCTTGACTGGCCAGCCAACTCGCCTGACCTGAACTTCATACAGAATCTATGGGGTATTGTCAAGAGGAAGATGAGAAACACCCGACCCAAAAATACAGACAAGCTGAAGGCCGCTATCAAAGCAACCTGGGCTTTGATATCACCTCGGCAGTGCTACAGGCTGATCACCTCCATACCACGTCACACTGATGTAGTATTTTGTTGTAAAGGAACCCCAGCTAAGTATTGAGTGTATAAATGAACATACTTTTCAGAAGTTTGACATTTCTGTATTGTAAATCCTTTTTTTGATTGATCTTAGGAAATATTCTAATAATTTGAGATACCAGAGTTCTGATTTTCATGAGCTATAAGCCATAATCCTCGAAATTAAAACAAAAAAGGTTTGAAATATTTCACTTTACGTGTAATGAATACAGAAGAATATATGAAAGTTTACCTTTTTGAGTTCAATTACAAATAAATAAACTTTCATGATATTCCATTTTTTTAGATGCACTAATATGCTTCATAATGGCAAAGAGGTAACATCATTATCCATTACTGAAAAAAAAATTAACCTATTCACAACATTAACATTTTCAGAAAGCTCAGAAGAAGCACAAACAAAGATTCATGACAAAGAGGAAACAAAAGATAAGGGACACATAAGAGTGAATTGAGAATCTGTTAGAACTGGAAAAATGTGCCAGAGAGGAAGTGCAGTTTCAAGCATCTCTGCTTAACCAGGTATTTCCTATTCAAGACACGTCTGTGCTATTGACAAGACGAACAAGAGAGCCTCAGTGAGTGTTAAAATACTACTGCTGACTAAAAATGTCACTTTTTTTTTAAACTTACTGCGCCTTTGATGCGCCACCTCTTTCCGCCGCACTCTATCGTTTGCAATCTCAAGTGGCATGTCCGACAGACACATAAAAACTAACGCACACAAAGCAGGGGACCGTGGCATAAAGCAATCCTGCACGATTCTCAGCCCACTGCACAAGACAACAATGAGGCTCAAACACTGACTGGCCTACATAGCATGCTATGTTGGTAACAATCTGGTTGCATGCAGAACTAGAAACCCAAACCCTCAAGCATACCACTAGATCTAATTTAGCTTTTAATGAAGACTTTCTGAAGACTCATTCAAATGCAGGAATGTGTACACTGTACCCCATTATTGAGTTGAATTAATAATTTAAGCATAATAATCAACATTCCCAACAACTCAAGACACAAAGTCCAACATAAGTGTTCAAAACACTGAAATTGTATAAAATAAAATAATCTAACAGTCTTTACTGCTTTACTGTCAGACCCAATTATGTTTCAAGAGGTCTGGAAGGAATGATCCTGAATTAATTCATGTTTAGTTTTAGCAGGACAATGAGCGACAACAATTTCCCATGAAGCAACCTAATAACCTCAATGTTCATATTATATTATATTATACACACACACACACACACACACACACACACACACACACTGCTCGGCGTAAATGAGTGCACCCCCTTTAAAAAGTAACATTTTAAACAATGTCTCAATGAACACAAACAATTTCCAAAATGTTGAAAAGACAAAGTTTAATAGAACATCTGTTTAACTTATAACGTGAAAGTAAGGTTAATAATATAACTTAGATTACACATTTTTTCAGTTTTACTCAAATTAGGGTGGTGCAAAAATGAGTACACCCCACAACAAAAACTACTACATCTAGTACTTTGTATGGCCTCCATGATTTTTAATGACAGCACCAAGTCTTCTAGGCATGGAATGAACAAGTTGGCGACATTTTGCAACATCAATCTTTTTCCATTCTTCAACAATGACCTCTTTTAGTGACTGGATGCTGGATGGAGAGTGATGCTCAACTTGTCTCTTCAGAATTCCCCAAAGAAAATAATTTCTTTCCACCACAAAGGTGAAGGCTACAAGAAGATCAGCAAAGCTTTACTTATCAGTCAGAATACTGCAGCAAAAGTGGTACAAAAATTTAAGAAAGATGGAACTGCAGCCATCTCACAGAGACGTCCAGGTCGTCCACGGAAGTTAACACCTCGACAGGAGCGTCTTCTGATGAGAAGGGTTGAAGAAAAATCGGCATGCAAGTTCACTGCAGTTATCTAAAGAAGTAGAAAGCCAAACTGGGGTGACTATTTCCCGTGACACAATATGGCATACACTGCAGAGGAATGGCATGCATGGATGCTGTCCACAAAAGAAGCTCTCCTAAAGCCCAGGCCCAGGAGTGATGAGACCAAGATAAATGTTTTTGGAACTGATGGCTTCAAAACTGTATGGCGTCGCAAAGGTGAGGAATACAAAGAAAACTGCATGGTGCCTACAGTGAAACATGGTGGTGGCAGTGTCCTTATGTGGAGCTGCATGAGTGCTGTTGGTGTCGGGGAGCTGCATTTCATTGATGGCATCATGAATTCACAGATGTATTGCTCTATGCTGAAAGAGAAGATGCTACCATCACTCCGTGCCCTTGGTCGTCGTGCACTTTTCCAACATGACTAAACACACATCTAAGGCCACTGTTGGATTTCTGAAGAAGAACAGGGTGAAAGTGATTCAGTGGCCAAGTATGTCTCCTGATCTGAACCCAATCGAACACCTATGGGGAATTCTGAAGAGACAAGTTGAGCATCACTCTCCATCCAGCATCCAGTCACTAAAAGAGGTCGTTGTTGAACTTGTTCATTCCACGCCTAGAAGACTTGGTGCTGTCATTAAAAATCATGGAGGCCATAGATGTAGTAGTTTTTGTTGTGGGGTGTACTCATTTTTGCACCACCCTAATTTGAGTAAAACTGAAAAATGCGTAATCTAAGTTATATTATTAACCTTACTTTCACGTTATAAGTTAAACAGATGTTCTATTAAACTTTGTCTTGTCAACATTTTGGAAATTGTGTTCACTGAGACATTGTTTAAAATGTTACTTTTCAAAAGGGGTGTACTCGTTTACGCTGAGCACTATATATATACACACACACACACACATACATACATATACACACACACACACACACACACATATATATATATATATTTTACACACAGTACATGCTATTACTGTGATCAATTTAATTGCCACTCACACTGAATTATGAATCAGTAAGATGCATGGGATGGTGTGTAGGGTTTTTAAAAGTGTTATCCTCCTTTTTAAGTTTTTCCAACAGGTTCCCAAGTATAATAAGGCATAGGTGCTCAAGTTGCTCTCCAGCAGGAGACAAGAGTCTTTAAGGTATTTTAATCCTTCTTGACCTGAGCACACTGATGGCCAACCATGAACCATACCCCTCTCTGGGGCAAAATTTATGAAGCTGTAGAAGAAATCAACATCCTGTGCCATTCCTTTAGCTTGTGCATGTTGCACATATCTAAGCACATGATATGTGACGGGTTCCACAGTGTTCAGGAACACAGGGGAACAATTTACAACGGCTGGGTTAATCTGACATTTCCACGATAATTTTCCCCTCCTGGAAGGGCCCCAGCTGTTAATTCTGTATAAATCGCAAGTAGCTTGCCTCTGGGGAAAATGGAGCTCAGCAGAGAGGCTAGGACACAAACAGAACCACAAAAAAGTTACACATTTTGACAAACATATGGGACCATCAGGAGGGACAAATGGGAAGTTGATAAGACTGTTGCATTATCCTTATGTGGATTAAATAAAGAAACTTGGAAAAGTCACACTTCAAACTTACGGTAACGTGAGGGGCAAAAGTATAAAAGAACAGACAGAAAGAGCATGTGTTACCATGTTTGAAGAGTATGTGAAATGTATATTTGGTAAGCGCAAACAGGTTTCAAAGGGAGGTCAAAGGACAGAGAGGTTAAAAGGGCTTCTGAAGGGTCAAGGCTGTTTTTTGCAATTCAAGCACAAAGAAATGCTCCAGAGAGCAGCCTAAGATACTTTAACATTTGAGTGAAGGAAAAAAAAAATGTGACCAAAAAGAGCAAGAAATTTTATTTTAGAGAAAGAAATGATTGTTCTGAAATTATTTTTTGCTTTTTTTCCAAACCAATAGTGAGAATTTGAAACTGTGTAATAGATCCTTTGACACCATTAGGTTCAAAGTGATGAATAATCGCTAAAAAAAAAAAAAAGGCTGGCTGTGGGGAACGATCCCTGAGAATTGTGAACCCCCCTTTATCCCATGCTTGTATCTCCTATTCAGCAAGGCAACCAGGGGAGCAGGTTGGATTCAAGCACAAAAAATGACCTAAATATAGGGTGAGAAGCTGCTGAAGGTTTGTAATTCAGCTGTTAAAAGAAATAAAAACCCAAAGTGAGATGGAGAAACGTTGTGAAGACTCATGGATAGACCAAAACACAAAATAGCATCCCATTTTTGTAGTTCCTGCTGGCCTTGCTCTTGGTATTTCTGTTTAACTTCAGACCACCTCTATATATAAAAGGAGAAAGGAAACTAAACAGAAAAACAAAATTTTCAGCTTGAGTGGTTTCTTCAAACAGAATCCAAAGCCTGAGGCTCAATGGGGCCTTTTGGCGCAGGGAAGCTGGATTTTTTTTTTAAGGAAACGCAGCAGTGGACGTGTTTAGCATTTGGTGGCCCTTGTCCTCCCATTGTGCCTTCACCACAGTGACTGCCTGACCCAGGCTCAGTGCACTGTACTGCAAAGCAAAACAGACAGTGTATTTGACTTCCCCTTTACTCCACCACATCTGTTCCCTTTTCCTTAAAGGCAGCATGATGCAAAGTCTCACAGAGATCCAAGTGCTAGAAAAACCTAGAGGGCAATTCGCATCTCAATATGTTCCTTACGCAAGTCCAAAGTGTCTAGCAGAGACAGGGTCTTGAGAAGAGCTTGGATAAATATGAAAATAAAAAGATGTACAGAATATGTAGTATTATAAAATAAAGTGCTCTTAATTAATTCGGTATTTGATTAACCCAAACTTAAAATGTCTTTAAAAACATTCATAATGGAATTCAATCTGTTTTGTGAGTGAGACAGGATGCTTCGTGCTAAAATCCCTCAGAAGAAGGAGGAAAGACAGGAGGATCAACCTATACTGCAGCCCTGCTCTGATTTGCTGGAGTTTTTGCAAGTGGGTGACAGTAAAGGATGATATGCAGTTTGAGGAGAGAAACAGTGAGTACGCTGAGCTGATATTTCATTGTCTACACATCAAGAGTGTCTTAAAGCTGAATAGCTCCTGTCCTGAGATAAGAAGGAGGCAAAATCTATTCAAGCCCTTGGCACCAGATTGCATGCCATTGTTCTGCATGACAGTACAAACACCAATCTTCACTTCTATAGATTTGGAGACGTGTCCATTGCTCAGATATTGTAAAGTACGCAAAATGGTCTTGTACTGAAAAGGACAGATACCCCTGACCTTCAATCAGGACACAGCAACAAAAGTGATCTGTCCATCAGAAAAGTAATTTCCTGCTGAATGCAATTCTCTAGCCACTCTGCCCCCAGCATCACAATTCAGTGAGTTTAAAAAAAATAAAAATAAATAAAAAATAAAAAACCTGCGTTCCAAAAGCCCATCTGTCCACAAAGTCACTTATGTCTATAAGTTATACAAGGGCATAGGCAAGTCCTGTGTTTTACAACATTGGCATAGGACCCTGAGCCTTAGTGGCACAGCAGCTAACAGAAGAAACTACAGATGATCACAGTGGCACTGATGCAGGAGATAGATAGATAGATAGATAGATAGATAGATAGATAGATAGATAGATAGATAGATAGATAGATAGATAGATGTGATATGTTCTGTATACTAATACCTATTCATATGATAATGATTTTAAATAAGTACCATTGATTAATAGACTTTAGTGTGTTAGAAGGAACAATCTCCGATTAAACTGAGAAAAGGACCATGAAGTTTGTTCTATGCAAAGGTGCAATTTGACACAAACAAAAACAAAGATCTCATCTCATTATCTCTAGCCGCTTTATCCTTCTACAGGGTCGCAGGCAAGCTGGAGCCTATCCCAGCTGACTACGGGCGAAAGGCGGGGTACACCCTGGACAAGTCGCCAGGTCATCACAGGGCTGACACATAGACACAGACAACCATTCACACTCACATTCACACCTACGCTCAATTTAGAGTCACCAGTTAACCTAACCTGCATGTCTTTGGACTGTGGGGGAAACCGGAGCACCCGGAGGAAACCCACGCGGACACGGGGAGAACATGCAAACTCCGCACAGAAAGGCCCTCGCCGGCCCCGGGGCTCGAACCCAGGACCTTCTTGCTGTGAGGCGACAGCGCTAACCACTACACCACCGTGCCGCCCAAAAACAAAGATCTCATAAAAAATACTTAATCACATGAAAAATTCTAATGCTTAAGCAATAATGAAATCCTGATCTACTGTTAACACTGTGCCAGGTTTACTGTAATCTGAAATGTGTAAATATAATTGATGTTCTGACTCTTTCTTGAATAAACTTCAGTTAACATTCGACCTAACTACCTAAACACAATGCATCTCAGACAGGTCTTTGGCATGTCTGTCTGATCTCCTCACTACAGTGGTGCTTGAAAGTTTGTGAACCCTTTAGAATTTTCTATATTTCTGCATAAATATGACCTAAAACATCAGATTTTCACACAAGTCCTAAAAGTAGATAAAGAGAACCCAGTTAAACAAATGAGATAAAAATAGTATACTTGGTCATTTATTTCATCTCATCTCATTATCTCGAGCCCCTTTATCCTGTTTTACAGGGTCGCAGGCAAGCTGGAGCCTATCCCAGCTGACTACAGGCGAAAGGCAGGGTACACCCTGGACAAGTCGCCAGGTCATCACAGGGCTGGCACATAGACACAGACAACCATTCACACTCACATTCACACCTACGGTCAATTTAGAGTCACCAGTTAACCTAACCTGCATGTCTTTGGACTGTGGGGGAAACCGAAGCACCCGGAGGAAACCCACGCGGACACGGGGAGAACATGCAAACTCCACACAGAAAGGCCCTCGCCGGCCACGGGGCTTGAACCCGGACCTTCTTGCTGTGAGGCGACAGCACTAACCAGTACACCACCGTGCCGCCCCGGTCATTTATTTATTGAGGAAAATGATCCAATATTACATATCTGTGAGTAGCAAAAGTATGTGAACCTTTGTTTCATTATCTGGTGTGACCCCCTTGTGCAGCAATAATTGCAACTAAATGTTTCTGGTAACTGTTGATCAGTCCTGCACACCGGCTTGGAGGAATTTTAGCCCATTCCTCCATACAGAACAGCTTCAATTCTGGGATATTGGTGGGTTTCCTCACGTGAACTGCTCGCTTCAGGTCCTTCCACAACATTTCGGTTGGATTAAGGTCAGGACTTTAATTTGGCCATTCCAAAACATTAACTTTATTCTTCTTTAACCATTCTTTGGTAGAACGACTTGTGTGCTTAGGGTCGTTGACTTGCTGCATGACCCACCTTCTCTTGAGATTCAGTTCATGGACAGATGTCTTGACATTTTCCTTTAGAATTCGCTGGTATAATTCAGAATTCATTGCTCCATCAATGATGGCAAGCCGTCCTGGCCCAGATGCAGCAAAACAGGCCCAAACCATGATACTACCACCACCATGTTTCACAGATGGGATAAGGTTCTTATGCTGGAATGCAGTGTTTTCCTTTCTCCAAACATAACACTTCTCATTTAAACCAAAAAGTTCTATTTTGGTCTCATCCGTCACAAAACATTTTTCCAATAGCCTTCTGGCTTGTCCACGTGATCTTTAGCAAACTGCAGATGAGCAGCAATGTTCTTTTTGGAGAGCAGTGGCTTTCTCCTTGCAACCCTGCCATACACACCATTGTTGTTCAGTGTTCTCCTGATGGTGAACTCATGAACATTAACATTAGCCAATGTGAGAGAGGCCTTCAGTTGCTTAGAAGTTACCCTGGGGTCCTTTGTGACCTCGCTGACTATTACACGCCTTGCTCTTGGAGTGATCTTTGTTGGTCGACCACTCCTGGGGAGGGTAACAATGGTCTTGAATTTCCTCCATTTGTATACAATCTGTCTGACTGTGGATTGGTGGAGTCCAATCTCTTTTTACAGATGGTTTTGTAACCTTTTCCAGCCTGATGAGCATCAACAATGCTTTTTCTGAGGTCCTCAGAAATCTCCTTTGTTCGTGCCATGATACACTTCTACAAACGTGTTGTGAAGATCAGACTTTGATAGATCCCTGTTCTTTAAATAAAACAGGGTGCCCACTCTCACCTCATTGTCATCCCACTGATTGCAAACACCTGACTCTAATTTCACCTTCAAATTAACTGCTAATCCTAGAGGTTCACATATTTTTGCCACTCACAGATATGTAATATCGGATCATTTTCCTCAATAAACAAATGACCAAGTATAATATTTGTGTCTCATTTGTTTAACTGGGTTCTCTTTATCTCCTTTTAGGACGTGTGTGAAAATCTGACGTTGTTTTAGGTCGTATTTATACAGAAATATAGAAAATTCTAAAGGGTTCACAAACTTTCAAGCACCACCGTACATGTAGCACAAGAATTTTAAAGTCTTCACTCCACTCCAGACAACAAAGAAAACCTGTACATAGCCACAAATCACAGCAATAGGTGAGCCCTGAGCTTCATTCACTGAGATTTCTGTGCTTTTTAAAACACTATTACAAATGTCTTCTTAACATGTAACATTTTATCATGAATGAAGTCAGAGTTCAGGTACATGATCTGCTATTACACTAGGTTTCATGTTTTGAGCAAAAACCTGTTCGATGCAATACACTGAGATTTAGCTGCAGATTGTTACATGAGCCATTTTTGCAGCCCGTAGTTGTTTCTAATAAAGACAAATTTTATTTAGCTACGAGTAAGGCTAAACAGAAACCGACTAGTGGCCTAGTGGTAGCCTCTCGATCTGGAGATCGGGAGTTCTATTCACGGTCAGGTCATACCAAAGACCATCATAAAAATGGTACCTACTGCCATCTGGCAAGGCACGCTGCAATACAGATGTGCATGGGGAGTTAAACTCTCATGGTTACCAGAGGACTAGCCCCCCACTGTAACCCTAGCTATGTAATAGGCGAGAGGCCGAGGGCTATGGAAACGGAGATCGGCGCCGCCCGATGCGCCACATACAGGTTGGGCCTGGTTAGTACTTGAGTGGGAGACTGCCTAGGAATACCAGGTACTGTAAGGCGTGGGAAGGACTTTGACTTGAAGGCTAAACAGAAAATATATATTTTTGGATATGCCATAAACTTTTAAGTCCTATGAATCTGGCAAATGAAATAAAGCAAAACTGAACAATGCTGTAATCAGCATGAATTTCCATACTTGGTACAGTGTGCAACTGATCATCTCACCAACCAGGGTGCATTTCATGTTTTGTCCTCATGAGTGATCCATGCAACAGCCTCGGAGATAAATATACACCCTGTGAAATGTGTGCAACACTTATTTGAAATGCATGCAGTACCCTGTGAAATACTGTACATACACACCCAATAAAGTACATGTAACATTCTGAAATACAAATACACCCTATGAAATACATACAAAAACTTCATGAACATTCCATGAATTAAATACTTTTCATATTTAATTCGAAGGTCGATACTGTGATGCACAATTCTAAAAGTGATATTACAAGTAAGTAGTAAACAGAATTTAAACAGCCACTTATGAGAGTCACTCTTTTTTTTCTATTGCTCAAATCTCAGCTGTCGGGTAAAAACGACTAAATATTTTATCGGAAGTGCCTTTCGTCTACACAGGGACGGCGTTTCCGAGGCTGAAAAATGGAAAAAAATTGAAAACGCCTTCCAGAGTGGATAAGTTAAAAACAGCCCCCGTTGCATATCCGTCTAAACTACCCAATACGCGAAACTCTGCTCGGATCTGCTCACGTCGGGTACGCGTTTACGTCATACATATGTCATATACTGTACATGCCAGCCCGGGAAGTAAAAAAGTAAGAGCATGTCTGATTACATCGATCCAACGGACCTTTAAGCTGCTCTGGCAGCTTTAATAAACGTCCAGGAGTCCTTCGAACATCTATACCGAATCTGCACATATACCGTTAATGAACAGAGGCGGGTATAGTATGCTCTTACTTTTTTACTTACTTTCTTACTTACCATAGCCAGAGTAGTCAAAGTTTTCGCAGCGCAGATGTGCAGATCAGACAAGACGGAAGACGCTGCGCATGCGTGCAGACATAGCGGAGGTCTTTCACAGCACCACCGAGCCGCCTGGCATGCACATCCAATTGAATTCCACACATTTATGCGTCACCGTATAGACGCAGATTTCCTCCTTGAAAACGGTCGTGTAGACGCGGAAAAAAGTGAGAACGAAAACGGACTTTTGCGTTTTTGTTTCAGACCGTCCCCGTGTAAAGTGGGCCTCAGACCTTGGTTCCTATAACATACAAGCTGTTCTTTTGCAAGTTTGGAAAGACAATGTAATTACTACAATGTCCCAGTTCAGTTTACTATACCCAAGTGTAATAACATAAAATTTCCTAAAGTGTTACATGCATCAGCAGCACATGATAAAATGCATCCTAGACACTTTTGGTAATCAGCTGCACAGTGTTCCAGGTGTGTAAATAAATAGTAAGTACCACAATGTCCCTGGTCAGTTTCATTTTATTTTCACTAGCCTATTCCATTCACCCAATTGAAATTACAGTACTGTGCAAAAGTCTTAGGGTGTATTCAGACCAGGATAGTTCGATAGTTCACTTGCTTTGGTCCGAACCAAATGTTTTTTTTATTTTTTTCATTTTGGTGCGGTTCGCTTTCACACTGTACATTTTAGTAAGCGGACCAAAATCTGTCAACAAAGCCACGCGCCCTGAGGTCGTTCAGCTATTGGTCAGAGACGACACGCGCACAAAGCGTTAAGTTCAAAAGTAGTCATGGAGGCTTTCCGTGCTGTTATTCTTTTTAATGTCATCAAAGCTATAAGTTTTTTCCAGTTTTTACTGTTTTCACAATTGTGCGATTACTATGCTGTTGTACAAGTAATTTATCAACGACGACGACAAAGGGCAAGGCGGCTACGGAGGATAGCGCTGATGAGCGCACATCATGTTGTGACAGTTCTGGCTCTTCACACAATAGATGAATTTCTTTTTTGTGTCGCTAGTACTCCCACTTTTTGAAAGAATGTCCCTGATTTTAATGTAGGTCTGACGGAGTTTCTTCACTTTTAGCCGACATTGTTCTGGGGAGCGCGTGAACCCCTTCTCCTTCATTTTCTCACTGAATACAGCAAACACGTCGGCATTTTTGTGTGTTCTCTCCAAAAGCTCAGATATATGGACATCTGCCCATATATCCACAAGGGTGTGCGTTTCTTCCTCGGCCCACGTTTGCCCCCTACTCATTTTTTGTACTCGCCTACCACTGGTGACTGAACGACCCTTGACAACCGAAACAGTGTTTGCACTTTGCGGTGGAGTGTCAAGACTCTGTTTCCCATAATGCTCGACAAACGACGGAAGCTCCCGAGGTACAAAAAAGCAAAACTGTCAGATTAGGTCTGGTCTGCTTTCACACCTCCAAAAGATCCGCACCAGGGTTCCTTTGGTCCGGACCGAGTCCGACCTTGCAGCTCGGTCTCGGTCCGCTTGTTTGGTCCGGACCAGAGTTCGGTGGTTTGTATTCAGACCAACCCAAAAGGTCCGGACCAAGGGAAATTTGGTTCGTTTGGTCTGGACCAAACAACGTAGGTGTGAATACGCCCTTAGGCACATGTAAAGAAATGCTGTAAACCAAAAATGACTTAAAAATACTGAAATGAAATGTTTCTATATTTTGAAAAAAATACTATAAACAACAGTAAGCCCTAATACATGAAACAAAGTCAATATTTGGTGTGAGACGACCCTTTGCTTAAAAAAAAAAGTAGTCTGAGGTATAATGAGTGCAGTTTTATAAGGAAATGAGCTGTAGGTTTTACTGAGCATCTTACAGAACCAGCAACAGTTCTTCTGGACACTTTGTCACACTTGCTTCTTAATTTTGCAGCAAAACCCAGAAGCCTTCATTATGTTGTCTTTTTTAATCTGAAAAGTGGTCTCTTATGTAATATGCTGCTCAGATACAAACATTTAATTTTTATGCTGGAAAACGAACATTTGGAACTCTAAAATGTTTTTGTACTGACTCGATAATGTAGAAGAAGTCATAAAACAGAGCTCTATAAAGTCGGTATGAAAAAAAATTAGGATGCCTAAGACTTTTACACAGTACTGTACAGTATATCAGCTTTTCTATAGCATCACATGAATGATAGATAAAAAAGTGACATATTAATGACAATGGCTTGTATGCATGTCAGTAAAAGGAGATAAAGACTAAATATAGTTCATAGCATGTGTAAGATACATTTACACTACCGTTCAAAAGTTTGGGGTCACCCAGACAATTTTGTGTTTTCCATGAAAAGTCACACTTTTATTTCCCACCATAAGTTGTAAAATGAATAGAAAATATAGTCAAGACATTTTTCTGGCCATTTTGAGCATTTAATCGACCCCACAAATGTGATGCTCCAGAAACTCAATCTGCTCAAAGGAAGGTCAGTTTTATAGCTTCTCTAAAGAGCTCAACTGTTTTCAGCTGTGCTAACATGATTGTACAAGGGTTTTCTAATCATCCATTAGCCTTCTGAGGCAATGAGCAAACACATTGTACCATTAGAACACTGGAGTGAGAGTTGCTGGAAATGGGCCTCTATACACCTATGGAGCAGTGGCGGCTGCTGGTTTTTAAAACAGGGGAAGCCCATTTTACGCATTCATCGTAAAACCTGTAGGCCGGATATCAAAGCATAGAAAGGTGTGCCCCATTAGTATAGTGAACTAGACAACCCTACCTAGTGGCAGAAAGTATTTTTGCTTGTACATTTCATGTTATAGTCTGGCTTGCCAGGCTAGTGCCTCATATCCTTAATCAAAAATATCAAACATCCAAAAATCACTGGCTATTCAACGAAGAGCCTTGAACATCATACCCTGATATGCAACACAGAGTCTTTAACACAACACCCAGCTGTGCAACACATCCTTGAACATCTTCTGCAACACAGTCTGGAAATCCATAACCAGGTAGGCTATGCAACACACAGAACCTTGAATATTATACCCAGGTATAACCTATAACACAGAGCCCACCATTCTCTTAACATTACTGAACAATATACACACTTCAGATTCATGAACATGAACACTATTTATACACAAATTCTGCCCTCTGCTCCTTTTCCAGAAAATGGTCTGTGACCCTGTCATACCAGCTGGTTGTGCTTTCCAGAGACTTCACCAATTTCTGTTAGCAGCTAGCACTGCAGATCCCAATAAGGCTCAAGCTAGCCTACAACCAGATTGAACTACAAATGAAATAAACGAGTGAATTCACGAATGATCAAACTGATAGAATGGATGAAAGTTAACGGAGCACAACGAGTAATATTTACATTTATTTACAGAGTGATGTACAGAGACATCAATGAGAAGAAACGTTTATATGAAAAGAAATTCGGACAGCACTTTGGCACACGACTGCACTTTCTCGACATCCGCTCGGGACTGATTGATCATGCTTCCGTGTTCCTCGCCGACGCTGAAGTACAGAGCCCGCCCTCCTCATGTCTTTCAAACACTACCTCCAATAATCCTTCATCAGTCCGGCTTCTTGCCCCTCCCACTGTCTCGTTTAGTCCCAGAGAAGCCCGGCTTCCCTGGAAGTGACGATTTTGTCGATTTTAACCAATAACAACTAGCCGAAATTGGCTGTTCAGAGCCGTCTCATAGACTGCAACGGATACCCGGCTGCCAGCCATAGAGCCCATTGAAATAAAAAAGGTTACAGCCAGTGTTGCCAGATTGGGCGGTTTTAAGTGGATTTTGGCGGGTTTTGAACATATTTTGGCTGGAAAACGTCAGCAGTATCTGGCAACGCTGGTTACAGCCTGGCAGCAAAGGTGATTCTCGTAGCGAACTGCAAGTTCATCAGACATCACTCAAATAAGTTACAGGATAGTTATGAACGTAAATACAACCTTGGGCATATATTATGTTATGCAAGTTATTGTTTTAATGAGAATTCAACGTTGTAGATGCCGCAGTTTGGGGAGAGAATTTTAGGGGAAGCTCGGCTTCCCTTGTTGTCTCTGAGAAATCGCCCCTGCTATGGAGATATTGCACCAAAAACCAGACATTTGCAGCTAGAATAGTCATTTACCACATTAGCAATGTATAGAGTGGATTTCTGATTAGTTTAAAGTGATCTTCATTGAAAAGAACAGTGCTTTTCTTTCAAAAATAAGGACATTTCAAAGTGACCCCAAACTTTTGAACGGTAGTGTATATGCATCACAAATATTCTCCAAGTGCTAACCTTAACTGTAAGATTTATTTTGTCTTGACCAACAATAATTTTTTATTCCTTAAATATATTGAGGAGAGTAGTACAAGAATTTGAACTCAGAACCATCTGATCAGTAGCCCAGTGCCTTAACCACTGAGCTGCCACTTCCTCATAAGCCCACATTATAGTTTCACTTTTTCTTACAACAGAAAAAGCCACGTCATGTAAAAATATACCCTACTCTTTATTCATTAGAAACCTACTCTAATTACATAGAATTTTAAAAAGAATATGTTAACTTTAAGTAAATAAATTTCTGAATTCAGTCATTTTTAACTCTGACCCTGGAAGTGTGTGCATTTTCCATCACTGGTCTTTGCACCTGGTTAAATCATTACCTTTGTATAAAGAAAATGAAAAAAGGAACAGCGAAAACCAAAAGCATTTCTGTACAATGTAATTTGTTTTACTAGTAGTACTGTAGCATGAGTTTGCATAATCCGGTAAACCTGACCGGACAGTGCGAGTGGAAGGAGCTTGTATTTAATTTTGTTCCATTTATATTTAGTCAAATCATAATTAAGAGTTCCTAAAATTTTCCAGACATGTTTACCCTTTTTTCTTTGCTAGGATCACCACAAAAGAATAAGAATAACTGGAGGATGGAGAATGCAGCATTGCAGTCGCTTAGATGGAACAAGAAAGCAGAAGTATTAAGCTGGACATGCAACGTCATCTTGTGTACGGTTACTGAAATTGCGACATAAATCTAATCTCTTAACTACAATTTAGGTGGAATAAGCAAATGCAATTTTGTGTAAGACTGCACATATAGTGCAGAATTTAACTGTTCTGTGTAAGTAAGCTTTTTTAAAGTCACTATTGGGAGTGACTGGCATGAATGAGGACAAGAAGTCAAATATGTAAAGTGAAACTAAAACTGAACTGCTGGTTTAAAATAAGTAATGACAAAAAAAAAAAACCTGAACAGACATTTTCAGTGTCTTTCTGGGACTCGGATCCAAAGAATAATAAACTACAATAAACAAAGCATGAACATGCCCTAATAATATAATAATAATAATCACGGTTTAGGAATTATACATCATACGTACAGTACCAGTCAAAAGTTTGGACACCTAATTCAGTGGTTTTTCTTTATTTTATTAATTAAACAACACATCATGTCTTAAAGTAATGATGGATGTCATTTCTCTTTACTTAGTTGAGCAGTTCTTGGCATAATATGGATTACTACAGTTGTGGAATAGGGCCATTTACTGAATTTTTATTATTTGCTATTTACTGTTTGATCTCAAACTCATTAAGAAGGTAAGAAATTGCACTAATTAAATTCTGACGAGGCACACCTGTTAAGTGAAAAGCATTCTACCGTAGGTGACGACCTCATGAAGCTAGTTAAGATAAATGCCAATAGTGTGTAAAGCGTCATCAAGAATATTTTGGAGAATCTAAAATATGAAGCATTTTGTTTTAGAACACATTTTTGTTTACCACATAATTTGTTACATGTTCAATATATTACACCCCCGATTCCAAAAAAGTTGGGACAAAGTACAAATTGTAAATAAAAACGGAATGCAATGATGTGGAAGTTTCAAAATTCCATGTTTAATTCAGAATAGAATATAGATGACATATCAAATGTTTAAACTGAGAAAATGTATCATTTAAAGAGAAAAATTAGGTGATTATAAAATTTCATGACAACACCACATCTCAAAAAAGTTGGGACAAGGCCATGTTTACCACTGTGAGACATCCCCTTTTCTCTTTACAACAGTCTGTAAACGTCTGGGGACTGAGGAGACAAGTTGCTCAAGTTTAGGGATAGGAATGTTAACCCATTCTTGTCTAATGTAGGATTCTAGTTGCTCAACTGTCTTAGGTCTTTTTTGTCGTATCTTCCATTTTATGATGCGCCAAATGTTTTCTATGGGTGAAAGATCTGGACTGCAGGCTGGCCAGTTCAGTACCCGGACCCTTCTTCTACGCAGCCATGATGCTGTAATTGATGCAGTATGTGGTTTGGCTTTGTCATGTTGGAAAATGCAAGGTCTTCCCTGAAAGAGACGTCGTCTGGATGGGAGCATATGTTGCTCTAGAACCTGGATATACCTTTCAGCATTGATGGTGTCTTTCCAGATGTGTAAGCTGCCCATGCCACATGCACTAATGCAACCCCATACCATCAGAGATGCAGGCTTCTGAACTGAGCGCTGATAACAACTTGGGTCGTCCTTCTCCTCTTTAGTCCAAATGACACGGCGTCCCTGATTTCCATAAAGAACTTCAAATTTTGATTCGTCTGACCACAGAACAGTTTTCCACTTTGCCACAGTCCATTTTAAATGAGCCTTGGCCCAGAGAAGACATCTGCGCTTCTGGATCATGTTTAGATATGGCTTCTTCTTTGAACTATAGTGTTTTAGCTGGCAACGGTGGATGGCACGGTGAATTGTGCTCACAGATAATGTTCTCTGGAAATATTCCTGAGCCCATTTTGTGATTTCCAATACAGAAGCATGCCTGTATGTGATGCAGTGCCGTCTAAGGGCCCGAAGATCACGGGCACCCGGTATAGTTTTCCGGCCTTGACCCTTGCGCACAGAGATTCTTCCAGATTCTCTGAATCTTTTGATGATATTATGCACTGTAGATGATGATATGTTCAAACTCTTTGCAATTTTACACTGTCGAACTCCTTTCTGATATTGCTCCACTATTTGTCGGGCGCAGAATTAGGGGGATTGGTGATCCTCTTCCCATCTTTACTGCTGAGAGCCACTGCCACTCCAAGATGCTCTTTTTATACCCAGTCATGTTAATGACCTATTGCCAATTGACCTAATGAGTTGCAATTTGGTCCTCCAGCTGTTCCTTCTTTGTACCTATAACTTTTCCAGCCTCTTATTGCCCCTGTCCCAACTTTTTTGAGATGTGTTGCTGTCATGAAATTTCAAATGAGCCAGTATTTGGCATGAAATTTCAAAATGTCTCACTTTCGACATCTGATATGTTGTCTATGTTCTATTGTGAATACAATATCAGTTTTTGAGATTTGTAAATTATTGCATTCCGTTTTTATTTACAATTTGTACTTTGTCCCAACTTTTTTGGAATTGGGGTTGTATTTCATAGTTTAGATGTCTTCAGTATTGTTCTACAATGTAGAAAATAGTCAAGATACAGAAAAATCTATGAATGAGTAGGTATTCATCAGGTATCCATGCTTTTCACTGGTACTGTATGGGGGGGGGATGACAACTTCTCTTATATAGAATGAGAAGTTCAAACACAACAATGAAGCCCAGATGTACACAATAGGCAGATTTACACTACTCTAACGGCATCCATACGAACACCTTTTTTATTAGGAAAAAAGAAAGAAAGAAAAGCTAAGTACACAAAGTACACTCATCTACTCAACATTCTGCTGACCTACACTGTTTTGTCATTTCAGTGAGTTCCAAGTTGTTTGCCTAGACTTTTCACTGCATGCCTATTCTCCTGTCCACACCAAACACGATAACTTTTAAGTTGTTCTCACTGATATTTATATGCCTCTATAACATGATTTCCAAATAGACCCTGTGGCGTTATACAAGTGAAAGGAAATTTCCTATTGGCTCAAGCAAATCACTAAGAACAAATGTAAACAGAATAAGACACTGATTGATTGTAATGATGCTCAAAATGCTGAAATACAGCTTCGGAAATAAGCATTTGGATTGGGGATGAGCATGCATTGTACATTTTCAACAGGAGTTTATTTCCCATTTTCAAATACAGTGTTAAATAGCATAAGTGTTAGCTTATTTGTTGAGAGGAAACTGCTAGAACGGATTTCTTCAGAAAAGGGTTTTGATTATTTGCTGTTGTTTATCTTTAGGAAAAGTTGCATTTTTTGTGATGTCATTATAATGAATTGTACAGCATTCCACTAGGAATATAATTATTTCAAATTTTCCTACTCTTATGTCGCATGTGCAGTTCAAGTTTTCAGCAACATGCATAAGTGTTGTTTTATTGTATCTATTTGCCATTAAAAAGTCCTCACCTTATAAGTTGTTGAGAGAACTTATATTAATTCATTCATTCATTTGTAATAGACACAAACGTGCATACAGTCTACACCAGAAGTTAGGACTGCTATAATAACCATGTAAAACAATTCGGTACATATATCAGTATTAAAGAAGCACATGCACTGAATAAAATGACTCACCAAAATGCCTGAAAACTGTTTTTCCTCCATAGTGGCAAAATATGCTGTCCTGTCGCAGAAGGATGAAGGTCCTCTGCTCTCTGGGACTTGTCCTCGTGTTACTGGAAGTGTCTCTCTCCCTCTGTGCTTTCACCCTTTCTCGCACGTTGGCTCTCTCACTCCTCTTGTTCACTTGCTGGGTACTTTGCAGCGCAGGGCTTTATGCTAATTCCACACTAATCCAGGAACTTTTCTATGCTGTGAAAGGGACATGTGACAGAAAGTGGGCGGAAGGGACAGGACAAAATGGGAAGGAAAGAAATACTGTTTACTGCATTTCCCTTTACACACCATTTCATACACGAAGCCCTGCATTTGTCTGAAAAAGTGGAAAAGGTAAACTCAATAATGCTGATGTGTAGTTAAAATGCAAAGCACAGCTTCTTAGACACCAAATGCTTCATCACATTTAGAACATACAAGCATATTCAAAGCGTATGTTTTTCAGAAAGCTTCTCACATCCAAGCTCATAATTTAGCAAATCCATTATCACTCTATAAACAGATGGAGGCCTTTATCACTTATTGCCACTCCTTCAGCTTTCAGTCAGCGCTCGTGAACATGCAGTGACTCAACGGCAAAGAGTGTCGAGTGTTTCCTACTTGGTTTTAATCTCTGGAAATATAATTATCTGCTGGATGTTTTAGGAGCACCTCGGCAATTAAAACAGATAGCTTCTATTACTCAGCTCACTGAAATTGCTAACTTAGGCAAACTGCTGGAACAGAGAGCGTCATGGTCTAGAAGTTTTAAAAACCACAGCAATTTTCCTAGAAATTTGAGATACTGTGTTACTCTGCTATTGTATTTCATGAATCAGACCAATAATCGTACTTTTAAAATTTGTAAATCATGTTAAATCACCTTTTAATTGCCACTGCAGCAAGACAGCGACAAATAAAGGATTTTTTCCCCCCATGTGAGATTGTGGCAATCATTTGGGACAATATGCTAGAATCAGTATAAATACAGTATGTAGGAATTAATTTCAAACCAACCCTACACTGGGCTCGAGCATATATCCAGGCTCAAGTGTGACAATCAGACTTCAACTAAACCATATTCTAGGGGGCGTCGTGGCTAAGGCGCCATACCATAAATCCGGGGACCCGGGTTCGATTCCGACCCGAGGTCATTTCCCGATCCCTCCCCGTCTCTCCCCGTCTGCTCATTTCCTGTCCTGTCTCTACACTGTCCTATCCAATAAAGGTGAAAAAAGCCCAAAAAATATCTTTAAAAAAAAAAACCTAAACCATATTCTTATGATTTCTCACACCAGAAATTTAGGATGCATGCAGGAAAGCAGATGCCGATGTGACATATCAGCCGCTGGACAGCGCCATGTGACTGGAGCATAATTCAGTAAGTCAAAAACTTTTCTGTGAAGAAAAAAATTGGGCCTCCATATCATCAACAGTGATAAATCACTCACACCAGTGTCCCCTGGGAAAACGTAGAACAGAGAGACTTTGCAAAATTAGGTTAAAAACCGAGATGTACCATGGCAGACCACCAACTTTCATAAACATTATGTTTCAAAGAAGTAGGTTGCTCAACTAGCACTGATATGAAACTCTAATGAAGCCAGACCAGCGTCCATTCCACTTCCTCCAACTCCTGTATGTATGCACAGCTCTTTGAACTACTTAGAGGGTGAATTATGTATAGAAAAATACAACACTCACTACTGGAGAGACCATAATGTGTGCACGTAACATCAAATCTATCCAGGCTGTAAAAAAGTGTCCTAATGCCCTGGTCTCCAGGAAGAGGGTAAGAAGAAATTAAGGGAAAACTCTGAAGAAGTGAAAACCAAATAAATAATTATACAACCCCGATTCCAAAAAAGTTAGGACAAAGTACAAATTGTAAATAAAAACGGAATGCAATGATGTGGAAGTTTCAAAATTCCATATTTTATTCAGAATAGAACATAGATGACATATCAAATGTTTAAACTGAGAAAATGTATCATTTAAAGAGAAAAATTAGGTGATTTTAAATTTCATGACAACAACACATCTCAAAAAAGTTGGGACAAGGCCATGTTTACCACTGTGAGACATCCCCTTTTCTCTTTACAACAGTCTGTAAACGTCTGCATGGGTGCAAGTTTTCCGGCATGTGCCGGAAGCTCCGTTTTTTTCAGTTCTGAAAAAGTGATTTTTCCAAATCGTGCAAATCCGTTGAGATTTTCGGGGGGGGGGCCCTCTCACTGTCTCACTCTCAGCGTATTACCGGGTTACCGTGGTACAGTCTCTGCACGAGACAAATCTTTTCATCTCGTCTTTGCCACAAACCTCATTCCATTTATACGCCGTTCACCGACGAGCGGTCCTGACTAGCCCGTTGTTTCACGGTGTTATACATGTGTGATATCATGTTTCACGCACGTATCTTCTTTTATAAATATGTTTTTTTTTTTTTTACATTTGATTACCTTTCAATTATTAAATAAAAGTAAGGTAGGTCTTGAAATAAGTTTGTTAGCTTTATCATCTTTTCTCATGTGGTTGTTAGGTTGAAAACTCATTTGTAGTCAGTAATGGATTATAAAATATAGATATTTTTGTATATGGAAAAAGCTGAATCTTGTTATTTGCTAAAATCCAGGAGTTTCTGAGGACATCAAGACATCTCATCTCTCATCTCATTATCTCTTGCCGCTTTATCCTTCTACAGGGTCGCAGGCAAGCTGGAGCCTATCCCAGCTGACTACGGGCGAAAGGCGGGGTACACCCTGGACAAGTCGCCAGGTCATCACAGGGCTGACACATAGACACAGACAACCATTCACACTCACATTCACACCTACAGTCAATTTAGAGTCACCAGTTAACCTAACCTGCATGTCTTTGGACTGTGGGGGAAACCGGAGCACCCAGAGGAAACCCACGCGGACACGGGGAGAACATGCAAACTCCACACAGAGAGGCCCTCGCCGGCCATGGGGCTCGAACCCAGGACCTTCTTGCTGTGAGGTGACAGCGCTAACCACTACACCACCGTGCCGCCCGACATCAAGACATGTGGCCCCTTATTTTAACTCAAGCTGTGTATATATTGTAAAAAAGGTGTCACAGCAAAAGCATAAAAATGGTTGTTCCAACATTTAAATTAGTAGTTGCTAGATGTTTTGAAATATCAAGCCTTGTACTTGAAATATTGTTATTTCAGATGAACTGATGAAATGTATTAAACATTTGATGTGAATATGCAAATCATATAACTATTAATATTATAAATGTTTGCATAAGAGACAACCATTTTAACTTGCAATTTAAATTTTTTTTCGAGCCTTAAGGGAGGCTCACCCTCCTTTGTAACCCCCCCTGCATGGCTGTGCCAATGCATGTCTGACTTTGTCAGACTTTTCAGGTTTTTGAAAATTTTATGCTTGCGCCCATGCGTCTGGGGACTGAGGATATAAGTTGCTCAAGTTTAGGGATATGAATGTTAACCCATTCTTGTCTAATGTAGGATTCTAGTTGCTCAACTGTCTTTTTTGTCGTATCTTCCATTTTATGATGCGCCAAATGTTTTCTATGGGTGAAAGATCTGGACTGCAGGCTGGCCAGTTCAGTACCCGGACCCTTCTTCTACGCAGCCAGGATGCTGTAATTGATGCAGTATGTGGTTTGGCTTTGTCATGTTGGAAAATGCAAGGTCTTCCCTGAAAGAGACGTCATCTGGATGGAAGCATATGTTGCTCTAGAACCTGGATATACCTTTCAGCATTGATGGTGTCTTTCCAGATGTGTAAGCTGCCCATGCCACACGCACTAATGCAACCCCATACCATCAGAGATGCAGGGTTCTGAACTGAGTGCTGATAACAACTTGGGTTGTCCTTCTCCTCTTTAGTCCGAATGACACCGTTGTTTCACGGTGTTATACATGTGTGATATCATGTTTCACGCACGTATCTTCTTTTATAAATATGTTTGTTTTTTTTTTACATTTGATTACCTTTCAATTATTAAATAAAAGTAAGGTAGGTCTTGAAATAAGTTTGTTAGCTTTATCATCTTTTCTCATGTGGTTGTTAGGTTGAAAACTCATTTGTAGTCAGTAATGGATTATAAAATATAGATATTTTTGTATATGGAAAAAGCTGAATCTTGTTATTTGCTAAAATCCAGGAGTTTCTGAGGACATCAAGACATCTCATCTCTCATCTCATTATCTCTTGCCGCTTTATCCTTCTACAGGGTCGCAGGCAAGCTGGAGCCTATCCCAGCTGACTACGGGCGAAAGGCGGGGTACACCCTGGACAAGTCGCCAGGTCATCACAGGGCTGACACATAGACACAGACAACCATTCACACTCACATTCACACCTACGGTCAATTTAGAGTCACCAGTTAACCTAACCTGCATGTCTTTGGACTGTGGGGGAAACCGGAGCACCCGGAGGAAACCCACGTGGACACGGGGAGAACATGCAAACTCCACACAGAGAGGCCCTCCCCGGCCATGGGGCTCGAACCCAGGACCTTCTTGCTGTGAGGCGACAGCGCTAACCACTACACCACCGTGCCGCCCGACATCAAGACATGTGGCCCCTTATTTTAACTCAAGCTGTGTATATATTGTAAAAAAGGTGTCACAACAAAAGCATAAAAATGGTTGTTCCAACATTTAAATTAGTAGTTGCTAGATGTTTTGAAATATCAAGCCTTGTACTTGAAATATTGTTATTTCAGATGAACTGATGAAATGTATTAAACATTTGATGTGAATATGCAAATCATATAACTATTAATATTATAAATGTTTGCATAAGAGACAACCATTTTAACTTGTAATTTAAATTTTTTTTCGAGCCTTAAGGGAGGCTCACCCTCCTTTGTAACCCCCCCTGCATGGCTGTGCCATGCATGTCTGACTTTGTCAGACTTTTCAGGTTTTTGAAAATTTTATGCTTGCGCCCATGCGTCTGGGGACTGAGGATATAAGTTGCTCAAGTTTAGGGATATGAATGTTAACCCATTCTTGTCTAATGTAGGATTCTAGTTGCTCAACTGTCTTTTTTGTCGTATCTTCCATTTTATGATGCGCCAAATGTTTTCTATGGGTGAAAGATCTGGACTGCAGGCTGGCCAGTTCAGTACCCGGACCCTTCTTCTACGCAGCCAGGATGCTGTAATTGATGCAGTATGTGGTTTGGCTTTGTCATGTTGGAAAATGCAAGGTCTTCCCTGAAAGAGACGTCATCTGGATGGAAGCATATGTTGCTCTAGAACCTGGATATACCTTTCAGCATTGATGGTGTCTTTCCAGATGTGTAAGCTGCCCATGCCACACGCACTAATGCAACCCCATACCATCAGAGATGCAGGGTTCTGAACTGAGTGCTGATAACAACTTGGGTTGTCCTTCTCCTCTTTAGTCCGAATGACACGGCGTCCCTGATTTCTGTAAAGAACTTCAAATTTTGATTCGTCTGACCACAGAACAGTTTTCCACTTTGCCACAGTCCATTTTAAATGAGCCTTGGCCCAGAGAAGACGTCTGCGCTTCTGGATCATGTTTAGATACGGCTTCTTCTTTGAACTATAGCGTTTTAGCTGGCAACGGCGGATGGCACGGTGAATTGTGTTCACAGATAATATTCTCTGGAAATATTCCTGAGCCCATTTTGTGATTTCCAATACAGAAGCATGCCTGTATGTGATGCAGTGCCGTCTAAGGGCCCGAAGATCACGGGCACCCAGTATGGTTTTCCGGCCTTGACCCTTACACACAGAGATTCTTCCAGATTCTCTGAATCTTTTGATGATATTATGCACTGTAGATGATGATATGTTCTAACTCTTTGCAATTTTACACTGTCGAACTCCTTTCTGATATTGCTCCACTATTTGTCAGCGCAGAATTAGGGGGATTGGTGATCCTCTTCCCATCTTTACTTCTGAGAGCCGCTGCCACTCCAAGATTCTCTTTTTATACCCAGTCATGTTAATGACCTATTGCCAATTGACCTAATGAGTTGCAATTTGGTCCTCCAGCTGTTCCTTTTTTGTACCTTTAACTTTTCCAGCCTCTTATTGCCCCTGTCCCAACTTTTTTGAGATGTGTTGCTGTCATGAAATTTCAAATGAGCCAATATTTGGCATGAAATTTCAAAATGTCTCACTTTCGACATTTGATATGCTGTCTATGTTCTATTGTGAATACAATATCAGTTTTTGAGATTTGTAAATTATTGCATTCTGTTTTTATTTACAATTTGTACTTTGTCCCAACTTTTTTGGAATCAGGGTTGTACACGTTTCTTGGGCTGTCTTGCATGCACTGCTCTTTTGAGATCTATCCACAGATTTTCAATGATGTTTAGGTCAGGGGACTGTGAGGGTCAGGGCAAAACCTTCAGCTTGTGCCTCTTGAGGTATTCCATTGTAGATTTTGAGATGTGTTTTGGATCATCGTCTTATTGTAGGACCCATCCTCTTTTTAATTTCAACTTTTTTACAGTTGGTGTGATGTTTGCTTCCAGAATTTGCTGGTATTTATTTGAATCCATGCTTCCCTCGACCAATGAAATGTGCCCTGTGCCACTGGCTGCAACACAACCCCAAAGCATGATCGATCCACACCCATGCTTCAGAGTTGGAGAGGTGTTCTTTTCCTAGAATTTGGCACCCTTTTTTCTCCAAACATACCTTTGCACATTGTGGCCAAAAAGTTCTATTTTGATTTCATCAGGGACTTTTTTCCAAAATGCATCAGGCTTATTTAGATGTTCATTTGCAAACTTCAGATGCTGAATTTTGTGGCTAGGATGCAGTAAAGGTTTTCTTCTGATGACTCTCCCATGAAGGTCATATTTGTTCAGGTGTCGCTGCATAGTAGAACAGTGCACCACCACTCCAGGGTCTGCTAAATCTTTCTGAAGGTCTTTTGCAGTCAAACGGGGTTTTATTTGCCTTTCTAGCAATCCAACAAGCAGTTTTTTCAGAAAGTTTTCTTCATCTTCCAGACCTCACCTTGATCTCCACCGTTTCTGTTAACTGCCATTTCTTAATAACATTACAATCTGAGGAAACAGCTACCTGAAACACTTTGCTTTGTTTTTGTAGCCTTCTCCTGTTTTGTCAGCATCAATTATTTTATTATTCAGAATGCGAGGGAGTTGCTTAGAGGAGCCCATGGCTGTTGATTTTAGGGACAAGTTTGAGGAGTCAGAGAATTTATACAGCTTTGAAATCTGCATCATCTGACCTTTCCTAAAGAAGAATTTGAACAAGCCACAGCTCAATAAGCTAATTAAGGTCTGGAACCTTGGTAAAAGTAACCTGAGAACTCAAATGTATTGGGATGCCCAAACTTTCGCATGGTGTTCCTTTTCTTTTTTCACTCTCCAATTGTACAAAACAAAAATAATACACAAATCTTGCAGAAAACACTGAAAAGAAATGTATCATCTTTACCTTTATGCCTTTTGGTGATCAGTTCATCTTCTGCTCACTTAACTATTCACAGTAACAGACATTTTCAGTAAGGGTGCCCAAACTTTTGCATGCCACTGTATGTATAACAATCAATGTTATTCACTTCATCTGTTAGGAGATTAGATTAGATTAGATTAGATTAGATTAGATTAGATTAGATTAGATTAGATTAGATTAGATTAGATAAAACTGTATTGATCCCTTTGGGAGGGTTCCCTCAGGGAAATTAAGATTCCAGCAGCATCATTACAGATAAACAGAGAAAAGAAATAGAGAAAACTTCTAGATAAATTAAAATAAATTAAGTATTTACATATACAAATATAAAAGAATAAGATATGGGGAAGAGAAGGGCGGAGGGTGGAAAGGGGGGGGAGAAGTGGGGTTAGGGTAAGTGTGTGTTGTGTGTGTGTGTGTGTGGGGGGGGGGGGGGGGGGGGGATTATATTGCACATTGTCCGGTATTGCTTATTGTTAGGCTAGGCTACTGCTCCTTCCCGTCTTCTGTCCTCCTGTTACCCCCTCCTCCCCCCCAGAGAGGAGTTGTACAGTCTGATGGCATGAGGGACGAAGGAGTTTTTGAGTCTGTTCGTCCTGCACTTGGGAAGGAGCATTCTGTCACTGAACAGAATGTGGTTTTAATTTTATGGCTGATCGGTATACAACCCCAATTCCATAAATTTGGGACACTGTGTAAAGTGTAAATAAAAAACAGAATATGACGATTTGCAAATCATGGAAACCCTATATTTCACTGAAAATAGTACAAAGACAATATATCAGATGTTGAAACTAAGAAATTTTTATTGTTTTAAAAAAATATCTGCTCATTTTGAATTAGATGTCAGCAACATGTTTCAAAAAAGTTGGAATGGGGCATGTTTCCCCCTCTGTTGCATCACCTCTACTTTTAACAACACTCTGTAATCATTTGGGAACTGAGGAGACCAATTGCTGTAGTTTTGAAAGAGAAATGTTGTCCCATTCTTGCCTGATATACAATTTCAGTTGTTTAACCGTTTGGGGTCTCCTTTGTCATATTTTGTGCTTCATAAGGCACAAAATGTTTTAAATGGGAGACAAGTCTGGACTGCAGGCAGGCCAGTTTAGCACCCAGACTCTTTTACTGCAGAGCCATGCAGTTTTAATATGTGCAGAAAGCAGTTTGGCATTGTCTTGCTGAAAGAAGGAAGGCCTTCCCTGAAAAAGATTTTGTCTGGATGGCAGCATATTGCTCTGAAATGTGTATACAGTGGTGCTTGAAAGTTTGTGAACCCTATAGAATTTTCTATATTTCTGCATAAATATGACCTAAAACATCATCAGATTTTCCCACAAGTCCTAAAAGTAGATAAAGAGAACCCAGTTAAACAAATGAGACAAAAATATTATACTTTGTCATTTATTTATTGAGGAAAATGATCCAATATTACATATCTGTGAATGGCAAAAGTATGTGAACCTCTAGGACTAGCAGGTAATTTGAAGGTGAAATTAGAGTCAGGTGTTTTCAATCAATGGGATGAAAATCAGGTGTGAGTGGGCACCCTGTTTTATTTAAAGAACAGGGATCTATCAAAGTCTGATCTTCACAACACATGTTTGTGGAAGTGTATCATGGCACGAACAAAGGAGATTTCTGAGGACCTCAGAAAAAGCGTTGTTGATGCTCATCAGGCTGGAAAAGGTTACAAAACCATCTCTAAAGAGTTTGGACTCCACCAATCCACAGTCAGACAGATTGTGTACAAATGAAGGAAATTCAAGACCATTGTTACCCTCCCCAGGAGTGGTCGACCAACAAAGATCACTCCAAGAGCAAGGCGTGTAACAGTCAGCAAGGTCACAAAGGACCCCAGGGTAACTTCTAAGCAACTGAAGGCCTCTCTCACATTGGCTAATGTTAATGTTCATGAGTCCATCATCAGGAGAACACTGAACAACAATGGTGTGCGTGGCAGGGTTACAAGGAGAAAGCCACTGCTCTCCAAAAAGAACATTGCTGCTCGTCTGCAGTTTGCTAAAGATCACGTGGACAAACCAGAAGGCTATTGGAAAAATGTTTTGTGGCTGGATGAGACCAAAATAGAACTTTTTGGTTTAAATGAGAAGCGTTATGTTTGGAGAAAGGAAAACACTACATTCGAGCATAAGAACCTTATCCCATCTGTGAAACATGGTGGTGGTAGTATCATGGTTTGGGCCTGTCTTGCTGCATCTGGGCCAGGACGGCTTGCCATCATTGATGGAACAATGAATTCTGAATTATACCAGCGAATTCTAAAGGAAAATGTCAGGACATCTGTCCATGAACTGAATCTCAAGAGAAGGTGGGTCATGTAGCAAGACAATGACCCTAAGCACACAAGTCGTTCTACCACAGAATGGTTAAAGAAGAATAAAGTTAATGTTTTGGAATGGCCAAGTCAAAGTCCTGACCTTAATCCAATCAAAATGTTATGGAAGGACCTGAAGTGAGCAGTTCATGTGAGGAAACCCATCAACATCCCAGAGTTGAAGCTGTTCTGTACAGAGTAATGGGCTAAAATTCCTCCAAGCCGGTGTGCAGGACTGATCAACAGTTACCGGAAACGTTTAGCTGCAGTTATTGCTGCACAAGGGGGTCACACCAGATACTGAAAGCAAAGGTTCACATACTTTTGCCATTCACAGATATGTAATATTGGATCATTTTCCTCAATAAATAAATGACCAAGTATAATATGTTTGTCTCATTTGTTTAACTGGGTTCTCTTTATCTCCTTTTAGGACTTGTGTGAAAATCTGATGATGTTTTAGGTCATATTTATGCAGAAATATAGAAAATTCTAAAGGGTTCACAAACTTTCAAGCACCACTGTATATCATTCAGCATTAATGATGCCTTCTCAGATATACAAGCTACCCATGTCATGTGCACTAATGCACCCTCATACCTTCACAGATGCTGGCTTTTGAACTGTGCACTGATAACAAGTCGGATGGTCCCTCTCCTCTTTAGCCTGGAGGACGTGGGGTCCATGATTTCTAAAAATAATTTCTACTTTCGATTTGTCAGACCTTGGGACAATTTTCCACTTCACCTCAGTCCAGTTTAAAAGAACTCAGGCCCAAAGAAGGTGGCGGTGTTTCTGGTTTTAACTTGCATTTTTGGATGCAGTAATGAACTTTTTTCACAGACAACGGTTTTCTGAAGTGTTCCTGAGCCCATACAGTGATTTCCACTATAGAGTTGTGTCTGCTTTTAATGCAGTGTCACCTGAGGGCCTGAAGATCACAGACATCCAGTGTCAGTTTTCAGCCTCGCCTCTTGCGCAGAGATTTCTCCAGATTCTCTGAATCTTTTAATGATATTATGTACCACTGATGATATGATGCCCAAATTCTTTGCAGTTTTACATTGAGGAATGTTATTCTTAAAATTGTTGCACTGTTTGCCCATGCAGTCTTTGACAAAGCAGTGAACCCCTCCCCATCTTTACTTCTGAGAGACTCAGCCTCTCTGGGATGCTCTTTTTATACCTGTGGCAGCGGGGGCGTAGTCTAGCATCGGTCTGTGACAAGAGGGCGGAGTCGGGGAAGTTAAGTGGCAGAATCACTACACCTGTTGTTAATTAATGTGTTTGTGTGTCTTCCCAGTGACCGCGCCCTATTTAAGGAGAGACAGCGAGAGCAGAGGGAGCTCTCTCTCCCCAACCAGATGACTTATGTGTGTATGTGTATGCGTGTGGCTGGGAGAGTGTGGTTTTGCGACTGAAAAGTGCAAATAAAAAGAGTTTTTGGAACTCAGTTCTGTCCTGCCGTCCTTCTGTGCTCCACCCACCTACATGGACTGCTACAATACCTAATCATGTTACTGACTTGTTGCCAATTAACCAAATTACTTTTTTTTTTTAGCATTACACAACTTTTTCAGTCTTTTGTTGCCCCTGTCCAAACTTTTTCGAAATGTACTGCTGACACCAAATTCAAAATGAGCATGTATTTTTCAAAAAACAATAAAATTTCTCAGTTTCAACATTTGATATGTTGTCTTTGTACTATTTTCAATAAAATATAGGGTTTCCATGATTTGCAAATCATCATATTCTGTTTTTTTTTTCCGTTTTACACAGTGTCCCAAATTTATGGAATTAGGGTTATATATGTTATTTATAGTTTTGCTATCTTCAGTATTGTTTCACAATGTAGAAAATAGCCAAAATACAGAAAAACCTATGAATGAGTAGGTGTATCCAAACTTTTGACTGGTATTCTTCCCAATTTTGGAAGTTGTTCGGATTGCCGTAAAGCATTATGCAACTCTCAGGGTGCTGTAAAGTGTTACACAGTTCTCGCAAAAGGTCTCAGGGACATCCCACCAAAGTTACATTGTGCTATAACTGGTGAACCAGGTGCAGACTTGGAATGGAAAACAAGCCATTCTCCCTATTACAAGTCAGCGAGCCAATAAAACGATTTTGAAGCTGATATTTTAAGGTAAAAATCCTACCTAAATGTGGTTTTAATCTATTAATGATGACCATATACAGAAAACCAAGACCATTTAATGTAACACTCACTTTCCATGTAACAGGCTATTCTTAAGTTTTAATTCATAAGTGTGAAACAGAAATGAGAATGATTGAAGCGTTTGAATCATTGATCTAATATGTTATGATTTATGCTGGATTCATAACATTTTACTTCATAGAGGCTGCATGCAACAAGAAAGCGGTGAGGATCAGATTGTTTTTTCAGTGCTGGAATCTAGGAAATTACACTTGACAGAACAACACTGATAAACACATTCCTGGTTTGCACTCATCTGAAAAAGGGAATATGGAAAATATGACCTTCTAATCCTGTGGCCCCCAGTGTAATGACAAAGGACAGGCAGATGGTCTGGACAGGAAATTTAGTGTTTGGGTTTTCTGTGACGGTGCCCAGAGACATCAAAAGTTATGAACATTTGAAATCCCACCCAAGCTAATCATGATGAAGTAATTTTTCAATTGTTGACCATCCTTAAGATAATATGAACATACCACTGCTAGCCTGTGTTATGCAACTTGCCAAAATTCAGTGTATTTTCCACCCTGTCTCTCACTCTCCATTTGTCTACCAAGAATTTTTCAGCACTAGGGTTGCAGAAAATCAGTACTTAATTGTGCACATCACTCTGAGCAACCTTTTCAACTTGGGGAAATGCAAATGATTGCACTGAGAGTTATTTGAGGAAACGAGTGGTTTGTTAAAATGATTGCATCATGCACTCGCAACATGAGAATGAACTTGCTGGCTTGCCTTTAAAGCCCTGTATTCCCCTTAAAGCTCTCCAAACATTTTCACCTGTCACAACAGCAACGCGAGACTCACGCAGATTAAGCCTGAGAAAGACTGCAGTGAAAGACTTACTTCTGCAAGGGCAGGAGATCTGGCTCCAAAAGTGTGGTTTATTCCACAACGATGGACCACATCTGGTGAAAAACACATACCATACGAAAGCACAATCTGGGCTCAGATGTGGTGATGAACGAAGCGTGAAATCAGAAGCTCAGCCTGATAGATAACCTTGCTCAAAACACATTAGTATCCTTATTACATCTGCTTATTGGTCTGCTTATAGGATAAGGGAGATAAATAAGACAGCCAATTTAAAATATAACACTTGTCCTGACTTGTTTGAGCATTATTTACTTCTGAATATTCTGTCATTTTTTCTTGAGCTATTTCAGGGACACCCAACTTTAAGTAAAAAATATCACCATGTCATATAAATACTACTATTAATAACACTAGCTTTAACACTTTTTTTTTGGCCACTGTGTAATTTCATGTGTTATTTCAAAATGTTAATGTCACAATTTATTGTTATTCAAAACTTATTAAAAAAAAGAACAAGAAATAAAGAAAAAAAAAACTTCCATGAGCAGATGTGTCCACATTTTTTTTTAATAATAGTCCAAATAAAAAGGCGTTCTGATTTTTTCCAGATGAGTATCTTATGTTTATTTTATAAACAAATTTGATTCAATACAGTAAATGGACATTGGACATCTTTTCCAATCTTCGCCTATGACCTTTTGTGTAACATATACACTTATACTATTTGAAAGGTCAAAGTGCAAAAAATAATCATTATACACTGGAACTCCACTATAAAGAACTCCTTGGGGGATGTCCAAATAGTTTGTTATACTAAAAAGTCTGTAATACTGAAACGGACCCACTTGTCACACCAAACACTCACTCTCGCATAAAACAAAAACAACCGTGTTTCATTTATATTTACGCTTAATTCACTAAAATATTTACGAAGTAATGGCCAGGTCAGACGGCAGAAAGAGGCATGCTGCGACCTGCAATTGGTCAGGTGGCGAGTGGACGCAGGCGTTTTGCGCCAAATCCTTCACTGTAGTCAGACGTTGTAACAGTCGAAATTGTGAAATGTGCCTTTAAAGGGATAGTTCGGGATTTTTGACATGAATCTGTATGGCATCCCCATCAATAGTGTCGTGCAAACACACTGACTTACCCCTGACAGCATCCTGTGAGTCCAGTTTTGGTCCAGACGAAAGTAGTCCGGCAAGTTTGTTGGGGTCACGAAAGTAAAACGTTTTTCGTCTCAAAACAGTATGTGTTCAAAAGAGTGATATATTTGCATCACAAAACCGTTGCCAAATAAAAAGTCAGACCTCGAAATCACTTGGCACTATTTTCTCTCCCTTCTTATCACTGCGTGCTGCCGCCAGGTGACAGCCACGGCTGTTTCATTCATTGTTTTAGTGATGGGAATTTCGGCTCTTTTTCGGGAGCTGGCTCTTTTGGCTCTTCTTACTATAAGGAGCCGGCTCTTTCGGCTCCCAAACGGCTCCTGAGATTTTATTTTTTATTTAATTGCTGCAATTAACTAGTTAATTCATTACATTATTATTTATATTTTATCAATAGGATGCTTTCCATTTTATTTTTTAGTTTTTGTAGCCATTGTAAAGCTTTGTAAAGTATAGCAGTGTAACAATGTTCTAGCTATAGAAATAAAACTTACTTACCAATTAATAAATTATTTTCTCACAAACATAATGCAAAATTGTGTTATATTACCAATATAAAATACACAGAAGACAACTGTTTATCCTTTATGGCTTTATTTCACACTCGACCTTGAACAAAATGCCACAAAATAAATTATGAAGTATAAATCAGGCCTAAGAAACTATGAAGCAAAGTTGGAAATTATTTTAACAAACACAGAACAATGTGCAACAAAATATGTGGCACCTTGAGTGCATGTAAAAAGAGAAAAAAGTGCCGCACTCTGCTCCACCAGTAATGAGAAGCCGCTGGAACAGCAAATATGCTCCTGTTATAATGACTGCTGTCTCGTTGTATACCGCAGATTAATCTGGCCATGCCAAGGCGGTTGCCGACCGAACCTGTCAATTTATGAGCGACAATTTATATCATGAGCTTTAGGAATTCACGGCAAGAAAACAATGATCATGGTTGTCAAATAGACAATCATCCTTCAGCTGAGCTGAACTCTGTCTCTCTCTCTCTCTCTCTCTCTCTCTGAGCACCTAAGGACAAAAAACTAATTCGGCTCCCCAACTCGGCTCCCACCGAAGAGCCGACTCCCGTCGTTCACTTCAAAGAGCCGGCTCTTTGAACCGGATCGTTCGCGACCGACACATCACTACATTGTTTACTGCTAGCAAAGTTAGCGACAACATGTCTGACTATGACGGTGAAATGTGTGCGGAGATTCAGCCACATCTTTGTTGCTACAGCCTGGATAGTCGCAAGTGCGCACCATTTTCACAAATATATTATTGTATAGGTTATAGAAGGTGATAAATTTGTCGCTGTTCTTGCTCTCAAATTAGCTTGTTAGCGCCGCTGATCTGAACTCCTAATCACTGCCAAACAATGGGAAAGGTGTTGATTCCTGCGCAGATGTCAACATGACAGCGCGCAGTGATACCGAGGGAGAGAAAATAGTGCCAAGCGATTTCGAGGTCTGACTTTTTATTTGGCAACGGTTTTGTGATGCAAATATATCACTCTTTTGAACACATACTGTTTTGAGACGAAAAACGTTTTACTTTCGTGACCCCAACAAACTTGCCGGACTACTTTCGTCTGGACCAAAACTGGACAAGAACTGGACTCACAGGATGCTGTCAGGGGTAAGTCAGTGTGTTTGCACGACACTATTGATGGGGATGCCATACAGATTCATGTCAAAAATCCCGAACTATCCTTTTAAGACATGCTGTGTTACCTGGAGAGGTGGTGTCATCAGCTCGCGCTTGTGTTTTCTCTTAGTTGAACCGTGCACCTTGCTGGAAATGGGTATCTGTTAATGAGCTCCTTTTCTTTTCGCTCCTCAAATCAAGATTAACGTTTAGGGAATGTGTGACCTCTATTTTGTTCATGTATGATAAGATAGAGCCGTTCATCTGGACATGGTAAGGTTGAAGTGTACACAGCAAATTTTATAGTGTTAAATCAACTCAGAGAGTCAGTTTTAACACTATGCTGGTGTTTATTTTGTCCCAATCTCTGCAGTGTTAAATTAACACTTCCTAAAGTTACAGTAAATCAACTTTTTACAGTGTCATTTCAACTCTATATCTTAACACTTGTGCTTAACACTGGGAAATTAACTCTGAGAATTTTGCTGTAGTAAGTTAATAAACTATGAGCATTGTGGAAGTCCCAGAGGTTGTGTGAATGTGCATTTTTGCCTTCCTCTCTTCTTCTCCACACACTCCAAACTGCTTCAACCCGCAATTGGTCTCTCAAGCGTTGCACGACCGCCTGCCTCTACATGCGTCAACCTACCATTTGCACCGATTGGAAGCGAATCGCAGCTGAAATGTGAACAGATTGTGATCCACTTGCGTCAACCTGCTTCTACTAAAGACCCTCTGCAACATTCTGCCATTAACTGCATCACTGTGCGTCGACGCAAGACCAGTCTTGCGTCTACCTGCGATTTTGTTATCGCAGGTAGACGCAAGTAGTTGAAGACTAGTTGCAGCCTGCCTTCTGACCTGGGCATAAAGGAAATGAGTCACACTCGCCATCGTTTGTTTGCCGCATCTTCTTTCTTTTCAGCCCCTCATGTTGACTGCAGTTATGGACAGAGTCTCAAACCTCTTTTTCTTTTACTTTAAAAAGTTGAAATTTAATTTATCTGGATACCATATTCTTTACACAAATTTGTTGCTTTCTCACCAAGCTTTAGACGGTCCAGGATATGAAGTTTGTCTTCGACAGTGTCACATCTGCATGCGTGCACAGCAGCATGTCTTGAACTCACATGCACAAGCGCAGCACCTATAGAACTAATTACCATGCACCTGTTCCAGATTAGAGTGCAATCACAGCACACGCTTATAAGGACTCTCGCTACACACATACTTTGCGAAATATACATGCTATTCATAGTGTCTCATGTGGCTAAGCTTTTTGTAGCACTGTGTTGACATTCTGGTTTCTGACTCTGATTTGTATTTTGCCCTTTGTCTCCACCTTTGATATCCTGTCTGTGCTTCACCTGACCATTGCCTGTTTCTCAACTCTGAACTTTGATCACCGAGTCGGATTTGTTTGTTAGCATGTTTTTAAATAAAACTTCCAGCAATTACATCCATCGATCGGACGGAAGAAGAGTATCTTACATTCATGAGTAGCCATGACAACAACGCTTATGGAGTAAAACTGCTTTTATCTCATAAAATAAAGTCCTTTTAAGGGATTTTTTGAAGGCAGTGATCAGCATTGCCAATAATACTTTAGTGAGCGACACATAAGCTAGACTAGTTAAGCCTTTGTTTTATGGTATTAACGTATTGTTAATTTGACTGTGGAATTGATTACTTATTGGTTGTCTCTGGTGGGAAGAGGAGCACATGGCTCAGTGATGTTTTTTTGAAGACCTGGATGCATCGTCATTAAAGTTTGTGTCCCCTGCCTTTGGTTTGTTATGTGCAAAAGTCTGTAATAAAAGAGTTCATTATCGCAGGGTTGCAGTGCATCACTGATGCTAATGTTATAAATGGCTAAAAGTGAAAAAAGTGGGGGGAAAGGGAAATGGGAGGAGGTAAATTATAATACAATGCAAGAGTAAATACCTAATAAGTATTACATTTAATCCTCTGGGTAGGTCATGTATTTTGATTAACATCTTTGTGAGCTTTTAATCATACAAAACACGATAAACATATTGACAGAAACTTTATACTTTACACTTTCCTATGTGACCACTGCCAAATAATATTATACAAGTTACTTAAATTAGATAAAACATAAAACTTGTCACCTTACTCAATCATACCCGAGTTGGCGCACTGAGTGCCCACTTACGCATTTACAAAAGACTATTTCACATGGTAATGGCATGATAACCCCTTTGGACACAAGCAAAAATGCTATGGAACTTCATGTGTATAATTGTACACATTATGTCCAAAGGGGATAATTACTTTCACTCTTTCGGTTTCGATTGGTTTCTCTTTTGCAGTGGGAATGCCCACCGCAAACAGGATAAAATATGTCAGCCATAGTTTAGGCTACCTGTTTGGAGGTAAAACTTGTTGCGAGATGGCACGCCAATTTGATGCTCAGGAGGCATTTTGGATGATTCAGGATAGCGACGAAAATTTCAGCAGTTCATCGGCTCTTGAGGACCGTGACACTGATGATTAGCATTGTCATTTTGAACTTCGACCCGATCCAGCCGAAGATCAACTTGAGCAAGTGTAAATATTTCTTCTATTTCTTATGAGCATATCAGTTGATATGCATGCGGTGTAGTGCATAATCTTTGCATGCTTCTTGAGTAAATAAAATGTGCACCATCACTGAGTAAATAAAATGTGCACTGTTACTTGTTTGGTCTTTTTTATTTTTTATTTTTTTCCTGGCAGTCTAATGATTTTGGCATGCTCTGATGTTGTCAATTGCAACAAATCTAAGCAGCATTTTCAAAGTCATAGGAATTTTTTTGTGTTCAGCACAAGCTCAGCTACAATAATATCTATGTACTATGTAAGTCATGATTGTACTTTTTAAAAAATAAATAAATGAAGATGTTGTAAAAAGCAGTTTTAGAACTTTGTTGGAATGTGTGAAAAAAAAATGTTACCTTAGTCATTGTGATGAACCGTTTTGGGTCACTTGAGGTGTGTGGCAGTGGGGGCGTGGCCAAGCGTCAGTTTGCGAATGGAGGGCAGGGCCGGGAAAGGTGAGTGGCCAAGTCATTACACCTGATGTCGATTAATGTGTGTGTTTGTTGCAGTGATGGTGGAGCATAAAAGAAGGGGGAGAGCAGAGAAGAGGTCTCTCCTGACCAGAACACGTGTGTGTTGTGTGTGTGACTGTGTGAGTGAGCAAAGCTGAAAAGCTAAGAAACTAAGTAAATTAAAGTGCATGTGTGAACATCAACTCTCGCCTGCCATGCTTCTGTGCTCCACCCACATCAAGGATCTATTACAGTGGTACCGAAACCCGGGAGTACAGAAGAGAACCACCACATGGAGTCCTCCCCATTCAAAGAGCTTATCCATGCCCTCGATACCACTCAGCAGAACCAGCATCAAGCACTGATCGCCCTCCGGAAGGAGCAAGAGCAACACTTTGAAGCCTTGATGCTTGCCCAGCAGGAAGATCACCAGGCGTTCCAGCATCTGCTCGCATCGGCAGGGGCTTCGACCATCACCACAGCAGGCACCCTCATGAACATGAGCCCGCAGGACAATCCGGAAGTGTTCCTCACCCTCTTTGAGCAAGCGGCTGAAACATGGGGTGGCCACTCGAGCAGCGCACAGCATGCCTCCTCCCACTTCTGACTGGTGAGGTGCAGCTCGCAGCGCAGCAGCTCCCTGCTGACAGCCAACTCATGTACGCCGACCTGAAGAAAGCCATCCTGCAGCATGTCGGCCGCTCCCCAGAACAAGACCACAAGCACTTCCGGACGCTGGCATTGGAGGAGGTCGGCCGGCCATTCGCATTTGGCCAGCAACTTCGGGATGCCTGCTGGCGGCAGCTGAGGGCATAAAACAGTGATGCTGATGAGATCATTGATCTGGTGGCATTGGAACAATTCATCTCTCAACTTCCGGAAGGAATGGCGGAATAGGTCCAGTGTCATCGTCTGGCGTCACTAGAACGAGCTATCAAGTTGGTGGAAGACCATCTGGAGGCGATTCCGATGGCAGGTGGACGAGGCACCTCTCCTCATTTCCTGACTCTCTCTCCTTTTTCCCCCTCTCTCTCTCTCTCCTCCCCACCCCATTCCCCCACCCCGTTCCCCCACCACGGAGGCGGCGGCCAGCTCCTCCCCAGCCGGCCTGTTGCACCTGTGGTGTCCTCCCATCTCCCTCTTCCGTGTCTGTGTCTTCTCCCCCAAGGTGAGTGACGCCCATAACGCTGGTGCAGAGGGAAAGCCTGGGCCAGTGTGCTGGGGCAGCGGGGAGCCGGAGCATCTCCAGAGTCAGGGCTCTGCAATGGAAGTGGGAGCTGTGATCCAGATCCCTGATGCACCAGGGACCGCCCCCAATCGGGCCAGAACGTATCGCATACCAGTAAGTGTTCAAGGGGATACACATCATGCGTTGGTGGATTCCGGTTGCAATCAGACCTCAATTCACCAAAGCCTGGTACAAGGTGAGGCATTGGGGAGAGCACAAGCGGTGAAGGGGTTGTGTGTGCATGGGGATGTTCACAATTATCCTCTAGTGTCCGTCCATATTCTATTCCAGGGCCAAACGCATAGAATTAAGGTGGCGGTTAAGCCTCGTCTCACCCACTCACTAATTTTGGGAACTGATTGGCCAGGGCTTAAAGAATTGATGGAACACATAGTGAGAGGTGGGTCCTGCATAAATACATCACGAGAGTAATCGATGGTCAAACTCTCCAGCCAAGCACGACACCGGCCTTCCCATATTTCACTATTATTAAGGATAGACTGTACCGAGTGACACAGGACACTCAAACCGGTGAACAGATAACCCAGTTGTTAATCGCAAAGCGCCATAGGGAACTCGTTTTCCATGCAGCTCACTTTAATCCCATGGCCGGACACTTGGGGCAGGATAAAACACTAGCCTGAATAATGGCCCGGTTCTATTGGCCAGGGATTCACGGGGATGTCCGTCGGGGTGTGCGGCGTGCCGCAAATGCCAATTAGTAAATCCTGCGGCCATGCCAAAAGCACCTTTGCGCCCTCTTCCTCTAATTGAGACCCCTTTTGAGAGAATTGGTACAGATCTCGTCGGGCCATTAGATCGGTCAGCACGGTGATATCGCTTTATTTTAGTTCTGGTGGACTATGCAATGGGATATTCGGAAGCGGTGCCTCTCCGCAATATTTCTGCATGCAATATTTTGGAAGCACTATTCTGTATCATCTCCCGGGTCGGGATTCCAAAAGAAATGCTGACGGACCAAGGCACTACATTTGTGTCACGCACACTGTGTGAACTGTATGGGTTATTGGGGATTAAGTCTATCTACACCAGTGTCTATCACTTGACCAAGCTGCGCACACACATACTCGCTGCTATCAGTGCCTGTAGCCACGCTGCTAAGACAAAACCCCGTTCTCCCTCGGACTCCTTTCGTAAGCTCAACGTGACACAGAGAACAGAGAGTGAGAGTGTTTGGAGTGGTAGTTTACGAACGTATAATACCCTAGGCTTGAACACGCACTCCATAACCAAAGAGGATAGAAGCAGCAACTACAGCAACATACCACTTATCCAACAGAAGACATGCATTGCGGAGCAATAGTCAAACATAAACTCATAAGTTACAGTCAATTTCCAGACTAAACTCAGTTTAACAGAGCATGCTCCATGCTCTTTAGTTTTGTAGCGCAGATTACCTGGCTAACTGCAGGAAGCGGTTAGCTGCACAGCTAATGTAGCCATTGCTAGGCTAATGCACCAATTTTAAAACACGGCAAAACGACCAGTTATACACTTACTTGTTCGGTGTTTGTTGCTGATGCAGCAGGGATGCTTGGTACGGACCCAGGCTTCAGTGACAGTTGATGTGCAAAACCTGCCCTGTACTGTCCCAAGTTGTGGAAACATTCCTCAGGAAAATGCTTCCGACAAACATACATCTTAGGTAGACTCGACGGCGTATTATTGAAGTAAATAAAATTAAGCCACTGCGTCTTCAGGGGCCCTCCCGTCGGCAGTAAAAACAGACTCTTTTCTGTGTTGTCACATCCATGTACAGCGCAATTTCCATGTTTCGCTCACTTAGGTGATGCCATGTTGTTGTGTCCTCTATGGTCTCCTCACTACAACTGGGCGGGGCAATCCATACAGTGGGTGGGAATCCAGAGGGGGGGCGTGGGGATCATCTCCCTTGCTGACGTAGTAAAGGGAAGAGCTTATCAACGCGCCGTTTTGACGCGCCATTCTCAAATGTTGGGCATAGTTTGGTTTACACATTATGAAATTTCTAGCCACTGGGGTGACTTAAGAAGGTCAGAGGAACTCATTTTAACATTAAAAAAGAGGATCATCTGATGGTGTATCTGTGCTACAACTTCATCTCTCTCTCTCTCTCTCTCACTCGCTTTCATTTTCTCCTTCTCCCCCTCCCTCTCCTTGCCCCTCCCCTACCCCAGCCCCGTGGAAACCTGCTCCTCACACCCATGTCTATCCCAGTGTTTCTATTCTCCCTTCTCCTTCTATGTTTGTGCCGCTATTAACCCCCCTCTCTCTCTCCACAGATGAACTCATCCATGCCCACCAGAATCGCGAGCAAGCCCGGGCAGGTCTGTAGGTGCGGAGGGAAGGCGGGGAATCTGCGCTTCCACAAGATGGTGGGGCTACTGATTCATGTCCCCAGTGCACCTCAGGCTTCCCCTGATCGAGCAGGGACATACAGGATAGCTGAGAGTATGCAAGGGGGTAAACATCAGGCTTTGGTGGATTCGGGTTGTAATCAGACCTCCATACATCAAAGCCTGACTCGATGTGGGGCACTGGTAAATGCACATGTGGTGAAGGTTAGGTGTGTGCATGGTGATATACACAAATATCTGCTGATGTCCATCACTATCCACTTCCGGGGAGAAAATCATAGTGTAGAGTCCATGGTTAGTCCGAGCCTCACTCACCCACTGATTCTGGGAATCAACTGGCCGGGGTTTAACCCTCTAGGGTCGAGAGCTTCGCTGGCAAAGCTTGACAGGTTTAGAATGATTAGGTCATGTATTTAGATAAATATCTTCACGAGTTTTATTTATCATACAAGCATGATAAACATATTGACAAAGTTTATACTTTACACTTTCCTATGTCCCTACTGACAAATAATATTATAGTTTTTAAATTACCTAAATTAAATGAAATATAAAACTTGTCACCTTAATCAGTCACACCGGAGTCAGAGCGCTGAGCTTCCACTTACTTGCTCATCCATCCATCTAGGGCTGTGCGATATATCGAATATACTCGATATATCGTGAAAACTCTGTGTACGATACATAAAATTATTATATCGTAACTATCGAGTATTTTATGGTCATCTTCCGACTTGTGTTTGTTTAAAACCTTTTCCGGTGGTTTTCTCTCTGTCCCTCAGGCAGTAACATGAGAGGCTGCCTAAGGGTAAAGAAAACAATAACGTCACGCACTCGCCAACCAATCCCGGGCGACATCTCGGTGCTGAAAGGAACTTCCGGGAAGATTTTCTAGTTTCGGTTGTGTTGCCAGATTGGGCAGTTTTAAGTGCATTTTGGCGGGTTTTGAACATATTTTGAGCTGGAAAACGTTAGCAGTATCTGGCAACACTGCCGGCCGGAAGATTTCCTGGTTCCGGTTCACAGCGCTGACTCAGTTCGTGCAATCGCTGGTGTTGCATAGGCTACCGTGTAAGGTTAATTTCAGCGACAAATTACTTCCTAAAAGAACTAGTAAGGGGTCAGTCAACTGGCATTTTTTGGATATCGCGAGGAGGACGTGGAACAGCAAATGGCAGTTTGTAAAGTGTGCAAAAAAAACCCTGTCATCACGAAAGGCAGCAGCACGACAAATATGTTCCATCACCTGAAACTCACCCGGTACAGTATGAAGAGTCTCTTAAACTCCGGACTACTTGCCCACGAGCTAAAACCCCCCACAAGCTAAATAAACAACCATAGCGGCCTCGTTCTCCAAAGCCACCCCATATGAGAAAACGAGTCAGAGATGGAGAGCTATAACGGATGTAATCACTAACTTCATTGCCAAAGACATGATCCCAGTTAGTATAGTGGAAAAACCAGGCTTCCAAAAATTACTAAACACACTCGATCCCAAATATGAGTTGCCTGGTCGCAGACATTTTACAGAGAAGGCAAAAGCGGAATTATACACATCTGAGAGGCAGAGCCAGAAAACATTCAGTTCAAAAGTGTGCAAAGAGAAAAATGATGTTTTGCAGATCTCTCTCTTCTCTCCCTCAATCTCTCTCTCTATTGTGAATGTTCCAGTGGTTCTCAGTAGTCAGGTTAATAGCTTGGAGATCTATTTTTTTAAAATAATTTAATGAATGAGCACTTTTCTTATTTAGGCTAAATGTCTTTCTCAGTGTTGAGCTTGCACTTTATTGGTTTGAGCTCTGAGCAGTTCTGTATTGTATTGCCCCTTTGTTGCAATTTTCAAGATTGTTTTTGCAGTTTGTGCCACATCTTTGTTGAATAAAAACAGTCTTATTTCAACTCAATTGTGATTAATCACTAATATGAACATTTAAAATGTGTTGATGAAAACCACCTGTAAAGTTAACCAAGAATGTTATTTAATCTGCAGGGATCGTAGTGAAAACAGTAAAGAGTAAAAGTTAGATTTCATGGGGTCCTTTAGAGTAGATTTAAATATATCGAGATATATATCGTATATCGTGAAATGGAGAAAATGTATTGGGATATTCATTTTTTCCCATATCGCACAGCCCTACATCCATCCATTATCTGTAACCGCTTATCCTATACGCAGGGTCACGGGCAAGCTAGAGCCTATCCCAGTTGACTATGGGCGAGAGGCGGGGTACACCCTGTACAAGTTGCCAGGTCATCGCAGGGCTGACACAGAGACAAACAACCATTCACACCTACGGTCAATTTAGAGCCACCAATTAGCCTAACCTGCATGTCTTTGGACTGTGGGGGAAACAAACCCACACAGACACAGAGAGAACATGCAAACTCCACACAGAAAGGCCCTCGTCGGCCACTGGGCTTGAGCCCAGGAACAGCACATTTACAGGTTCATGTTAGCGTAACTCTATGTTTACATGCTAACTAAGAGTGTCCAAGTTAACTCACTACGTGTTATCGTTAGCCGTGGACAAGGCTACGACAACTTGGCAGGCAAATCCACAGAAAGTCATTTGACTAACCAGACTGCATAGCTATTGTAAATGTTACTGCTAGCTCTGAAAGTACATAAAACTTCATTGCAAGCTTTCTCTTGGAATAAAATGTTTACATCCCTCAACATGCTTCCGCAGGTAAGACGGCGAGTTTTTGTAGGCTGTGATGTGGTTCATTTTAGGCAAACAAAGTAAACATTTAAAACGAAACTAATCTTTAATCCTTTCAGAAAACTGAAACATGGGTTCTAGCTATAGCCATGAGTGCGTGCATCCTCCAGAAGATCTGCTTCCTTCCATTCTGCCATCAACTGATCGTGTTAAATAATACTGCTGAGAAATCATTGACCTTGATTTTATACAGTCTATGGACGTGACGTGACCCTAGTGATTACTGATAGGCTGTCTCAGTGTCACCTGCAAAAAAACCAATCATGTTTTAGAAAAGAAAAGAAAAAAACATCCACTTTCAAAGCTGCTTCATAGTAATGAGTAACAAGGACCTTGAAAGAAACGTAGTGGAGTAAAAAGTACAATATTTGTCTCAAATGTAGTGAAAAAGTCATAAGTTTCCAAAAAAAAATACTCAAGTAAAGTACAGATACTCAAAGTGTACTTAAGTACAGTACTCAAGTAAATGTACCGTATTTTTCGGACTATAAGTCGCACTTTTTTTCATGGTTCGGCTGGCCATGCGACTTATACTCCGGTGCGACGTATAAGTCGCATGGCCAGCCGCATGCATGGCACATACTTGCATGCAAAGCGCTATGTAGCTTTGCACGCAAGTATGTGCTGTGTACTCTATTAATACCACTGAAAGAAAAAAAATACCGTTACAACTGACAACAGCAAAACAAATTAGCATTACAACAACAACGACTGAACAGAAATATTGATGTTATGGTGTTAATGGTCTGAATAACGTTTAATGTTTTTATCTGATATGACGTTAACTGGCAGGCGCACTTTCTGCCTGTTTTTTTCTCTGAGCGGTTGTTGTTGTTTTTTCACTAGACGGTTGTTTTTACTACCGTACCTGTCTTTGGAGATGATATACCTATAGCCTACTTGGCCTCTGATTTGATTAAATAAAATTCAACAAAAATGAAGAATGACACTCCTCGATGATGACTACAGCTTTAATAACAAAGATGAAAGAGCCATGGGGCGATAATAAGCCCTACCGGTAAAAATATTCTAAAAGCAAACTGATTAATTAGTAATAGGCTACTAATATTAATTATAATAATAATATAGGCTATTAGTAATAACGATAGTAATAGTATTAAAGATAGTAGTAGATATTTAAAATAATCAGACTAGGCTACTTACAGGGCAAAGGGCACGTTATCACTGCTCAGCTGTTCGTTTATTAAATAAATGTTAGGACTAGGACTGTTTTGGCCTCTACAGGCCGCTGTTATTTCCTTTTCGTGTCATGTTTGTTTTGGCCTCTAGAGGCCGCCACTGTTCCTGTGTTTTGTGTTTGTGTTAATTGCCTGTTTAGTCCTGATTATCTTCACCTGTGTTCAATTTAGTTTGTGTATTTATACCCCCTGAGTTCAGTCCTCTTGTCACGGAGTCTTTGTGCTGTTATGTTTATCTCCAGTTTCCTCTGTACTGTGTTCTTTGTTTTGCACTTTGCTTTGCTTTTGGATTTAGTAGTGACTGTGTTTTTGGATCTTCTGAGCTTTTGCATTTTTGCCTTTTCCTTTTTGGACTTTGAACTTTTGGATATTTTATTTTTCCCTTTGTCTTCCCAGTGTTGGATTATACTCTTTGTTTTTGTTTGCCCTGGATTGTATATAGTGTATATAGTATAAATAAACCTTTTGATATTTTTTCTACTTCCGCCTCACGCCTCTGCATTTGAGTCATCCCCCTGGTGGCCTAGTGGGGGGTTTGCTGGATTATCACACCAACGAACCAGGTTCGAATCCCAGCAAAACCCTAACAGAAAGACTCCGTCATGACCGACTCAGCAGAGGCTGCTTCAACTGTTTACCCGGCCAACCTTCACGGAATTATGGCAGCTTTGGAGCGACCATGGACGCTCATGGACGTACACACCAGCCAACGTGAGGCCCTTGCTCGCCACGAGGAACTGCTTCAGCAAATCGGGAAAACCCTGGCACAGCTGACATCTCTGCCTGCATCTCCTGATCCAGCTCCCGCTCCTGTGCCTCCTGCCATGCTGCCTTCTTCACCTCGCGAACCCAGCCTTCCTGCACCACAGAGGTACGACGGCAAGCACAGTGAGTGCCGAGAGTTCCTTACCCAGTGTCAACTCACCTTTGAGCTTCAGCCTACCACCTACACTACGGATCGCCGCAAGATTGCCTTTGTGATCACCTTATTAGCTGGTAAGGCGCGAGCCTGGGCTACTGCTATCTGGCAAAGACAGGGACCTGAGTGCCTTGATTTCCAGCTGTTTTCTGAAGAGATGCTTCGGGTCTTCGATCAGGCGGACATCAGTAGCGACGCAGCCCGAAAGCTCATGTCCATCCGGCAAGGAGGAAGCGTCGCAGATTACGCCATCTCGTTCCGAACGCTCGCAGCAGTAAGTGGATGGAACGAGACTACCCTGGTGTCAGCCTTCCACCATGGTCTGTCTGACCCCATCAAGGATGGTCTGGCCTCTATTGGATGCCCAAGTGACCTCGAAACCCTCATCTCACATGCTATTCGTCTGGACAACAGGATGAGAGAACGCCACCAAGCCTTGAGCCCCCCCAGCCTCCCTACCTCTACCTGGAAACCATCTACCTCCTTCAGTGACTGTCCAGAACCCATGCAAGTGGGTCGTACTCGCCTCTCCGCATCTGAGAGGGAGCGCAGAAGGAGGGACAAGTGCTGCATCTACTATGGCAAGCCTGGTCACTTCCGAGCATCATGTCCCGAACTCTTGGGAAAAGGACCGCCCCATCCAGCCGAGGGAGGGTTGTGACGGGGCCTACCCTCTCTCCCGGACTCCCTGGCCAAGGAATCTACATCCCGGTCTCCATCTCCTGGGGTGAGTCTGTCCACTCTTGTCAAGCTTTGTTAGACTCAGGGGCGGCTGGGAACTTTATGGATATTCACTTCGCCCAAAGCATCAATATTCCGACTGCACCTCTTGAAGTCCCACTGTCTGTGTCTGCCCTCGATGGCCAAGCGTTAGGTGATGGAAGAGTCACCCAAGTTACTTCTCCAGTCTTCCTCCAGTCTCAAGGTCACAAGGAAGAAATATCCCTGCACCTGATTCCTTCACCTGAGTTCCCAGTTATTCTAGGCCTTCCTGGGCTTACTCGCCACAACCCTCGCATAGGCTGGGTAACAAGCCAGGTTGTGGAATGGGGCCCTGCATGCCATGCCTCTTGTCTGCTCTCTAGCTCTCCTGTGTCTCCTGCCGAGCCCCCTGATCTCACCGAGTTATCTCAAGTTCCCACAGAGTACTGGGATCTCAAGGAGGTATTCAGCAAGAGCAGGGCCGCCGTTCTTCCTCCGCACCGGGCCTACGACTGTGCCATCGACTTGCTCCCTGGGACTACCCCTCCTCGTGGCAGACTGTTTTCCCTCTCTCAGCCAGAACGCAAGGCCATGGAGGAATACCTCAAAGACGCCCTGGTCTCTGGGTTCATTCGACCCTCCACCTCACCTGCTGGTGCCGGCTTCTTCTTTGTCAGCAAGAAGGATGGGGGGCTCCGACCATGTATTGACTACAGGGGCCTGAACAAGATCACTGTGCGCAACCGATATCCCCTTCCGCTGATGTCCACTGCTTTCGACTTGCTCCAAGGCGCCACCGTCTTCACCAAGTTGGACCTACGGAACGCATACCACCTCATCCGTATCCGACAGGGAGACGAGTGGAAGACTGCCTTTAACACCCCGTCTGGGCACTACGAATACCAGGTGATGCCCTTCGGACTCACCAACACACCAGCTGTTTTTCAGGCCCTAATCAATGACGTCTTAAGGGACATGATTAACCTGTACGTTTTTGTCTACCTCGACGACATCCTTATCTTTTCCAAGACCATGCAGGAGCACCGCCACCATGTCCGCCAGGTTCTCCAGAGGCTGCTACAGAACAATCTGTTCGCCAAGGCCCAGAAATGCGAATTTCATGTTCCCGAGGTCTCCTTTCTGGGATTTATTGTACGGACAGGCCAACTCCAAATGGACCCTGCCAAGACCCTGGCCGTCCAGGACTGGCCTACTCCCAAGTCCGTTAAGGAGGTTCAGCGGTTCTTAGGATTCGCTAAGTTCTACCGCAAGTTCATCAGGAACTTCAGTTCTGTAGCAGCACCCATGTCAGACCTCACCAAAGGGACAGGTGGATCTTATGGCTGGTCTCCTCAGACGGAAAAGGCGTTCAAAGACCTCAAGGACCGCTTCTGCACGGCACCCATTCTGGTCCTCCCGGACACCTCCCAACCATTCATCGTGGAGGTGGACGCCTCGGACAGTGGTGTTGGCGCGGTGCTCTCTCAACGTTCGGAAGGAAAGCTGCACCCCTGCGCTTACTTCTCCCACCGCCTGAGTCCTGCGGAGTCCCGGTACGATGTGGGGGATCGAGAACTGCTAGCGGTCAAACTGGCCCTTGAGAAGTGGAGGCACTGGCTGGAGGGAGCGCAACATCCATTCCTGGTTTGGACTGACCACAAGAACCTGGAGTACCTCCAGCAAGCCAAGAGACTGAACCCTCGACAGGCTAGGTGGGCCCTGTTTTTCAGTCGGTTTGACTTCACCCTCTCGTACTGCCCCGGCTCCAAGAACACCAAACCTGACGCACTGTCCAGGCTGTTCTCTGCCACTAACAGGGAGAATGAAGTCGGGCCTATTATCCCTGTGTCCCGGATTGTGGCCCCTGTCCGCTGGGGTATTGAGGAGGCTGTCCGACGAGCCCAACGCCAGGACCCCGGTCCTGGGACGGGGCCACCGGGCCTCTTGTATGTCCCACATCAAGCCCGGGCCAAGGTTCTCCAGTGGGGTCACTCTTCCCCTCTCACTGCCCACCCAGGAGCTCGGAGGACCCTGGACTTCCTGAAAAGACGCTTCTGGTGGCCTAACATGGAGATGGAAGTAAGGTCATTTGTCCTGTCCTGTGAGGTTTGCACCAGAACCAAGAACCCACGACAGCGTCCCCAGGGTCTCCTGCATCCTCTGACCATTCCCCGGCGTCCCTGGTCCCACGTGGCAGTCGAGTTCATCACGGGTCTCCCTGAGTCACAAGGTAACATGGTCATTTTGGTCATAGTTGACAGATTCTCCGAGGCCTGCTGCTTCATACCACTGTGCAAACTCCCCTCTGCTCTTGAAACAGCGAAACTTATGTTTAATCATGTCTTCTGAGTCTTTGGTCTCCCACAGGACATCGTCTCAGACCGAGGGCCCCAGTTCTCCTCCCGAGTGTGGCACGGGTTCTGCAAGGTCATCGGGGCCACTGCCAGCCTCTCCTCTGGGTTTCACCCACAGTCCAATGGTCAGACGGAGAGGCTCAACCAGGACCTGGAAACCACCCTGCGAGGCCTGGCTATGGATAACCCGACATCGTGGAGCACCTGGCTGCCATGGGCGGAGTACGCCCACAACACCCTGCAGTCATCGGCCACCAAGCTGTCGCCATTCCAGTGCCAATTCGGGTTCCAGCCACCTCTGTTCCCGGACCAGGAGGAGGATGCGGGGGTGCCCTCGGTCAACCAATATGTGAGACAGTGTCACAAGACCTGGAGCAAGGTCAGGAAGACCCTCATACAGACCTCCAGAACCAACCAGACTCAGGCCAACCGCCATAGAAGACCTGCACACGCTTTCCGCCCTGGGCAGCGGGTTTGGCTGTCCACTAAGGACCTTCCGCTGCGGGTGGAGAACCGCAAGCTTGCTCCTCGCTACATTGGCCCCTTCAAGGTGGTGCGCAGGGTGAACACTGTCTCCTACCGGCTCCAGTTGCCCCGGACTCTGAGGATCAACCCCACTTTCCATGTTTCCCTGTTGTGGCCCGTACTGACGTCTACGTATGCCCCTGCCCCTAGGAACCCCCCACCCCCCCGCATCTTCCAGGGGCAGACGGTGTTCACTGTGCATCGCCTGCTTGACCCCCGCTGGGTCCGCGGCGGGTTGCAATATCTGGTGGACTGGGAGGGCTATGGTCCTGAGGAGCGCTGCTGGGTTCCTGCTCGGGATGTCCTAGATAAAGAACTGTGTCGGGACTTCCATTCGGCCCATCCGGATCGCCCTGGGAACGTCAGGAGACGCTCCTAGAGGGGGGGGTCCTGTTAGGACTAGGACTGTTTTGGCCTCTAGATGCCGCTGTTATTTCCTTTTCGTGTCATGTTTGTTTTGGCCTCTAGAGGGCGCCACTGTTCCTGTGTTTTGTGTTTGTGTTAATTGCCTGTTTAGTCCTGATTATCTTCACCTGTGTTCAATTTAGTTTGTGTATTTATACCCCCTGAGTTCAGTCCTCTTGTCACGGAGTCTTTGTGCTGTTATGTTTATCTCCAGTTTCCTCTGTACTGTGTTCTTTGTTTTGCACTTTGCTTTTCTTTTGGATTTAGTAGTGACTGTGTTTTTGGATCTTCTGAGCTTTTGCATTTTTGCCTTTTCCTTTTTGGACTTTGAACTTTTGGATATTTTATTTTTCCCTTTGTCTTCCCAGTGTTGGATTATACTCTTTGTTTTTTTTTTTTTTGCCCTGGATTGTATATAGTGTATATAGTATAAATAAACCTTTTGATACTTTTTCTACTTCCGCCTCACGCCTCTGCATTTGAGTCATCCCCCTGGTGGCCTAGTGGGGGTTTGCTGGATTATCACACCAACGAACCAGGTTTGAATCCCAGCAAAACCCTAACAATAAACAATGCAGTTGCGCAGTAACCACGCGCCGCTTATCAGATAGAATCACAGATTCTATGGATAGAATAACCCTTCAAAAAAGTGCGACTTGTAGTCCGGTGCGACATATATATGTTTTTTTGGTCTTCATAATGCATTTTTTGGCTGATACGACTTAAACTCCGGAGTGACGTATAGTCCGGAAAATATGGTGCTTCGTTACTGTCCACCTCTGGTGAACAGTATGTAAACAAAGTTCGCTTGTCCCCCAGGTATAGGGTAGCGACGGGTGCTAACATAAATGTGACGTCAGCACAAGGGGTCTTTTAACCCCATCTTCAGTTGTTTTAGCCCAATCATTGAATTGATCCAAGTTTGATCATAATTTTGCCTTCTAAGACACCAATAACAGTAATTTATCAGATTTAGAGTTAAGGATCAAAAATGATATAGCCTGCAGCCATTTTGCTATGATCGCTAACAAGGTTGAATATCTTACATTCTTCAAGTGGTTTTGCCCCATCACTGAATTGAATAAAGTTTGATCGTAATTTAACCTAAGACACTGTGGCAGCGGGGGCGTGGTCAAGCGGCGGTCTGTGAATGGAGGGCGGAGTCAGGGAAGGTAAGTGGCAGAATCACTGCACCTGACGGGAATTAACCTGTGTTTGTGTGTCTTCCCCAGTGACCGCGCCTTATAAGAGGAGAGGGAGAGCAGAGGAAGGGAGCTACTCCCAACCTGGATACTTGTGTGCGTGCATGTGTGTAGTTAAAAGGTGAAAAGCTACAATAAACGAGTTTTTGAGAACTCAGTTCTGGCCTGCCGTGCTTCTGTGCTCCACCCACCTAGAACACTTGCTACAGACACCAATAACAGTTATTTATGATATGAGTGGTTTCAGTTCTGTTGTTTACATGCATGTCAGTTTCATATCAGCAACAAACTCTTGACGTGAAGCGTTTAAGTTCAGCTTTTCATCGTACTTTGGAGGAAGTATATTGCTTGTGTTTGTTTAACATCTGATGTGTGACACGACTGAACATACTAAAGACAAAAGGAATTCAAAATCGCTCCAAATTATTACCGGCAATTATTCACAACAAACGGTAATAAAGATGAGAATTCGACATCATGACGAATTATTACCAGCAAACCAGAATGTGTTTATTAGAATGATCACATCTTTAGAATTTCTTTTGAAAATGCTCTGTTGACCTGCATATATTTAAACATGCAAACCGTTGATTTGATTCAGCTCGCTAGTCAGAGTTTTTTCAACTACTTTAAATTAGTTGAGATAAGTCAAATGAAAAACCCAGTCAAAAACTTCAAGTTGAAACTTTCCTTTAAACAAGAGTGCTCTAATGCCCCTTTTCCACCAAAGCAGTTCCAGGGCTGGTTCGGGGCCAGTGCTTAGTTTGGAACCGGGTTTTCTGTTTCCACTGACAAAGAACTGGCTCTGGGCCAGAAAAACCGGTTCCAGGCTAGCACCAACTATTTGCTGGGCCAGAGGAAAGAACCGCTTACGTCAGCGGGGGGGCGGAGTTGTTAAGACCAACAACAATAACAAGACCGCGAAAGATCGCCATTTTTAAGCGACGAGAAGCAGCAGCTGTACAAACGCGAAGTCATCCATTATTATTATTGATGTTGCTGCTGACATGACATGACATTGCCATATTTGCCAACAACAGCACATACCTACAGTCACTGCTAACAGCTTATCATCAACTCTCAAAGAGGATGGGCCTTTCAATTAACACCGATAAGACTGAATCTATGAGTATTGGTGACCAGTGTGACTTCTTCATTGATGGTTGCAAGATCAAGAGGGTACTCCGTTTTAAATACCTTGGAAGCTACTTAGCAAGTGACTGTAGATTAGATGAGGAACTTGCTGCTAGAATTCAAGCAGCCTCATGTGCCATGGGAAGACTAAGAGATAGGGTATTCGACTGCAGAGACCTCACTGTTGAAACTAAACTCAATGTATACAACCAGTGCATTATGTCACTACTTCTCTATGCTACTGAAACGTGGACCTTATATTATCATCAAATCAAGCTTCTCAGAACGGTCCAACAAAGACACCTTAGATCCATCCTAGGTATAAAATGGAGCGACTACATTACTAATGACGAGGTACTGGCTCGTGCCAAAACTGCTGACATAGAAACTACATTAGTTAAAAACAGACTTCGATGGTTAGGTCATGTAATACGCCTCCCAGATGAAAGACCTGTAAAAATTCTTCTTTTTGGAGAACTTGCCGAGGGAACAAGGAAAGTTGGTCATCCTTTTCTCAGATATAAAGACACATTAAAGTCGATACTCAATCGTGCTGGAGTCCTGGACTCATGGTATAACAAGACGAATGATAGATTAGAGTGGCGCAAGCTTATAGAAGAAATCAGTTTATTTCTGGATCATGATCGTAAAGAAGCTAACATTCAGAAGAGACAAAAACGAAAAACAAGGACTGTTAAATGTACATGAAATATCTTTGTGACGTTATCTTTACCAACTATCGAATTCATATACATAATTTGTAAATACCCGTGTCGGGTGTAAGGCGTATATATGCTGCTGCTTCTTCCGTGTTGTTTTTGCTTCGATATTCGCGCCAAGGTTTATGCAAACGTAGTGACATAATTGACGTATACAACGACGTAATGACGTATACAACGTCGTAACTGACGTATACAGCGACATAATGACGTGGCTTCCCTTAGCACCGCGAGCTATGGAAAAGCAAGCTGGTTCTCAGCTGGCTCGCAAATTGAACAAGTTGTAAACCAGCACCAGCACTGGCCCCGAACCAGCCCTGGAACTGATTTGGTGGAAAAGCGGTATAAGAGCACAATATCCCCCACTGGCAACTATGTCTATGCTGCAAGTGCTTAAAGTGCATATCACGGGTAAATTCAGGAGCAAGATCAATGTAATTCTATTTTATATTAAACTTTGGTCAAATATCTGTCACATTTTGCATTTTGTGCAATTTTTTTTTACCTTGCGCGATCCCAGAAAAATTCAGTTGAAATCAAGCCATCTGAGGCGAATTTATCCGCCTGTGAAAAAACTTGGCATTTGGATTTCCCGGGAAACATTGATTTTCGTGACGTCGTGTGCGGGACGCCTCCCTCTGAATCCTACGGTACGTCAGCGCTGGTTTGTTTATGAGAAAACGACCTGGTGGTTTTCTGCAAATTTCTTCAATGTTATAGTGTAATTATTAAAATGGTTAACAGATGTATCGTAGGAGGGTGTAGCAACACCAATCTTGATAGGATTAGTACTCATCATTTTCCAAAAGACCAAACAATGAGAGAGAAATGGGAGCGCTTGGTCTACACAGGCTGTGCACTGAAACCGTGCAAAGCTCTCGCAGCCTGCTGGCGCTTCTGCAGGTAACGTCACGAATCTGGCTCCAGACTCCCTTGGGATTTTTCCATACACGTTTTGTTATTTTATTTTTCTGCTGTAGACAGATAGCCTTATGCAAAATTACCCTTCTAGATGAGTGTGTAAAGGAACATACTTTCATATATTAAAAAAAAAAATGAAACTGGTCCAGGATATGCACTTTAATACACCCTCATGAAATTGTCAGAGTACAAGTTTGGTAATCAAGGGCCATAACTACGGTAAAACGCGACTGAATTGAACGAAATTGCAATATGCGTATTACTGACATATAACAAAGAATTCTGTCAAGTTTCCTGAAATTCCTCCAAAAATTGTGAGAGGAGTTGATTTCAGAAGGTGAGTACCGTTCCCAGGACAGGCGGACAGACATCGCCACGACATAATCCTCCTTCGGGCCTTTTGGCCAGCGGGGGATGATAAAAATAATAATAAAAAAGCTCTGTTCTCTTTAAATCTAGAATGATCAAACAGAGACACGTTTGATCAACTTTATTCACATTTAAACATGGTGCTAAACCACATGAAGATTGGGCTAAACTACAGGATACCTATAACAGAGATTACAAGGAAATATGATTCCTGAATGTTTCACACTAAAACCTCTAAAAAAAAATATATATATGCCACTTTCTAACATAAAGGAGTTTATTAGGCGAGTAAGTATCTCACAAGTAATAATAATTAAAAAAAAGAAAAAGAAATGCTTATTTTTATGCTTCGGATCACATCTTTTGTTTTAATTTCAATGGAAAACAAAAGGACAAAATACATAATGCAAGTTTCAAACCAGCGTTTTGTTATTAATCAACTTATAAACTTGATCTTGACCTCATTTTAAAAGGGCTTTTCAAGCTCTTTCTATTCTGTGTGTATTAGTTGGTTTTTTCTGCTGTTTTAAAGTTAATTCTTCATTTTTTCCCCTTCACAGACTAGCAGCAAAGCCTGACAGAGCATAATGGGATAAGAATAATATTTATTAGTATTAATATACAGTATTCGTTTTAAATATATTACATTTTCTGCCCTCTTATTGCAGACTCAGAAGCTGCAACTGTTTCGCCACGTGTTTATGAACACCTTTAACACATCACTGTTTAGGTTTGTGTCAAAAGTTTGGCGAATGTCCAAGTCTGAAATTTAAAATAACATAATGTAGATACGAGGGTGTGACTATCCATAATAATAATAATAATAATAATAATAATAATAATAATAATAAATACGCGTTATTTAACACTAAATCAGCCTATATGGTGGATTAATGTCGGTTACAAACAATAAAACCGGCTTTAGCAAACATTTTACTTTAACACAAGCATAGAAACAAGACTTTTAACCTGCCCACTGTTTTTTTTTTTACTTTCACAATTCATGTTTAATTGCTCTTACCATCACTCGGTCCCTTGTATTGTAAATTGGCCAGAAATGAGAATTACATCACACAACATATTTAAAAAAAATATAAATAAAAAAAAGTTGAACAAATCCTTTAGCACTAAAATCTCTTGGGCGCACCTCTATTCTCTAAATAAGCCCCTCCTTTTTTTTTTTTTTTGAAATGGAATATTCAAAGTAACAGAATGGGCTTCGCCCCTCCTCCAGGCCATGTGGATAAACACAAACAGCTGGCGCCTACAACTGAATCAGTCGAATAGAGTAACTTCACGATTCGATCCAACCCATAGATATACATAGAAGACTAGATGCCTCGTCCCAGTTGCCCGTCAACGAAGTCGAACGTCATCTTACCTCAGACAGCTGGCTTACCCATTCCACTGTGTTGGTAGCGATATGTACTTTTCAGATGACCGTAACCTCCTCAAATTTCAATCGATATTCAAACGGTTTGGTTTGTTATTTATATATATATATATATATATATATATATATATATATATATATATATATATATATATATAAACGGAAGTATGTATTTATGATATTAATGATGAATAATCATTTTATGTTTAAAAAAAAATACATGCTGAAATTCCTATGCTGTGAGAAGCCTAACACTGCATACTTATGGATAACTGCGGCCTTAGGACAAATAACCATACAATTTATTTCCAATTTTTAGTGAAAATATTTTTACATGTGATAGGGCCGTAGGGGAAGCTAAAGTTAAATAAACAGCTTACTCACTTCTGAAACTTCAGAAATACTTCATCCACCTCAAAAACCTAATGCACTCACAGCATAGCATAATAACAAATGCAAACTCACAGCATAGCATAATAACAAATGCACTGCCTGAGTAGGTAATAGTATAAAACAGTGACAGCGACTCACGGTAGTTTGTTACCAAAAAAAGCATTTAATTAATCACATGTGGTTATACTTCCAAGGATAAAAAGATATCTTTACATTTACAAAAAGAACATTCAAAGCTGATTATCATGCATGGGCGTCGCCACCATTGAATGTGAAGGGGACATGTCCCCCTCACATTTCATAACTCTTCGTTTGGACCCCCCATTTAACATAAAATATTGGCCCTTTTCCACTACCCTTTTTCAGCTCACTTCAGCTCGCTTCAGCCCGACACGGCTCGCGTTTCGACTACCAAAAACCAGCACGACTCAGCTCATTTCAGCCCTGCTTAGCCCCTAAAACTCGCACCGTTTTGGAGTGGGGCTGAAGCGAGCCAAGCCGTGCCGAGTGGGGCTGGGGGCGTGAGCAGACACTCCCCTGTGCACTGATTGGTGAGGAGGAGTGTCCTCACATGCCCACACACGCCCCGCGAGCGCGCTGGGATCTGTAAACACCGCAAACCCGGAAGAAGGAGAATTACGAATTACGAGAATTTTTGAAGCCTTATGCACCTCGCCTCATCTATACGCTCTTGCCAGTATCTGTCCGCGTTGTCGGTGACAACAAGCCACAGCACCAAGACCAGCAACACTAACGACTCCATGTCCTCCATGTTTATTGTTTACTATTCGGGTCGTGAGACTACCGCTTAAAAGCTCACTGAATCAGTGACATACAGAGCATCGTGGACGAGTTCGCGGAGCGCAAGGCTCGTCGTATGCCCTTCAAATAATGCGCGCAGTAGGCTATTGATGTTTTATTATGAGCCATGTACAGTATGTCGCCTAATGTTTTTTTGTTTCTGAGTTACATGTTCGTTTGAAGGACTTGATGTACTAAATAACATAGTTGCACCCCGTAGTGTTGAAATTGGTAAACACAGTGCATTCAGTGAGGTTTGCACCGCCCTCCTTTTATTTCTGACTCTTCCTGTCACCGTTGCAACCTCTGAGCGCTCATTCGTATGCCCTTCAAATAATGTGCGCAGTATAGGCTATTGATGTTTTATTATGAGCCATGTACAGTATCCTAATGTTTTTTGTTTCTGAGTTACATGTTCGTTTGAAGGACTTGATGTACTAAATAACATAGTTGCACCCGGTAGTGTTGAAATTGGTAAACACCGCAGTTGCGGACATTTTGTAGCCTAAAATGATGTTATGATAAGCTTTAATAAAGGGCCCGGTCATTTGCCCCGCCCCCGGCCCGGCTCTGACTTGTTCCGCCACTGTCACTGATGTCACTGTTTGCGCTGCTTTACGACATCACGTGACGTCCACCCACTTTCGCTAACTCCACCCAATGTGTCCACCCACTTCCAGCCAGCACGGTTCAGCGCGGTTGTAGTCGAAATGCAACTCCAACAGCCCCGCTCAGCTCGACTCGGCACGGCACGGCTCAGCCGCGTTTGTAGTGGAAAAGCGGCATATGAGTTCACCCAGCGCCGTTTCTATTGCTTCGTGAAAGAATCCATTCCACTTGATCGATAAGAGAATACACAGAGCACTGAAAATCCACTCCGGGTTTTCCGGGCGCTCCCTACAACAGCTCACGCCGCGCGAGTGAAGTGAATGAGGGGACATGGTGAATAAAAAAATAACAAAGCGTGGGAACGACTTATAATGCGCGCGCACGAGTTATAACCCGTGCGCACGCTTTGCGTTAAGGCGTGCGCTCGGGTTGTTAAAAGTGAGGGGACGAGTTACAAATCGTTCCCTCGCTTTCATTAGGGCGTGCGCTCGAGTTATAAAGGCGTGCGCACGGGTTATTAAAAAGTGAGGGAACGTCTTAAAACGCGTTCCCTCGGTTTATATCCAAGGCGTAGGAATGATATCCTATGTCGTTCCCTCGACTTATTAAAATATGCCAACAATATCCTTGTTTTCGTTTATCTCGTTGCCTACACACACACACACAGGCTGTAGCTCACCATGGTAGCTCCGGAAATACTAGACACTATTTCATTATATTTTAGTATTGGACTCAGATACACAGAAATCCTCGATGCACTTGCATCCCAACATGGCTTTATTATAAGTCTGAGACACCTCAAGAGAGTTTAGGTCAGAAAAACTACGACGGCGAAGCCCATTCTCTCTCAGAACTCTCTTGAGGTGTCTCAGACTTATAATAAAGCCATGTTGGGATGCAAGTGCATCGAGGATTTCTGTGTATCTGAGTCCAATACTAATGAAATAGCGTCTAGTATATCTCGTGCACACGCCTTATAAGTCGTTCCCACGCTTTGTTATTTTTTTATTCACCATGTCCCCTCTACGGCTCCGTAGGGGGGGAATCTCAGCGCGAGCACAGAAATGTTGGTGCAGCTGCTGGAAAGTGGAGGCGGTGACGTCAGCCCCATTGCAACCTCACAATGTCTAGCTTTTGCTAAAACCTTATTCTTTTGTTATGTGTCCTCAAAATTAACCCTAGGCCACGTTAAATTAATGTTCAACTAAACAATGAAATAAGCTTAGCCTAATGCGGTATTCTTGGTTGATGATGAATTGTTTGCAGTATTTGCTCCCTCCCCAGACACATAAGGACATTCTTTACAAAGAAGCGGAAAGTCAGTCAGAATTTCCCCACAGGACAACATTTCCCCACAATGGAAATGTTAGTTCAGTTAGCTGGTTAGTCAATAGGGTTGCCACCTGTGTCTGACAAAAATCCTGGACATTTCGACCATCCAATCGACCTTTTTGCTTGTAAGCAACGGCGCCCTTCGCACATCTAACCCAAGACAAAAATCGCCCTTCAATGCTGAAATTGTATTGCTCTAATTAGTAAAAATGACGCTTTTGCTAGTTATTTGTTTAGTTAATTGCTTTACATAATATAGCAGGTCTTCATTATTTTGGTTTATTTCCAACAGTTTTTGGTTGTGGACACCTGGGGGCAGTAGTGGGCACAGGTAAAAGGGGAATACATACTGTAATTAAATTCTGTTTGTTTGCTTATGTGGAATAAAAATAAATAATCTAATTTTTCATTGTATCTAAGAATACCTGAATGTAGCAATGTAAGGTGTAGTGTCAAACAGCTTACCTGATTGCTTAGAGTGTGGTGTGTGCTTTGCTTGTGCTTGCCTGTGCCTCTGCTGCTCTTGGCTAAACAAATACATAGGAGGACATGTAACTGATATAACTGGGCACATACAGGAGTATGTACTACACTATTTCATTTAATTCACCAAAACCTTACCTAATCTTCCATTTATATTTGGTGTTTTTCTTTGCTGCTGCTATGAGTCCTGGCTGATTTTCAATGAATGTCTTGAACTCAGTACAGGACAACTGAAAGTTTAGCCTGACTTGAAGCTCAGCCTTCACCATTGCAACAGAGAGTCTGTTTCTTTTATCAGTCCAAGCATCCTCCATTGCCCCTTTTCCACCAAAGCAGTTCCAGGGCTGGTTCAGGGCCAGTGCTTAGTTTGGAACCGGGTTTTCTGTTTCCACTGACAAAGAACTGGCTCTGGGGCCAGAAAAACCGGTTCCAGGCTAGCACCAAATCTCTGCTGGGCCAGAGTAAAGAACCGCTTACGTCAGCAGGGGGGCGGAGTTGTTAAGACCAACAACAATAAAAAAGACCACGAAAGATCGCCATTTTTAGGCGATGAGAAGCAGCAGCTCTACAAACGCAAAGTCATCCATTATTATTATTATTGTTGTTGTTGTTGCTGCTGCTTCTTCTGTGTTGTTTTTGCTTTGATATTCGCGCCAAGGTTTATGCAAATGTAGCGCCGTAACTGACGTATACAGCGACGTAAGTGACGTATACAGCGACGTAATTACGTATTCAGCGACGTAATGACGTGGCTCCGCTTAGCACGGCGAGCTTGGAAAAGCAAACTGGTTCTCAGCTGGCTCGCAAGTTGAAATACACATTTTGCCCATTATGTACAAAAAAACGGGACATTCAGTGTCCCGGATTTTTTTTTTTTTTTCCAGGACAGACCATGAAAATCCGGGACAATCAGGAAAAACCGGGACAGGTGGCAACACTATTAGTCAATGTTAGGAGATGTATCAGCTAGCTTAACGTTAGCTATCATTTAATTCAAACCCAGTAGACCTGCCTTACTGTAATGCCAAGAATGAGGTCAAGTCTGCTCTGATGATATTTATTGATTCCTTGTTTTGTTTGGTCTTTGGCAGTTTTCTGGAAAGTAAGATGGGAAATCAGTGTATGGGGAAGGAATAGTAGAGAGGAAAGCGATGGAGAGAGATGGATGTTATTCCAGGTGGATTGTGAAGGAAAGGGGGATAAAAGTTATGAAGTGGTAGAAATTGTGGTGGCACCAATATAAGAAGGAGTTATATCTATAAATCTATTTGTTATACTAATCTGTAAATGCTACTGTAGTACCATCATTGCATGTAGGTTGACAAAACTGCACTTGTTCATTGTGTGAAGTTATTTTTTGTGTCATTGCTTGACACAGTGTAATTTTGTGTTATGAAGACTGCATGATGCCATGCCATTTTTGTTATGAGTATCGCTAAATCGGAAAAAAGTAAAATGCACCCACTAAAGTCACTCTTGGTGGTGAACAAAATTGCACCTGTTCATTGTGTGAAGTTATTTTTTATGCGTCACAGTTGCTTGACACAGTGTGATTTTGTGTTATGAAGTTTGCATGATGCCATGTCATGCCTGGTCATTGTGTGAAATTATGAATATTCTTATTTTTAAACATACAGTTGAGTGTCACTATTGCTTGGCCCAGTGGCATGTTGTGTTACATCTAAAACTAAATAGAAAACACAAAATAAAAAGTAAAATGCACCCATAAAGTCATTGTTGGTGATAAATTGTGTCACATTCATCTCATTATCTTAGGCGTAGCGGTGGGTTTAAAAACAGGCTGATGAATGTATGGACTAGTTGAATGAGGACTTATTGTTGAGTCTCTAAAATAGTCATTGAATTAAGTGACTTTTGTAGGTAAAATTAGGTGTTTAACAACCTGTTAAAAATACACCAGAATGCAGGAAATGGCCCCTAATTAATTACAAATTTTCTGGCGGAGGACCCCCCGCCAGTGTGTCCCCCCCACATTAAAAATGCTTCTGACGCCCCTGTTATCATGTCAAAGTCAATATATGTTAGCACAGAAGATTGAAATTTCATTTGACTAGGCTCCAATGTGCAGTTAAAATAAAACTAAACATACTGATAAACATCTACAATTAAAACACACACAGACACACACATCATCTTGTCATCAAAGTCAGTACTTTGATTTCCTGTAATTCATAATGTGAGTGCTGCGCTGTGCTTGCGCAGAAGTCTGGCATCTCGTCACAGTCAGTAATTTAATTTCCTCTAGAAATCATAATGTAAGTTGTTTTAAATTAACCAACCCGAAAATGAAAACCATGTGCAAGTGCAACTTCAGTTATTGAAAATATTATCTCATGACCTTCCATGTAAAATTACTTGGTATATCTATGATCCAACCGTTTACGTGAGTCGAACCATCAGAGATTTGATTCACAAATATTGTGTCGACTAGTCTAAAATTTGCGCGTGGCCGTGATACTCGTGCACGCACACGCATTTTGATGTGAATAATATGCGCCGGCTCAAACCATGGCCAGTGTTGCCAGATTGGGCAGTTTTGAATTTTACTTTGCGGGCAAAAAAATGGCTTGGGCTGGTTGACAAAAATTGGGCGGGTTTGACGTTAGTTCGGCGGGTTTTTTATCAGATGTTTATAAATATTTCACACCAACGTTCTGTGTGAGAATTCTGCCAGAGACACTTATATAGCCTTAGAAGGACTTTGATGCAGCACATTCTATGTACTATCTACGTCCACTAGTCTACATCCAATCCAATCCATATTAAACACTCCCATGACCCAATCAGAGATCGTGGGCATCACACGACATACCCCTTTTCCACCAAATCAGTTCCAGGGCTGGTTCGGGGCTGGTGCTGGTGCTGGTTCACAACTCGTTCAACTTGCGAGCCAGCTGAGAACCAGTTTGCTTTTCCATAGCTCGGGGTGCTAAGGGGAGCCACGTCAGTTACGTCGCTGTATACGTCAGTTACGTCACTACGTTTGCATAAACCTTGGCGCGAACATCGAAGCAACAACAACACGGAGGAGAAGAAGCAACAACAACAGTAATAATAATGGATGACTTCGCGTTTGTACAGCTGCTGCTTCTCGTCGCTTAAAAATGGCGACCTTTCGTGGTCTTGCTATTGTTGTTGGTCTTAACAACCCCCCGCTGACATAAGCGGTTCTTTCCTCTGGCCCAGCAGAGAGTTGGTGCTAGCCTGGAACCGGTTTTTCTGGCCCCAGAGCCAGTTCTTTGTCAGTGGAAACAGAAAACCCGGTTCCAAACTAAGCACTGGCCCCGAACCAGCTCTGGAACTGCTTTGGTGGAAAAGGGGCAACAGTGCAGTTATACCCCTCTTCCACCAAATCAGTTCCAGGGCTGGTTCGGGGCCAGTGCTGGTGCTGGTTCACAACTCGTTCAACTTGCGAGTCAGCTGAGAACCAGTTTGCTGTTCCATAGCTCGGGGTGCTAAGGAAAGCCACATCAGTTACGTCGCTGTATACGTCAGTTACGTCGCTGTATACGTCAGTTACGTCGCTGTATACGTCAGTTACGTCGCTGTATACGTCAGTTACGTCACTGCGTTTGCATAAACCTTGGCGCGAACATCGAAGCAACAACAACACAGAGAAGAAGAAGCAACAACAACAACAATAATAATGGATGACTTTGCGTTTGTACAGCTGCTGCTTCTCGTCACTTAAAAATGGCGACCTTTCGCGGGCTTGCTATTGTTGTTGGTCTTAACAACCCCCCCCCCGCTGACATTAGCGGTTCTTTCCTGTGGCCCAGCAGAGAGTTGGTGCTAGCCTGGAACTGTTTTTTTGGCCCCAGAGCCAGTTCTTTGTCAGTGGAAACAGAAAACCCGGTTCCAAACTAAGCGCTCGCCCCGAACCAGCCCTGGAACTGCTTTGGTGGAAAAGGGGCAACAGTGCAGTTAGTGAATGACGACTAGTCAAGATGCCAAAGTGGGCAAAATACAAAAAAAAAAAAGTACAGTATCAGGATAACAGATGAAGAAAATACATGGATGTAGACAAAAATTAATTAAGCAGAATAACTAGGTCTATAAAATTAATAAAACAAACAGGATAAATAAAAAGATAAATAAATAAAAAATAAATAACCTCAGCAATGCAGATGTTAGATATGCATAGTAGCCTAACATAGCCTACATAATATTATGCGTGTGCGTCACCTACTGGTGCATGTAGGATTCAGAACACAGCAGATGATTGCAAAGTTATAATCTGATTCAACCATACGTAGCCTAGTACCAGACAGCAGATTTTTCACCTCCAGCACTGATGGTCTCATGTTGCCATTTAGAAGTTGTTTATAATAATAATAATAATAATAACAACAACAATGTAAAATTTATATAGCACCTTTCAAGAAACCCAAGGACGCTTTACAATAATAGAACAAAGAAAGAAAAAGAAAATAAATAAATAATAAATAAATAAATAAAAAGTAAAAAGTCCACCAAGTAGGTGTCAGGATGTAATTCCCGTGGTGTAGCGGCCACAGTCCCACCAAAAGGTGCACGAAAACAAGTCCCATATCTCCAGCACCGCTGCCGTATCGCCGTCAGCAGCATCGCTCGAACACCACGTCATGGATCCACAAAGCGAGCAGAGAAGCTCCGCCACATAGAGCACTGGTGTGTCCCAAACCGCCTGCACAGCCACCGCGACACCACCAAGCAACATCGCTCGGAACATCACGCCAAGCGTTAAAGCGCAGAGCGCTGGACAACCATGATGTAAATTGAGCAACGAGCTCACTGCAGTCCAGAGCTGGGAGCACAGGCATCGCCCACAGCGAACCAAGGCCTGGAGGGAACCAACGCCCAAAACTAGGTCCGGAGCTACATCACAACCGGTGGAGAAAACACTCAAACAAACATCAAACTACACAAACACACAGAAAAAAAATAGAAAAAGAAATAAAACAAAAAAGCATTGTTGTTCGATTTACAAATAGTATACTGGTCTTTAGCTGCATATTTTTACTTTACAAGATAGGCATCAAGTACATTTTACATTTTGGGCAATTTTAAGTGCATTTTGGCGGGTTTTGAACATATTTTGGGCTGGAAAACATCAGCAGTATCTGGCAACACTGACCATGGCTCAGACAGGTACTTTTATCATTTTGTAGAAGCTCACTTTTATCAACATTTCAAAGAATAATCAAGTATTTTCTTGTTATCTACATGTACTTCTATCACAATTCAGTTAAAGTAATAAAATCAGACAACAGATGTGATGATAGGGAATAGGCTAATAGCCTAAATTTCAACTGATTTATTTCACCTTTGTGAAAACGGCAAGAAAATGCATTGCTTGCATATTAACATCAACATTTTATGCGATGAACTTTTTTTTTAAACAATAGCCTATGCATCGTAACAGGAACGAGTGCATGAGCCTAATTGTTGTCACCTCCGAACCTTTACCCAAAATGCCTCTGTTTAATCTTAACCAGTGTAGGCTATTAACTATTTTGAAAACGTGAACCCTGAGTTGACAACAGCATCAAACAAGTCAAGACAATCTGTGATACAGATTTGAAACAGATGAAATACAACAAAAAATGTTTCAGAAACACAGCCACCCAACCCACCCACCCTAAAGAAGATACCATTTTATTGCATGTATTTACACGATGAGTGAATTTGCTCCAGTAGCGCTTTATTGCCCGAGAGCCTGCTGTGAAACTGTGAGCAAGTATCGTCGAAATTGGTCCTGGTAATGAGCAAGTCTTTGAGAGTAGGCATGGTCATGTGATTCCTCTCGTCAGTCCAGGTGTTCCTCATGAGTGAAAATATTCGCTCAACTGGAGCATTGGTGCCAGGTAGGCACATGGCAAACTGGCAAAGCTGGCTGACATTGCTGTAAGGAATCTCCCTACTCTTGAAGTGCACGAACATCTCCGCCCAGCAGTCAACCATTGGCTTGCCATCAGCACTCCACTGAGCCACCTTCTCAGTGGTATATAGCCGCACAGATGACGTCTCGTCAAACAGCTGGGTCTCGTCAATGTGACATTGATGCAATCTTGATGACACGTACTGGAGGGACACGTACTCATGCCATTGAGGGACAGTGTTGAGGAGAGTCCAGGAGAGGACTTCTATCTCCTTAAACGGAGCTCCCCATTCCTTCAAGTATGAAATACCGTACAACACTCGTAAAAGGCGCAGACGGTGTTGCGAAATTCCGCTGCCTTTCATGGATCATCAAGGGCGCTCAGAAGATTCTTCACCTATAAAAGCAAATAATTTCCCAATTTTCCAAATTATTAACAAATAAATAAGTTTCAAATCACTTTATTGGCTAATGTTTCATGTTTATTTCCACACACTATGTATAACCTAAGCCTAATGTTAGGGCAAAGTAGGAAGAATTATGCTTTATGGAGATGCTGACAAACCTTATGGAGATGCTGATTTCATTCATCCAGCAGGACTTGGCACCTGCCCACACTGCCAAAAGTAGCCTAATACCTGGTTAAATTACAATATTCTAATTTTGTGAGATGCTGAATTTGGGATATTCTTTAGCTGTAAGCCATATCAAAATTAGCACAAATAGGCTCATGGCTAGAAATATTTCACTTACTGTCTAAAAACTTATCTTTTTTTCCTTAGCCTTTACTCCCTGATCATTTTCCTCTTTTATTTTAACTGCTCAGCCTTCAATTTGATTTCATTATTGTATTCTGTACAAAGATGGTATAGTGTAGGCCTATGTTTAAATTATATTTTCCTGCAGGGGGGGGCAGATGTCTTTGGGCTTTCACACTTACCTTGAGACCTGTGAACACAGCCAACTTTCTCTCCTGCAGTTTGCCTTGCAGGTTGCACAGGTGATGGGCCGAGTGCGCGGCTGTGTTTTTCTGCTTGTCCAGTGCCTTGACAGTATCGTTGAACAACGACAGCTGATCGTGCAGAAACCACATCCAGGCCTCATTAAGCGGGTTCTGTAAGAATTCAGCGATCGCCACAGGTGGTCTGTCTTGAGAGGAGAAGTAGGACTTGCAGTGCAGGATAAAGCTTCAGCATTCTTTCGACAGCCGGACCTAGGGACAGCCACCGCGTCTTACTTGTCCCAAAGATCGTTGCGTACTCAAGCTCAACAAAGTCGCAGAGCTCTTTTAATTGCTCAGTTCGGACAGTAAAGATGTGGAAATGTCCAAAAACTTTCACAATAAAGCTCTCGATGTCACAGGGAAGGGTATCTGCAGCAGTTTGGAGAGCATTGTGAGCAATGTGTGCAGCACAGTCCACTCCCACTAACTCATTGGTGGAGGCCTCGTTTAATTTGAAAAAAAAAACATTGTTCACGCCAACCCTAGCTCTCCCACCAAAGTTGGTGTTGTCAGCACAGAACCCAACAACATTGTCAAGCAGGTTAAAAGCAGGCCCTTGGTGCAGTCCATGGACCTGAAACTTTGGTTGTGGTTCACCAAATGATAGGCAAAAGTACCCTCCTCAGCAGCCCGTTTGAGTTCAGCACTGCCAGCGCTAACTTTACTGAAGTAAGTGACCACACTGCTAGCCCCTGCCTCTACCCACTGCTTGTGCTTCGCTGTTTTGAGGTGGTCTTTAACATCAGCCCTACCACCATAAGCAATGGAGAAGGAGCACTTACAGTGTGTGCAGTAAGCTTCATGTTCAGCACCCTGGACTTCTCGGAGAAAGGGGTAAGCAACCTGCAAATCTTTTGAAAATGAACATTTTCTCTTCGGCATTGCCGCGTAGTAGTTGACAGCCGCTAGCGAAAAAACCATTATAACGCGGCCTCTATATTGCAACATTGTACAAATAGATACATTGTAAGGTTGACTGCGCACAAACGCACATTGATGCTGAATTGCTAGAAGCTTTATTGACATCTCGTTGGCTATATATGATCGCTGTAACCGGGACAGTTTATTAGTGTTTGGTGTAAACCGGGACATTTCAGCGTCCCGATGGACCTTTGTCGGGACTGGGGACACGCAATTCAAAATTGGGACTGTCCCAGTCAAACCAGGACGTCTGGTCACATTACATTTACTGTTTCATATTACAATATTGTTATGATACAGGAAGGGACAGAGCAGGCTGTACTTCCTGAGGAGGCTGCGGTCCTTTAACATCTACAGGAAACTCCTGTGAATGTTCTATCAGTCTGTGGTCACCAGTGCCCTGTTTTACACCGTGGTGTGCTGGGGGTGCAGCACATCCAAGGAGGACACATCCAGGCTGGACAAACTGATCAGGCGGGCCGGCTCTGTGGTCGGCATGAAGCTGGACTCTCTGGTTATGGTGGCAGAGAAGAGGACTATGGACAAACTACTGAACATCATGGACGATGCCAGTCACCCTCTGCACACCATCATCAGCAACCAGAGCAGCCTGTTCAGTGACAGAATGCTCCTTCCCAAGTGCAGGATGAACAGACTTAAAAACTCCTTTGTCCCTCACGCCATCAGACTGTATAACTCCTCTCTGGGGGGGAGGAGGGGTAACAGGAGGACAGAGGACGGGAAGGAGCAGTAGCCTAGCCTAACAATAAGCAATACTGGACAATGAGCAATATAATGTGCAATATAAAGTGCAATATCTCTCCTGCTGCCCCTCCCCTCCCTCTCTTCCCCATATCTTATTCTTTTTATATTTGAAAATGTAAATACTTAATTTAATTTATCTAGAAGATTTTTTCTATTCTCTGTTTATCCTGCAATTATGCTGCTGGAATCTTAATTTCCTTGAGGGAACCCTCCCAAAGGGATCAATAAAGTTCTATCTAATCTAATCTAACGTAATCTAATCTATGAAAAGGCTCACCCTTCCCAGAATGCTCTGTGCCAAGTAGTGAGTCACCATGGATATTCAAACAATCCCAAGCCATCGATAATAAACTGTAACATGAAATTGAAGACAGTTTGTCAAAGTAGATATATTTTAAATTCTTTAGACTGATTTGTTCAGTTTTGGGCGGCATGGTGGTGTAGTGGTTAGTGCTGTCACCTCACAGCAAGAAGGTCCTGGGTTCGAGCCCAGCGGCCAGCGAGGGCCTTTCTGCTTGGAGTTTGTATGGTGTCTGCGTGGGTTTCCTCTGGTTCCCCCCACAGTCCAAAGACTTGCAGGTTAGGTGAATTGATGGCTCTAAATTGACCGTAGGTGTGAATTGTTAGGGTATTGCTGGGATTCGAACCTGGTTCGTTGGTGTGATAATCCAGCAAACCCCCACTAGGCCACCAGGGGAATGACTCAAATGCAGAGGCGTGAGGCGGAAGTAGAAAAAGAATCAAAAGGTTTATTTAAACTATATACACTATATACAGGGCAAAACAAAAGACAAAAAAAAAACCAAAGAGTATAATCCAAAAGAAAAGCAAAGTGCAAAAATTCAAAAGCTAAGAAGATCAAAAAACACAGTACAAAGGAAACTGGAGATAAACATAACAGCACAAAGACTCCGTGACAAGAGGACTGAACTCAGGGGTATAAATAGACAAACTAATTAAGGACACAGGTGAAGATAATTAGGCAATTAACACAAACACAAAACACAGGAACAGTGGCGGCCTCTAGAGGCCAAAATAAACATGACATGAAAAGGAAATAACAGCGGCCTCTAGAGGCCAAAACAGTCCTAGTCCTAACAGGACCCCCCCCTCTAGGAGCGTCTCCTGACGTTCCCAGGGCGATCCGGATGGGCCGAATGGAAGTCCCGACATAGTTCTTTATCAAGGACATCCCGAGCAGGAACCCAGCAGCGCTCCTCAGGACCATAGCCCTCCCAGTCCACCAGATATTGCAACCCGCCGCGGACCCGGCGGGAGTCAAGCAGGCGATTCACAGTGAACACAGTCTGCCCCTGGAATATGCGGGGGGGTGGGGGGTTCCTAGGGGCAGGGGCATACGTAGACGTCAGTACGGGCCGTAACAGGGAAACATGGAAAGTGGGGTTGATCCTCAGAGTCCGGGGCAACTGGAGCCGGTAGGAGACAGGGTTCACCCTGCGCACCACCTTGAAGGGGCCAATGTAGCGAGGAGCAAGCTTGCGGTTCTCCACCCGCAGTGGAAGGTCCTTAGTGGACAGCCAAACACGCTGCCCAGGGCGGAAAGCGTGTGCAGGTCTTCTATGGCGGTTGGCCTGAGTCTGGTTGGTTCTGGAGGTCTGTATGAGGGTCTTCCTGACCTTGATCCAGGTCTTGCGACACCGTCTCACATATTGGTTGACCGAGGGCACCCCCGCGTCCTCCTCCTGGTCCGGGAACAGAGGTGGCTGGAACCCGAATTGGCACTGGAATGGCGACAGCTTGGTGGCCGATGACTGCAGGGTGTTGTGGGCGTACTCCGCCCATGGCAGCCAGGTGCTCCACGATGTCGGGTTATCCATAGCCAGGCCTCGCAGGGTGGTTTCCAGGTCCTGGTTGAGCCTCTCCGTCTGACCATTGGACTGTGGGTGAAACCCAGAGGAGAGGCTGGCAGTGGCTCCGATGACCTTGCAGAACCCGTGCCACACTCGGGAGGAGAACTGGGGCCCTCGGTCTGAGACGATGTCCTGTGGAAGACCAAAGACTCGGAAGACATGATTAAACAAAAGTTTCGCAGTTTCAAGAGCAGAGGGGAGTTTGCACAGTGGTATGAAGCGGCAGGCCTTGGAGAATCTGTCAACTAAGACCAAAATGACCGTGTTACCTTGTGACTCAGGGAGACCCGTGATAAAGTCGACTGCCACGTGGGACCAGGGACGCCGGGGAATGGTCAGAGGATGCAGGAGACCCTGGGGACGCTGTCGTGGGTTCTTGGTTCTGGTGCAAACCTCACAGGACAGGACAAATGACCTTACTTCCTTCTCCATGTTAGGCCACCAGAAGCGTCTTTTCAGGAAGTCCAGGGTCCTCCGAGCTCCCGGGTGGGCGGTGAGAGGGGAAGAGTGACCCCACTGGAGAACCTTGGCCCGGGCTTGATGTGGGACGTACAAGAGGCCTGGTGGCCCCGTCCCAGGACCGGGGTCCTGGCGTTGGGCTCGTCGGACAGCCTCCTCAATACCCCAGCGGACAGGGGCCACAATCCGGGACACAGGGATAATAGGCCCGACTTCATTCTCCCTGTTAGTGGCAGAGAACAGTCTGGACAGTGCGTCAGGTTTGGTGTTCTTGGAGCCGGGGCGGTATGAGAGGGTGAAGTCAAACCGACTGAAAAACAGGGCCCACCTAGCCTGTCGAGGGTTCAGTCTCTTGGCTTGCTGGAGGTACTCCAGGTTCTTGTGGTCAGTCCAAACCAGGAATGGATGTTGTGCTCCCTCCAGCCAGTGCCTCCACTCCTCAAGGGCCAGTTTGACCGCTAGCAGTTCTCGATCCCCCACATCGTACCGGGACTCAGCAGGACTCAGGCGGTGGGAGAAGTAAGCGCAGGGGTGCAGCTTTCCTTCCGAACGTTGAGAGAGCACCGCGCCGACACCACTGTCCGAGGCGTCCACCTCCACGATGAATGGTTGGGAGGTGTCCGGGAGAACCAGAATGGGTGCCGTGCAGAAGCGGTCCTTGAGGTCTTTGAACGCCTTTTCTGCCTGAGGAGACCAGCCATAAGATCCACCTGTCCCTTTGGTGAGGTCTGACATGGGTGCTGCCACAGAACTGAAGTTCCTGATGAACTTGCGGTAGAAGTTAGCGAATCCTAAGAACCGCTGAACCTCCTTAACGGACTTGGGAGTAGGCCAATCCCGGACGGCCAGGGTCTTGGCAGGGTCCATTTGGAGTTGGCCTGTCCGTACAATAAATCCCAGAAAGGAGACCTCGGGAACATGAAATTCGCATTTCTGGGCCTTGGCGAACAGATTGTTCTGTAGCAGCCTCTGGAGAACCTGGCGGACATGGTGGCGGTGCTCCTGCACGGTCTTGGAAAAGATAAGGATGTCGTCGAGGTAGACAAAAACGTATAGGTTAATCATGTCCCTTAAGACGTCGTTGATTAGGGCCTGAAAAACAGCTGGTGCGTTGGTGAGTCCGAAGGGCATCACCTGGTATTCGTAGTGCCCAGACGGGGTGTTAAAGGCAGTCTTCCACTCGTCTCCCTGTCGGATACGGATGAGGTGGTATGCGTTCCGTAGGTCCAACTTGGTGAAGACGGTGGCGCCTTGGAGCAGGTCGAAAGCTGTGGACATCAGCGGAAGGGGATATCGGTTGCGCACAGTGATCTTATTCAGGCCCCTGTAATCAATACATGGTCGGAGCCCCCCATCCTTCTTGCCGACAAAGAAGAAGCCGGCTCCAGCAGGTGAAGTGGAGGGTCGAATAAACCCAGAGACCAGGGCATCTTTGAGGTATTCCTCCATGGCCTTGCGTTCTGGCTGAGAGAGTGAAAACAGTCTGCCACGAGGAGGGGTAGTCCCAGGGAGCAAGTCGATGGCACAGTCGTAGGCCCGGTGCGGAGGAAGAACGGCGGCCCTGCTCTTGCTGAATACCTCCTTGAGATCCCAGTACTCTGTGGGAACTTGAGATAACTCGGTGAGATCAGGGGGCTCGGCAGGAGACACAGGAGAGCTAGAGAGCAGACAAGAGGCATGGCATGCAGGGCCCCATTCCACAACCTGGCTTGTTACCCAGTCTATGCGAGGGTTGTGGCGAGTAAGCCAAGGAAGGCCTAGAATAACTGGGAACTCAGGTGAAGGAATCAGGTGCAGGGATATTTCTTCCTTGTGACCTTGAGACTGGAGGAAAACTGGAGAAGTAACTTGGGTGACTCTTCCATCACCTAACGCTTGGCCATCGAGGGCAGACACAGACAGTGGGACTTCAAGAGGTGCAGTCGGAAAATTGATGCTTTGGGCGAAGTGAATATCCATAAAGTTCCCAGCCGCCCCTGAGTCTATCAAAGCTTGACAAGAGTGGACAGACTCACCCCAGGAGATGGAGACCGGGATGTAGATTCCTTGGCCAGGGAGTCCGGGAGAGAGGGTAGGCCCCGTCACAACCCTCCCTCGGCTGGACGGGGCGGTCCTTTTCCCAAGAGTTCGGGACATGATGCTTGGAAGTGACCAGGCTTGCCACAGTAGATGCAGCACTTGTCCCTCCTTCTGCGCTCCCTCTCAGATGCGGAGAGGCGAGTACGACCCACTTGCATGGGTTCTGGACAGTCACTGAAGGAGGTAGACGGTCTCCAGGTAGAGGTAGGGAGGCTGGGGGGGCTCAAGGCTTGGTGGCGTTCTCTCATCCTGTTGTCCAGACGAATAGCATGTGAGATGAGGGTTTCGAGGTCACTTGGGCATCCAATAGAGGCCAGACCGTCCTTGATGGGGTCAGACAGACCATGGTGGAAGGCTGACACCAGGGCAGTCTCGTTCCATCCACTTACTGCTGCGAGTGTTCGGAACGAGATGGCGTAATCTGCGACGCTTCCTCCTTGCCGGATGGACATGAGCTTTCGGGCTGCGTCGGTACTGATGTCTGCCTGATCGAAGACCCGAAGCATCTCTTCAGAAAACAGCTGGAAATCAAAGCACTCAGGTCCCTGTCTTTGCCAGATAGCAGTAGCCCAGGCTCGCGCCTTACCAGCTAATAAGGTGATCACAAAGGCAATCTTGCGGCGATCCGTGGTGTAGGTGGTAGGCTGAAGCTCAAAGGTGAGTTGACACTGGGTAAGGAACTCTCGGCACTCACTGTGCTTGCCGTCATACCTCTGTGGTGCAGGAAGGCTGGGTTCGCGAGGTGAAGAAGGCAGCATTGCAGGAGGCACTGGAGCAGGAGTGGGAGCTGGATCAGGAGCAGGAACTGGATCAGGAGCAGGAGATGCAGGCAGAGATGTCAGCTGTGCCAGGGTTTTCCCAATTTGCTGAAGCAGTTCCTCGTGGCGAGCGAGGGCCTCACGTTGGCTGGTGAGCGTACGTCCATGAGCGTCCATGGTCGCTCCGAAGCGTGTCAAAGCTGCCATAATTCCCTGAAGGTTGGCCGGGTAGACAGTTGAAGCAGCCTCTGCTGAGTCGGTCATGACGGAGTCTTTCTGTTAGGGTATTGCTGGGATTCGAACCTGGTTCGTTGGTGTGATAATCCAGCAAACCCCCACTAGGCCACCAGGGGAATGACTCAAATGCAGAGGCGTGAGGCGGAAGTAGAAAAAGAATCAAAAGGTTTATTTAAACTATATACACTATATACAGGGCAAAACAAAAGACAAAAAAAAAACCAAAGAGTATAATCCAAAAGAAAAGCAAAGTGCAAAAATTCAAAAGCTAAGAAGATCAAAAAACACAGTACAAAGGAAACTGGAGATAAACATAACAGCACAAAGACTCCGTGACAAGAGGACTGAACTCAGGGGTATAAATAGACAAACTAATTAAGGACACAGGTGAAGATAATTAGGCAATTAACACAAACACAAAACACAGGAACAGTGGCGGCCTCTAGAGGCCAAAATAAACATGACATGAAAAGGAAATAACAGCGGCCTCTAGAGGCCAAAACAGTCCTAGTCCTAACATGAATGGTTGTTTGTCTCTGTGTCAGCCCTGCGATAACCTGGTGACTTGTCCAGGGTGTACCCCGCCTCTCGTCCATAGTCAGCTGGGATAGGCTCCAGCTTGCCTGCAACCCTGTAGAATAGGATAAGCGGCTACAGATAATGGATGGATGATTTGTTCAGTTTTCGTATGGCTATTCCATTGTAATGGACCAGAACCAGCCTTGACCGTCTCATGGTCGGTCATGAGGGAAAGAAAATGTTAGGCATATTCTATTCAATATTTCCACGTATGACATGTAGATGAAGAAAAAAGTTTGATGTAGATTTCAAGGGATCACTAACAGTGAATTTGCAGAGGTTTTAATGCACAGAAAGCTAGCACAATCGTGGCCACATGTTTTCAAAACACACACTAGGAAATGGATTCTGGGAAGGGTGAATCAACCCCTTGAATTACACAGAATACTTAACAAAATGATTAAAGTTTTTTTTTATAAATTGAAAGTATAATTAATAAAGAGGTATTAAAGAGGTGTACGCTGAAGTTAGGGGTGAAGCTACACTGTCTGGTATAAAGGACATCCCTAGAATATCTTGCTGCTAGAAAAGGTTATCAAGACAAAGCAGCAGAGCAGGACCATGTTATGTACAAGTTGTGTTTACTACAGTACCAGTCAATTACCTGCTCGCTACTCTACAGTATGTGAAGTTGGCCATATTTATTGTTTATTTACTGTAATGACCCTTCAGAGCTTATAAAGTGTTACTATTAAATGTTAGACAATTATTAGGGGAAATACTGTCCTATCTAGGGTCTGCTGTCCATGTAATTAATTTTCTCTCATGCTCATACTAGCATATGAAAAATTATAAAGTTAACAGTGAGCGTATGAAAAAAAAAGGATCCACACTCCAGCATTAACCTACAGACTATGTAGCTAAAGTATCTCTACAGCACATTCAATGATAGATGGCAAATCTTCTATCAACACAAGAGAGGGGGAAAAATGAAGAAAATAAGGAGATAGCGGGCGGCACGGTGGTGTAGTGGTTAGCGCTGTCGCCTCACAGCAAGAAGGTCCGGGTTCGAGCCCCGTGGCCGGCGAGGGCCTTTCTGTGTGGAGTTTGCATGTTCTCCCCGTGTCCGCATGGGTTTCCTCCGGGTGCTCCGGTTTCCCCCACAGTCCAAAGACATGCAAGTTAGGTTAACTGGTGACTCTAAATTGACCGTAGGTGTGAATGTGAGTGTGAATGGTTGTCTGTGTCTATGTGTCAGCCCTGTGATGACCTGGCGACTTGTCCAGGATGTACCCCGCCTTTCGCCCGTAGTCAGCTGGGATAGGCTCCAGCTTGCCTGCGACCCTGTAGAACAGGATAAAGCGGCTAGAGATAATGAGATGAGATGAGATAAGGAGATAGCCGTGCCAGTCCCAGTACCATAACATTAAGTTTTATGCTCACCGGCTCCTTTAACAGTCAAACCTGGCATTTTCAGAGAAGTTCAGTAGATGACCATAGTAGCATGTAATGTATGAAATGAAGGGAAACTCTCAGTCAGCAGGGATCATGGAAGAAGATCCTCCATGCTGTAACACTTTATCCATGAAGGCAGCAACCTCTTTAGGATGTTTAAAGAATTTCTCCTGCCCATTATATTTAATCCTGAGCACAGCTGGGTACAGCATGGCAAAGGCGATCTCTCTCTCCTTAAGCTGTTGTTTTCCATCCATCCATCTTCTACCACTTATCTGGATCCAGGTCGCGGGGATAGCAGCCTAAGCAGAGCAGCCCAGACTTCCCTCTCCCTGGCCACCTTCACCAGCTCTTCCAGGGGAATACCGAGGCGTTCCCAGGCCAGCCGAGAGATGTAATCTCTCCAGTGTGTCCTGGGTCTGCCCTGGGGTCTCCTCCCAGTGGGGCATGCCCAGAAAACCTCCCTTGCAGAGTATAAAGCTTTTGGGTGTAACTTTTCAGGAAAATTCTAAATTTAGTGTACACATTGGGTTTAAGTTAAGTGAGGCTAATAAATGCCTGTATGTGATTAGAAGTCTCCGTAAAGAGGGTTACACTCAAGAGGAAGTGGGCCATCTTTTTAAGGCCATCGTTATGCCTAAGATTATCTATGGCCTGCCTGTCTACGGAGCTAGTCCATCGGATCTTAATGTACTCCAGCAATTTTTGAGAAGGTGTTTCAAGAGGCGCTACACATCGATACCTTATAACATACATGAATTACTGCAACATCACGATCAGCGCCTCTTTGATAAGTGTAAATACGCATCCTCTTCATGGATTTCTTACACCTTACTCTATATATTCAACACAGCGCCTCCGCAGTAAACATATTGTAAGACCTATCACCAACACAGAACGTTTTAAGAACTGCTATTTTAATAGGCTTATTTTTAGATATAACTTGGGAGTATGATATATGTAAATAGTCACTTGTATATTTCTTGCCTAGCGCAGACGTTTTTTGTCCTATTAATTTTTAACTGTTATTGTAACGCTTGAAATGTATTTTTTATCTTGCGAATAAAGACACAATCAATCAATCAATCAATCTTGGGAGGCGTCCAGGGCGCATCCTAACAACGTGCCCGAACCACCTCAACTGACTCCTTTCGATGTGGAGGAGCAGCGGTTCTACTCTGAGTTTCTCCCAAATGACCAAGCTTTTCACCCTGTCTCTAAGGGAGAGCCCATCCACCCTGCGGAGAAAACTCATTTCTACCGCTTGTATCCGCAATCTCATTCTTTCGGTCACTACCCATAGTTCGTGACCATAGGTGAGAGTGGGAATGTACTGTATAAATGGACCAGGAAATTGAGAGCTTTGCCTTTTGGCTCAGCTCTCTCTTTACCACCACAGACCAGTTTAGCATCCACATCACTGTTGACGGTGCCCTGATCCATCTGTCCAACTCCCACTCCCCCTTACCCTCACTCATGAACAAAACCCCGAGATACTTAAACTCCTCAATTTTAAGTGATTACAACCTAAAGTGGAGCTGTTGTTTTACTAGGTAAAAGTCCTGTCGCTTCTGTACAACAGCTGCAGAAAAATCCTCAAATATCATGATTGGGGCACCATTTTCAACCAGAGACTGAGTTTTCCTTGCCACTTGCATGATCCAGACTTTGTCCTGGAAATTGTGGAGCTTTATGATAACAACCCGGGGCTGCTGTCCGGGAAGGGGATAACATGTGAGGGCACGATGGCAGTGATCCAGTTTAACAGATCCTCCTTTGAAGCTAACCTTCAGTAGCTCTGGCAACCAGGTTTTGAAGAAAGCAACAGGGTTAGCACCTTCGCTGCCTTCAGGAAGCCTGACGACAAGTATGTTGCACTGCCGGCTCCTGTTCTCTAGATCATCGATCTTATTCAGGGCTGCCTCCAGCTTGCTCTCGACTTCAAAGAGCTTAGTGATGTGAATTGCTGTGGTGTCCTTGGAGTTTGAGATGTGGCTTTCAGCTTCTATAATCTGTGTATCCAGTGTGGTGATTTTGGATGAGCAAGCCTCGAGTTTCTTCAAACCTGGGTCAATCTTTTTGTCAAAGGAAGCTTCCACACCTTTGAGCAATTCAGTGGTTATTCTTTCCACCAAGCTGTTGGCGTTGACTTGACCCAGAAGTAGTGGCGGATTGTCCACCATGTTAGCTTGGCTGCTCCAGGGCAACTGAACTTCTCCTGATTTAGTGGATTTTGTGATAAGGTTGAGTTTTCTCTGAGTGCCGGGCATTCTCCTACTTCTAGACTAGGACAACTGTTCACTGTGACCACACTTTCACTGAAAAAAAATGACCAAAAGGATACTGAGCTGCGGGAGCACAGACAATGAGCTGCTACTCAGCCATTTGCATCATGGGATCCCAGCCATCTCCCTCTGTTGTACAGGCAAGATTGACATTCTTGCACCTGTACCAAATTCTCCTGGGTTATGTGATTCAGTGCGTGGAGTTTTGCTCTCAGGTCAATAATGAACTGAATTTTATTTTTGCTTTGAGAAGGTCCTGCCTCACAGTTTTCTCTAATGATGCCTAAGATGCCACAGGGCTTGCACCCATACAGCAATTCAAATGGGGAAAACCCAGTGGAGGCTTGTGGGACCTTGCACACTGCAAACAAAAGAGGGTCTAGCCACCTATTCCAGTTTCTAGCATTCCCATGAATGAACTTACAAATAATGTTTTTAAGTGTTTGGTTAAATCTTTTGACCAACCAATCTGTTTTCACATGATAAACACTGGTACGAATTGATTTAATCCCCAATAATTTGTGCAATTTGCATAGTGTGCGTGACATAAAAGTAGTGCCTTGATCAGTCAGGATTTCTTTCAGAATCCCAACTCAGGAGATAACATGGAAGAGTGCCTCCACAACACTATGTGCAGAGATATTGTGAAAAGCCACTACTTCCGGGTATTGCGTTGAATAATCTACTATGACTAACGCAAAGCAAAACCTGTGTGCGGATTGATCTAATTGCCAAATGAGATCCATGCCAATTCTTTCAAAGGGGATCTCAATTAATGGCAATGGGTGCAATGGCTCTTTTGGTGTGGCCAAACACCAAAACAGCTGGCATTTGTGACAAGCCACATACCACCTACGGACATTGGCATGAATCCCTGGCCAATAGAAATGAGCTATGAGATGATTTCCTGATTTTTCCTGCCCCAAGTGCCCAGCCATAGGATTTTGATGAGCTATATGGAATAAAAATTCCCTACAGCTCTTCGGGACCAACAACTGTGTTGTCTCTTCTTTAGTCTGAGCGTCCTGCATCACTCAATATAGCCTATCCTTAATAATACAAAAATATGGAAAGGACAGTGCAATGTTAGGCTGGTGTTTCTGGCAATCAATTACTTTCACTTGGTCAAAACGTGCCTCAGAGATACGGCACACATCTCTTCCAATGGGATTTCCCAGGGGGGGTGCCCCCCCCCCCCCCCCCCCCCACTCTCTGTGTCATCATGATGCAGAATTGATGTGGAGCTGACATGAACAGCCCTGGGACCACCTCCCCAGCTAACATTGCGGCAGGATTCTCCCGTGATGTACTACAGCAAAACCCACCCACTACCGTTTTATTAATGTTTTAATCCCCAGACAATCTGTTCCTAGCATAAGTGGATGGGTGAGGCTCAGACAAACTGCTGCCTCCATACTCTTCTCCCAGGAAATGAATAGTGATGGGCATTAGCGGATATTTGTGAACATCTCCATGTACACACTTCACCTTCACCAATCATGCATTTCCCAGTGCCCTGCATTGAATCAGGCTTTGATGCATGGAGGTCTGATTACAACCATAATCCACCAAAGCCTGATGTGTACCCCCTTGAATACTCACAGAGACTCAGTATGTTCCTGTTTGATTAGGGGAAGCCCGTGGAGCATCAGGAATACGACCCTGTTGCAGGTCACTTTTACCATGCATTTTCCTTTAACAGGTATCGCTGCTCCTGAGTATCCACTTACTTTCACTTTTGTTGCATGCCATTTAGGTCTGGGTCTAATTTTGTTGAACACAGTCTCTGAGATCACATTTGCCTGGGCATCAGTGTCTAATTTCATTTGCAACGTGTGTATCATTCACTTTCAGTGTCAGCATCCAGTCCTTTTTTTCTGTGTTCTGTTCCGTTAGTGCATCCATATTAGAATTCCTCAGAGTCATTCTCATTCATTGTATGAACTTTGCTCTCATGTGTTTTGATTTCTTACAATGCCATGCATAATGATTCTTTTTGTTACAGTTGTGACATACTTTACCATATGTGGGACATCTTTTAGGAGGATGCTGCGTGCCATGTCGACCACATGTCTTTCCCTGTACTTCTCTGTGCACTTGTTTCATTTCATTGTTCCCATCGGGAGCGGTGTTTTTTCTTTTTCTTAATTTCTGTGTGTGTATTACTGCATCCATGTTGCAGCTTTCACTAAACAGCTCTTTTGCTTGCGTTTTCACCATCTCTGCTGCTTTACACATACTAATCACTTTTTCTAGGTCCAAATCTTGTTCCCTCAATAGCCTTTCTCTTAGACCACTATCTGGAATCCCGCACACAATTGTGTCTTTTATCAATGAGTCAGTCAGCCCTCCAAATTTGCACATCTTCCTTCTGTTCCTCAGCTCAGTCACATATTGATCCACTGTCTCCCCCGATTTCTGTACATGTGAAAAATGAGGAAAATTGTAGTGATTTTAGAGAAGTCATGTTACAGAGACACTGTGTTTCTATGTTTATATAAGATGAATGTTTTTGTGTCCTACTGTTCTGTTCTGCAAGGTTATAGTAAGCATGTGTACATGCAAAGATAGCACAGAAGATGCCCTGTCCGCAAGAGGAGATAAACAGGGAAACATCTGATATGCAAGTCATGCTAAGCTGTATAAAAGAGTGTATAATGATAAGGTGCTACTCTGGGTGAAACACTTAGGGATTCACTGCTAGAAGCCTACTTTTGCAAAAGTATAAAAAAGTCGAGTTTCTGCTTGCTTTTTCCTAACAGTCTCAATGTGTTAATTACTTTTTTCCACCACAATTCCTTGGCATAGTTGGCAGGATATCGTGAGTAGCAGGAATTTTCAGATCCTTTGAGGAGAAAACCTCGCTATGGAGTCTGATGAGCTCCAAGGAAACAGACTGATTGATGGACGACAGGGGATCCCTGGTGCCACTGATATCCAATGAGCTTGTGGTGAGAAAGCTTTTTTCCCCCTATTCTTATAAATTAATGACAAATGATTTGTGTTACAGTGAACTGTAGTAGACGTGTATGCAAATGGGTGGACCCATCGGTGTGCGTATTTTTGAGAGGGTGAATACATACCAGGTTGAGAGAGAAACCCTTTCTGCTCTTTTAAGTAAGGTTTTGGGCGGACTAGAAACCTACCTGTTCTTGATGAACATCAGTAAGCAATTGTAATCCTGACACATTTGGGGTAAACATGAGCATAAAACACTGTCTTTGCAGTTCCTCTGAGACATATAAGTAAGATGGGACAAAAAGGGAACAAAGCAATCAGAAACTGAGAACTCCTGAAACCTCCCCCCCCCTCTCCAAACATTAAATATTTGTTAACTAATTATGGACCGGACTCATGTAAGCAATTTAGGACGTAGATAGAATGATGTGGTTTCCCAGAGGGAGGCAGTTTGTGTGCATCAGATGCAGAATCTCAAGGAAAGGTTGAAGCAAGTAGAGGAGGATAACAAGAAAAGGAAGAAGGAATATAGAATACAGGTTGATTTGGGGTGCATTTAAAATGTGGCAAACGGAAGCTGCGGTAAGGGATAAATGGGTCAATTCACATACATGTCAGGGTCAGTTAGAACAGCAGGGAACTAACCAGAATTCTAGTGCTTCTGTTCCTGCAGCTTCAATGCACCAGCCATCAACTGCTCCGCCACCCCATGTGCCTGGAGCCTCGCAGAGGAATGCTGGTCTCACACAATAAAGAAGGGAACTGAAGGCTCCTCAGTGCATGCTGATTAAGATGGGGAGGTTCGCACAGTACCAACGGTTGTTGTGGCTGGTCCAGATGGCCCAATTATGGTCTTCCATGCCTGGAACCCAAAGGAGATTATGCAGATGGCTGCTGAGATAAAGGATCCCAGACAGCATGGTGGTCCTAAGTGTGCTGAGGAACTTGACAGCTTCTGTAAAACATACCTCCCAACCAGCTATGAACTGTGCCAAGTGTTTGCAAAGAAACTAGGTTTGGACTTTAGCAAGATCCAGGACAAGTTTCCTGAAGAAGAAGAGCATGCAAACCACCCAGATTGGATGCACACCAGAAACTGGGCCTACCGAGAGTTCGTTACTGGATTGCAGGACATTGTCAGAACGAGGTTTCCAGTCCAAATGGACATCACATAAATAACAATCTGTAAGCAGTATGATGATGAGACAGCAACACAATACCTGCAGAGACTGACCATAGTTCATGATACACGTTCGGGGCTCAAAAAGCCAACCAACACGGTGACCAGTGGGGACGTAAAACCTTATGAAGCCCACCTAAAGAACGCTTTCCTCATTGGCCTGAAGCTTGACATAGCTAAGATGGTCAAAGATGGCTGTCACATGGGAGGTGTGCAAACTTGCCGAGGTGGAGAGACATGTAGTAAGTGCAGAGAAGAGGTTGAATGAGAAGATGCAGCAAAAACAGAGAAAAAAAGGATGACCATCTTCACAAGGCCATGCTTGCAATAGTGCAAGTTATGCAAGCAAGTCAGCAGTGTGAAACAGGACGCGGAAGGGCACGTGGAAGAGGTCGTGGGAGAGGAAGAGGTCGACAGCACCAAGGTGGCTGCTTCATCTGTGGCTCACTTGATCACTGGTGTAACCAACGTCCACAATATCAAAGTGGTGATGGTCCCAAGATTACCGAGATGGCGGACTGACTGCCAGTCCCAGTCACTCAAGCTTCTTGCAATGAAGAATCTGCTTTGTGCTAACTGCTTACTACAGCTTGCACAGAGAGTAGGGAAAGTAAACAAGTAAGTATATATGCATTATACACCTCTAACAGTCTCTAATAAGCATTTAGATTTCTTAGTAGATTTGGGAGCGGGACACTGTTATTAGAGCCTCAGAGTTTTTCACACAGCCAAAGATCAGCAGCTGATCACTGTGGGCATCTCAGGACAACAGGTCCTCAAGAAATTTACTGAGCCATTCCTCTGTAGACTGGGTGAGTTTGAGACATTTTAGGTTTAATTTTTGTTGTTCCATTGTTGCCCAGTAAATTTGCAAGGGAGAGACCTGATGCACAGGTTGGGCATAAGTCTCCTAAGTACTCCAGATGGGTTACAGGTGAAATCCCAGATGAGGAGGGCACAATCATGACAATGGTTAAGTTAGACCCAACTCCACCCCTTTATGTGTACGAGTAGAGGCTAGTGCCCTCAGATGTTCTGAATACAAATTGGGAGCTGGTTGAGATGACAAAAACACACACTAGCCCAATTAGTACTGATCATATGCAATCAGAAAACTTGCATTGCACCGCTCACATTAGCCACAGGCACCCAGATGTTAAATTTGAGCAGGACTGGTTTAAGGAAAGTGGGGGACATGAGAAACTGTTATTAAAGAAGTTATTTTGGAATAGTCACAGGTGCGCCGTGATTGTACAACTACCAAGTGATTATCAACTGCCGTTTAATTCACACACAGCTTCGCATGTGTCATTGGCAAAACCTCAAGGAGATGGGCGGAAGGATTTGTGCCCATGGGTGTTGAAGTGTGTAAATGCAAGTGATTGGCAATATACCACTGATCCAAGAGTATTGTACAGTAAAAACATGAATGCATTTCAAACTAATCTGCATTTCATTGTCTTTGTAAAGAGAGACGTAGTGTTAACTGGTGAAGAAACTGTGCCAGGGACGTGGTCAGGATGGCAATTTACTAAACTTACAGTTGACTCCCCGTGTTTAGCAGAGGTCCCTAAATGGCTTTGGGCACATGACGTGGGCTGATAAAGGGTATTGAGCCAGTGGTGATCACCCCAAAATCTGATCTTAGACCCTGTAAGTCCCAGTATCCCCTGAAACCTGAAGCCATAGAGGGCATTAGGCCCATACTCAATTCTCTAAAGGCAGCAGGGGTAATTGTAGATTACCCTGACTCCCCCATGCGCACTCCCATTTTCCCGGTTAAGAAACACACTGAGCCAGGCCAACCCACTGAGTGGAGATTTGTGCAAGACCTGCAGGCAGTAAATGCAGCTGTAAGAGCTTGAGCTCCTAATATTCCTAACCCCATACTATTCTTTCACAAATACCACCAAATAGTCCAAACAGAGGTGAAAGTTCTTGGACACACCGTGTCAGGCTCAGGTAAGTCTCTGGGATCAGAAAGAATCACAGCCATACAAAATATACCAAAACTCTTAACCAAAAAGCAAATGATGTCACTTCTGGGTATGTGCTTGTATTGTCATCCATTTATTCCTAGTTATGCTATTCTTGAGTTTCCCCTCAGTTCACTGATCCATGGCAAGGGCCTACAGCCTCACGACAAGGTGACCTGGACTACTGAGGTGGAAGATGCATTTGTCGAGCTTAAGTTAGCTTTCTAGAGCACTCCCACACTGGGGATCCCAGACCCCACTTGTCCTTTCGTCCAGACAGTCAATGAGAAATCAGGATGTAGGATGTCAGTATTACTACAACAGTATGGAGGTAAGTTACAATCAGTTGCATATTATTCTGCTAAACTTGACCCTGTCGCAGCTGGACTACCGCTGTGTCTCAGAGCTGTTGTCACTGCTGAAAAGGTCGTAGTAGCCTCACAAGACATAGTATGCTATTCAGAGCTAACATTATTGGTTCCACATGCTGTTTCTGCTCTTCTCCTAGAACAAAAAACATCTCATCTGTCAGATACAGTATGTGGCTCAGATACAATGCTGTGTTACTCAAAATGCCTAACATCACAGTGAATGGCATCTAACGGTTCTTTGAGTGTGTGATGTACTCTAGGTTTTCCTGTAGATATTAGGAACCCATGATATTTCCACAACATACCAAAATCGTGTGCTACTCCAAAAGCATACCTACTGTCTGTGCATATGGTCACTGTCTTACCTTCTGTGAATTTACAGGCCTCTGTGAGTGCCACTAGTTCAGCAGCATATGCTGAAAAGTGACTTGGAAGCAACCCTGAAACAAGGGTTTCATGGGCAGAGACCACTGCGAAGCCAACAAAGTTCTTACCTGAGTCTAGATTTTTTGAGGCAGAGTCTCTTAAACTCTGTGACACTGTTATCCATGGAGGATGACGGTGAGCCTCACTGTTGCATGTCCACCATTTCCCAGATTTTTTTCACCTCACTCTGATCTCAGTGAGGCTCCTTTGCAAAACCCAGACTTCAGGCTTTTTGTGGATGGCTCTGCCTCAAAAAATCCAGACTTGGGTAAGAACTTTGTTGGCTGCGCAGTGGTTTCTGCCCATGAAACCCTTGTTTCAGGGTCGCTTTCAAGTCACTTTTTGGCACAGGCTGCTGAAATAGTGGTACTCACAGAGGCCTGTAAATTCGCAGAAGGTAAGATAGTGACCATATGCACAGACAGTAGGTATGCTTTTGGAATAGCACATGATTTTGGTATGTTGTGGAAACATCATGGGTTCCTAATATTTACAGGAAAACCTATAGCACATCATACACTCAAAGAACTGTTAGATGCCATTTTACTCCCTAAGGAGGTTGCCATTTGTAAATGTGATGCTCATATTAACTCTACTGATCCTGTCTCCACAGGTAATGCTGCTGCTAACACAGCCTCCAAAGGTTCCCCATTTGCATTTGCATTAAGCCTAATTGTGTCTCAAAATCCTCTTTCCAGGTTTGCTGTGCTGGAGCAGGTTCAGTCACTAGCCATATCACATGAGATGGCACACTGGAAAAAAGCAGTTGCGTCAAATTTAATGGGGTGTGGTATGGTCCTCATACCAGGCCAGGTCATGTGGCCCTGTCTCCCTAATTATTTCCCCATGTTTGCCAAGTTGATACATGGCCCGGGACCATGTATCAAAATGGGGAATGATGAGCTACGGTATATATGGCTAAGTATTAGTTCACAAAAGGGTTTTCGATTTTCTCCCAAAAATTTTGTGGAAAACGTCCCATCTGCATAGTACACAATATAGGGAAAGGTGAATACCAGATATGCCATTTGATCATTTGCAGATGGATTTCATTGAGCTCTTGCCTGCTGAGGGAAAGTATTGCCTAGTGATTGTTGACATGTTCTCTAAGTGGGTAGAGGCATTTCCAACCTCCAAACAAAATGCAGGTGCAGTAGCAAAGGCCCTGCTGACTGAAATTATTCTATGTTGGGGTGTCCCAAAGAAAATTGGCAATGACAATGGCACCTTATTTGTTAATCAGGCACTGAAACAAGTAAGCGAGGTGATGGGCTTTGACCTAAGACACCACTGTGCCTATCACCCAGCAAGTGTCGGTGCAGGAGAGAGAGAGAATGGCACATTGAAGAACAAATTGGCCAAATGCTGTGAAGATATGGGCCTGAATTGGGTAAAATCCCTCCCTATTGCGCTGTTCCATATGAGAACATGCGTAAGAGCAAAAAATAATCTCAGCCCCTTTGAAATTCTGTTTGGCAGGCCACCCAACACTGGCGTGGGCTCAGGGCCTAAACCACAAGCCATAACTGTGTTGTGTGAAGATTTTATATATATATATATATTTGTCCATCACAAATGATGATAACTGTCATTGTCCCAGAGGGATGTTTCCTTGATGTTTCCTTTGGTGGCTGTGCAAGACAATCTTGGAGCGGCATAGTTTTCCGCAAACATTACAAGAGAAGGCACCATCAGTGGATAGAGTTTGCTGCCATACTTTTTGCAGTGACCTGTTTTCATCTCTCTTGGCATTTCTACTTGTGTTGAAGGTCTTACAACCCTGAGCCAACAGGTTTCTCCATATCCTTCTGTCGACAGCAAGGCATTCAAAGTTGTCAGGGGATACACCAAAACTTTGGAGAGAGACTTTGAGATTGTCTTTATATCTCTTCTTGGGACATCCTCTATTACGGGTGCCTCTGCAGAGTTATCCAAAAAAGACCTTTTTCAGCAAATGTGCATCTGACATTCTGACCACATGTCCTGCCCATTGGAGTTGAGTTTGACGTACAATACCTTCAATACTAGGAATGTGCATGTCTTTGAACTGTGGGGGAAACCCACACAGACACAGGTTTCCCCCACAGTTCAAAGACATCCGTTTAGGTTAATATAATAATAATAATAAATTTTATTTATAAGCACCTTTCAAGGTACCCAAGGACACTGAACAGTAAAAAACAAACAATAAAAAGCAAAACAATAGAATAAGAACAATAAGATCATGAGAAATCAATATAATAACGTTATTAAAAATCAAAGAGAAAAGGCCAAGCTAAAGAGATGTGTTTTTAGCTGTTTTTTGAAAGTGGACAGTGTTGAGCATTGGCGCAACTCTAGTGGCAGGGCATTCCACATCTTAGGGCATTTACACTGAAAGCCCTGTCACCCATAGAGCAGAGCCGAGAGTAAGGGACTGCTAATAGGTGGACATCTGTGGAGCGAAGATTTAGAGGTAGCTGATATGGAGTTAGGAGATTTGATAAATAGGGAGGGGCCAGGTTATGTAGGGATTTGTAGACAAGTAGGATAATTTTGTACTGAATGCGGAATTTGACTGGGAGCCACTGCAGGTTGTAGAGAATAAGAGTAATATGATCCCAGGGCTGACCTGGCGACTTGTCCAGGGTGTACCCCACCTTTCGCCCATAGTCAGCTGGGATAGGCTCCAGCTTGCCTGCGACCCTGTAGAACAGGATAAAGCAGCTAGAGATAATGAGATGAGATGATCCCAGGGCCTGGTGTGAGTGAGTACCCTAGCAGCTGAGTTTTGGACATATTGCAGCCTATTTAGTCGCTTGGCTGGAATGCCATCAAGTAGGGCATTGCAGTAGTCCAATCTTGATGTGATAAAAGCATGTATAAACGTTTCAGCTGCAGATGAAGTTAAAGAGGGACGGAGTTTGGAGAGACTTTTCAGGTGAAAGAAAGCTGTTTTGGTAATATTTTTAATGTGTGAGTCAAAAGAGAGAGTAGAGTCCAGAATAACACCCAGATTTCTTACTTCAACAGTAGTGAAGGTGAAATAACCAAGAATAGATAACTGTGAGTGCTCCAGTTTTTTGGAAATGAGGATGGCTTCTGTTTTGTCTTGATTTAATTTAAGAAAGTTCTGCACCAGAAGGTCCTGGGTTTGAGCCCCGGGGCCGGCGAGGGCCTTTCTGTGTGGAGTTTGCATGTTCTCCCCGTGTCCGCGTGGGTTTCCTCCGGGTGCTCCGGTTTCCCCCACAGTCCAAAGACATGCAGGTTAGGTTAACTGGTGACTCTAAATTGACCGTAGGTGTGAATGTGAGTGTGAATGGTTGTCTGTGTCTATGTGTCAGCCCTGTGATGACCTGGCGACTTGTCCAGGGTGTACCCCGCCTTTCGCCCGTAGTCAGCTGGGATAGGCTCCAGCTTGCCTGCGACCCTGTAGAAGGATAAAGCGGCTAGAGATAATGAGATGAGATGAGATGAGAAGTTCTGCACCATCCAATTGTTAACTGCATTTAGACAGTTGACAAGATTGGACAGAGGGAGTGGGCGAGAGGGTTTGGTTTGAATGTAAATTTGGGTGTCATCTACATAACAGTGAAAGTTGAGCCCATAATGCTGTATTATGTGGCCAAGAGGGAGGATGTATATTACAAATAATAAGGGTCCTAGGACAGAGCCCTGAGGGACACCATGAAGGAGGGGTGATTTAGGGGATCTAAAGTCTCCAATTGACACAAACTGTTCTCTCATGGTAAGATAAGATTTGAACCAGGCTAAAGAAGAACCAGTGATGCCAAGCAGAGTTTCTAAGCGGCTCAATAAAAGATTGTGACATATGGTACAGTGTCAAAAGCTGCTGTAAGGTCGAGGAGAACGAGTATACTGACATGGCCAGTGTCAGCAGCTAACAGCAAATCGTTGACAACCTTGACCAGGGCAGTCTCGGTGCTGTGCATGGCCCTAAACCCAGACTGAAACTTCTCCCAAAGATTATATTGGGTTAAATGCTCTTGGAGCTGATTGGCAACAATACGCTCTAGGACTTTTGCAATGAAGGGAAGACTGGAAATGGGGCGATCATTTTTAAAATCATCAATAGCTGCTCCAGGTTTTTTCAAGACAGGAGTGATAGCTGCTGTTTTGAGAGCCTGAGGGACTAATCCAGTTAAAAGGGACGAGTTTATTATCTTAACCAGCAGGGGGCAGAGAACTGGCAGGCAAATCTTGACCAAAGAGGTGGGCATAGGGTCGAGGAGACAGGTAGTAGGCCTGGATTTAGATACTAAGTCAAGGACATACTGCTCATCAACTAATGAGAAAGCAGAGAAACATCCAGCTGGTGGTGGACAGGGAAAGGGGACATTAGAGGGAGTGATGGGAGTGGATTTGATCTGCTTGTATATAAAGTTAATTTTGTTTTGAAAAAATTCAAGAAATTTACAACAAAGATCAGTGGAAGGAGTAAGAGGAAAGTTTTTAGCAGGCAAGAGAAGTTTGTTTACAGTAGAAAAAAGGGCTCTAGGGTTTCCTTGGCCTCTGGTAATGATGGTGGTGTAATAGCTGGTCTTGGCATCAATTAGAGACTCTTTATAGGCAGAGACATGGTCACTGTATGTCAGCGCATGAACTGTCAGGCCAGTTTTACGACTAAGTCTCTCCAGCTGCCGACCAGCAGCCTTCATTTTACGAAGATCAGGTGTGAACCACGGAGCAGAGTGAGAGAAAGAGACAGTACGCGTCTTCAGGGGGGCAAGGTGATTGAGAGTCAACAAGGTGAGAGTTGTAGAGCATGACTAACTCCTCAGGGGATGAGTTTAATGATTTAGTGGTCAGAATAGGATGTAGTGTGTCAAATAAATCAGCTGTAACAATGTTTTTTGTGTTCCTGTATGTGATGGTGTGAAATACATGCCTGCGATGGAGAGGCTCAGGGACAGCAATATTAAAAAAAAATAGCCATGTGATCAGAAACACAGAAATCTCTGGAGTATAAATTTGATAGTGTGATGCCAGAGGTACAAACAAGATCTAAGATATGGCCCTTTGAGTGGGTGGGAAAATCTACATGTTGGGTGAAATCAAAACAATCAAGGACAGCCACAAAGTTTTTAGCAAAATCACAGTTATCAGAGTCAACATGAATGTTCAAATCACCAAGCACCAGTATCGATGGACATAGAGCACTGACAGATGAAAGCAGCTCAATATGGAGCGGCCTTAGGCTGGGGTGCCCTTGAGCAAGGCACCTACCCCCCCAGTTGCTGTTAGCATAGCTGCCCACTGCTCTGGGTATATATGTATGTATGTATGTATACTGTATGTGTGCACTGCACTCACTGCTCACGTACATGTGAGTGTTCACTGATTCAGAGGGGTTAAATATAGAGAGGAATCTCACAAGTGTACATGTGATTAATAAAAAGTTCTTTCCTTTTAATAACACTTTTTAATCAAATGGGATCTGAGGACAGTAATTGTTGCAGTTTTTCAATTGGAATTTTTGTCCGTTCTTGCTTGACACAAGACTTCAGCTGCTCAACAGTCCATGGTCACGCGTTAGATAAATGATTTGCTTTTCTTTAATGAAATGTATTGTTATTGACTTCGATTGCAGAGTAGTGCCCCTTCAACTATTTTAGCCTTTAGTTTCTCATGTGTGAAGCATCTATGGCCCTTTAAGGGCTCAGGCATGCTGAACCTGAACTGTTGTTGTTGACTGGTGTGATGTCCACCCTGTTTATCCTCTGTCTATAATGTTACCTCTGTGAATTTGTTTTTATATCTGTATTACTGGAGCCTTTCTGTCAGCTCCAACCATTCTGAGTAAACTTTAGAGACTGTTGTGTGTGAAAATCCCAGGAGATCAGCAGTTACAGAAATACTCAAACCAGTCCATCTGACACTATCAGGATCACTGAGATGACATTTTTCATCCATTCTGATGGTTGATGTGAACATCACCTGAAGCTGCTGGCTGTATTTTATGCATTGCACTGCTGACACATGATGGGCTGGTTAGATCACATGATTGAGCAGGTGTGCATGTGTTCCTAATAAAGTGCTCAGTGAATGTATATTGCTTTATAATAAATATATATATATATGAAGCATTCAGAGATTGTGCAATTAATTTTCTTTATTAAGTTTTCAGGCTTCTGGGAATCTTCATTGGTGACTTCGTCCAGAGATCTGTTTTCACTGATGTGTTGTTTGTAGGTCCCCAGTTATTCTGTTTGACACAAATTTATAGAATTAGAAATGTCACCAAAGGAACACATCTAACAGAAAAGAGGACACATCTAAACTAACAAATTCAAGCTTTTTTTTTTTTTTTTTCTGAGAACTGAATTAAGTCCAGAGAACCTGCTTACATTTTGTCATTACAAATAGGACAATACAATCTATGGCTATACAACAATGAAGCAGCAGCACAAGGCTTCAGTTTTTGTTGAGGAAAACTCTTTAAAACTGATTCCCCCCCCCACAAAAATGTCCTTAAAATTGGATATTGACACTCCATGTACCTAAAATAATGCTTAACAGCTCACCAGTTAGTATTCATGCAATTATTTGTTTGACAGCAAAGTGAAATACTACATACATTTGTACTACAAATCGACTAAATTTTAAAGCTGCTCTAAGTATGTTCCTTCTGGTATCTTGAGGAAAGACCATCCCTTTCTCCTGAGGTTTTGGAGAGGTTGATGTGAATTGCTAGGATTTACTGAAATTCATGAAATGAGGAAAAGAGAGAAATCACTCACCTGTGAGCTTCTATTGGCCCAAGAGGTGGAGGTGCTGTGCTGCTTTTTCAGCTTTGGCACAGCTGCCTGTGATGACTCCCATCTTTTCCTATCTTCTTCCACCTCCTTAAGAGACCAGAATCACAAGTTTGTAGTTTTTATCATCATTCCAGAAAAATTATACAAATTATAATATGTTGGGTATTTTGGTCATTTTTGTCTACATTTTCTGAGTCACTTACTAAAAATCGTGCCAGAAGCTGTTTGTTTTTCAGCCGCATCCTCTCAATGGGATCTTGAGCAGCTTTGACTGCACCTTTGACTTCTACTGTTATCTGTAGGGAATCCAAGAGAAAATGCTTTTTTTTTTTACATTTGTATAAATGTATAAAATAACTGTGCAACATATCAAATAATCTAAATTATTGTGGACAAAATTTGTATTCTCAATATCTTGCAAACATAAAAATAATCAGTTTTAGGGATGCTGATGTGAATTGCTAAGATTTCATGAGATTCATGAAATGAGGAAAAGAGAGACATCACTTACCTGGGAGCTCCAAGTAACTCCAGTGGTGGAGGTTCTCTGCTCAGTGTTTTTCTCTGGAACCGCTGCTGGCTTCGCAGCTGGAACCACTGCTGCACCTGGAACCACTGCTGGCTTTGCAGCTGGAACCACTGCTGGCTTCGCAGCTGCTGCAGCTGGCTCTACTGCTGCAGCTGGCTTCACAGCTGGAACTGCTGTTGGCTTTGCAGCTGGAACCGCTGCTGCAGCTGGCTCCGCTGCTGGCTTCACAGCTGGAACTGCTGCTGGCTTCGCAGCTGCTGCAGCTGGCTCTGCTGCTGCAGCTGGCTTTGCTGCTGGAACCGCTGCTGCAGCTGGCTCCACTGCTGCAGCTGGGTTCGCAGCTAGAACCGCTGCTGCAGCTGGCTCCACTGCTGCAGCTGGCTTCGCAGCTGGAACCGCTGCTGCAGCTGGCTCCACTGCTGGAACCGCTGCTGCAGCTGGCTCCACTGCTGGAACCACTGCTGCAGCTGGCTCCACTGCTGGAACCACTGCTGCAGCTGGCTCCATTGCTGGCTTCGCAACTGGAACCGCTGCTGGCTTCGCAGCTGCTGCAGCTGGTTTCGCTGCTGGAACCGCTGCTGCAGCAACCGCTGCTGCAGCTGGCTCCGCTGCTGCAGCTGGCTTCGCTTCTGGAACGGCTGCTGCAGCTGGCTTCTCCTTAGAAGGGCAGAATAAAGTCAGTGTTAGTAAAAAAAAACAACACATCACCTCAACTAGAATTAAAATGTGAAACTCAGAGATAAAGAGGCAATACATGGGTATTATTTAAAGGGTCACCAAAGAGAAAAGAACAATAATTAACATACAGTCAAGAATATTAAACATTTGAGTATGTGTAAAAAGCTTGTATTATTTATGACAATTATCATGAGAGAACATTTTTGTCATGGCTATGACCAAATGTTATGAAAGTGACATTTAAAATCTCTCACAACATTTACACCTTTGATACAACAAAACTAATGATGGTCAACTGTATATATGTATACTAAGTCTTTACTACTTTGACTTCAAACTTAAACCTCTCTAAAAGGACTGTATAACATATCCAAATTATTGTGGGGCAGATTTCAGTTATCAATAACTTAACTCTTTGATGCAAAACATGGGTCAAAAGTGACCCAGCTGAGATTTTATCTTCTATATCTTTGCAATAAATTAATTCCATCATTCAGTATTCAAGGTATTCCTCAATTAACTTGTTTTTGATCATCATGCATCCTTATTTTATTTTTTCCTTTCTTACTTTTTGAATAAAAACCCTTTTTGTATCACTACCCTTCTAATGCACAACATGGGTCAAAAACGACCTGTATTCATTTTCCAGGTTATTTCATGTATGGCTGAGTGTTTCTATGATATACTTTTGAAATAAATTCATTTTGTCATTTACTTTTCCAAATATGCAGTAAATATCTTGTTTTTGTTTAGCACAAATCATCATTTTTATATTTCCTTTCTTAAGTTATAAACAAGCACAGCTTTTGTAATTCTACATCAAGTTTACACACATGGGTCAGAAACGACCCGCATGCATTTACTCCAGCGTTTGGTGGGAACTGTGAATTGTGCTTGTGTCAGACATTTCACAGCTCAGCACAGCGCCCTTTGCCCATCTAATACATGCAAGTAATGTTTTTCAATTGTTCTAACATTACCTTAGAAAAAAATTGATTATGTTTAGGTTACCTTGAGAGTGAGTAGATTACTTGTCAGAAAGTTACAAGTAATTACTATTAGCTACCTAGCTGTTGACATATTCTACTTTAGTTAGCTAATTTTATTGTAGTTGGCTTAGCTAACTACATAGTTAATAAATAAATAACTGCTAAAGTAATTACTTGAAACAAATTATTATTATAGTATTAAGACATTTAATTTTAAATCACACTTGGATGACCCATGTGTAGTAATATAAAAAGTATTTTTGTTCATAAAGTAGGAAAGAAAAAATTAAATTAATGATTTGTGGTAATTAAAAACAAGATATTTAAAGAATACTTGGAATATTCAATCATAAAATAAATTGATTTCAAAAGATAGAGCAAAGAAAAACTCAGTCAGCATGAAATAACCTGGAAAATGAATGCGGGTCATTTTTGACCCATGTTGTGCATTAGAAGGGGTGTGCATACGTTTTGCATCCAAGGGTTAAAACCACACAATGACAGAAAATATAATTATGTTATTAAATGCAAATTTGAAATCAGCATAAAAAGATCACTTCTGAACTCAAACAATCCCATCAGAATAAATAAGGTCTTATACCTGGCCAGGCAGGATGGCATAATCCTGGGGCTCAGCACAGTGAGCAATGTCCTGCTCCTGCTGGCACACATGGGGAGTTGGGACAAGGTCACCCACTACAACCCACGATCCAGAGCAGTACAGATCCCCAATAGGGTAGTCTGGCTGTAGTTGGAGGGGAAGAAACAAACAGGATTTGGGTTAGTCTTAAGAGACTTAACTAGGATAATCAATTCCCATTGCAGATCTCTTTCATGAAGGGGTACAGTATTGTCATGTTGTACAAGAGAAAAGGCCAGATTTATTATAAAGAAAACATTTAAACTATTAATGGTTGAGAGAAAATCAACATTTTGTTTAGGGACAGCTGACTTAATGGTGGCTAATATGGTTAAAAAATATAGTATGACACTTAAAATTATTTTTCACTTCAAAACATGATAATATTTAGTTTGGCTGAGGTTTGCGACATTTGGCATAAATGTACAGCAAGTTAAAAATAATCTTATTTCTGGCATTTCCATTGAGGTACTTCAGTGCAAATACAACACTTACATTAACACATCATTTCTGAACTCAAACAATCGGACAGTTAGAATAAATATGGTCTTATACCTGGCCAGGCAGGATGACATAATCTTGGGGTTCAGCACAGTGAACAAAGTCCTGCTCCTGGAGCTGGGACACATGGGGAGCTGGGACAAGGTCACCAGCTTCAACCCACGGTCCAGAGCAGTATAGATTCCCGATAGAGTAATCTGGCTGTAGTTGGAGGGGAAGAAACAAACAGGATTTGGGTTAGTCTTAAGAGACCTAACTAGGATAATCAATTCCCACTGCAGATCTCTTTAATTAAGGTGTACAGTATTGTAATCAAGTACAAGAGAAAAGGTTTAAACTATTAATGGTTGAGAGAAAACCTACATTTTATTTTGATAGTTGACTTACTACTGGTTAATATAATTAAAAAAAATACATATAGTATCTTGCAAAAGTATTCATCCCCCTTGGAATTTGGAAGGCATTAATCAGAGATGCAACAAAGACACCAAAGATAACACTGAAGGAGCTGCAAAGATCTACAGCAGAGATGGGAGTATCTGTCCATAGGACCACTTTAAGCTGTATGCTCCACAGAGCGGGTTTTATGGAAGAGTGGCCAGAAAAAAGCCATTGCTTCAGAAAACACATTTGAAGTTTGCCCAACAGCATGTGGCAGACTCCTCAAACACAAGGCAGAAGATTCTCTGGTCAGATAAGACTAAAATTGATCTTTTTGGCCATCATGGGAAACGCCATATGTGGCACAAACCCAACAACCTGAGAACACCATTCCTACAGTGAAGCATGGTGGTGGCATGCTGTGGGGATGTTTTACATCTGCAGGGACAGGAAAGCTGGTCAGGACTGAAGGAAAGATGGATGGCACTAAATACAGGGCAATTCTGGAGGAAAACCTGTTTGAGTTGGCCAGAGGTTTGAGCCTGGGACAAAGGTTCATGTTCCAGCAGGACAATGACCCTAAACATATTGCTAAAGTGACACTGGAGTAGTTTAAAGGGAAACATTTAAATGTCTTGGAGTGGTGTAATCAAAGCCTCAATCCAACTGAGAATCTGTGACATAACTTGAAGATTGCTGTACACCAACGCAACCCATCTAACTTGAAGGAGTTGGAGCAGTTTTGCCTTGAGGAATGGGCAAAAATCCCAGTGGCTAGATGTGCTAAGCTAATCGAGACATACCTCAAGATACTTGCAGCTGTAACTGCAGCAAAAGGTTGCTCTACAAAGTACTGAATCGGGGGTGGGGGTTGAATACCTATGTACACTCCAGATTTCTGTTTTTTTTAAATCATAATTGTTTGTGTCACAATAAACCAACGATTTGCATCTTTAAAGTGCTAAGTATGTTGTGTAAATCAAATGGTGCTAACCCTCCAAAAATCCATCTTAATTCCAGCTTGTAATGTGACAAAACAAGACAAACACCAAGGGGGATGAATACTTTTGCAAGACACTGTGGTATGACACATAAAATTATTCTGCACTTCAAAACATGACAATATTTAGTTTGGCTGAGATTGCAACATTTGCCATCAAAAATGTACAGCAAGTTAAAAATAATCTTATTTCTGGCATTTCCATGGAGGTATGACCTACTACAGTGTAAATGCAACATTGACATTAAAACATCATTTCTGAACTCAAACAGTCCTACAGTTAGAATGAATACGGTCTTATACCTGGCCAGGCAGAATGGCATAAGCCTGGATCTCAGCACAATCAGCAAAGTCCTGCTCCTGCTGGTACATGTGGGGAGCTGGGTCAAGGTCACCATCTACAACCCACGGTCCACAGCAGTACAGATCCCCAGTAGGGTAATCTGGCTGTAGTTGGAGTAGAAGAAACAAAGGGGATTGGGATTAGTTTTAAGAGACCTAACTAGGATAATCAATTCCCTCTGCAGATCTCTTTAATGAAGCCATACAGTATTGTAAACAAGTACAAGGGAAATGGGCAGATTTATTATAAAGTTTAAACTATTAATGGTTGAGAGAAAACCTACATTTTATTTCGAGACAGTTGACTTAATGGTGGCTAATATGATAAAAATCTCTTGTGTGACACTTAAAATTATTTTACAGTAAAAAACATGACAATGTTTAGTTTGGCTGAGGTTTGCTACATTTGTCATAAAATGTCTCATCTCATTATCTCTAGCCGCTTTATCCTGTTCTACAGGGTCGCAGGCAAGCTGGAGCCTATCCCAGCTGACTATGGGCGAAAGACGGGGTACACCCTGGACAAGTCGCCAGGTCATCACAGGGCTGACACATAGACATGCGGAGAACATGCAAACTCCACACAGAAAGGCCCTCACCGGCCACGGGGCTCGAACCCGGACCTTCTTGCTGTGAGGTGACAGTGCTAACCACCGTGCCGCCGTCATAAAATGTATAGCAAGTTAAAAGTAATCTTTTCTGGCATTTCCATTGAGGTACTACAGTGTAAACACAATACTGACAGAAAAACATCATTTCTGAACTCAAACAGTCATAATGAATTAGGTTTTATACCTGGCCAGGCAGGATGGTATAATCCTGGGGCTCAGCACAGTGAGCAAAGTCAGGCTCCTCATGGTACACTTGGGGAGCTGGGACAAGGTCACCAGCTCCAACCCACGGTCCAGAGCAGTACAGATCCCAGAAAATAGGGAAAGATGCCTGTGGTGGAAAGAAACAGGGTTTTTGTTAGTGTTTAAACAATTCTAATTTAAATTTAAAGCTCTAACCTCAGTCTAAGCTACAAGAAGGAATGTCTGAATTTTTTTTTTAAGTACAAAAAGTACACAGCTACAGAAAAGCTCATATAACTGAGTTGGCTCCAACGTTCAGTTCAAAAGAGCTGAATCAAAGAACCGATTGACTCATGAAAGACACAGCACAAAGACAGAAATTATATACAGTATTAGTTGGAAAACAGGAATACGACTTGTTGGCTGTTTGTCCCAAATGAGCCATTTTTAACCCTCATTTTAATGAGAAAGGAACATGATATGATATTGGAGTGATTCAGGAATGGAAAAACTGGGGTGCTGAGGGAAAAATCCTTCGCTCAGTATGTTCAGATAGTATTTTTACATGGTACACAGTTCCCACCGACATGATCACCCCTCTAACTCCACAGGCCTAGAGATTTGACTTCGTGTATTATAAGGATGGAGCGTTTCTGTTCAGTCGCCATGACTGAGGCTTTAGTGCCCCCTCTTGGAGAGAATGAAAACTGTTCCAGACACACTGACTATTTCATTAATAACCGAAATCCATAATAAGAAAAATATCTACTGGCATTTATTTTTAAGTTTTCCAAAATACCTTTTTAAAATTGTTAAACAGTCTTATTCATAGTTACCCTGCACAGGATAAGTGGTTACTGCATCTGCTCACAGCTTACCATTTGCTCAAAAGATGGCATTGGTGCAAAGAAGTTGCACAAATCAATGTTCATGGAGTTCAAAAATATGAATAGAGGTGTTAAAAGTAAAAGATGTCAGTTGAAAAGGTGTCAGGTTTGCTCAAGATGGTGGATCGCAGCTGAGTTGGTTTTTTCTCTCCTGAATGTCGTGGAATGTTTTTTTTTTTCAAAATTCAAAATACAATAATCATTCTCTTTTGATCATCTAACCCCGCCCCCTGACACACACACCTCAAGTACATACACACTCAACTGCTCAGAAACCACATTTAACCTGTAAACAACCTGTGAATGCACACAACCTTTAAATCTGACTTTCCGTTGCATTACAGTGCATTATATTCATTATCTCAATGTTTCTAGACAATTAAACTCAAGCAATGAAAATAGCTTAATATTTACACTACCGTTCAAAAGTTTGGGGTCACCCAGACAATTTTGTGTTTTCCATGAAAAGTCACACTTTTATTTACCACCATAAGTTGTAAAATGAATAGAAAATATAGTCAAGACATTTTTCTGGCCATTTTGAGCATTTAATCGACCCCACAAATGTGATGCTCCAGAAACTCAATCTGCTCAAAGGAAGGTCAGTTTTATAGCTTCTCTAAAGAGCTCAACTGTTTTCAGCTGTGCTAACATGATTGTACAAGGGTTTTCTAATCATCCATTAGCCTTCTGAGGCAATGAGCAAACACATTGTACCATTAGAACACTGGAGTGAGAGTTGCTGGAAATGGGCCTCTATACACCTATGGAGATATTGCACCAAAAACCAGACATTTAGTAGAATTTAGCTAGAATAGGCGGAAGTCCCCCCCCCAACTAATCAATTAAAAGAGACCCCTTACCTGATTGGAAGTATCCCCGTACGGGCCACCAAATTGTTAGGTTTTTTTTCCATCTCTGGCCCTCACCATCTCGAGATCAGTCCCCTCGTGTCACCCAGACGTCTGGGGATGAGTCGCAGAAAAAAGAAAGGAACCCCACAATCCAGTTCGCAATCTTTATCCGCAAGTCCCCCCTGAGATGAGAGTATACAGGGGTTTTATACGTGTGTGTGTGTGTGTGTGTGTGTGTGTGTGTGTGTGAGTGAAACCTTGGGTCAATCATGACAATTTTAAACAAAGACTATGTTTAGTCTAACAAAGAAGTGTCTTCTCCACTGGACAAAGGTCAGGTTACACAGGAATAGTTTAAAATCACTGTTATAGTATATGTAATAGTCTAAAATAATAAAGGATCTTAAAAAGCTCTAAAATATTAAAATCATAAAGTTTTAACACCTTGTGCAGCAATAAGGCTAATATAAATCTATAAAACTATAAAACTAACATGAATCACTTAATGCAGCTTTAAATCTAACATTCAATCATTTCAATTTCAAATTCAACACTGAAGAGACTGGTTAAATCTAACAATCCTAAATCACGTGTAGCTATAAAACTAACTTAAATCATGACTTTAAATCTAACTTTTAATCCCAAATACACGTTGGATATGCAGCTGTGGGTGTGTGTGGGTGTGTCTGACATCATTGCAGACCTTGGCGCTGTTCAGACACAATAATCTGATCAATAATACACATTTCACATCAAAATAAGCAGAATGTTCTGATGACACGACAGCAATGTCCAGACAGAATGGAACCTTCAAACAATGTCTAGCTGAGACAGAAGGTCATCCCAAGTGAACAGAATGAATCCCTACAACCCTGTCACAAAATAAATTAATGCCTTCTTGGTCAAGAATAAATACTTACAATTATTTATCCTTACAAAGGAATAAAACCTTACAGTCATTTACCACATTATCAATGTATAGAGTGTATTTCTGATTAGTTTAAAGTGATCTTCACTGAAAAGAACAGTGCTTTTCTTTCAAAAATAAGGAAATTTCAAAGTGACCCCAAACTTTTGAACGGTAGTGTACATGAGAAACATCACTGAAATTTAATCATTTGAAATAGAAGGACTAATAAGAAAATTTCAGGACAGCATAAATGTATCATTTAGTTTCCTTTTTTGTACTTTAAAACCCAGTTAAAACAGTACAATGAGTTGACATGAAAAACTAAAAAAAACAAAAAACAAAAACATATTAGATCAGACTTGATCCAAAAGTAATCTGATTATAGCACATTTTAAAAGTAGTCTACAAAAGTAACTCATTAGATCGCTAAATCAGTGGCATCTGTAATTAGTACAAGATTAGAAATTTCTAAGTAATCTTCCCAACATTGATGTGTGAGCAGTTCTGCAGTCAAAAGAAGACAGCTGAGGAAGTTGTCCTGGCTCTAGAGACTTACAAATCTGAATATGCTGTTTAATATAAAGTGAATGTTTTCAGGCCCAGGCATTATACACAGTGGATCTCATTTTTGGGAGAGCTTTTTTGTGATTCAGTTCTGTTTGAATATTTGTGAAATATTAAATATTGGCCTCACAGCAAGAAGGTCCGGGTTTGAACCCCGGGGCCGGCGAGGGCCTTTCTGTGTGGAGTTTGCATATTCTCCCCGTGTCCGCGTGGGTTTCCGCCGGATGCTCCGGGTTCCCCCACAGTCCAAAGACATGCAGGTTAGGTTAACTGGTGACTCTAAATTGATCATAGGTGTGAATGTGAGTGTGAATGGTTGTCTGTGTCTATGTGTCAGCCCTGTGATGACCTGGCGACTTGTCCGGGATGTACCCCGCCTTTCGCCCGTAGTCAGCTGGGATAGGCTCCAGCTTGCCTGCGACCCTGTAGAACAGGATAAAGCGGCTAGAGATGATGAGATGAGATTAAATATTGGCACAAAAGGTAGCGTTGCCACATCACAGCTCCACGCTCCCTGGTTTGGTTCAATTTTTCCATTTTCAGTGCTATTACTGTTAAATGTCTGAAAGCCATGTCCCTAAAAGCAACACGTGGCGAGGTTAACTGTGGTTTCAGGAACTGCGGCTGGTTTAACAGCAGTACAACAAAACAACAAACGTATTTTCTGCGCTAAATATTATCTCGACAAGTCAACATCTTGGCACGTTATCCTCCGAGAAAAGACCCCGTTTAGAGGACGATGAGTCACCATCTGCATATCATGTTTCATTAGCTGCAGATAGCATTAACTCCAGTGTTAGCGCACTCACCTTAAACACAGAAAAGAAGCATTTAAATAAAAATTAAAGCTGGATCATGTAATATAATGAGGCAGAACACAAGGAAATTACTGTGAATGTGCAGTATCTGTTTAACAGCAAAATGCTGTTTTATTACTTTTCAGGTTTGTTCTGGGGCGGCACGGTGGTGTAGTGGTTAGCGCTGTCGCCTCACAGCAAGAAGGTCCGGGTTCAAGTCCCGTGGCCAGCGAGGGCCTTTCTGTGCGGAGTTTGCATGTTCTCCCCGTGTCCGCGTGGGTTTCCTCCGGGTGCTCCGGTTTCCCCCACAGTCCAAAGACATGCAGGTTAGGTTAACTGGTGACTCTAAATTGACCGTAGGTGTGAATGGTTGTCTGTGTCTATGTGTCAGCCCTGTGATGACCTTGCGACTTGTCCAGGGTGTACCCCGCCTTTCGCCCGTAGTCAGCTGGGATAAGGCTCCAGCTTGCCTGCGACCCTGTAGAACAGGATAAAGCGGCTAGAGATAATGAGATGAGGTTTGTTCTGTAAATGTTTGGACAAATAGAGCAGTCCCATCAACCAACATACTGGATTATGTTTTATTTCAGACTACAGACATATTAACAATGTATTTATATCACAGTACTTTAGAGTAAATATGTTCACAGTTATTTGCTACCATTTCCAAGATGGCGGCCAGATGGCTTCAGTCTGACGAGTCTATGAGCTCTCCAGATTTTATATAGAGCTCAGTGGCCAGCAGGTGGTTTTATACATGACGGAAAGTCTAGCCAACCCTAGGGTTTATACAAGTTCAGAGCTACACAGCAAATTCCTCAGTGTTGAATTAACACTTTCAAAGTTAATTTGTGTCCAGCTGGACCTATATAAACACTCTGGGTGTTAATTCAACACTGGGGATTTTGCTGTGTATGTTTTGTGATTTTTATGTTGTGATTGCCATTGCACTGTTTAAATTCTTGGCTTTGTCTTTTGATTAGTGTTTTGGATTTGACTTCTGGTGTCTTGTACCGTGCTTCTGTGTGTTTGACTATTTCCTGCTTTACAACTCTGTTATTTGCATTGTGTTTACTAACAGTGTAACATAATGACATCATCTGTACCTCCATCTGTGTCCCCCCTCTCCTCTCAATAGCCATATCTCTATCTGTATTTAAACCTGAAGCTTGCATTTTTGGCAAGCTTTCTAAAAAAACAAACACAAAAACCCTGAACAGTGCACCTCCTATTCATATCTGCATCTGTGCACAACACATTTTCTGTTCACTCTGAATAATGTATTTGTACTTGGTTTTATCCACAGTGTTTCACTGCTCTGACTTTCTGATTTTAAAATAAAATCCTCCTGCACAACCAGCTGCTGACTCCTGTATGTTATCCATAAAAGTTAGTGAATAATACAGAGTGGAGACATCACAAAATACAGCAGAACACAAGAGAAAATCAGTTCAGTAAGCCTTTACAAGCGCTAAGGGCTCTTTACCTGCCTTTTACATATTAATAAACACTGTCTTAATCTGATCTCACATTCACACTTTTATATTACTAATTGCGTTAATTTTCCTTCCCCGTGATCCATAGTGGCTGTGGATTGCTGTACTGTGTGTGAAAGGCTGGTTCTCCTATCTCTTCTCTGCACACATAAACTCCTGTGTGATTTAGAGCAGAAGGACTGAGAGTGTAGTTGCCTCCAAATCCCCTGCTGCTGTCTGATAGGTGCTCCACATACATGATATACGGTGGTGCTTGAAAGTTTGTGAACCCTTTAGAATTTTCTATATTTCTGCATAAATATGACCTAAAACATCATCAGATTTTCACGCAAGTTCTAAAAGTAGATAAAGAGAACCCAGTTAAACAAATGAGACAAAAATATTATACTTGGTAATTTATTTATTGAGGAAAATGATCCAATATTACATATCTGTGAGTGGAAAAAGTATGTGAACCTCTAGGATTAGCAGTTCATTTGAAGGTGAAATTAGAGTCAGGTGTTTTCAATCAGTGGGATGACAATCAGGTGTGAGTGGGCACCCTGTTTTATTTAAAGAACAGGGATCTATCAAAGTCTGATCTTCACAACACGTTTGTGGAAGTGTATCATGGCACGAACAAAGGAGATTTCTGAGGACCTCAGAAAAAGTGTTGTTGATGCTCATCAGGCCGAAAAAGGTTACAAAACCATCTCTAAAGAGTTTGGACTCCACCAATCCACAGTCAGACAGATTGTGCACAAATGGAGGAAATTCAAGACCATTGTTACCCTCCTCAGGAGTGGTTGACCAACAAAGATCACTCCAAGAGCAAGGCATGTAATAGTCGGCAAGGTCACGAAGGATCCCAGGGTAACTTCCAAGCAACTGAAGGCGTCTCTCACATGGGCTAATGTTAATGTTCATGAGTCCACCATCAGGAGAACACTGAACAACAATGGTGTGCATGGCAGGGTTGCAAGGAGAAAGCCACTGCTCTCCAAAAAGAACATAGCTGCTCGTCTGCAGTTTGCTAAAGATCACATGGACAAGCCAGAAGGCTATTGGAAAAATGTTTTGTGGATGGATGAGACCAAAATAGAACTTTCCTGTTTAAATGAGAAGTGTTATGTTTGGAGAAAGGAAAACACTGCATCCCAGCATAAGAGCCTTATCCCATCTGTGAAACATGGTGGTGGTAGTATCATGGTTTGGGCCTGTTTTGCTGCATCTGGCCCAGAATGGCTTGCCATCATTGATGGAACAATGAATTTTGAATTATACCAGTGAATTCTAAAGGAAAATATCAGGATATCTGTCCATGAACTGAATCTCAAGAGAAGGTGGGTCATGCAGCAAGACAACGACCCTCAGCACACAAGTTGTTCTACAAAAGAATGGTTAAAGAAGAATAAAGTTAATGTTTTGGAATGGCCAAGTCAAAGTCCTGACCTTAATCCAATGGAAATGTTGTGGAAGGACCTGAAGCGAGCAGTTCACATGAGGAAACCCACCAAAATCCCAGAGTTGAAGCTGTTCTGTCTGGCGGAATGGGCTAAAATTCCTCCAAGCCGGTGTACAGGACTGATCAACAGTTACCGGAAACGTTTAGTTGCAGTTATTGCTGCACAAGGGGGTCACACCAGATACTGAAAGCAAAGGTTCACATACTTTTGCCACTCGTAATATTGGATCATTTTCCTCAATAAATAAATGACCAAGTATAATATTTTTGTCTCATTTGTTTAACTAGGTTCTCTTTATCTACTTTTAGGACTTGTGTGAAAATCTGATGATGTTTTAGGTCATATTTATGCAGAAATATAGAAAATTCTAAAGGGTTCACAAACTTTCAAGCACCACTGTAGCTATGATTATTTTTTTTTTATTTGACTTAAGCCATCTCTGTAGGGAACAGTTGTGTACCAGCTGAATGTCCAGGCTGTAGAGGAGTCTGTAACCTCACAGCTTGGAGTCACTGAGTCTCCTTCAGTCAACCAGCTCTGTGGAGATGCACTCAGTATCTACTGCACATGGTCTGGCTGTCACACAGGACATACAAAACTAGTTTATGTACTAGATTTATTTAATACAGAGTAAGAAGCTTTTCATGTCTAAGTGCACATTTCCCCACCAAAAACACCTTACACACTCACCTGATACAGTCAATGCAACAACATTACTGAAGTGTGAGGAGCATAAGCCTCCTCTCTCTTCTCCTCAACAGGTGTAGTTATTTGTGTGGATCATTTCAACACTACTGATTCTGTACACCTGTTCCCTACTAGCAGGACTGTGTAAACCATCTTTATACCAGTTGTACTGCCAGCTAGAGACATTTTCATCCTGTCCCTCACGTCTCAGGGTGACGGCGTCCCCACTGAACACCTGTTTATCAGGATTCACGGATACCACTGGTTTTGGTCTTGCTGTCAAAAAATAACAGAGCATCAAAACTGTCATGATTAATTTGTTGTTATGCGTATATAATAATGATATGGGAATAGTGAATGCAACAGTTTGCTTTGCTTTCATCAACTCTATCAGCTAATTGACACATTACTTGCTTTCTTTTCTGAATAAACTGCAAGATCTGTAAAACAAAACTGAGAAATGTGTGAAGGACATGAGACACAGGTTGCTTATTAACTTCCTTCTACTTAATCCTGACAAGACAGAGGTAGTTGTACTCGGACCACAGAAATAACCGTTCTGATTACATAGGAATTCTGGAAGGCCTTTCCGTTTCATCATGCGCAGCAGTAAAAGGCCTTGGTGTGACTATTGACTCCAGTCTTTCATTTGAAACTTCTGTTGATAATATTACTATGATGGCCTTTTTTCATCTCAGAAATATTGCTAAGATAAGAAATATAATGTCATGATACAAAACAGAAAAACTTGTCCTTGCCTGTTTTACCTCGAGGTTGGATTATTGTAATGCCTTACTGTCTGGATGTTACAGTAGGTGCGGAAAGATGCTCCAGTTACTCCAAAATGCACCAGGAAGTGTCCTTACCGGAACCAGAAGATATGACCACATCACTCCATCTTATCCGCACAGCATTGGCTCCCAAATAAATTTAAGATTGATTATAAAATACTACTGTAACAACTTTCTGCATTGAAGTAAAGAGGAACAGGGAGGCAGACTACAATAACAGGTGTGCTTTATTGCTTCCTTTGCTATCACTTTTCAGTGACTACACTTCTATGTTTACACACAAACAAACAAACAAACACAACTCTGGGTGGTTCAGCTCTCTCTCTCTCTCTCTCTCTCTCTCTCTCTCTCTCTCTCTCTCTCTCGTGACTGGCTATCTGAAAAGCACACAGAGACACACATTAATGGACAGCCAGTAATTAGACACAGGTGTATCTCATCGCATGTTACTTGCTGGTTCAACCTGACTCCTCACCATTCTCAGCCGAAGCTCGACCAAACCCCCACTGCCACATACCCTCACCACCCGACTCAGGCTGCGGAGCCGTCTGGCCTGCAGCTGACTCCCCCTCCCCGGCAGGGGAGGTAATCCGTCACCGCCATCTGTGCCCCCGGCCTGTGGACCACCACAAATTTAAAGTGAATTTAATATCCCTAAACCACACTTTTTTCCTTGTACAAAGCAACAATCATTATGTTGATTGACCATGTGTTTTCGAATCATAGCTAATCCAAAAGGCCATAAATTGATGGAAAATCAGTAAGATCAGCCAATTTTCACAGAATCTGCCGAGACTGATCGAGAAGATCTCGAAGGGGTGTGTGACGTCACACATGTAACAAAGATCCAGTTATCAATTTGGTTCATGTGCGCAGCAGTGGTTAGATCAGTCTCGATATGGAATCACGTTTTGGAGAGAATTCTGATAGTGATTGGGTTCTTATATGTCGGATGAAGGGACAGATAATTATCAAGGATATTATGGAGTAAATAGTTATCTTTTTGAGCCCCCAAGACGAGAAACAGATGCCAGTTCACTCAGTTCACGACAGTCCTATTCACCGCTGATAGTGCACCACCAGTCAGAGAGAATTGGAAATACAGATTGGTTTATGGATTTTTATTCTAAGCTGGTCACTGCAAAATATAGGGAAAATATTTACATATACCTCAGTAAATGCAGAAATATAGTCTTTAAAACATACACTTATTTAGTGTAATAATTGAAAGAAAATATGAAGTGGGCAATAATAGGGGAATCGACGAACTGTCCAAATGTCAGATCAAATGTCATTTATTAAATCAATGGGTTTATTTTTTGCTCCAATAATTCCCATGTGGTTATTCTGGTGGTAATGAACACTTGATGAATCAGATTTATTATTAGTACGCCTAGTCATGTGTAGCTCTATGTGCAGTAAACACTGGTAAACAATGGGTCTAGACTCTAGTGTCTCTACTGTCCATGCAGGTTAGCAACTGCATGGTGTGCAATTGTGCATGTTATGATGTACCAGTGTATATCAGTGTACATACATGTATATGTATCTATCTGATACATGTAGAGCTATATTTCACCAAGCTACATGTATTTGTAATTATGTGTATATATGGTATATTTCAGGTGCCACTGTGGTCATTGTCAGCCAATGAGATCATTAGCTGGCGGTTATTAACTGATAACAATAAAAAAGATGCATATTACACGGGCTGTCATCAACTTGTCAACAGCTCTCCTCTTCTTGACAGGGGATGTAAGTTGTCCTGGGCTGGTGGTCTCAGATCATTTGGCACTGGGATTAGACACTGCATTGGCACATGTAGATGTCTGGATACAGTAGTTGGCACACTTCCTGGTTTCAAAATTTTTTTCTTTTCTGTCCTGTCATCTGTTCCATCAAGAACACCTGTCCTTCATAGCAGTTCTTGTCAAAATGCTGCTTACAAATTCCCACTTGACTCTTCTCCAGTGGCAACACGAAATTTACCCACTTCGTTTGCACAACTTTCACCTACTGTTGGTTTAGATGAGTGTCGTTCCTTGGAAATTTGTGAACTGAATGTCCTGTTGTATATGACTTTGAATATCTAAACACAATGCAGTGCTTTCCCATTGTTATTTTTGTAAGAGTCCATCAACAATATTCAAATTCAGTTAGTAAACAAGCATGGAATCAGATGAACGGAAATTACCCAGATAACCGGGATTCCACGTGTGACATCATGCAAGATTAGCTCTGGGGCAAGGCTGCCTTTTTTCAGGATTCGGACGCCATGATTTATCAATAGTTTTGTGTTTGATAATAAAATAACAAATAATTTATATTATTTCCCCCCTGCTTTATTAATTCATTTTGGTCGTTACTAATGATATATATTCATTTTAAAGCATTACAATAAGGCATTACATTCACTTTAAAGGGCTGAAGATCTAGATACCAACAGATGATCTGCATGTTGGCATCCTTCATGCGGTGGAGCCACTGGAGCGGGTCATGGTTGGAACAGAGGGTGAAAGGGCGTCCTAGTATGTAGTACCGGAGAGTGAGAACCGCTGACTTAATGGCCAAAAACTCCTTCTCTATAGTACCGTATATAGTACTCTATAGTACTCTTGCATAATTATAATAATTTATAATTTATTTATTTAAACATCAATGGTGCACAGTAAAACATTAACCTTCTGTAAAACAAGGAGAGCTACATTGTACCAGGTTTTAGCAAATATTGCTATTTTCCACTTGTAGTCCCTGAGCAGGTAGGTGAAACAATAAATTAAGGCAGAATAAGATGTACATAAAGTACAAAACACCAGGTCATAAAATCTTACAAACATTATCATCCCCATACAGCCCCCCCCCCCCGAATTTATGCAAGGTTCAGGTTGCAACATAAATTTGCAGCAAAAAACATTTTTAAAGCATAATCTCTCCCACATCCCACTAGTTTGCCCCCCCCAACTCTCACACATGTGTACAAATACTGCATATCCCAAATCCTGAACCCCCCCACACAAACAAATTCATAAATGTGTGCAAGTTTGCTTTGACAATATCCAATGTTGTGTTAAGCATGAAAAGGATTGAAAGTTTGTACATGAAATTAACTCTATTAGAAGAGTTTTCCACAGATTTATGGCCAAAAAAAAAGAGATGATTTCCCAAATGAGGTTTTGTGTTATGGAATACTGCACTCCCCTTGTAGCTGGTCAAGTTGCTTGTGTTTTTTTTTTTTTTCAGAGCAGAGTGTCACAAATTTTTTTCAAAGGAGGAACAGCAACATTATGAATTATTTTAAGGAGTAAGCAGACATTGGAGTGCATTATCAAATTTTCAAAATTTTAAATATCATATTTAGTGATATGCCAAAATGCATTTATCATTATATGACAGTGGTGGTATTGACGTGTTTTTTTTGTCATGAATCTTAAGGGCACTTTTATATAATGATTCCAGTGGTCTTAGAGCTGTTTTACTGTACATGCCTGACTACATCAGCAGTCAATCCCGATTTCAGAAACTTTTTCAGGGAGGCATCTCTCTTTTTCATTAAGTCCCAGAGGTTACTATTAAACCAAGGCAAACTCTGTTTTGTCTTACATTTTCTGGCCATTGTTTTTGTATATCTCAATAAAATATCTTTAAAAGCTGACATTAGATCATTGCATGCTTGCTGTCGGGATTTATTTTCAATAGTGTCTGTGGCAGTGGGGGTGTGGCCAAGCAGCAGTTTGTGAATGGAGGGCGGGGTCAGGGAAGGTAAGTGGCCAAATCATTACACCTGCTGTCAAGTAATGTGTGTGTGTTTGTGGCAGGGACGGAGCATAAAAGGAGGGGGAGAGCAGAGAAGAGTCTTCCCTCCCAACCACAATGCATGTGTGATAGTGTGAGTAAGTGAGTAAAAGCTGAAAAGCCAAAATAAGTGAAATAAAGAGTTTGTGTGTGACCATCAACTCTTGCCTGCTGTGCTTCTGTGCTCCACCCACATCAGGAACTGCTACAGTGGTGCCGAAACCTGGGACGCACAGAAGGGAACCACCCCATGGAGTCCTCCACATTCGAAGAGCTCATCCTTGCCCTCACTACCGCCCAGCAGAACCAGCATCAAGCGCTGACCGCCCTCCGAAAGGAACAAGAGCAATGCTTTGAAGCCTTGATACTGACCCAGCAGGAAGATCGCCAGGCGTTCCGGCATCTGCTCGTGTCAGCAGGGGTGTCGACCATCACCGCAGCCAGCACCCTTATGAAGATGGGCTTGCAGGACGATCCAGAAGCATTCATTGCCCTCTTTGAGCAAGCAGCTGAGGTGTGCGGGTGGCTGCTGGAGCAGCGCGCAACACGCCTCCTCTTGCCCTTGACGGGCGACACGCAGCTTGCAGCGCAGCAGCTCCCTGCTGACAGCCGACTGGTGTATGCTGACCTGAGGAAAGCCATCCTGCAGTGGGTCGGCCGCTCCCCGGAACAACATCGCCAGCGCTTCTGGATGCTGGCATTGGAGGAGGTCAGCCGGGTGTTTGTATTAGGCCAGCAACTCCGGGACGCCTGCGGGTGGTGGCTGAGGGCAGAAAACCGCGACGCCGACGAGATCATTGATCTAATGGCACTGGAACAGTTATCTCTCGACTTCCGCATGGAACGGCGGAATGAGTCCAGTGTCATCGCCCGGCATTGCTGGAACGAGCCATCAAGCTGACGGAGGACCATCTGGAGGCTGCTCCGATGGCAGGCAGATAAGGTGTCTCCCCTCACTTCTTTTCTCTCTCTCTCTCCCTTCCCCTCGTCTCTCATTCCCCTTCCCACCCTGTTCCCCTGCCGCGGAGGCAGCGGCCGGCTCCTCCCCAGCTGGCCCGTCGCACCCATGGCGTCCTCCTATCTTCCTCTTCCGTCTCTGTGTGGTCTCCCCCTCAGATGAGTGACTGTTAATGTTATCGTCATGTTGTCTGTTGTTGCCCAAATGAGGATGAGATATGTTATGTATGAACCTAGATATATGTCATACCAATAGTTACAAGAGGGCAGGCTGCCACTAGGGCATATAGGGATACTGCATGTAACCACTAGCAGAACAGGACAATAAAAAAATGAGTGAACGAGCAAGAAGCATGTCCTCCGTGCTCTGTGTGTCGGGTAATATTGTTTACTTAGTTACACTATAAGGGAGCAACATAACATAAATTGGCGATGAGTCGTGTAGTCCGGAACACTTCTCATCGACTGGCTGTGAAAGTAAAGTCAGCTTTGTGCAAGTTTGGACCGAAAAGAACACCCATGTTTTGGATAGCTAATGTGCTAGTCAACAATGAGCCACTCTTCCTCGGATGACTCCAGTACAGCGAGTGCTCCTTCGAATGCTACAAGTGCTTCGAGTGCTCCTACAGTGCAAGCAATTCCAGAAAGACGCATTATGGCTGGAATAATTGGACATATGGATGTTTTTGATGAGTCTGGTGAGCAATGGGCAACGTATATTGAACGTTTTGAACATTATGTTTTGGCTAATGACATACAAGCAGCTAAGAAAGTTTCAGTGCTGTTCAGTGTAATGGGACCTAAAACGTACGGACTACTCCGCAGTTTGGTAGCTCCCGTGGCGCCTGGTGCAAAGACTTATGAACAGATAGTGACTGTGCTGCAAGATCACTTCACACCGAAACCGCTTGTTATAGCTGAAAGGTTCAGGTTCCACAACCGAAATCAGGGGGAAGGAGAAACGGTAGCACAGTATGTGGCAGTGCTCAAGAGACTTTCGGAACACTGCGAGTTCGGGGCTTACTTAGAGGACGCTCTGAGAGACAGATTTGTATGTGGATTAAAATGTGAAACTGTGCAGAAGCGCCTTTTGACCGAGAAAGATCTCACATTCAAGAAAGCAATCGAACATGCAGTGTCGGCAGAGACAGCAGCATGCGACGTGCAGCAGTTAAGCAGCTCCCTGAAAGTGAATGTGGTGTTTTTGCAAAGTGAGAAATGTTGCCGGGTGGCACGGTGGTGTAGTGGTTAGCGCTGTCGCCTCACAGCAAGAAGGTCCTGGGTTCGAGCCCCAGGGCCGGTGAGGGCCTTTCTGTGTGGAGTTTGCATGTTCTCCCCATGTCCGCGTGGGTTTCCTCCGGGTGCTCCGGTTTCCCCCACAGTCCAAAGACATGCAGGTTAGGTTAACTGGTGACTCTAAATTGACCGTAGGTGTGAATGTGAGTGTGAATGGTTGTCTGTGTCTATGTGTCAGCCCTGTGATGACCTGGCGACTTGTCCAGGATGTACCCCGCCGTTTGCCCGTAGTCAGCTGGGATAGGCTCCAGCTTGCCTGCGACCCTGTAGAAGGATAAAGCGGCTAGAGATAATGAGATGAGATGAGAATGAGAAATGTTGCCGCTGTGGGAAAGCAAATCATACTGATGATGACTGCTGGTACAAAGACCGTGAATGTCACCAGTGTGGGAGGAAAGGCCACACGAAACGAATGTGCAGTAGTAAAGCAAAAAGCAGTCACGAAAGAGAACATAAACAGAAAGATGGAAAGCCTGAACAGAAAAGCCATGCAAACAAATGCAGTGTGAAAGATAAAAAGAAAAAAATCCATCACGTCGAGGCGAATGAAAGTGAAAGTGAAGGAACAAAATCAGACAGTGATAATGACTTGGGACTGTATGCCATGTCTCAGAAAGGGAAATATTCACGCATATCAGTAATGCCAACAGTCAATGGAGAGAAAATGGAGATGGAATTAGATACAGGGGCAGCTGTGTCATTGATTCCTTGGGAACTGTACAAACGAAAGCTGCGCAAATTCCCTCTGCAACCCACTGATATCATGCTAAAGACATACACAGGAGAGCCTTTGGCACCAGAAGGAGTCATTAAAGTGCAAGTGGAATTAAACAAACAACGCGCTGACTTGCCACTGTACATGGTGAAGGTGGATGCTCCACCATTGTTTGGTAGGGAGTGGCTGAGAGCCATTAAACTGAACTGGAGAGACTTAAAGACTGTACATGCCATTGAGCAAAGACAGACAGACAGCTTAGAGAATATGTTAAAGAGACACTCCGCTGTTTTCTCCAATAAATTAGGCACCATGAAAGGAATGAAAGCCAGACTCACTCTAAGACCAAACAGTGTGCCCAAATTCTGCCCACCATGTAACGTGCCATATGCTCTTCGACCATGAGTGGAGGCCGAGCTGAAACACCTCACTGAGCTTGGCGTAATCTCACCTGTGGCTCATAGTGACTGGGCTACGCCAGTGGTGCCCATCAACAAAAAGGACGGCACCGTGAGACTCTGCAGGAATTTCAAAGTCACCCTCAACCCAGCTCTTTGCATCTACAAGTACCCAATCCCACGTATTGAGGACTTGTTCGCTTCTCTCGCTGGAGGTCAACGCTTCAGTAAGCTGGATCTATCCAATGTGTATCTACAGATGGAAGTAGAAGAGAGCTCCAAGAAGCTGCTGACCATATCGACACAGAAAGGACTTTTCTACTTCAACCGCTTACCGTTTGGTGTAGCATCATCGCCCGCCTTGTTCCAGAAGGCAGTGGACCAGGTGCTCCTCGGACTGCCACATACTCACTGTTACCTGGATGACATCCTTGTCAGTGGTCCTGACGACCAAACACACCTGAAAACCCTGGAAGCTGTCCTCAGCAGGCTAGAGGAATACGGCCTGCACCTCAAGCAAGAGAAATGTCTCTTCTTCCAGGAGTCCGTGGAATACCTGGGCCATATCATCGACGCTGCTGGGCTCCACAAATCACCTGAGAAGTTACGTGCCATCGTGGAGGCACCAGCACCAGACGATGTAAGTCAACTTCGCTCGTTCTTAGGAATGCTTAATTATTATGGACGCTTTATCCCTGACCTGGCCACTGTGCTTAAGCCATTGAATGAACTGCTCAACAAAGAAAAGAAATGGCAGTGGACATCAGCCTGTGCATCAGCGTTCCAGAAAGCTAAAGCACTCCTGGTATCACAAGAGGTGCTCACACACTACAATCCTGAGCTGCCTCGCTTGCGACGCTTCACCCTATGGGGTTGGAGCTGTGCTCTCACATGTCATGCCAGATGGTGATGAAAAACCTATAGCCTATGCATCAAGAACTCTCAGCAAAGCGGAACGAAACTATGCTCAGATTGAGCGGGAGGCGTTAGCGATAGTCTTTGGAGTACGCAAGTTCCACCAGTACCTTTATGGTAACACATTTACTCTACTCACTGACCATCGCCCACTAACAACCATCCTCAGTCCAGTGAAAAGCACACCATCCATGGCTGCAGCTCGCATGCAACGCTGGGTGCTCCTACTGTCTGCTCACAATTACACCATCGAGTACAGGAAAGGTGCCCTACATGCCAATGCTGATGGACTGTCAAGGTTACCACTCCCTCATGCCCCCAGTGAGAAACAAGGTGCAGTGGAGGTGTTCTACACGTCACAGTTGGACACATTACCAGTCAGCAACACAGAGATCAAGCGTCACACCATGTCTGACTCCACCCTGTCTTGTGTCATGGAAATGGTCACAACTGGCCGTTTTCCAACTGCAAAGGACGCAGGTGATGAGCTGTCACCCTATGTCCTGCGCCACCATGATCTCACTGTGCAACATGGATGCCTCATGTGGGGCTTGAGAGTGATTGTGCCACCCAAGCTGCGCCCCCGTGTGTTGAAAGAGCTGCACTCAGCACACCCAGGTGTAGTGAGGATGAAGAGTTTAGCGCACAGCTATGTTTGGTGGCCCGGCATCGATGCCCAGATCGAGCACCAAGCAAAGTCATGTCACTCATGTCAGCATGTGCAGAAAGACCCTGGTCTAGCACCATTACACCCGTGGATGTGGCCATCCAGTCCTTGGGAATGTATACATGTGGACTTTGCTGGTCCATTTGAAGGACATATGTACCTAGTCACAGTGGACACACACTCCAAATGGCCTGAGGTGCACATCATGGATAGCACCACATCCAGCAAGACCATCCAAGTGTTTAGGGGACTTTTTAGTCGCTATGGCATTCCACACAGTCTTGTAAGCAACAATGGACCTCAGTTCTGCTCTGAAGAATTCAGCATGTTTCTGAAATCCAATGGAGTCAAACACATTCGCTCAGCGCCATACCACCCTGCCTCCAATGGCTTGGCAGAGCGCTTTGTGCAAACGTTCAAACACGCTCTGAAATCTTCCAGAGGAACTACACCAGTGCAACAGTATCTAGATACATTCCTCCTGACCTACCGCAACACCCCCCATGCAACAACAAAGGAAACCCCAGCAATGCTGTTCATTGGACGCAAGCTGCATTCTCGACTGGATTTCCTGAAACCAAGTGTTGTGGGAGCAGTGCACCAGTCACAGGATGCTCAACAGCAACGACATCAACTACACTCCAAAGAGAGACAGTTTGATGTTGGTGAGCCAGTTCTCATGCGTGATTATAGGAGGGGGGGAGGATAAGTGGACGCAAGCTGTGGTGATCGAGAAGACTGGACCAGTGTCGTACAAGGTAAATGTGGGAACACGAGGGGTCTGGGAATGTCATGTGGACCAGATACTGACTCGTCCCAAGTCAGAGCCACAAGAGACTGCAGTGAGCCTTCCTGTGAGTCCTCCGTTGTCGCTACCTCAGACAACCACACTTGGTACCACACCTAGCCCGAGTACACCTCAACAGAAGGAGGATACTGATATAGTGCCACACACACCACCCAAAACACCTGACACCCAAGACACCACAGCCCGCAGAAACGGCACACATGGAACATACAGAGACAACAGAGACTGTATGACATTATCCTGTGAGGATCACACATCTGCCAGTACGTTACAGTGATCAGTGAACATCAGAAAAAAAAAGTTGAAGAATGTTTGCCATTGCAGAATGTTGTTTGATGGTTTTGAGTTTTGAAACTTAGAAGTGGTTATAAACCATAACATAACTCTCCTATTTTCTTTAATGTTATTAAGAAGTAAAGAAAGAAAGAATCTTACCTTTTTATGTAATGTAAAGGGGATATAATCTTTTGAGTTGGTTTCAGAAGAAATGTTTTTGTTATTGACAACAACTCTTAGTGGGGAGGAGATATGTTATGTATGAACCTAGATATATGCCATACCAATAGTTACCACAAGAGGGCAGGCCTCCACTAGGGCATATAGGGATACTGCATGTAACCACTAGCAGAACAGGACAATAAAAAAAAATGAGTGAATGAGCAAGAAGCGTGTCCTCCGTGCTCTGTGTGTCGGGTAATATTGTTTACTTAGTTACACTATAAGGGAGCAACATAACAGGTTCCCTTTTGAGTCTGGTTCATCTCAAGGTTTCTTCATGTCATCTGAGGGAGTTTTTCCTTGCCACCATCGCCACAGGCTTGCTCATTGCGGATAGACTAGGGATAAAATTAGCTCATGTTTTAAGTCATTCAAATTCTGAAAAGCTGCTTTGTGACAATGTTTATTGTTAAAAGTGCTATACAAATAAACTTGACTTCACTTCACTTGACACCCATAATGCTGATGCAGAGGGAAAGCCTGGGCCGGTGTGCTGGTGCGGCGGGGAGTCGGAGCATCTCCAGAGTTGGAGCTCCACAAGGGAGGTGGGAGCTGTGATCTGGATCCCTGACATGCCAGAAATTGCCCCCGATCAGGCCGGAACGTATCACATACCAGTAAGTGTTCAAGGGGATACATATCATGTGTTGGTGGATTCCGGTTGTAACCAGACCTCAATTCACCAACACCTGGTGCAAGGTGTTGGTGCACCAGGAGAGCACAAATGGTGAAGGTGTTATGTGTGCACGGGGATGTTGACCATTACCCTCTAGTGTCTGTCCATATTCTATTCTGGGGCCAAATGCATAGAATTAAGGCAGTGGTTAACCCTTGTCTCACCCACTCATTAATTTTGGGAACTGATTGGCCAGTGTTGGGTTCGCCCAGAAAGAGACCCTGGATTCCTTCGTGAATGCCTTTCCCTCGGGCCCGAGGTGGACGAATCAACAGCTCGAACACAGACAAGGGAACACGTGAGAGTTGTTCACATGCCAGTTTATTCGCTCAGTCACTTCGTCCAAATGAAAACATTTTTGGAAGCTTCTTATAGTGTTTCTGTGTTTATGTTTTGTCTTCATGTGTGTGTGTGTGTGTATGTAATGGGTGTGTGTCTATGTGCAAGTGTGTAATGATCTTGAATCAATCATAATATAAAAACATATTTGCTGACAGTAAGGTACAGATAGATATCAGAGTTTTGGCTTATAATCAATATTATGTCTGATTCTTCGTGGAATAGTTTGGAATGTTAAACATAGATAATGTCTTGCCTACGAAGAAGGTCAAAAAACACTAGTTTGCACAGAAAGGCTCTTACTAATTAACAGGAATAATTCTTAACATATGAATGTGTGTTAAGTCAGTAAATTACATCTTGATTCCATCATCATAAGTAAAATAACAAATAACAGTATGTCTTTCATAATGCTAAAACAAGGAATGTTATAAGAGAATAAACATAAAAGAAAAATAAGAACAACTTAACCACAAGAACAATGAGAATATGTCTGAAAGAGAGAGAACAATTGAACAACTAACAGGATTAAACTCATAACTAAATTAGGTTAATGCTTTTAAACTAAAAATCCTTAGAATCATAAGATCTTAATTATAATTATAATCAGGGCCGTCGACAGGGGGGGACAACCGGGTATTTTGTCCCGGGCCCAGGCATGAGGGGGGGCCCAGAACTGGTCCCTCATGAAGATGCCATTAATCATTCTGTTTCATTTCAAAATGTGTTGATTTGGGGGAGAAAAATGTGCTATATTTGCATTCAATGAATGATTTCTGGTTCTTTTGCCTTTATTGTCTTCGAAAATAGATTCAAGAACCCACGTACCACCCCTAATGCAGAAATTGTTTGGTCTTTGATTAAGGCGCCAAATAACACGGCACTATAGAGATCTTGCAGTCACGTGACCGGAAAGTACACAACCCCCATCTTGTCGGTCAAAAACACCGCTGAATACTGCTGCACTCGTGTACAGAATGGATCAATTTCAACCGACAGACTACACGGCTCATTTTTCTAACGAACAGATAACTAGATATATGTCTAAAATAAACGATCTACAGATTTGTGACCCTTATGGCTTACCGGACGGAGTTTTCACGACCGGATTTTGAACTGCCAGCGGAATACCCGGACGTGTATGATTACCTCATTAACTTTCCCTCGCTGTTCAGTGGTGAAGCACTGCCTGCTTATAAATCTCTGCACAGTTATCTTTACAGAAATTCAGGATTTGTCAGCGACTCAGATGTGGCATCTTGTAAACAAAATAATCCTCACTGGATGGGTAAGTCACTTAAGTATTGAGTACAGCACTGACCAGCCGATTATAGAATAGAATAAGGTAATTCCAAATCGTCCGTGTTGTTTACATGGATCTGGCGTTGGAGAGGTAGAGGCTTGGCAGTGGAGATTTGAGTGGCTGTTTGTATGTGTATATGTATGTGGCAATCATATCCAAATGTTTTAGGCACGCTTGCTGAGCTGCGCTGAGCTGGACTCCGGTTAGCTGAAAGCCCGTGGAACGCTGCCTCTTGTTAATTAAACCTTATTTTGTTGGAAATCATCCCGTGTAGATACGACGGCATGTGAAATTGCCAGCTAGATAGAGTTTAATGTAACGAATGGGCTATAAATGGGGTGTTTTGAGGTTAGTCTGTTGCAAAACATTAAACTTTCGCTTAGACTGGATACTCTTCAAACAATTCCCTTGCTCAAGTGAAAAATGATAGGCCTGTATGAAAAGCGCAATTAATGAAAGTAGCCTAATAAGCCCTAAATGAATAAAACAACCTCTGTTTTATTGTTGTTGCTTACACGTTAAGATTTTGAAATCTTCTCGGTCCAGTTCTATATCCAGGGAACGTTGTAATCCTTTTGGTTTATCCGTAATAAACGTGTCAGCCCCCAGGTCAGATAGGCTAATGTTACGTGGTTGGGAGGGTGTCAATTTTTTTTGTAACATTCTAAATCGAGTACGGAAAGGACGTTTATGAAAAACAAGACAAAAAAATACACTGAAAAACTCACTGTACACATCACTAGTGGTGATGCTTCTATGTTCAGATTTTGGGAAAGCCATAACTCCGTTCTCATTGAGGCCCAGTTCCATCCCGTAAACAATCATTTTGGTTTATCAACTACCTGCGCTCAAACATGTCACAGGAGAGGCTCAATGGGCTGGCTATGCTCTCTATAGAGCACGAACTTGCAAAGAAGCTGGACTTCAATGACCTTATTGACGACTTTGCCACAGCAAAAGTCCGGCGCATTGCATTTCGCACCTGAATAGTTGCAGACTAAGGAAATGTTCAAACTGTAAATATGTTGAAATGTTGAAATAAAATGGTTGACTGTTATAATGGGCTTGGAATACCTGTTATTTAAGGGTTGGAGTGAATGGAGACTGTGAAAAGAGGGGTTGGGTGTGGGTGGTTGCTGTGTGGCGATGTGTGTGTGGGGGGGGCCCACTCAGATTATTTTGTCCCGGGCCCAGCCAAAGCTGTCAACGGCCCTGATTATAATGTCATTATGGAACTAATCTAGAACTATAAAACTAACATTAATCACAGAATGCATTCATTAATTACGGGACCTATAAAACTAACATTAATCACTACCATAGTATATTTCAATATATTTCAGTATATTTCATAGCTTTTATGAAGCTATGACCTAAGGATCATTAACATGATCATGAACTTTAATTCTACCATTTCAGAGTGTGTATGGGTCGATCTGACACTGAAACAGACCTTCAGACACTTCTCTGTTCAAAATACACATTCATAAACAAAATGTTCCCAAACAATGTCCAGCCGGACCTAAGGTCATTTCAAACTAAATTTTGACACAGAATAAGCTAAGAATTACTATTTCACTAAACTTACATATACCTACAGTACATATATCCTGATTTAACCTACTGATTCTGATTCATATTCTGATCATAATCTACACATAATAAAATTTGACCCAACAGCCAGGGTTTAAATAATTGATGGAACACATAATGTGAAGTGGGTCCTGCATAAATACGTCACGGGAAGCTCCCGGTGTGGCATTGACTGGGGAAGCTGTTGCAGAGCCTTCTATGTCAGCACAGTGTCAGAGTGATACGAGGAGTGAGGAGCACCCCGCCCCTCCTCCCTCTCTTAGGGATTCCCTTGGGGATTCCCCATTAGAGCAGTCACGAGATGAGACTCTGCGGCATGTGTTTGACCAAGTGAGAGTAATCGATGGTCAAACTCTCCAGCCGAGCGCGACACCGACCTTCCCTTATTTTGCTATTATTAAGGATAGGTTGTACCAAGTGACGCAGGACACAAACAGGAGAACAGATAACTCAATTATTGATCCCAAAGAGCCGTAGGGAACTCATATTCCATGCGGCTCACTTTAATCCCATGGCTGGACACTTGGGGCAGGGCAAAACTCAAGCCTGAATAATGGCCCGGTTCTATTGGCCAGGGATTTGCGGGGATGTCCGTCGGTGGTGTGCGGCATGCCATGAATGCCAATTATTAAATCCCGCGGCCACTCCAAAAGTACCTTTGCACCCTCTTCCTCTAATCGAGACCCTGTTTGAGCGAATTGGGATGGATCTCGTCGGGCCATTAGATCGGCCAGCGCGAGAATATCGCTTTATTTTAGTTCTGATGGACTATGCAATGCGATATCTGGAAGCAGTGCCTCTCCGCAATATCTGAGCACACAGTATTGCGGAAGCACTATTCTGCTTTATCTCCCGGGTCAGGATTCCGAAAGAAATCCTGACAGACCAAGGCACTTCATTTATGTCACGTGCATTGCGTGAGCTGTATGGGTTACTGGGGATTAAGTCTATCCGCACCAGTGTCTATCACCCACAAACGGATGGCTTAGTGGAGCGCTTTAACCAAACACTCAAACATAATCCGGAAATTTGTAAGTGAAGATACACGTAACTGGGATAAGTGGCTTGAGCCCCTGTTATTTGCAGTAAGAGAGGTCCTGCAAGCCTCCACGGGGTTTTCTCCATTTGAATTATTATATGGGCATAAGCCGCATGGCATTCTGTATGTGTTGCGTGAAAATTGGGAGGAGGGACCTTCGCCTAGCAAAAATGAAATTCAGTACGTTCTTGACTTGCACGCAAAACTCCACACCCTCATGCACCTAACCCAGGAGAATTTGTGGCAGGCACAAGATCGTCAAAGCCGGCTGTATGACAGGCCATGCACCTTAGAGAGTTCACGCCGGGAGACAAAGTACTTGTATTATTGCCCACATCGATTTCTAAATTAATCGCCAAGTGGCAAGGGCCCTTCGCGATCACACAGCGAGTCGGGGATGTCGACTATGAGGTGAAGCGAACGGATAGGGGTGGAGCATTGCAAATTTACCACCTCAACCTTTTAAAATGCTGGAATGAGGGGGTCTCCGTGGCATTGGCATCAGTAGTCCCAGAGAAGGCGGAGCTGGGGCCGGAGGTAAAAAGGATAACATCTTGAACCACTCCGGTCCCTTTTGGAGACCACCTCTCACCGACCCAACTCACAGAGGTAGCCAAGTTGCAAAAGGAATTTTCTGACGTGTTCTCGCCCCTTCCTGGTCATACCCACCTCATAGAACACCACATAGAAATGCCCCCAGGGGCGGTAGTGCGTAGCCGCCCTTACTGCTTGCCCAAACACAAGAAAAAGGTGGTTCGGGATGAACTCAAGGCCATGCTCGAAATGGGCATAATTGAGGAGTGCCACAGTGACTGGAGCAGCCCGGTGGTCCTGGTTCCCAAGACCAACGGGTCGGTCCAGTTCTGTGTGGACTATCAAAGTCAATTTGGTGTCTAAATTCGACACATACCCAATGCCTCGCATTGATGAGTTGCTTGATCAGTTAGGCGCTGCTAGCTTTTATTCAACACTGGCTCTAACAAAGGGATATTGGCAGATCCCCTTGACTCCTCTATCCCGAGAGAAAATGGATTTTTCCACACCGTTTGGATTACACTAATTTGTCACACTGTCTTTTGGGTTATTTGGGGCCCCTGCTACATTTCAGCGGCTCATGGACAGGGTCCTCCACCCTCACGCTGCCTACGTGGCCGCATATCTAGACAATATAATCTACAGCCATGATTGGCCACAGCACTTGGAACATCTGAGGGCCATTCTAAGGTCGCTGAGGCATGTGGGCCTCACAGCTAACCCAAAAAAGTGTGCAATTGGGTGGGTGGAAGTAAGGTGTCTGGGGTTCCACTTGGGTCATGGGCAGGTGCATCCCCAAATTAACAAGACTGCAGCAATTGCGGCCTGCCCAAGGCCCAAGACCAAAAAGGAGGTGAGATGGTTCTTGGGGCTGGCTGGCTATTATCATAGGTTTATACCTAATTATTCGGATGTCACTAACCCACTGACTGATCTCACTAAAAAGGGGGCTCCAGATCCGGTCCAGTGGATGGAGCAGTGCCAACAGGTTTTCTCTGAAGTAAAAGCTGCACTGTGTGGGGGCCACTTTTGCACTCCCCTGACTTCTCTCTCCTCTTTATTTTGCAGACTGACGCATTGGACATAGGGCTGGGGGCCGTTTTGTCCCAGAAGGTGGAGGGTGAGGAGCGGCTTGTGCTGTACATCAGCCGTAAACTCTCGATGCGTGAAAACAAGTACAGCACCATCGAAAAAGAGTGTCTTGCCATCAAGTGGGCGGTCCTCGCCCTCTGATACTACCTGCTGGGGTGTCCTTTCACTCTCTGTTCAGACCACGTGCCCCTCCAGTGGCTCCACCGCATGAAGGATGCCAATGCACGGATCACCCGTTGGTATCTCGCCCTCCAGCTGTTTAAGTTCGAGATGATCTACAGGCCGGGGGCACAGATGGTGGTGGCGGACTTCCTATCCTGTCGGGGGGGGGAGTCAGCTTCAGGCCGGATGGCTCCCCGGCCTGAGTTGGGCGGTGGGGTATGTGGCAGGGGGTGTGTGGCCAAGCAGCAATTTGTGAATGGAGGGCGGGTTGGGGAAGGTAAGTGGCCAAGTCATTACACCTGCTGTCAATTAATATGTGTGTGTGTGTGTTTGTTTGTTTGTTTGTGGCATGGACGAAGCATAAAAGGAGGGGGAGAGCAAAGAAGAGTCTCCCCTCCTGACCACAATGCATGTGTGATAGTGTGAGTGAGTGAGTAAAAGCTGAAAAGCCAAAATAAGTGAAATAAAGAGTTTGTGTGTGTCCATCAACTCTCACCTGCCGTGCTTCTGTGCTCCACTCACATCAGGAACTGCAACAGTGTCATTCCATTATATTTGCTTTATTTCGTTCTCAACAGATACAAAATATTTCTTTGGAATGAAAGATACATTAAGGTGATGTTTAATTTAATTTTGATTCTAAACCATGATTTAGTCAGTTCCCTAGCAGCCAGTGTAAGATTATGATCTGACAAACCAGTAATCAAGTTATATGTTTTGGTTATCCTATCTGGTTCACTTGTAAAAATTAGATCTAGAAGGGTTTGAGTGGATTTCATTATTCTTGTGGGTTTATTTATCATCTGTGTCATCTGAAATGTTTTGTTAATATCCTTGCACTTTTTCCTGTGTGCTTTTCAACCAGTTTAAGTTGAAGTCACCCATAAGTATAACTTCTTTTCCTTTATGTTGTTTAAGAATTGCAGATAAACAGTCAAAGAAATCATTTGTAGCAGCAGGAGATTGATAAACTGCGAATACAACAAAAGACATTTAAGGGGATAGTGTAATTGTGACCCCTACACACTCCAAGGTGTTTTCATAAATATCAGTTTGTTTGCTTTAACTGCTGTCTTTCACATAAATCAAAACCTTACTACCTTTCCCTTTACTTCTACCTCGTCTGTACACCTTATAACCTAGGACATGAAATACAGACAAGAGTTGTAGGAGTTAACCGAGTTTCCATGAGACACAAGTAGTCAAGACTTGAGTCTGTCAATAAATGTTTGAGTTGTTCAGTCTTTGATATGATGCTATGTATGTTTAAATATTGCCACAGTCTGATGAATTTGGGGATGCACCTGCCCATGATGTAAGTGGAAGCCCAGATACCATACTTCCACCCATTCATCTGCACACTTTTTCAGGTTTGCCCTGAGCCCCACATGCCTCAGTGACCACAGGACAGCCCTTAGATGTTGTAAATATCACTGCCAATCATTACTATAAATAATGATGTCATCTAAATAGGCAGCAACATGCATTGTAGGGACAGAGGATTCGGTCCAAGAGATGCTGAAACATTGCCAGAGTCCCAAACAACCCAAGAGGAAGGGTGACAAATTGGTGTAAGCCAAATGGAGTGGAAAAATGCTGTTTTCTCATGGGATAATGAAGTCAAGGGGATCTGCAAATATCCCTTTGTTAAATCCAATGTCGAATAAAAGCGAGACACGCCTAACTGATCAAGCAGTTCATCAATACGAGGCATCAGATATGCATCAAATTTAGACACCGCATTGACTTTTCTATAGTCCACACAGAATTGGACTGGCCCGTTGGTCTTGGGAACCAAGATCACCGGGCTGCTCCAGTCACTGTGCTATTCCTCAATTACTCCCGTCTTAAGCATAGCCTGGAGTTCATCCCGAACTACATTTTTCTTGTGTTCAGGGAGCTGATTTGGGTGGCTGTGCACCACCATCCATGGGGGCATCTCAATGTGGTGTTCTATGAGGTTAGTGTGACCAGGGAGGGGTGAGAACGCATCGGCGAACTCCTCCTGCAACCTAAATCACCTGTGCTCTCTGGGATGGTGAGAGGTGGTCTCCACAGGGGAGCGAGGTGAATTGGACCACACTTTCTATATTTACCTCTGGTCCCAGCTCCGCCCTCTCCGGAACTACCATTGCCAGAACCACAGGAACCTCCTCTCTCCACGGCTTCAGGAGATTGAGGTGGTAAATTTGATGTGTTGCCCTTATCTGGCCATTTGACCTCATAATCAACCTTCCCAATTCACAGTGTAACCTCAAAGGGCCCTCGCCACTTGGCGAGCAATTTGGAACTTGACATGGGCAATAAAAGACTTCATCTCCTGGTGCAAATTCCCTTAGCTGTGTTCCTCTGTTGTACAGGTGAGCTTGACATTCTTGGGCCTGTATGAAATTCTCCTGGGTTATGTTACTCAGTACGTGGAGTTTTGCTCTCAGGTCAAGAACATATTGAATTTCATTTTTGCTTTGAGAAGGCCCCTCCTCCCAATTTTCTTTAATGATGTCTAAGACACCACAGGGCTTGTGCCCATACATCAATTCAAATGGGGAAAACCCGGTGGAGGCTTGTGCTACCTTGCACTTTGCAAACAACAGAGGGTCAAGCCACCTGTCCCAATTTTTAGCATCCTCATGAACAAACTTACGAATCATGTTCTTAAGGGTTTGGTTAAACCATTCAACCAACCTGTCCATTTGCAGATAATAAACACTAGTACAAATAGATCTAATCCCCAATGATTCATACAATTTGCTCAGTGTGCATGACATATAAAAGTAGTGCCCTGATCAGTCAGGATTTCTTTCAGAATCGTGACTCAGGAGATAATGCGGAAGAATGCCTCCACAACACTAGTGCTGACATATTGTGGAGAGGCACTGCTTCCTGATATCGCATTGCATAATCCACTATGACTAACACAAAGCGACACCCGCGTGCAGATCGCTCTAATGGCCCGATGAGATCCATGCCAATTCTCTTGAAGTGGATCTCTATCAATGGCAGTGGGTGCAATGCCACTTTTTGTTTGGCCGCTGGATTCACCAGCTGACATTTGCGACATGCTGCACACCACCTGCAGACATTGGCACGAATCCCTGGCCAATAGAAACAGGCCATGAGACAATTTAGTGTCTTAATCTGCCCCAATTTAGTGTCTTATCCTGATTGATCAAATGGCCCAACAAAATCCATGCCAATTCTTTTGAAGGGGATCTCAATTTATGGTAATGGGTGCAATGGTGCTCTTGGCGTGGCTGCAACAAGCCGCACACCATTTGCAACAAGCCGCACACCACCTGCAGACATCAGCATGAATACCTGGCCATTAAAAGCGGGCCATGAGATGATTTAATGTTTTGTCCTGACCTAGATACCCAGCCATAGGATTATGATGAGCCGCATGGAATAAAAGTTCCCTCCAGCTCTTTGGGACCAACAGCCATGTCATGTCGTCTTTCATCTGAGTGTCCTGCATCACTTGATATAGCTTATCCTTCATAATACAAAAATAGAGAAAGAAAAGTGCAACATTAGGCTAGAGGTTTTGCCCATCAATTACTGTCACTTGGTCAAAAGTGTGCATCAGAGTATCATCACGCATCTGCTTTAGTGGGAAATCCCTAGAGGGATTTCCCAAAGACAAAGTAGGAGCAGGGCCCTCCCCACTCTCCATGTCATCATGATGCGGAGTTGACACGGATGGCCTCGGGACTGCCTCCCCAGCCAACATTGCCACAGGATTCCCCTGTGACGTGCTACTGCAGGACCCATCCACTACTAATTGTTTTATTAATGTTTTAAACCCCAGCCAATCTGTCCCCAGGGTAAGTGGGTGGGTGAGGTTCGGGCTAACTGCCACCTCCACACTATGCTTTTCACCCCAGAAATGAATAGTGACTAGTATTAGCAGATATTTGTAGACATCCCCATGTACACACCTCACCTGCACCAATCTTGCATTTCCCAGTGCCTTGCATTGAATCAGGCTTTGCTGCATGGAGGTCTGATTACAACCAGAATCAACCCAAGCTTGATGTGTATGCCCTTGAATACTCACAGAGATACAGTATGTTCCTGCTTGCTCAGGGGAAGCCCGTGAATCAGGAATGCAAATCAGAATCTGCGCCTCTTTATAGAAGTGCTGATTCCAGGAAATCCCAGCCTTCCTCCTGCACCGACAGACCTGCCTGGACTTGCTCCTGGTTTTTGTGGGCATGGATGAGTCCAGCTGTGGAGAGAGAGAGAGAGAGAGAGAGAGAGAGGGGGTGAGTGCTAGCACAGACACCTAAGGAGAAAGGACTGAGGTGACATGAGGGAAGAGATGAGTTCAGACAGCAGGTTTCAGGGGAACTGGCACCTATTTCTGTGGGGCTGGGGTAGAGGAAGGGCAAGGAGAGGGATAGGGAGAGAACAAGGGAGATTGAGGGGAAAAGAGAGGGAGAAAAGCTGCAGGAGTGGCTGCTCCTGGAAATGCTGTCAGGTGATCCTCTGCCAGCTGGACTGCCTCCTCCAGTGATGCCACATGGTAACACTTGACCCACACTGACATCTTGCTCGGCAGATGCAAGATGAACTGCTCCAGTGCCACTTGATCGACAGTGTCCTTGGTGTCCCACTCACCAGTCAGCAACAACTGTCTGCAGGCGTCTTGGAGCCATTGGGCAAAGGCAAACGGGCAGCCAGTTTCACTGTATGTCAGCATGCAGAAGTGCTGGTGATGTTCCTCTGGTGTGCAGCCAACTCACTGCAGTACAGCCTGCTCCAGGTACTCCAGCATGCTGATGACGGGGAGCTGCCAAGCCATGAACTGAGCCTAACCAGACAGGAATGGTAGTAGGTGGGCCACCCGCTGTGAGGTTGGCTAAGAGCATGCCTCTGCAACACACTCAAACAGCTCACACAGAGACATGCATGATTGGACATCCAGTCATTAGACACAGGTGTAACTCATCACTTTACCTGTTGGTTCAACCTAACTCCTCACCGTTCACAGCCAACGCTCAACCAAACCCCCACTGCCACGCTGCCATTCCTGCTGGCCCAGGGAATCAAACAGGCAACCTATTGGTCCCAAAGCTGCTTCTCTTACCATTAGGCTGGGCTGAAGCCATGGCTTCCCCTGATAGCTCTGATTTCACTTGGATGTATTGTCTCGCATCCATGGGCATGCGGCTTATGTCTTCAGACGGTCCTCTCTTTATGATCTTCACAACATACTGCAGTTCTGGATCAAATGCTCTTGCCTTTCTGATTTCCTCCATTTTGTTTGTAGACACAGGGATCCCCCGCTATGCTGGCCACATAGCATGCCACTTTTCTGTATGTCAGTCTCTGTGCACATGCTAGCCAGTGGACTGCATGACAGAGTGTAGAAACACTGCATGACACTGGTGTCGAAACCTGGGACACTGAAAAAGAACTGTTGCCATGGAGTCCTCCCCATTCAAAGAACTGGTTCATGCCCTTGCTGCCGTCCAACAGAACCAGCACCAGGTGCCGGTCGCTATGAGGATAGAGCAGGAGCTGTGCATTGAGGCTCTGCTGCAGGCTCAACAAGAAGAATGCTAGGCACTCCTGTGTCTCATCACCCCTGCAGGTGCACCAGCCCCAGAGTCTGTGGGATTCCCCCACATCACCCTCACAAAAATGGGGCCACACGATAACCCAGAGGCATTCATGGAGCTGTTCGAGCGACCCACAGAGGTGTAAGGGTGGCCAGATGAGCAGCAAGCGGCCCACCTGTTACCTCTCCTGACTGGTGAAATGCAGCTTGTGGCTCACCAGCAGTCTGCAGAGAACTGGCTGGTGTATGTGGACCCGAAGCACGCAATCCTCCAGCAAGTCAGCCAGAGCAACCTCGGCAGTGCTTCCATGCATTGACACTGGAGAAGGTCAGCTGGCCCTTCACCTACAGCCAGCAGCTGTGGGACGCCTGCTGGCGGTGGTTGAGAGCAGACGACCACAACATTGAGGAAGACATTGACACAGTGGCTCTGGAGCAATTCATCACTCGGCTGCCGAGATGGACAGCGAAATGGGTCCAGTGCTACTGGCTGGCATTGGTGGATCAGGACACTGAGCTGGCAGACGACCATCTGGCAGTGGTTCCAGTGGCAGGTGGACATCTGGCTTCTTCTTCTCTCTCTTTCTCTCTCTCTTTAATTCTGTGCCCCCATTCATCCCCTCCCTCCCATCCCCTCCCCATACCATGGAAGTGGGGGCCAATTCCCCCAGAGCCAGCTCCCTGAGCCTGTGGTTCTCCTTCCCCCCTTCCCCTTATGTTTCTGTGTCTTCCATGCAGGTGAGTGATCCTCGACCCAGCAGTGCAGAGGTGAAGCCTGGGCCGGTGTGCTGGCGCTGCAGGGAGCCTGGGCACTTCCAGGACCAGTGCCAGGTGATGGAGGTGGGGGCAGTGGTCCGGATCCCTGATGCGCCAGAAGCCATCCCCAGTCAAGCTGGAACGTACTGCATACTGGTTAGTATTCTCACACACACACACACACACACACACACACACACACACACACACACACACACACACACTCATTCACCTCCTTCCCCACACTCTCGCTCTCACACACACACACACACACACACACAAACACAAGGAGTTCGCTGTCAGCATGCTAGCAGTTAGCATGTCAGTGTTAGCATGCTAGCATTTAGCATGTGAGCCATTGTGTTTTAGCATACTACCTGTCAGCATGATCGCATTAGCATGTTACCATGCTATCAGTTTGCATGTTTGTCTTAGAATGTTAGCATGCTAACTGTTCAGATGTTAGCATTAGCATGTTAGCATGCTAGCTGTTAGTATGTGAGCATGTTAGCATTAGCATATTAGCATGATACTTTTAGCATTTTAGCATGCTAGCAGTTAACATGTTGGCCATTAGCATGTTAGCATTAGCACATTAGCATGCTTGCTGTTAGTATGTTGGCATGCTTGCTGTTAGCATGTTTAAATGTTACCACACTAGCAACCACCTCAAAACTTCCTAGCAACCACCTTTGACACCACAACAACCACCTAGCTGCTACGGCACAATCCTCTGCATTTCTCTTCATAGAATCCACTTTCTACTGTTATAAATGTTATAACAATACTATTGTGCAACATTCTTCTTCTTCTTCTGCCAAATCTTTGGACCATTTCTTCTAACACAGTTTTCGAGATAGAGACCCCAACCCAACTTTAAACCGTGTGGTATGATTAGGAATGGTGTGCTTGTATACAGCTTTTGGATCGACACACCCATTCTCTCATTCTTGCCATTTTTCTTTTTTTCCTTCGAAGATTAATGGAGCTCATGTTTTGAATCATCCTACTCGGAAACACTTCATTGGAGACGCACCAAACTTCATGTGATACCTCAGGCAAACTTCTATAATATCTCAGGCCAAGTGCTCTACAATCTGTTTTAAACCATGTTAAACACACTTTCTTTAGATCTAGCCAGCATCAGTTGTAGATCATGCACAAAAAAGATTTTGGGGCACGATGTCTCATGTCTGATCCAGTTACTGTTGGTGACCCTCTGCTACAGCTGAGCAAGCACACTTTGCATTTTTTCTGTGGAAATGCAGTCTAATTGTATTTTGTAAATATAAATGAAGTTGATGCCTGCAACACACTAAAAAAAAGTTGGCACAGAGGCATTATTACCATTATATTACATCACCTTTCCTTTTAATAACACTTTTTAATCAAATGGGATCTGAGGACAGCAACTGTTGCAATTTTTCAATTGGAATTTTTGTCCATTCTTGCTTGATACAAGACTTCAGCTGCTCAACAGTCCATGGTTGCTCATTAGATGAATTATTTGCTTTTCTTTAATGAAATGTATTGTTACTGACTTTGATTGCAGAGTAGTACCCCGTCAACTATTTAAAAATGTCGATTTTGAGGTCAGGTGTCCAGATAGAGGCGACATGTCAAATTTACCACCTCAATCTCCTAAAACCATGGAGAGAGGAGGTTCCTGTGGCTCTGGCGATGATAGTTCCAGAGTGGGCGGAACTGGGACCAGAGCTAAGTTGAAAAAGTGTGGCCCAATTCACTGGCCCAATTCACCCCGGTCCCCTGTGGAGACCACCTCTCACTGTCTCAGACAGCACAGGTTATCAGGTTGCAGGAGGAATTTTGGAGTGTGTTCTCACCCCTCCTTGGTCATGCTGACCTCACAGAGCACTACATCGAGATTTCTCCCAGCGGTGGTGGTGTGTAGCCGCCCATATCGGTTCCCCATGCACAAGAAAAATGTGGTTCAGGATGAACTCAAGGCTATGCTTGATATGGGAGTAATTAAGGAGTTGCACACTGACTGGAGCAGCCCGGTGGTCTTGGTTCCCAAGATCAAGGGGTTGGTCTGGTTCTGTGTGAACTACAGAAAAATCAATGGGGTGTCTAAATTTGATGCATATCCAATGCCTTGTATTGATGAACTGCTCGATCGGTTAGGTGCGGCTTGCTTTTATTCAACGCTGGATTTGATAAAGGGATATTGACAGATCCTCTTGACTCCATTATCCCATGAGAAAATGGCCGTTTTCACTCTGTTAGGCTTACATCAATTTGTCACCCTTCCTTTTGGGTTGTTTGGGGCCCCAGTGATGTTTCAGCATCTCATGGACTGAATCCTTCGTCCCCACAATACATATGCTGCCTATTTTGATGACTTTATTTATTTATTTATTTATAGTAATGATTGGCAACTGCATTTACAACATCTCAGGGCTGTTCTGAAGTCACTGAGGCATGTGGAGCTCACAGCAAAACTGAAAAAGTGTGCAATTGGATGGGTGGAAGTATGGTATTTGGGCTTCCACTTGGGTCATGGGCAGGTGTGCTCAAATTGATAATACTGCAGCAATTGTGGCCTGCCCTAGACCTAAGACCAAATAGGGGGTGAGGCAGTTCCTGGGACTGGCTGGCAGTTAGGCAGTTGGCAGTTCATGCCTAACTTTACGGATGTCACCAGCCTGCTGACTGACCTCACTAAAAAGGGGGCGCCAGATCCAGTCCAGTGGATGGAGCCGTGCGAATGAGCTTTTGCTCAGATTAAAGTGGTTTTGTGTGGGTGCCTGCTATTGCATTCTCCTTACTTTTCTCTCCCTTTTATTTTACAGACCAATGCCTCAGACAGATGGCTGGGGGCTGTTTTGTCCCAGATGGTGGAGGAGCACCCGGTGCTGTACATCAGCCGCAAGCTCTCCATGTGAGAGTGAAACTACAGCACCATAGAGAAGGAGTGTTTGACCATCAAGTGTGTGGTCCTCACCCTCCGGTACTACCTGCTAGGATGCCTGTTCACCCTCTGTTCTAACTATGCCCCACTCCAGTGGCTCCACTAGATGAAGGATGCCAGTGCATGGATCACTCATTGGTATCTGACCCTTCAGCCCTTTAAATTTGAGGTGTTCCACAGGTCAGGAGCACAGATGGTGGTGGCGGATTACCTCTCCTGCTGAGGGGGAGTTAGCTGCAGGCCGGATGGCTCCCCAGCCTGAGTCGAGCATTGGGGGTATGTGGCAGCGAGTGTGTGGTTGAGTGTCGGCTGTGAACGGTGAGGAGTCAGGTTGAATTAGCTCATAACATGTGATGAGTTACACCTGTATCTAATTCATCATCAAGGCCCATCCCTTCGCAAGCGAAGATGAGCATGGTGCCTTGCAGCTCTTCTGTCTTCACAAAACTTTTTGTAGTTGTTGACACATTGTGATGTGCCACTAAGAATCGCAGAGCACCATGCAGTGTGGTTTTTTGCAAGGACCTCCCAGTCAGTGCAGTTGACACAAAATGAATGTAGGTCACACTTGAAGCGAAGACCTGGGCGGCCAATAGGGCAAGGAGCATCTGGCAGCTTACCATAGAGGACATCTTTGGGCAATCGGCTGTCCTCCATATGGATGGTATGACCAGTCCATTGCAAGCAGCATGCACAGATGATTGAATAAAGGTCCATAGTTCCAGTCTCCTCCAGTACACAAATATTTGTTACTCTATCGCACCATGAGTAGCCTAGGATGGATCTGAGGCAGTGGAAATTAGGGGTGTGCAAAAATATCGATACGGCGATATATCGCGATACTTTGTCTTCCGATTCAATATCGATACTCAAAATTTGAATATCGATATTTTTTCAAATAATAAAATCATGTTTCAGACGGGTTGTAAATCCAGTACGACTTCCGCACCTCCGCTCCGCGAGGTGTCGCTGTGCCGCTACCTCACTGCAAGGCACTCTTCGTCTTCTCTTTTTTCCCTGGCAGTTGCAGTGAGGAAAAAAAAACAGGCAAGCACGGCTGTTAACGTAAACCTAGAGACGCCGCCGAACTTTAAGGCAGATGTTTGGAGGCACTTTGGATTCCAAAGGAAAGGAGAAAAAAAAACAGTGAGCCAGACAAAGAGAATGCACTTTGCAAAACCTGTTTCGCTCCAATTAAATTAAGATGCCCACTGCACTTTTCAATGTGTTTCAGACAGTGTGTTGTTCCTGCAAAATAAGCACAAGTTAAATGTTCTCCGGTATATGTTCTCAAGTTTACAAAGAACAAATTGATATTAGTGTTAGCACTGAAATGTATGTGCAGTCTGCAGTGCAAGTTTTAAGTTTTCATAAAACAATTTAATTCTGCTTGTTAAGCAGCACTGATGTGTCCATGCTTACAGAAAAGTTGAGAATACTAGCACAGAAATGGGAATTTTCTGTATGTTGTAGTGAAGCAACTCTTGGTTTTGCCAGCAGTGGAATAGAGACAAATATATGTCTGGCAAGAGTGTGTAGTTATGTATGTGAAATGTAATTTTACAGTGGTCAATAAATTCTGATTTTCTTCAGTGACACAGATATTGTGATGTGGTTGAAATTTCTTGCAATATATCGATTATCACAGAATCGCTGTACCGTGATATTATCGTTATCGTAGGCAAAATATCGCCATAGTATCGTATCGTGAGGTATCTGGTGATACCCAGCCCTAGTGGAAATGGAACGCATTAAGGCAGTGTTCTTGCCTTCTATACGTGACCCAAGATTCACAGCCATAGAGAAGAGTACTCAGCATGCAGACCTCGTAGACTCAAATCTTCAGCTTGGTAGAGAGGTGGCAGTTGTCCCACATGTGGGCATGTAGGCATCCAAAGATAGTGGATGCTTTTCCCAGGCATGTATCCAGTTCTGCATCAAGTGAGTTCATCGTTGTCATAATGGAGCCTAAGTAACAGAATTTCTCTGTTTGCGAGGACTGATCCAATGGTAATTGATGGTGGTTCAGGGGTTTGTTGGCCAAAGATGACAGTCTTGTCCAGGCTGATTTTCAAGCCAAATTCAGTGCAGGCAGATGCAAATGCATCACACAACGCTTGTAGCTCTGGCTGGGAGTGAGCCATGAAGGCAGCATCATCTGCATAGAGAAGTTCAAGGATCATAACTCTTCTGATTTTGGTCTTAGCCCAGAGCCGTGACCGATTGAGAAGTTTTTCAGAGCTTCTTGTGTGCAGGGCAATGCCTGAGGCCTCTGGAAAGGTATGACGCAGAAGAGCAGAGAAGAAAATGCCAAACAGGACCGGAGCAAGTACACAGCCCTGTTTTACACCACAGTGAATTGGAAACTCTTCCAACTACAAGCCGTCTAACTGGACAGTGGCCTGCATTTTGTCATGAAACTGGATGATGATGGACAGTAATGTATCAGGACAGCCAAGACGTTTTAAGACATGGAATAGGCCTGAGTGACTAACATAATCAAAGGCCTTGGTGAGGTCAATAAAACACACATAGAGAGGTTTGCGTTGTTCAATGCATCTCTCGTGCAGTTGGTGGAAGGTAAAGACCATATCGATAGTGGATTGAGATGGTGGAAAGCCACATTGACTTTCAGGCAATATTCTGTTAGCGATGATTTACAGGCAAGGGAGGATTACATGACAAAGTTTCTTGCCTATAAGGCTGAGCAATGAGATGCCACGGTAGTTGTTGCAGTCTTGGTGGTCACCTTTGTTCTTGTAGAGGGTCACAAGTTTGCATCCCACAGATCTTTAGGGATGCAATGGTAAACCCAGCAGGTTTTGAACAGTGTTGTAAGCTCAGAGATGAGTGCTTGATCATCGAGCTTCAAAATCTCAAAAGAGATACCAGGTGATTTGTTATTTTTCATACAGTGAACTGCTTTTCTGACATCACTGATGGTAAATTCAGCATCTAACTCCACTAGGATACGTAGCTGCAGCAGGGTGCTATGATGTCAGGGTCCACTTCAACTGGTGTTTCATAGAGAAAGCTGTAATGCTCGACCCAGCTGTGTAGCTGAGAGTCAAGGTCTGTAAGAAGACTCCCATCAAGAGCACAGAGTGGGGCAGTTTTCTTAGATACTGGGCCTAGAGATTCCTTGATTCCACTATACATCCCTCTAATGTTGCCATGAGTTGCACTGTTCTCAATGTGCGAGCTGAGATCTTGCCAGTATTCCTGCATTACAATCCTGGTGGCTCTTTGAACTTTCTGCTTAGCAGACTGGTAAGCTGCCAAAGTGGAAGCAGACTTGTCTTGCTGTTGTGACTGCTGGGCTGCTCTTTTCTCAGATGATATTGGGACAAGTTTGTCTGCACTTGTACAAAACCAATCAGGATGATTTGGTTTCTGGACTCAAAAAGCAGTTTTTGCATGAGCAGAAACGGAGCTTTTCAGTCTCATCCAGTTGTTGTAGAGAGGTTTGCGTTGTTCCCGAAAACTACTTGGAAGGGTGTTCCATAACTGTGAGAGTATCATGATTGGGTATAAAAGCAGCATGCACCAAAGGCTCAGTCTTTGCAAGCAAGATGGATCACGGCTGAAGTAACTTTTTTGCTGAAGTTACTTGGACCCCAGATAATCGCTACTTGCTGCAATGTACCTACGAATATAGTTGTCAAATATGGAATATATATTTAACATAGTAGTTTATTTGCTAGATTTTCTTTTATTAAAATAAAGTTTATTAAAAAGGTAAATAAAATACCTTGCCCTTAAATGATCACTTTTAAAAATGTAACCTCATTAAAGTGTGTTTCTGAGATAGGATGCTTCTGCAATATATTTAAATTTGCATATGTCATAAATACACAACCAAATATACATTCCCTAAATGAGTGAACGTGTCATGAAAACATTTTAATGTAATTCATCCTACTACCAACAGAGGGCGGCAAAAGCTGTGTTTCAAATCACCCTATGTACGACCAAATCACACAGATTATGTCTTAAAAGCAACCACTAATGCTTTAGTGACGTACTGTTTACTACACAGCATTAAGAATAGAGTTTTGGACATGCCAAGTATTCATGACTCATGTTTGCTCAGTATTATAATTCAATTTAATTCAGTTCAATTTTATTTACATAGTGCTTTAACAATGAACAGTGTCACAAAAGAGGTTTACAGAAATTGTACACATATATATATATTTCTATAAATTTTGATTCTTGCAACACATTTCAAAAAAAGTTAGGACAATAAAGCATTTAACACTTTGTAATGTTGCTATTCCCTCTCACAACACTTAAAAGACGTTTTGGGACTGAAGACATCAACAGATTAAGTGGTTCGGGTGTTATTTTGTCCCATTCTTCCTGGTTTTAAGGTGTACAACAGTACGGGGTCGCCATTGTCATATTTTTCATTTCAAATTCACCACACATTTACTAGAGGGCATAGGCACCTTCTTCTTCTGCAGCTATTCCTTTGTAATGCAGAATGTGGTTTTGCACTGTTTTGTTGAAATATCCCTGGAAAAGATGTCACCTTGAAAGCGCCAAAATCTCAAAGTATTTTTCTACATTAATGCTGATATCACAGAAGTGTAAGTTACCTTTGCCAAGAGCACTGACAGCCCCACACCCTGATATACCATGGCTTTTGGACTTCTTGCTTGTAACAGTTTGGATGGTCCTTTACACCTTTGGTCCAGATCACAGAGTCCATTTCTTCCAAAAAAGACCTGTAATACTGATTTATCTGACCACAATTCAAGTTTCCACTGAGTGCTGGAGCAACTCAGATGCCTTCAAGCCCAGAGAAGTCGACAGTGCTTCTGGACACAGTTAACATAAGGATTCCTTTTTGCACAGTAAAGTTTTAACTGTCATTTGTGGATGTAACTCAGTATTGTAGAGCTTGACAAATGTTTGCCAAAGTGATCCTATGCTCATGTGGTTATATCAGCTATAGATAAATGATGGTTCTAGTTGCAGTACCATCTGAGGGATCAGCGATCACAGGTGTTCAGCTCAGGCTTGCGCCCTTGCCCTTTATGCACCAAAGTTCCTCCAGATTCCTTGAAACATTTAATGATATTATGCAGAGGATGAAATATCCAAATCCCTTCCTATATTTATTTGAAAAACATTGTTTTTACACATTTCAATTATTTTCTCACATACAGTGCCTTGAAAAAGTATTCATACCCCTTGAACTTTTTCACATTTTTCCACTTTACAACCACAAACTTAAACGTTTTTATTGAGATTTTGTGATAAACCAACACAGAGTAGCACATAATTGTGAAGTGAAACGAAAATGATAAATGGTCTTCAAAATTTTAAACAAATAAAAATCTGAAAAATGTGGTGTGCATTAGTATTCAGCCCCCTGTACTCTGATACCTCTAAATACAATCCAGTGCAATCAATTGCCTTCAGAAGTCATCTAATTAGTTAATAGAGTCCTACTGTGTGTAATTTACTCTCAGCATAAATACACTTGTTCTGTGAAGGCCTCAGTGGTTTGTTAGAGAACACTGAAGAACAAACAGCATCATGAAGACCAAAGAACTCACCAGACAGGTCAGGGATAAAGTTCTGGAGAAGTTTAAAGCAGGGTTAGGTTATAAAAAAATATCCCAAGCTCTGAACATCTCAAGAAGCACTGTTCAATCCATCATTCAAAAATGGAAAAAGTATGGCACAACTGCAAACCTACCAAGACATGGCCGTCCACCTAAACTGACAGAGCGAGCAAGGAGAGCACTGGTCAGAGAAGCAGCCAAGAGGCCCATGATCACTCTGGAGGAGCTGCAGAAATCCACAGCTCAGGTGGGAGAATCTGTGCACAGGACAACTATAAGTCGTACACTCCACAAATCTGGCCTTTTTGGAAGAGTGGCAAGAAGAAAGCCATTGTTGAAAGACAGGCATAAGAAGTCCCGTTTGCAGTTTGCCAGAAGCCATGTAGGGGACACAGCAAACATGTGGAAGAAGGTGCTTTGGTCAGATGAGACCAAAGTTGAACTTTTTGGCCTAAATGCAAAGCACTATGTGTGGCGGAAAACTAACACTGCTCATCACCCTGCACACACCATCCCCACTGTGAAACATGGTGATGGCAGCATCATGCTATGGGGATGCTTTTCTTCAGCAAGGACAGGGAAGCTGGTCAGAGTTGATGGGAAGATGGATGGGGCTAAATACAGGGCAATCCTGGAAGAAAACCTGTTGGAGGCTGCAAAAGACTTGAAACTGGGAAGGAGATTCACCTTCCAACAAGACAATGACCCCAAACATACAGCCAGAGCTACAATGGAATAGTTTAGATCAAAGAATATTCATGTGTTAGAATGGCCCAGTCAAAGTCCAGACCTAAATCCCATTGAGCATCTGTGGCAAGACTTGAAAATTGCTGTTCACAGATGCTCTCCATCCAATCTGGCTGAGCTTGAGCTATTTTGCAAAGAAGAATGGGCAAAAATTTCAGTGTCTAGATGTGCAAAGCTAGTAGAGGCATACCACAAAAGACTTGCAGCTGTAATTGCAGCAAAAGGTGGCTCTACAAAGTACTGACACAGGGGGGCTGAATACTAATGCACACCACATTTTTCAGATTTTTATTTGTTTAAAATTTTGAAGACCATTTATCATTTTCATTATCATTTTCAACAACTTCACAATTATGTGCTACTCTGCGTTGGTCTATCACATAGAATCTCAATAAAAAACTTTTAAGTTCGTGGTTGTAAGGTGGAAAAATGTGAAAAAGTTCAAGGGGTATGAATACGTTTTCAAGGCACTGTATTTGTTGGTAATCTGGGGATCCTCAGTCCGTCTTTGCTCCTCAAAGACTAGTTTTTTTCCTGGATACTGATTTTGTGCAAAATCATGATTACAATCACCTGTTGACATCACCTGTTTCAAATTGCATTATTTAATTGTTTTACCTCATTACTAGCCCTAAATGGCCCCCTGCTGTCAGAGTGCAGGTGCTTACAGATGTAATTGCAGGGGAGCGTGGGGAGCAAACAGTAACAAAGCCAAATCCTGAAGCTAGAATCGTGGTCAGAAGGCAGGCTAGCGTCGGTCAATCGGTGAAATTCTTTGTGAAGTTGTTGATTTCATCTCAAACCTATTTTTTCTTTAGAAAAAAGCATTAATTAAGTTGGAGACTTTAATATTCATTTTGATAACCTAGAAGACCATCTGAGCACAACAGTTGTGTCTGTTCTTGAGTCAGTAGAGGTAAATCAGAATGTATTAGGTCCCAGTCACAATGACAATCGTATTCTTGATTTAATTCTAATATATATATATATATATTAGTGCTGTCAAGCGATTAAAATATTTAATCGCGATTAATGTCGTGACTGTCATAGTTAACTCGCGATTAATTGCAATTTAATCGCACATTTTTGTCACATGAAAAACCATGTAATTCTCTTATCAGCATAAAAAAGTGAATGGGCTTGCTCACCGTTCGAACTACGGGGGTACTCGGGGGATCCGAGATCCCCTGAAACAGACATGAGATCCCTTGAAAACATGATTTGGGAAATGTTGGGGGGTCTCTAAAATATTGGCAAAATGATGTTTATTGACATAGCAATCATGTGTAACGGGAAGCATTTGCATACCCGAAGTGAGTGCGCGATGGAGATCCGCGCTCTGAGACAAGCGCAAGCACCCCCCCAAGGGAAAAAAAGGGACCCCCCGAAAATATCAGCATAGTTCGAACACTGGTTGTACCAATGTTTTTTTTTTTTATTGCAGAGCATAACACGTCTTGTCACAGCCACTGCAAAGTGGGGCTGGAGCCGCCGATGGGAAAACGAAACCTAAGCCGAGCACCGTGGCTCTTCGGGGGAGGGCAGAGGACTCTGGCTGTGCGGGGCGTGGCATTACAGTCTAGCTGCTATCATTTTTCTAAGCAAAGTCACTGTTCCAAGTTCCTGGCAGTTTCAAAAGCTTATGAAAAACCTACATCATGTCACAGAGCGTTAATCTTGCGATAAAAAAATTATCGCCGTTAAAATTGAGTCAAGTTAACGCGTTAATAACGCGACATTTTTGACAGCACTAATATATATATATATATATGTACTCCTGAGAACCAACCCATTGACTTGTGTCCTCTGTAGTTGACATTTGTTTTACGTGCACACCTTCTTACTCTTTCAAGCTATTCACTTGAATCCTGGTGTCTTATAAAGAGTACATCCTGGGCTTTCCAATGCTATGTCATGTGACTAGGAGGGTTGCTGGGAAATCCCTAGTAAGGAAATCACAACAAAAGAGAAATTGAGAGACACATTTTTTTCTTGGTTCCCAGGAGGATACATATAGGTACTGCCTAAAAGCAGCGCTCCCGATGAGTAAAATGTTTTTTGCAAATGATGGCCAGAGCTTTCACTCATTATTCATATTACAGGCAGAGCTGTAATTGTTATGTTCCATACAGTCACTGCTGTGTTTATATTCACCATTTGCCTCTGTCAGAGGTTTAGCATGGTATAAAGCTTTGCTGTCTGTCATCCTGATATGTCATTTATGCTCAATGTAAAATTTGTTTGCACTGTTTAATGTGTGTTGTTTGTGTTCGGTGCATTGGTTCAACTGTGGTTTAGCATAAGACTTTGAGAGCAGAGGCTAATGGTGCAGATTTGGCTAACTTGTAGAGATGTGCACCCTTGGTTGAGTGGAGCAAGGTGTGTAATGTTCAAAGCATAGTCTGTAAGCATTACTCTGCAAAATTGTGTATTTGTTACTGTGTAGTAGTATCATATTATGTGAATTATTTTTGTTTTGTTTTCTTTAGTTTTCTCAGTGCTTGGTATATGGTGTTTGGTATTTGATGCTATACTCGTGTTTAAGATGAATAAAATGCATATGTGTCACACCTGTGCATGTCAGTGCATGCAACATATGGACTCTCAGGTGTGCTCTGGACAACGTGCGCTCCGAGTTGACTCATGTGTGTGCTGCTAAGGACTCACACCTGCAAGGGATTAAGGCATAATCAGTGCGCCTATATAAGGACTCTAAATGCACACTCACTTTGCGAAGTATTGTATTGTTAGACACTTTACCGAGCCTTGTTTCCTGATTGTTTCTCTTGGTTTCCTGATCCCTGATTTCCTATTCCTCATTTTTTGATCCTGCTTTGTCTACGATAGTCAGTTTGTGCCTCGCTCAACCTATTGCCTGTTTTGCCATTTCTGATATATGCCTAGCGTCTTGGATTGTTTGCCTGATTGTCATCTTTTTAAGAAAGATCTTCTGCACAGGCGGCACGGTGGTGTAGTGGTTAGCGCTGTTTCAGTGCTGTTCAGTGTAATGGGACCTAAAACGTACGGACTACTCCGCAGTTTGGTAGCTCCCGTGGCGCCTGGTGCAAAGACTTATGAACAGATAGTGACTGTGCTGCAAGATCACTTCACACCGAAACCGCTTGTTATAGCTGAAAGGTTCAGGTTCCACAACCGAAATCAGGGGGAAGGAGAAACGGTAGCACAGTATGTGGCAGTGCTCAAGAGACTTTCGGAACACTGCGAGTTCGGGGCTTACTTAGAGGACGCTCTGAGAGACAGATTTGTATGTGGATTAAAATGTGAAACTGTGCAGAAGCGCCTTTTGACCGAGAAAGATCTCACATTCAAGAAAGCAATCGAACATGCAGTGTCGGCAGAGACAGCAGCATGCGACGTGCAGCAGTTAAGCAGCTCCCTGAAAGTGAATGTGGTGTTTTTGCAAAGTGAGAAATGTTGCCGGGTGGCACGGTGGTGTAGTGGTTAGCGCTGTCGCCTCACAGCAAGAAGGTCCTGGGTTCGAGCCCCAGGGCCGGTGAGGGCCTTTCTGTGTGGAGTTTGCATGTTCTCCCCATGTCCGCGTGGGTTTCCTCCGGGTGCTCCGGTTTCCCCCACAGTCCAAAGACATGCAGGTTAGGTTAACTGGTGACTCTAAATTGACCGTAGGTGTGAGTGTGAATGGTTGTCTGTGTCTATGTGTCAGCCCTGTGATGACCTGGCGACTTGTCCAGGGTGTACCCCGCCTTTCGCCCGTAGTCAGCTGGGACAGGCTCCAGCTTGCCTGCGACCCTGTAGAACAGGATAAAGCGGCTAGAGATAATGAGATGAGATGAGATCTTCTGCACATACATTTGTCTCCAACCATCCCTGACAGAATACTTTGCCCAGCTGACAATATGCACTCATCAGATACTCTCTGCTGTTGTTCTTAATGCCAAAGGCTACTACAGTGTTAGTAAATAATCCCATAGTATCTTTCAAAAAGTAAATTAAAAATAAGTGCTGGATAAAAACCCATCTATCTTATGTAAATAAAGATACAAATTTTGCTGTCTGGTGGTCAAGTGTTCATGAGATATGTTGCCTTGCACTTATGATTGGGTTCTCTGTGGTGGTACAGTTGCAAAAACCATCAAAAATCAGGTCAAGCCATTATCACATTCTCTTGAGCATGGAGCTTCGTTCCGCTATAGTCACGTTACATTATGTTTACGGCATTTAGCGGATGCTCTTATCCAGAGCGACGTACAACATACCCAGAGCAGCCCGGGGAGCAGTTGGGGGTTAGGTACCTTGCTCAAGGGCACTTCAGCCAGTCCTGCTAGTCCAGGGAAGCAAACCGGTGACCATTTGGTGCCAAAGCTGCTTCTCTAAACATTAGGCCATGGGTTCCCTACTAATCAGACTTCCACAGTCTGAAGCAATCGCAGATTATTTCCTCACCTCATTTAAAATGTATCTTAGTAATAATATATGCAACTTGCCATGCTACCATGTCAAATACACATTCACATTTGCTACTGCACATAGTTTTATCAATAATCTCCTAGATTTATCAACTTTGATTGGATCACCTTCTGACTCTCTAGAACTTGATCAGGCAATTAAATGCTAAGAGTCAACATTATGCTATATTCTAGATAATGTAGCTCCACTTAAAAGACAATGAATTACAAAGAAAAATACAGCCCCTGGTATAATGATCTCTCTCTCTCTCTCTCTCTCTCTCTCTCTCTCTCTCTCTCACACACACACACACACACACCTTAAAACAGACCACTCAAAAATTAGAATGTAAATGGTATCAAACTTAATTGGTAGTATTCCAAACAGCATGGAAGATCCTCCTGAATTATACAAAACCTCTTAGTGCTGTGAGATCAGTATCTCTCCACCCTAATAGCAGATAACAAAAGTAATCCTAGAATCTTATTTGATACTGTAGCAAAATTGTTGAAGAATAAGACTACCCCAGAAGCATGCACACCATCAATATATATTAGTGATGACTTCATGAATGTTTTCAATGACAAAATTAAAATTGTTCAGAATATTAATTTAAAGCAAGGCAATCTGATAACTAACCATGTACATAACAGCATAACTATATCAGAGCAGTTATTAGCATTAGACTATTTTACTTCTCTTTGAGAGACTGAAATAATTTCACTAATTTCCTCATCAGCATCATCAAATTGTGTACTAGTTGGGGAAACTGTGGACTAATGGTTAGAGAAGCAGCTTTGGGACCAAAAGGTCACTGGTTTGATTCCCTGGAATGGGAATTGGCAGGAATGGCTGATGTACCCTTAAACAATGCACCTAACCCATAACTGCTGCTCTGGGTATGTTGTACATTGCTCTGGATAAGAGTGTCTGCTAAATGCCTCTATTGTACTAGCTCTCTTACCTACACATTTCTTCAAACAAATGCTTTTCTAAAAAGTTCTTTAAACTAACAGTTAGCATACCCCTGATTAAAAAAAAACTGACTTCAGCCACATCTCCTGGCCAAGGTCTTATTTGATAGTTATCAGTTTGCAGGTGTAAATGATGACTTCTCTACACATACTAAGGTACTTAGCATTTGGTGTTCCAAAGAGGTCTGTTTTTGGCCCACTGCTTTTTTCTTTATATATGCAACCTCTGGGTAAAATTATTCATAAACATGGTACCCTGCAACTCCGCTATAACAAACTCTTTTACGATGAACTTTTGCATATAACAAATTAAGTTTGTGTCCCCCGCCTTTAGTGACAATTAGTCAGAATCTTAAAAAAAAAACAAAAAAACCCATCACTGAGCCATGTGCGCCTCTTCCCCCGAAAAACAAACAATAAGTAATCAAGTCCACAATCAAGTGAACAATATGTGTTAATGCCATAAAACACAGGCTTATCTAGCCTAGCTTAGGTTTTGATCATTAATAATTATCGAGAATGGGGCTGCACGGTGGTGTAGTGGTTAGCGCTGTCGCCTCACAGCAAGAAGGTCTGGGTTCGAGCCCCGGGGCCGGCGAGGGCCTTTCTGTGTGGAGTTTGCATGTTCTCCCCGTGTCCGCGTGGGTTTCCTCCGGGTGCTCCGGTTTCCCCCACAGTCCAAAGACATGCAGGTTAGGTTAACTGGTGACTCTAAATTGACCGTAGGTGTGAATGTGAGTGTGAATGGTTGTCTGTGTCTATGTGTCAGCCCTGTGATGACCTGGCAACTTGTCCAGGGTGTACCCCGCCTTTCGCCCGTAGTCAGCTGGGATAGGCTCCAGCTTGCCTGCGACCCTGTAGAAGGATAAAGCGGCTAGAGATAATGAGATGAGATGAGATAATTATCGAGAATGATGATCAAAGGACAAAATGACTGTAGACATCATTCACACAAGAAACTCTATCTCATCCGTTTGCACATCACACCACAATCATTTGCATTACTGTTGTATCTGCTGCTCTTGGTAATTTGCACTACTGTTCATATACACCTCATAAGCTACTCTTCTAAGCACCTTCTCCGTTACAAATATTGTACTGTATTTGCACGACTGCTATTTTGTACATTGATTTTAGAGTGTATTTTTACACACACACACACACACACACACACACACACATATATATATATATACACAGTGTTGCTTGAAACCACTACACCACTACACCACCGTGCCGCCCCTATAATATACAGTGGTGCTTGAAAGTTTGTGAACCCTTTAGAATTTTCTATATTTCTGCATAAATATGACCTAAAACATCATCAGATTTTCACACAAGTCCTCAAAGTAGATAAAGAGAACCCAATTAAACCAATGAGACAAAAATATTATACTTGGTCTTTTATTTATTGAGGAAAATGATCCAATATTACATATCTGTGAGTGGCAAAAGTATGTGAACCTTTGCTTTCAGTATCTGGTGTGACCCCCTTGTGCAGCAATAACTGCAGCTAAATGTTTCCAGTAACTGTTGATCAGTCCTGAACACTGGCTTGGAGGAATTTTAGCCCATTCCTCCGTACAGAACAGCTTCAACTCTGGGATGTTGGTGGGTTTCCTCACATGAACTGTTCGCTTCAGGTCCTTCCACAACATTTCAATTGGATTAAGGTCAGGACTTTGACTTGGCCATTCCAAAACATTAACTTTATTCTTCTTTAACCATTCTTTGGTAGAACGACTTGTGTGCTTAGGGTCATTGTCTTGCTGCATGACACACCTTCTCTTGAGATTCAGTTCATGGACAGATGTCCTGACATTTTCCTTTAGAATTCACTGGTATCATTCAGAATTCATTGTTCCATCAATGATGACAAGGTGTCCTGGCCCAGATGCAGCAAAACAGGCCCAAACCATGATACTACCACCACCATGTTTCACAGATGGGATAAGGTTCTTATGCTGGAATGCAGTGTTTTCCTTTCTCCAAACATAACGCCTCTCATTTAAACCAAAAAGTTCTATTTTGGTCTCATCCGTCCACAAAACATTTTTCCAATAACCTTCCGGCTTCTCCACGTGATCTTTAGCAAACTGCAGACAAGCAGCAATGTTCTTTTTGGAGAGCAGTGGCTTTCTCCTTGCAACCCTGCCATGCACACCATTATTGTTCAGTGTTCTCCTGATGGTAAACTCATGAACATTAACATTAGCCAATGTGAGCGAGGCCTTCAGTTGCTTAGAAGTTACCCTGGGGTCCTTTGTGACCTCATTGACTATTACACGCCTTGCTCTTGGAGTGATCTTTGTTGGTCGATCACTCCTGGGGAGGGTAACAATGGTCTTGAATTTCCTCCATTTGTACACAATCTGTCTGACTGTGGATTGGTGGAGTCCAAACTCTTTAGAGATGGTTTTGTATCCTTTTCCAGCCTGATGAGCATCAACAACGCTTTTTCTGAGGTCCTCAGAAATCTCTTTTGTTTGTGCCATGATACACTTCCACAAACATGTGTTGTGAAGATCAGACTTTAATAGCTCCCTGTTCTTTAAATAAAACAGGGTGCCCACTCACACCTGATTGTCATCCCAATGATTGAAAACACCTGACTCTAATTTCACCTTCAAATGAACTGCTAATCCTAGAGGTTCACATACTTTTGCCACTCACAGATATGTAATATTGGATCATTTTCCTCAATAAATAAAAGACCAAGTATAATATTTTTATCTCATTTGTTTAACTGGGTTCTCTTTATCTACTTTTAGGACTTGTGTGAAAATCTGATGATGTTTTAGGTCATATTTATGCAGAAATATAGAAAATTCTAAAGGGTTCACAAACTTTCAAGCACCACTGTATATTATAGGGGCGGCACGGTGGTGTAGTGGTTAGCGCTGTTGCCTCACAGCAAGAAGGTCCGGGTTCAAGCCCCGTGGCCGACGAGGACCTTTCTGTGCGGAGTTTGCATGTTCTCCCCGTGTCCGCGTGGGTTTCCTCCGGGTGCTCCGGTTTCCCCCACAGTCCAAAGACATGCAGGTTAGGTTAACTGGTGACTCTAAATTGACCGTAGGTGTGAATGTGAGTGTGAATGGTTGTCTGTGTCTATGTATCAGCCCTGTGATGACCTGGCAACTTGTCCAGGGTGTACCCCGCCTTTCGTCCGTAGTCAGCTGGGATAGGCTCCAGCTTGCCTACGACCCTGTAAAACAGGATAAAGCGGCTAGAGATAATGAGATGAGATATACTGTATGTATATATTTTTTCTTAATATAAATATTTTTTAAGTCTGATTTTACAAGTAAGGTGAGAGAGAAACAGCATTTTGATTCTCCTATATGTCCTGGATATATAGTAAATTGACAATAAAAAATCTTTGAATCTTCTGAATCAGTGATTTGCAACACATGAATGAATTGAATGGTGAAGATTTAGAAAACATCACAAATCAGTGGGAGGACATTGACAACAATACACCAGTAACCTCCATCATTTCCATAACAGACATAGGAATTATTGCCTCTGTTCGTGATCCTTTAACTCAGTCAGTGAACTACAATAGTGACTCAGAAGTAGAAACTCGTTATAAGGAGAATGTGCCTAAAAATTCACATATAACATGAGTGTTTGGTGTGACAAGTGGGTCCATTTCAGTATTATGAACTTTCCGGTATACCAAACTAAAACAGAAAGGTATCAGCATTATTTTTTCAGCAATTTGTGTTACAATAGCTCTTCTGTGGGATTGGACCATATGGACTAGCCTTCATGTCCCATGCGAATCAATGAGCCTTGGCTGCCCATGACCCTGTTGCAAGTTCACTGGTTGTCCTTCCTTGGACCATTTTTGGGAGGTACGAAACCACTGAATACCGGGAACACCCCACAAGATGTACCATTTTGGAGAAACTCAGACCCAGTCATCTAGCTATCACAATTTGGCCCTCGTCAAAGTCACTCAGATCCTTACACTTGCCCTTTTTTCCTGCTTCCAACACATCAACTTCAAGAACTGAATGTTCACTTACTGCCTAATATATCCCACCCCTTGACAGGTGCCACTGTAATGACATAATCAATTGTATTTATTTCACCTATCAGTGGTTTTCATGTTATGGCTGACTGGTGTAAGTTTGAGAGTTTGAGATGCAAAACTTGCCAACGTGTCTCATTATTCAAAACAGGCTATTGTGTCTAACACTTGTAACTAAATTAACACCTGCTCTACCCTATTGATATTAGCAGTTAGCAATTAACCTGGTGGGGCATTGTATATTAAAGCATCAAATAGCTGTAAGTAATAGTATGAAATTAAAAAAAAAAGTGCTTGCTATTATAAACTGCTCATTATTTCTGTATGGCAATCTTAGTGGTGAATCACATGAATCAAAATATTTTTTATTTACTTTAATGTGTAGTTTGAAAAAGTTAATTCACTAATAAATCTTAATATTTGCTTATTATATACAATAACTAAAAAAAAAAAAAATATATATATATATATATATAGCTAGCGGCGGCACGGTGGTGTAGTGGTTAACGCTGTCGCCTCACAGCAAGAAGGTCCGGGTTCGAGCCCCGGGGCCGGCAAGGGCCTTTCTGTGTGGAGTTTGCATGTTCTCCCCGTGTCCGTGTGGGTTTCCTCCGGGTGCTCCGGTTTCCCCCACAGTCCAAAGACATGCAGGTTAGGTTAACTGGTGACTCTAAATTGACTGTGAGTGTGAATGGTTGTCTATGTGTCAGCCCTGTGATGACCTGGCGACTTGTCCAGGGTGTACCCCGCCTTTCGCCCGTAGTCAGCTGGGATAGGCTCCAGCTTGCCTGTGACCCTGTAGAAGGATAAAGCGGCTAGAGATAATGAGATGATATATATATATATATATATATTTGTTGTGATGAATTCTAATAAAAAATCTGTGGTTGGGTTACACTTTAACCCTTTAATGCAAAACATGGGTCAAAAGTGACCCGGCTGAGTTTTTCTCTTCTATATCTTTGCAATAAATTAATTCCATCATTCAGTATTCAAGGTATTCCTCAATTAACTTGTTTTTGATCATCATACATCCTTATTTTATTTTTTCCTTTCTTACTTTTTGAATAAAAACCCTTTTTGTATCACTTCCCTTCTAATGCACAACATGGGTCAAAAATGACCTGCATTCATTTTCCAGGTTATTTCATGTATGGCTGAGTGTTTCTATGATATACTTTTGAAATAAATTCATTTTGTCATTTACTTTTCCAAATATGCAGTAAATATCTTGTTTTTGTTTACCACAAATCATCATTTTTATATTTCCTTTCTTAAGTTATGAACAAGCACAGCTTTTGTAATTCTACATCAAGTTTACACACATGGGTCAGAAATGATCCGCATGCATTTACTCCAGCGTTTGGTGGGAACTGTGAATTGTGCTTGTGTCAGACATTTCACAGCTCAGCACAGCGCCCTTTGCCCATCTAATACATGCAAGTAATGTTTTTCAATTGTTCTAACATTACCTTAGAAAAAAATGGATTATGTTTAGGTTACCTTGAGAGTGAGTAGATTACTTGTCAGAAAGTTACAAGTAATTACTATTAGCTACCGAGCTGTTGACATATTCTACTTTAGTTGGCTAATTTTATTGTAGTTGGCTTAGCTAACTACATAGTTAATAAATAAATAACTGGCCCCATTCACTGCTAAAGTAATTACTTGAAACAAATTATTATTATAGCATTAAGACATTTAATTTTAAATCACACTTGGATGACCCATGTGTAGTAATATAAAAAGTATTTTTGTTCATAAAGTAGGAAAGAAAAAAATTAATGATTTGTGGTAATTAAAAACAAGATATTTAAAGAATACTTGGAATATTCAATCATAAAATAAATTGATTTCAAAAGATAGAGCAAAGAAAAACTCAGTCAGCATGAAATAACCTGGAAAATGAATGCGGGTCATTTTTGACCCATGTTGTGAGTGTGCATATGTTTTGCATCAAAGGGTTAAATAAAATTCTTATGTGTAAAGTTGATTTTGGCCATTAGTGGGCGACATTGGGAAGAAAAGAGTAACAATACCGAACTGGAGTAAAATTTCCCAACGGTGTGATAGAGCCACAACTTTAAAATGGCAGTTATTTTATTAGGTGGTTTTTTTTTTTTTTTTTTTTTTTTTGTGTGTGTGTGTGTGTGTGTGTGTGTGTGTGCGCGCGCTTTTTGGGTATTCCCTGGTTAGAAATATAATCTTACCTCAAGTGGACTAATTAATGTAAGGTGAACCTGATCTCATTAAATCAATAAGAATTTAAGTGATCAAAGGCTATAAGGTTGGATTATATTGACTTTCATAACAACCTTTAACCACACCTTTAACCATGCAGTTAGTCCAGTAACTAATGTAATGTGTAGCTACCCACATCATAGGTATTTGTTGTACTGTGGTGTACTTTTTATTCTACAGAACCTGCAATTTTGTATATTGTTGCTGTTTTTCATGATACACTATTTGTGCTGGAAGCCAAGTATTCTATTAAAGCCTATAGTTTGTACACCTTTATCTTGTATACAACACTATGATACTGAAGGCACAATTGGTTACTTACTTTCACGGTGTACATGAATGTGATGGCAGTTCTAACTGACCCATGTGAGCTCTTACTCTTGATTTGAAACTCAAAAATAGATGAGAAAATGAAACAAGTCAGTATATGATTTCAACTTTTTGTAATTTAAAACTTTGTCAGGGGTTTTATATCCATCCATCCATCCATTATCTGTAGCCGCTTATCCTGTTCTACAGGGTCGCAGGCAAGCTGGAGCCTATCCCAGCTGACTACGGGCGAAAGGCGGGGTACACCCTGGACAAGTCACCAGGTCATCACAGGGCTGACAGGGGTTTTATATATAAAACCCAGCAACATATATATAAAAACCCAACAACATTATATTCAAGTATGTAGCATACAAAGCTTTAAAATATTTGCAAAGACATTTCACTTGGAATAAAACAAAAACCTAATTGAGTACCTGATGTGAAAGTCCTTGAGTTCACACTGAATTTTATTTAGAGATTTCTAACAATTCATTGTACAAAAAGGGGCATAAGAAGATCCTGAATTCTACTAAAAACCCCAAATGCCAAATCCCCCTGTCTGAAGCATGAAGTCATAAAGCAATATATACAAAAATATGGGTCCTGCCCTGTTTCTTTACAAAGCTGTCTTTGATGTTTGCACTAAATAACTTATTTCTTTTTTTCAACAAATCTTTCTTCTTCTTAAATACTGCTATAATTTAAAGCTGACAAAATCCTTTTCCTATTTACAACCCTAATGTCCAAACACAGGTATAGCCTTAAAGGAGTAGTTCGAAGAAAAAACCAATTTACACATGATACTAATTAGTGGTCGTGAGCTTCCATTATTTCTTAGGTACATTAGCTGAGTAGCTCCAGTGCAAAACTAGTTAAATATTGATGTGAGGTAAGGGGAAAATATGTATAAATTAACTTTTGTTCCTTGGACCATGTCTCTAAATCTAATAAAAATGTCCTTTAAAATAAGGCATGGTTTCACATGTGTCTCTTCATGTGCAGGGCTAGGTGGTCAGAGCGGGAGAATGCCCTCTCACAGAGATGGCACTGGAAGGGTCTGTGTCCTGTGTGTTTCCTGTAGTGGCGGGTCAGCTCGTCGGAGCGGGCGAACTTCCAGCCGCATCCCTCCCAGGTACAGTGGTACGGCTTCTCACCTGTAGAAGGAGAAAATACGACTGGCTACATTACTTCTCAACTCATGAACGCATCTGGTTTAAGTTGGTGAGTTTTGGTTTAATGCCTTTCATAAAGTTTTTTAATACATCACATTGCCAATAGGGGGCAGTGTGCCAGCTTCAGTTCAGTTACCTATTGCTTTCAGCTACTCTCCATGTATAGTATACTTGCCAAGGGTGTTTTGTGTAAGTCTTGTAAAAATAATAGGAAGTTTGAGTTTATTGAGAAAATCCACTACTTTTGCGACTTCTCTGTTTCATTACCAGTTTGTATTAAGTAGTATTCTGACCTGTGTTTTCTCTCCCCCCCCAAAAAAAAAAAAAAAAATCTGTCCCTCTGAGTTACATGTTGGTCCTGGGATTGAGATGCTGGCCTCTTCTGCCCCTCGGACCTGCCTGATCCATCCTGGTGCCCTGTGTCTGGTCGGAGTTTTATCGCATCGCTCCTGTGGAGGACGGCCCCATGAGGACAGTTGAGGGTTACACCTGGAGGACGCTCTGGACTCTTACAGTAATGCTTTTATGGCTGAGGACTACAGTTGACTTGCTAACTTTAGGACCGCAGTTGTCATGAACAGTTTTGCACTCAAGTTTCCATCAATGAAGAGTTTATAACATCAACGAAACTGTCTTCATGTTAAAACTGTTAATGTTATAGTCAGGCTGTCTGTTGTTGCCCAAATGAGGATGGGTTCCCTTTTGAGTCTGGCCCCTCTCGAGGTTTCTTCCTCATGTCGTCTGAGGGAGTTTTTCCTTGCCACTGTCGCCACAGGCTTGCTCATTGGGGATAGATTAGGGATAAAATTAGCTCATGTTTTAAGTCGTTCAAATTCTGTAAAGCTGCTTTGCGACAATGTTTATTGTTAAAAGCGCTACACAAATAAACTTGACTTGACTATTCAACTGACTGATATTTTGATTCAGATAGCTGTAGGCACTGTATTAGCCTCACTTACCAGTGTGTGTCCGCATGTGCGCCTTCAGGTGCGAGCTCTTGGTGTAGGTTTTCCCGCAGCCCGCAAACTCGCAGCTGTGCGTGGCGGCGCGTCTCCGAGCCCACGCGCGCCTTCCGCGCTTCGGTCTGTTCTCGTCTGTGCCGTAGAGCTCGAGCAACGGTGACGATGGTGGCGTGAGCACTGTACCGGGCATACCCGGGTGATGGGCGCGCATGGCATCCGTGAAAACAGCATACTGTCCATGATAGTGCTGCGAGCCGTGATACTGCTGTGGGTACGGATAGTGGTGCTGCTGCTGCGCCACGTGCACGTTGACCTCTCGGGACGCGTCGTGCACATGCTGTACAAAGGGCTGCACAGGAGCAACAGTATGAACCTTGTGTCCATAAAAGTGTCCCATGTAGTCGTTGGAGATCATGCACGACTGCTCGCGACGCTCGGTCTTTATTTTGTAAGCCGACGCGTGCGGAGTGGCGAGGTGCAAGTGCGCGTGACTTCTGGTGTCCAGCATGCTCAGATCGGTGTATTCCGGTGTATCAAAATGTCCCTTCGGGTTGTAGTCTTGGGTCGTGTCGGGTCGGTAGGCCATGTCTGGGCTTAGAAGCTCGGCTACAAGGCCGTGCGCAGAATCGGCGCCGTCGTACGCAGCGCTGCAGCTCTCCGGTGATTCCGGTAGCGGATACGCCGCGGTAACAGGGGCACCCTCGTTCTGGGATGCCATCGAGTTAGACAGAATAAATTCGAGATCCAGAAACCTGGACAGCTCGTCCTCGTCCTTAGTCAGTGGCGCTGACTCTACGATGCTGAATTCAACTTCCACACGGGGTTTTGTTCCTGTCTCGGTCTGATCAATGGACCAGTCCTATAACACACAAATCATGCAAGTCACATTTCATGACGTTTAATTAAACTCTTTTCAAATGACTTGATAATCGAGCACTGACATTGGGTCGATATCAGCAGTATATAACCTTTATTTAAAAAAAAAACAGTCAAGTGAACTTTATAACAGTAATTTCTACTTACTCTCAGGATTTCAGCATGTTTTTCATCCAAAGCCTGAGTGCTGGAAAAACCAACAATGGACGGCAGAAGGGCATCCGCCAAAGCCATCCTTTACAAACAACCTAAAGAATTCACCAAGCTGACTTTCTCATCCGGGCGAAGTGCACACGAGCTGACGCCACTGAGCCGCAGGTTCGAGTCTCTCCAGTGCGCGCCTGTTCCTGAGCTCTTTTAAGACAGGGTTTGAATGACAGGTGGGCGTGTCATCGTGACGCAGGACCCAGCGTGTCCACCCTTTCAGTTGTAAAAAGTTGTTGTTAATGAAAGTAGAGACAGCGCACTCAGGTATACAGGCCCCAGACCTGTCATAAATATCATAAACATTGTTTTAATATATAAATGACAATGTTTCGTTCTGGTGGATAACTTAAATTGGGTGTTTTGGTTTTGGTTTAGGTCTGTACCAGTCTTTCAGTTACTCCAAACTGTGTGTGTGTGTGAGAATACATACTGATCGTAAAAATACTCATGATAACTGTTTATTATCTCATCTCATTATCTCTAGCCGCTTTATCCTGTTCTACAGGGTTGCAGGCAAGCTGGAGCCTATCCCAGAGAGGCAGGGTACACCCTGGACAAGTCGCCAGGTCATCACAGGGCTGACACATAGAGACAAACAACCATTCACACCTACGGTCAATTTAGAGTCACCAGTTAACCTAACCTGCATGTCTTTGGACTGTGGAGGAAACCCACATAGACACAGGGAGAACATGCAAACTCCACACAGAAAGGCCCTCGCCGGCCAATGAGCTCGAACCCAGGACCTTCTTGCTGTGAGGCGACAGTGCGAACCACTACACCACCGTGCCGCCTCTGTGGAAAAGATAACATATTATAACAAGCAACTTGATATCAACCTTGCAGCCAGGACTGTCAGAGCTGTCACCATGCCGCTTATTATTATTATTATTACTATTATTATTATTATTATTATTATTATAGTCAGAAAATCATCTTTATGGAGCACAAAGTGTGGACAAACCAAAGCACTTATCACTAAGCTATTTGCTGCATTCATAGAGAAAAAAAATTAACTATATATTTATAAGTACAACTTAATGTGGAGGAAACCCATGCAGCATGCAAACTCCACACAGAAAGGCCCTCGCTGGCCACTGGGCTTGAACCCAGGACCTTTTTGCTGTTTGCCGACAGTGCTAACCGCCATGCTGCCCCATTATTATTATTATTATTATTATTATTATTATTATTATTATTATTATAGTCAGAAGATTAGCTTTATGGAGCACGAAGTGTGGACAAACCACACTTGGTTATAATAATAATAATAATAATAATAATAATATAAGCAATATAACTTGGTTATATAATAATAATAATAATAATAATAATACTTGGCACCGTTCGATATATTTTTTTCTTTGAAAAAAGATGCTAAGTACATATAGGGGGCGCAATTTCCTCTGGGCCTTAATCAATTGGAGCCGTTAGGTATTTACACACACACACACACACACACACACACCATAATGTCCACAGTGAAAGAATCACACACAGACACGAACAATTAAACACTGAGAGATTAAAAACAAACCGATGTCAATCCTACATCCAGATGGCAAGAAGAAATCGAAACCTTGGCTGCTCGGTTGCATTTTGACCAAACAAAAAGCTGTGAAATGAAGTTAACACTGTGAGTTTCGAGCAGAGGCTCAGGCTTTCATATTGAAATGAAGCTGATCCTGAGCAGAGGTGAACACACGCAGGAGGCCTGATATTAATTTGTCCGAATCGAATTCACTCCTAATTACCCTGAGAAGGAAGAGCTGTGAAATCTCAGAACCATCGAAACAACATGATAATCTTCAAGTTAAACAACTGGCTCAAGGCGAACTAATGATGCCTCAGTAAATAAGCCTATTCTTTGAGTTGATTATGATGCAGATAGGGAGCTGATGGTTGCCGAAATCAGGTTTTGAGACATGGTGGCAAGGTTGATGAAAACCTGCTCAGCTTATTCATTCTTTAGCTTTCAGTGCATAACGTGGAATAGGACAGTGTAGGAATTTATCACAACTTCTACACAGTGCAAAATGATGTCATTTCCCTCATCACGTTATCATTTCCTTACATCTCATCATTTTAAGCATTTTAAGCTTAAAAAAGTCATCACTAAGTTATAGCCCATTGCTGTTTCATTTCAAATGGCCAGAATTCATCATCAACAGTAAATTATTTTACATTAGATATAAGGTAGCTGGAGAAGTCCAAACCTGTCCACTTTTAGCTCAATCAGACATTATATAAAACATAGTAAACTTTATAACAGCAATTTCTACTTACTCACAATATATATACACCGGTATATGTAAATACTTAATTTATTTTAATTTATCTAGAAGTTTTCCTCTATTTCTTTTCTCTGTTTATCTGTAATGATGCTGCTGGAATCTTGATTTCCCTGAGGGAACCCACCCAAAGGGATCAATAAAGTTTTATCTAATCTAATCTAATCTAATATATATATATATATATATATATATATATATATATATATATATATATATATATATATATATATATATATATATAACAACAAACAATCCACACTCTATAAAATAGAGATTTTTGAATAAACATAATCCAACTATTCAATTATTATTATTATTATTATTATTATTATTATTATTATTATTATCCACATTTTAATACTACTACTACTACTACTACTACTACTACTACTACTAATATTGTTGTTGTTATTATTAAAATGTTTGTGGATAATAATAATAATAATAATAATAATAATAATAATAATAATAATAATAATAATAGGTTTACGCTTTGGAGTATATATATATATATATATATATATATATATATATATATATATATATATATACACACACACAGGGTTAGTCAAAATTATGTTAACACTTAAATGGTAGAAACCATTTATTCACAAAACATACATCATATGTGCAAGATGATTTACAGGACAGTCTCAACCTGTTTGCCATCATGTTCAACACACAAAAACTAGCGAGCAACAGTACCATTTAATCTGTCACCCATGGCATATGTCTATCTGTAGGAGAAAAATAATCCATTAGTGTTAACATAATTTTGACTTACCCTGTGTGTGTGTGTGTGTGTGTGTGTGTGTGTGTGTGTGTGTGTGTGTGTGTGTGTGTAATGTTGTACTGTGCAAGTCTTTTCATACAAACTTTCTTATAGATTCCTATATTATCGAGTCATTACAAAAACATTTTAGAGTTCCAAATGTTCATTTTCCAGCACAAAATTAAATGTTACAGAAAAAAGTTTGTATCTGTGCAGCATATTACATAAGAGACCAGATTAAAAAAAGAAAAGAGATTTTCAGATTAAAAAAGAAAACATAATGAAGGCTACTGGGTTTTGGTGCAAAATTAAGAAGCAAGTGATGACAGTCAAAGTGTCCAGAAGAACTGGGGCTGGTTCTGTAGACACTCAGTAAAACCCACATTTCCTTATACAACTGCACTCATTATACCTGAGACTACTATTTTTTTAAGCAAAGGGCCATCTTACACCAAATATTGACTTTATTTCATTGATTACGGCTTGCTGCTGTTTATAGTATTTTTTTTAAATGTTGAAACATTTCATTTCATTTTTAGCCATTTTTGGTCTACAGTAGTTCTTTACATGTGCCTAAGAATTTTGCACAGTACTCTGCGTATATTATATATATATATATATATATATATATATATATATATATATGCAGAATAAAAGAATAAACACACACACACACACACACACACACACACACACACACACACACACACACACACACACATATATATATTTTCCCCAAAATAAAGGATAATATGAAAATATTTATAACATACTTAAAGGACTTAGACTAATTTTAATGAAATGTTCTTGAATAAATGTTCAAGATGTTTTGAAATGGCTTCTTTTCCCATTGTGTCACATGTTGAGGTTCAAAACAGTGTGGAAATCTGCAAACAAACAAACAAACAGTTGGTCAAGTTATTATTATTATTATTATTATTATTATTATTATTATTATTATTATTATTGCTATGAAAGTAATAATTAAGTGCTGTGCCTACTACATGCCATCAGAGTGAATAAATAAAAGTGCACTGTGGTGGTCAGATTCATGTCTGTATTCAAAGAGAAAAGGAAGTTCCCTGTCTTTTTCCTCTAAACACAATTAAACAGATTGTAGTTTGATTGCAGTTTGGCAAACAGAGTAGCTTCCTTGTGGATACGGTTTCATTTTGTGAGATTTAGTCAGATAAGTGATTATAATACATGCTTGGTTTACCAGAGTCTGCATGTTGGTGCTGTGGGGGAAACTACCGGGAAATGGACGCAGAGTCAGGAGTGAGCTTAGAGGAAGATTACTCAGACGGAAAGACACAAGCACGTGCTTGTTTCCATGTGTCCATTTTCAAATGTTATTATAGTGCTATATTTAAACTCTGTACACTGGCCTGCATCATGGTGTAGGATAAACCGGTTTTGCTTACAACATGCCTCCTACAACGTGAATGAATCTCAATGTAAAATAAATAAATAGAAAACAACAACAACAATAATAATAATAATTATTATTATTATTATTAGCATTATTATTAGTAGTAGTAGTCTGTATAGAGTAAAGCAGGGGTTCTCAAACTCATGTTTAAAAACAAATTACTTACTTTACTTTACTTTGGTCGAGCTCCCGCTCGAACCAGACTTGAAAGCGTCTTCCACTTCACTCTATCCTCCATCAGGGACTTGATTTCCAAGAGTAGTAGGGGCTCTAACCCTAGTGCTGTAAAGAGCTTTCATGACTGTTTTTTCATTTGCTGAGTTACTGACAGGGGTCGCAACTTCTCCTGCAGCCGCAGTTTCCATCTGACTCGGAATATTGGGCCTTTTCCATTGTCTGTGAGATCTTCTGCAAAACACCCAGATAGAACAAATTCAGCAATCAAGTCTGTTTGATTCTGCAAGAGTCTAAATCCGGTACCCTGCTGCCAATACCTTATACCGTTACCCGGGTAAGGGTGGCTTAATGGGTGGTATGCCTTGCCAAAGGGCATCCCGTGATTTTGTCCATCACTGCTTATTGGATATTCACAGTTAACCTCTATATCTAGAGGCCATTCCCCTATCCGCAACCTGGGGAGCCGGTGGATGGGAGTTATCATCACCACACCACATGAAAACAAATCCTAATATGAAATGTAAATAGCTAAACAAATAAGCAAACAAACAATCCACAATCCCTAATGTAGAGATTTTTTAATAAACATAAGCCAACTGTTCAGATATTATATCATTATTTAAATGTGCATAATAATAATAATAATAATAATAATAATAATAATAATAATTGGTTTAAGCTTTGGAGTCATAGATATATACAGTGTATATATATATATATATATATATATATATATATATATATATATATATATATATATATATATATATAAAATCTCATTATCTCTAACCACTTTATCCTGTTCTACAGGGTTGCAGGTGAGCTGGAGCCTATCCCAGCTGACTACGGGAGAAAGGCGGGGTACACCCTGGACAAGTCGCCAGGTCATCACAGGGCTGACACATACACACAGACAACCATTCACACTCACATTCACACCTACGGTCAATTTAGAGTCACCAGTTAACCTAACCTGCATGTCTTTGGACTGTGGGGGAAACCGGAGCACCCGGAGGAAACCCACGCGGACACGGGGAGAACATGCAAACTCCGCACAGAAGGGCCCTCGCCGGCCATGGGGCTCGAACCCGGACCTTCTTGTTGTGAGGTGACAGCGCTAACCACTACACCACCGTGCCGCCCCATATATATATATATATATATATATATATATATATATATATATATATATATATATATATATATATATATATGTGTGTGTGTGTGTGTAAAAATATATAAATAAACTTTAATAATCATCTCATCTCATTATCTGTAGCCACTTTATCCTGTTCTACAGGGTTGCAGGCAAGCTGGAGCCTATCCCAGCTGACTACGGGCGAAAGGCAGGGTACACCCTGGACAAGTCGCCAGGTCATCACAGGGCTGACACACAGACAACCATTCACACTCACACCTACGGTCAATTTAGAGTCACCAGTTAACCTAACCTGCATGTCTTTGGACTGTGGGGGAAACCGGAGCACCCGGAGGAAACCCACGCCGACATGGGGAGAACATGCAAACTCCGCACAGAAAGGCCCTCGCCGGCCACGGGGCTCGAACCCGGACCTTCTTGTTGTGAGGTGACAGCGCTAACCACTACACCACCGTGCCGCCGTTTAATAATCATGAGTTATGAATTGTGTGAAGTGTAAAGAACAAGACAAAACAAAACATTGGCCACTTTGATGTTTCACAGATTCACAGACACCTGGAGGTCCCCAGAACCCACTTTGAGAATCATGAGAGTAGATGATATTCTCCTTGTGTTGAAGCTATGTTTATTTTAATTTAGATTAGAGTTTACTTTAATTTAATTTATTGATCCTTTTTGTGTTGTTTTTCCCCAAGTCCTAGTCACTCGTATAAATCAGCAGTAGCTTCTTTCTGCTTTCTGAGTACTACTATTTATTTCATATTTTTTTTAAATAGTTACAAAAATAGGGCGGCACGGTGGTGTAGTGGTTAGCGCTGTCGCCTCACAGCAAGAAGGTCCGGGTTCGAGCCCCGTGGCCGGTGAGGGCCTTTCTGTGCGGAGTTTGCATGTTCTCCCCATGTCGGCGTGGGTTTCCTCCGGGTGCTCCGGTTTCCCCCACAGTCCAAGGACATGCAGGTTAGGTTAACTGGTGACTCTAAATTGACCGTAGGTGTGAGTGTGAATGGTTGTCTGTGTGTCAGCCCTGTGATGACCTGGCGACTTGTCCAGGGTGTACCCTGCCTTTCGCCCGTAGTCAGCTGGGATAGGCTCCAGCTTGCCTGCAACCCTGTAGAACAGGATAAAGTGGCTAGAGATAATGAGTTGAGATGAGATGAGATGAGTTACAAAAATATTAACTAGCCCTCTAGCCAATGGTTAAGGCAGTTGTAAATTGCAGGCAGTTTGCTGTAGTCAGAGATCACACGAGAGGAATGAGGAGATATGAGTGCGAGAAGGAGTCCAAGTCTCCACCCTCACATATTTTCATACTTGTGTGTTTTTAAAGTAATTTGAGCTTGGTCAAATGTGTACAATTTTATGATGTGTATGATAGCCAGTGTTTATATTACTTTGTTTATCTCTGTAGACATGTGTACATGTGCAGAGTAAGAGCTGATATTGGATTACATAAATTAAGTAATGCAAGAAACACATTTGTTTAAACTGCTTTATTTGTTAATTGGATTTAAAAGCTGTGATGAATGGAAGCTGGAAGAAACTGCATTCTCTAGGGTGCCATTTATATAATTCCTTCTGTCATTATGAATTTACATTTAGCGTTTTCATTAAAAGTATTGATTTAGTCCCATAGCAAGTTTTCTGAAAGTCAAGTTTTTGTGTCAGCCAAGCATCATAACACAGAAGTCAATGTCTTTCTCCTGAATTTTGTATACAGGCTGTTTCACAATCATGGGTGTGTTTTTGAATAACACCAACTATCTCTTGCAACTATATTCTGGAGTTTCTTATACCTTATTTTAAAGGGACACACCAGCCCTACCTACAGCAGTAATGTCTTTAATAAGTTCAAATGCAGGCTCAGTTTGGACCTTGTGCTCATTTAATTTAATTCTACTTTAATTATTACACTTAGTTACATATTTTACTGGTTACATTCAGAATTGCATTTTTAGCATAAACAAGATTTTAATTTGGGATGTATACTTTCATTCACAATAGAAAGATATTTAAGTGGAAGTTACTTTTTTGCAAACTAAGTTCCTCTGACAGAAGCCTTTATTCATCAAAAATGTCTTTCTCCAGAAAACACTCACCATATGATGAGTTTGTAAACGATTTTTAAGACAATATTTGTCTCTTTTGAAGCAGAATACTCTATTGTTGCACAGTAAAACAAAAACAAAAACAAAACAAAACAGGACCTTAAACATGTGAGACACATTTGCAGCAGAGCTTCCCATGTGGTTGAAATGTGAATCAGTTAAAAAGTGCCTTCTTGTGAAAAAAACACGGATCACCACCACTTCAGTTGTTATTACAGTTACCACCATGTACAGACATTGCTGCACAGTATTTGAAAAATCACATAAACACGTGTACTTAAAATCACATACATTTCAACAGCTTTTCACTTTATATGTCTTACTCTTTTAGAAATACACTACATGTTGTTTTCTCACCACAACTAACATGCCCAGTATATGACCTGTAGCTCTGAAATTCTGCACTGTTAATTTCCATCTTGAAAACTTATTTTTGACAGCAGAGAAACACAAAAACCTGATTTTTGGAACATTGTGAACCCAGAAAGTATACCCTGATTGTGAAACAGCCTGTATATTTTAAATTTAAAAGATTTTGGTCATGTCACACTATATCTGAAAAGAAAAAAGTAATTCCCAAATCTGTACATAAGTGAAACACAATTTTTACCAGCATGTAATGTTTACTACATACATTCGGTAAAATAACCAATACTTGAAGTGTGCATATGACAAATAAAAGTTTCTTCTTCTTAATATTGTGTTTAATGGGATTGCTGTTCATTCAAGAAACTTGCATTTCCCCGTTCATTTAAAACAGCAGTGGAATGCCTGAATGCCAGTGGTCACCAATTTTCCAGCACCTTGTCCAGTTTGACTAATTGGTGTGTCTGGGTAAATAAAATGTATAGCACTTAAAAGTCTGTAGAAAAATACAATGGGACTTTATCTCTGAGTAACATTTCTCTTGGATGTTGAAATTGTGAGAGCTTTTGTGTGTAAGCTGGGTGTTGTCTGCATATTATTAAAAAAAGCTTACATCAGAAGGTGTTTTTTAAAACATCATTACATGAGTAATGATTCAAGAGTAAAAGTAATTCATCTCGTATGTAAGGTTGCAACATAACTGTTATGTCAGACTTACCAGGTATTGTATTGTGTTTGTTGTGAAGTAATCAACCGAGTGTTTAATGGGAACACTGTTCCTACCACCAATCAGTGCTTCCACGTTCATTTATCACCATAATGGGATGCTTGAATGCAGGTGGTCATCAATTTTCTAGCACCTTGTCCAGCTTGACAAATCAGCGTGGCTGGGTAAATATTTGCACCGGGTGCTCGTACCACCCGCGTTGCACTCTACTTACTCTGGCCGGGTTAAACACTCATTACAACAGAACAAGCCCTTTCTCTTCCACTAGTCCATACCAGAGAGGCAGAACCATGTGGACAAAGCTTTAGTCACAAATGTGACCTCCAAGGCCCTAGAATGTATGGAGCCAAGATAATAAAAGAGAAAATGCATGACCAAGACACATGTGTAACATATATTGATATGTTAAATCATCAAACTGGTCATGGAACTAGTCACTCAAACACATTCAGACTAGTGGAAAGGAAATGATGTTATAAACATCCTGGTATTTTGGATATTGACTGGTAGCTAATAAAGGATATCCTGTTTTCCAGGAAGATTCTTGTATGCCATTACAATTTTTCAAACTTCTCCGGATAAGATTTATACTTGGACACTAAGAAGTAATAAGACTAATATACATGAAGAGAAAAGCTGTGGCGGTTTGAAGGCATCATGTTGCATGGTGTATGAGATACGGTAGTTGCTCAGTAATAGCTCCTGGCTGTGTGTTCTGTGTGATGATTGTAGCTGATTCAACCCCCTCCCTAGACTCTGTATGTTTGTCTTCCCCTTCTACTGTTTTTTTTTTCACTCAGGCTCTTCAAAACTCTATTGCAGTCTAATCTACAGGCTCCAGAGTAGTAATTATCCCCCATCTTGCAAGAAGCAGGGGAAATCCACAGCTATCGAATACAAATTTGCTTCCTTGCATGAAGTGAAACAGCAACATGGAGACGGCACCTTCACTAATGCATCAAACAAAAACAGGCAAAGAAAGCAGGGAGAGGCGGAACAATTAGTCCTGGATAATATGGGAAATGGAAAAGCAAAAACTTTGATTTGTAATCAGAACTCCAGCTCTTCCTGGAGAAGAAATTCATAGTTTTGTGAAATAATCTGTCTTGCAGCACATGAGCAGATGGTGAGACTGAAGAATATTTTGGAAGCATTGCAAGAAATTCCAAACAAATTGGAAATCAAGCTGATTTGAGCCCTTACTCATAAGATGCATTACATTACAGGAATTTAGGAGACACTCTTATACAGAACAACATACAATATACCCAGAGCAGCCTGGGGAGCAGTTGGGAGTTAGGTGCCTTGCTCAAGGACACTTCAGCCATTCCTGCTGGTCCAGGAAATCAAACCAGCAACCTTTTGGTCTCAAAACTGCTTATCTAACCATAAGGCCATGGCTTCTTCTATGCACCAATAAGATGTTTCCTAGCAAAAAAGAAGAAATACTAGTTGTATTTGTTGCACTCAGAGAAAAAAGTTGAACTTAGACCCTTAAGGATTCATTAATTGTACTACTGCGGAATGTTTTAAAGGTTTTTTGCAGAACCATAGAGCTGAGAGTTTCATTGCTAGGAAGTTTAGAAGCCAAAGAACCCTCAACTATCCAAAGAAGCACTAAGGAACCATTTTAATTCCTGCTCATGCTACAATTCAAAACAAATTACTAACTAACTAGCTAACTTGTATTTTAAAATCGCAGACTAGGAAAACTCAAAGGAAATGCCCCCTCAACTCAGAAGTCCTAATTGGGATGTTGGGATCTTGGAATGGTTTCTTCAGTTCCGAGTTCAGCCAGTTCAGCAAGCAACATCAAATCAACATGGCTGTTTTATTTAATACGATGTAGTAAACATAAACTGCTAGATACCGTTGTTTGCATTTTACTTTCATGTTGTCTGATATTCTGATATTAATAATCAACTGAACAACAACTTGGGGCTGACTGACCATACTCAAAAAAATTTAAATTCTTCTGAATTCAAGGAAATCAAGATTCATATACAGTGTGTTGCAAAAAGTATTCATCCCCTTTGTGTTTGTCCTGTTTTATTGCATTGCAAGCTGGAATTAAAATGGATTTTTTTGGGGTTAGCACCATTTGATTTACACAACATGCCTACCACTTTAAAGGTGCAAATTGTTGTTTTATTGTGACACAAACAATAATTAAGATGAAAAAACAGAAATCTGGAGTGTGCATAGGTATTCACCCCCAAAGTCAATACTTTGGGATTTGATGAGGTCATTCCAAGACATTTAAATGTTTCCCTTTAAACCACTCCAGTGTAGTTTTAGCAGTATGTTTAGGGTCATTGTGCTGCTGGAAAGTGAACCTTTGTCCTAGTCTCAAACCTCTGGCTGACTCAAACAGGTTTCCTCCAGAATTACCCTGTATTTAGTGCCATCCATATTTCCTTTAGCCCTGACCAGCTTTCCTGTCCCTGCAGATGAAAAACATCCCCACAGTATGATGCTGCCACCACCATGCTTCACTGTAGGAATTCACTTAGGGTGTTGGGTTTGCACCACACATGGCATTTCCCATGATGGCCAAAAAGATCAATTTTAGTCTCATTTGACCAGAGAATCTTCTTCCATGTGTTTGGGGAGTCTGCCACATGCTGTTAGGCAAACTCCAAACATGTTTTCTTAAGCAATGGCTTTTTTCTGTCCACTCTTCCATAAAGCCCCACTCTGTACGGCTTAAAGTGGTCCTATCGACAGATACCATTCTCCCATTTCTGCTGTGGACCTTTGCAGCTCCTTCCGTGTTTCCTTTGGTGTTTTTGTTGCATCTCTGATTAATGCCCTTCTTGCCTGGTCTGTGAGTTTTGGTGGGCAGCCTTCTCTTGCCAGATTTGTAGTGGTGACATATTCTTTCCATTTTGCAATAATGGATTTAATGGTGCTCCCTTGGATATTCAAAATTTAGGATATTTTTTTATACTTCTTCACAACTTTGTCTCTGACCTGTTTGGAATGCTCCTTTGTTTTCATGTTGCTTGCTTAGTAGTGTTGCAGAGTCAGGGTCCTTCCAGATCAGGTTGATTTATACAGACATCACTTGAAAGATCATGTGACACTAATTGCACACAGGTGGATCTTAATCAACTAATTATGTGACTTATGAAGTGAATTGGTTGGACCAGCTCTTAATTAGGGGTTTCATACGAAAAGGGGTGAATACCTATGCACACTCCAGATTTCTGTTTTTTTTTAATCTTAATTATTGTTTGTGTCACAATAAAACAACAATTTGCACCTTTAAAGTGGTAGGCATGTTATGTAAATCAAATGATGCTAACCCTTCAAAAATCCATTTTAATTCCATCTTGTAATGCAACAAAAACAGGGACTGTGGGTGGTAGAAATGGGCAACTGAACTTGCTTGAAGATTCTTGAAAACGTTTCACCTCTCGTCCAAAAGGCTTCCTCAGTTCTGTCTGACTAATAGGGAGTATCAGATATTTAAATAATATCTGATACTCCCTATTAGGTAGGTTTCAGGAGTACAGTGGTGCTTGAAAGTTTGTGAACCCTTTAGAATTTTCTATACTTCTGCATAAATATGACCTAAAACATCATCAGATTTTCACACAAGTCCTAAAAGTAGATAAAGAGAACCCAGTTAAACAAATGAGACAAAAAATATTATACTTGGTCATTTATTTATTGAGGAAAATGATCCAATATTACTTATCTGTGAGTGGCAAAAGTATGTGAACCTTTGCTTTCAGTATCTGGTGTGACCCCCTTGTGCAGCAATAACTGCAGTTAAACATTTCCAGTAACTGTTGATCAGTCCTGCACACCGGCTTGGAGGAATTTTAGCCCATTCTTCCATACAGAACAGCTTCAACTCTGGGATGGTGGTAGGTTTCCTCACATGAAGTGCTCGCTTCAGGTCCTTCCACAACATTTCATTTGGATTAAGGTCAGGACTTTGGCTTGGCCATTCTAAAACATTAACTTTATTCTTCTTTAACCATTCTTTGGTAGAATGACTTGTGTGCTTAGGGTCATTGTCTTGCTGCATGACCCACCTTCTCTTGAGATTCAGTTCATGGACAGATGTCCTGACATTTTCCTTTAGAATTCGCTGGTATAATTCAGAATTAATTGTTCCATCAATGATGACAAGGTGTCCTGGCCCAGATGCAACGAAACAGGCCCAAACCATGATACTACCACCACCATGTTTCACAGATGGGATAAGGTTCTTATGCTGGAATGCAGTGTTTTCCTTTCTCCAAACATAACGCTTCTCATTTAAACCAAAAAGTTCTATTTTGGTCTCATCCATCCACAGAACATTTTTCCAATAGCCTTCTGGTTTGTCCACATGATCTTTAGCAAACTGCAGACGAGCAGCAATGTTCTTTTTGGAGAGCAGTGGCTTTCTCCTTGCAACCCTGCCATGCACACCATTGTTCAGTGTTCTTCTGATGGTGGACTCATGAACATTAACATTAACCAATGTAAGAGAGGCCTTCAGTTGCTTAGAAGTTACCCTGGGGTCCTTTGTGACCTCACCGACTTTTACATGCCTTGCTCTTGGAGCATTTGTTGGTCGACCACTCCTGGGGAGGGTAACAATGGTCTTGAATTTCCTCCATTTGTACACAATCTGTCTGACTGTGGATTGGTGGAGTCTAAACTCTTTAAAGATGGTTTTGTAACCTTTTCCAGCCTGATGCTCATCAACAATGCTTTTTCTGAGGTCCTCAGAAATCTCCTTTGTTCGTGCCATGATACACTTCCACAAACATGTGTTGTGAAGATCAGACTTTGATAGATCCCTGTTCTTTAAATAAAACAGGGTGCCCACTCACACCTGACTGTCATCCCATTGATTGAAAACACCTGACTCTAATTTCACCTTCAAATTAATTGCTAATCCTAGAGGTTCACATACTTTTGCCACTCACAGATATGTAATATTGGATCATTTTCCTCAATAAATAAATGACCAAGTATAATATTTTTGTCTCATTTGTTTAACTGGGTTCTCTTTATCTACTTTTAGGACTTGTGTGAAAATCTGATGATGTTTTAGGTCATATTTATGCAGAAATATAGAAAATTCTAAAGGGTTCACAAACTTTCAGGCACCACTGTACATAAACAAGTAACATAGTGTCCTGAATTACTGAGCTTTAATGCAATAAAATAGCTCTAAAATGAAATGCAATTTTAGGATTACAGTTAAGCTCTGTACTTTGATCATTTAGTACCAAAAGTTCCAGATCAGCCTGTTTTGGCATATAATAATTTGCAAGTATAACTTAAATTTTAAGCCATAGGAGCTTAGCAGGGCACTTTGTATGTTTCACAGCAACAAAAACTGCAGAGTAACACACACACACACACACACACACACACACACACACACACACACACACACAAAATGTGTGAGAACACATGACTAAATCTCCTGCACATATTTACTCAATATACTATTAAAAAAAGGTTAAAACTAGAAGCCTTAGGAATACTTCAGTTGTTCCTTTAGGGTAATGTTGAAAAGCTCTACACCTGAGTGTTTTGCTATCAAAGTGTTTAAAAAGTTAGAACCTCTATCTTTCCACATAACACTGAAAGGACTATGTTTTTGAAGAGTTTTGTCCAAGACAGAACACAAATAAATTTCAACTTTGGGTGCAAATACAGGCCAAATATACAAATGAGTCAATTGTAGATGGATAAGTGCACTTTTCCTTTGTGTCCTAGAAAGCACACTACCACCTGTTGAGACCCTGACAAGATTTATTAAGATATTGATTAGACTTTCCAGGCTAATTATGCAGAACTAATTAACCAATTTGCAGTCTAACACCACAGGTGTTCCTTAAATTCTCTCTCAAATATGAGAGACAAATACTTGCTTTGGGATTGTTTTTACACTATCTTAATTGAGCATCAGGCTTAGAACAATGTGCAAACAGAATACAAGGTGGACCCTTGGTGAACTCACTGAACATAACATGGATGTCACAGCAGGGAATATGTAATCACTAAAGCAACATGTTTTTGAAGGCAATTGTAAAAAAATGTTAGTATTTTGGCCAGCAAATAGTATGACTGAGAAGACAGTTCTCCTTGGTTAAAGCAACAATATATCATGTCATAAAGTGCACTGGAAATATGGGGAAGAGGTGGCTCAATGGTTTAGGCTTTGGGCTATTGATCAGAAGGCTGTTAGTTGAAATCCGAGCATCTCCAAACTGCCATCGTTAAGCCTTGAGCAAGACACTTAACCCTCAACTGCTCAGTTGTATCCTATTTCAATTGTAAGTCACTTTAGTTAAAAGTGCTAGCCAAATTAGCAAATGCAAATAAATTGTTGGCATAATAACAATCAAATGTAGCACAGAAGTAAGTTTTTTCCCTTCGAAGACAAATTAGTATAATGCCAACTGGAAGCTAATAGCTGGTATAAAATGCATTCCTTTGAGAAATACAGTAATACTCAATTGATATTTTTGAGTGAATTGCCAGTTAATCCATAGATTTAAATAGCACTGAAAAAAAAAACCCAGCCACTTTAAGGAGGAGTCAAGTTTCCTAAAAAATAAAAAGTTTACTGTATTTTGTGTCTTTGCTGTTATTATGAATGGGGTAGACAAAGTACTAAGAAATTATACTGAATTGAAAATATAGCTAATGTGTTAAATTATTTTTCATTTAAACATATCCAGTTTCAAGCATGAAAAAGTAAAATGTAAATGTTTTTAACTGATGAAATTTTGTTAGTCTGGTTTCTGTGACAGTGAATTAGGGCGATTGTAGGTTTAAAAAAAAAAGCTGTGGGTAGGGGGATAAAATTCTGAGAAAAAAACGCTCAGTATTTCCAAGCTTAAAGATTTACATTTATGAGGAAAAAATCAGATATTCTCCAAGATTACACTCACCAGTCACTTTAATAGGAACTTGTTCTTGATTCTAAGATTCTTGTTCTTGGTTGGCAGGACTGGAACCCAATGTGGTCTTCTGCTGTTGCATGCTGAGGTGCTTTTCTGCTCACCATGATTGTACAGTGTCTTGCAAAAGTATTCATCCCCTTTGGTGTTTGTCCTGTTTTGTTGCATTACAAGCTGGAATTAAAATGGATTTTTGGGGGGTTAGCATCATTTGATTTACACAACATGCCTAAAGGTGAAAATTGTTGTTTTATTGTGCCACAGACCAGAATGCCCAGACCAAGAGAGAGAAGGATTAAAAGATCTTACCACTGGACTTCGAGACTGGCTGCAAAGATTGAGAAAGGCAGAACGAGCTCAGAACCTGAGGAAGGAAAAGAGGCCAGTAGAGTCCAGTTTATCAAGGACCCCTGCAGGTTTACCAAGGCCTTGTTGAGAGAAGCTAAATCAGGCACACTAACTAGCTCTAAAGAGGAGATAGAGGAATTCCTTAGGGCAGTCCATCACGATGAACACAGGGACTGAGGCCTGGGTGACCACCCAAAGATCAATGGAGTAGGATTCCCCTCAAAAAAGCTGGACACCAGAGAACCATCCTGGAAGAAAGTGGAGGAGGTGGTAAAGAAGGCTAGAACAGCATCTGCCCCTGGACCAAGCAGCCTGTCCTACAAAGTCTACAAGGAATGCCCACTATTACTATGTAGGCTTTGGAACCTCTTCCAAAAAATCTGGGCAAAGGGCATCATATCAGCAAGCTGGAAGGTGGCAGAGGGCTGCTTTGTGCCTAAGGAAAAGGGATCTTCTGAGATCAACCAGTTTAGAACAATCTCTCTCTTGAGTGTAGAGGCCAAGATCTTTTGCTCTCAGTCTTGGTGAGATGAATGACAATCTACATGACAGAGAATGGCTACATAGTTACATCAATCCAGAGGGGGGGGGGGATCCCAGGGTTCTCAGGGTGCCTGGAACATACCACCATATTGAGCCAATTGATACAGGAGGCTAAGAGGAACAAGGGCGATCTAACAGTTGTCTGGCTAGACTTAGCCAATGCATATGGCACAATACCGCATAACCTCATTGACAAGGCTTTGGAGTACTACCATATCCCAAAAAACATTAGGCAGATGGTTACCAGCTATCTGGGCTCATTCAAACTGCGATTCAGAACTGCCAAGTTCACCACTGCATTGCAGGACTTAGAAAAGGGGATTGTAATGGGATGCACAGTCTCACCTATCTTGTTCATTATGGGGATGAACCTCTTGATCATAGCAGCAGCAGCAGCAGCAGCAGAGTCCAGAGGACCAGTGACTGTAGCAGAAGGCAGGCAACCCCCAATAAGAGGATTTATGGATGACCTTACCATAACAACCACAATGCATGTGCAGGCAAGGTGGATCCTGAAGACTCTGGGAGCACTGGCTTCATGAGCAAGGATGGTTTTTAAGCCTAAGAAGTCAAGAAGCATGGTGATAAGGAAGGGGAAGGTGACTGATGTATTCAAGCTTCAAGTCCAAGGAGAAGATATTCCAACAGTCAGACATAACCCAGTTAAATCCCTGGGGAAGTGGTACGATAACACCTTCAGTGATAGAAATAACATCTCCAGTATGGCAAAACAAACAGATGAATGGCTGAGGAAGAGTGAGAGGTCAGGATTGCCTGACAAGTTCAAGGCCTGGATGTACCAGCATGGGCTGCTACCAAGGCTGATATGGCTGCTTTCAGTCTATGAAATGCCAATGACCAAGGTGGAAGGAGTAGAAAGAAGAATCAATAAGTATCCCAGGTGGTGGCTTGGAGTCCCTCCTAGCTTTATGGCTGTGGGGCTCTACATGTGATCAGGCCAGCTCCAGCTTCCATTTTCATTGGTGGTGGAGGAATTCAAGGTTGCAAAATGCAGGGTGATGCTGCTGCTTAAAGATTCCAGAGATGAGCTGGTCAGAAACATGGGGATAACAACAAGAACAGGCCACAAATGGGCAGCAGATACAGTAGTAAGGCAGGCTGAAGGTTCACTGAGGTTTAAGGACATTGTTGGGAGCCCATGCATAGGTTAGCAGGGACTGGGAACAGCCCACTTCCAACAGTGGGGCAAGGCAAATTCAGAGGACAGGAGGAAAATGGTCCAGGCAGAGATATAGCAGCAGGAGGAAGAGGCACGGAAGGCTGTGGAACTAGCAACACAGGGAATTTGGACCAAATGGGATCTCCCAAAAAGGAGAGTCTCATGGACTGAACTCTAGAGGCTGGAACCATTCCACATATCCTTCCTCTTGTGGTCAGTGTATGACACTCTCCCATCACCTGCAAATTTGGCAAGGTGGGGCCTGAGGGATGACCCACTTTGCAGCTTATGTGGGAAGATAGGCACATTTGTCCATATCCTGGCCGGCTGCAGCACAGCCCTCACCCAGGGGAGGTATAGGTGGCGGCATGACAAGGTGCTCACAATTCTGGCAGACATCTTGGAGCAGGCCAGGAAGAGACCACAACAACCTCACAGGCCACAAACAAATATATCAGCAGTTTATCTGGGCAGGGGAATGGCCATCGAGTGTAAGGAGGACCAGAGCCAACATCCTACAGAAGGCACAAGGGTGGGAGATGAGGGTAGATCTGGGAAGGAAATTGGTTTTCCCCCCTATCACTCAAACATCATTGAGGCCTGACATTATCATCTGGTCAGAGCAGGTGAAGAAGGTCATCCTTGTGGAACTGACTGTCCCATGGGAGGAAGGTTGTGACGAGGCCCGTGAGAAGAAGAAAACGAGATACCAAGACCCTGTCCAAGAGTGTAGAGAGAAAGGGTGGCAAACATGGCTGTTCCCAGTTGAAGTGGGGTGCAGAGGGTTCCTGGTACAGTTAGTGTGGACAGTGCTCATTGCACTGGGTATATTGGGGAATGATCGGAAAACTGCCATGCGCAGGATTGGGGAGGCAGCAGAAAGAGCCTCTTGTTGGCTGTGGCATAAAAGGGAGGAGGAGGGCTGGAGGCCAGAGCTGAAGAGCAGTGATTTGGCCACCACTGCGGACCCGCCAACTGGAGGGTGTCTTGGTTAAGGGTCAAAACACCTGATGAAGGTTGGGCACCATCTGACAACATCAACCCCAGGCCGAAGGCCACAGTCGCTCAAATAGATTAACTGCATCAGGCATCCTCTAATGTATTAAAACAAATGACACAAACAATAATTAAGATGAAAAAACAGAAATCTGGAGTGTGCATATGCATTCACCCCCCCCCCCCCCCCCAAAAAAAAAAAAAAAGTCAATACTTTGTAGAACCACCTTTTGCTGCAATTTACACCTGCAAGTCTCTTGGGGTATGTCTCTATTAGCTTAGCACATCTAGCTACTGGGATTTTTCCCCATTCCTCAAGGCAAAACTGCTCCAACTCCTTCAAGTTAGGTGGGTTGCATTGGTGTACAGCAATCTTCAAGTTATGCCACAGATTCTCAATTGGATTGAGGTCTGGGCTTTGACTAGGCCATTCCAAGACATTTAAATGTTTCCCTTTAAACCACTCCAGTGTAGCTTTAGCAGTATGTTTAGGGCCGTTGTCCTGCTGGAGCATGAACCTTTGTCCCAGTCTCAAACCTCTGGCTGACTCAAACAGGTTTTCCTCCAGAATTGCCCTGTTTTTAGTACCATCCATCTTCAGTCCTGATCAGCTCTCCTGTCCCTGCAGATGAAAAACATCCCCACAGCATGATGCTGCCACCACCATGCTTCACTGTAGGAATGGTGTTCTCAGGGTGTTGGGTTTGCCCCACATATGGCATTTCCCATGATGGCCAAAAAGATCAATTTTAGTCTCATTTGACCAGAGAATCTTCTTCCATGTGTTTGGGGAGTCTGCCACATGCTGTTGGGCAAACTCCAAACGTGTTTTCATAAGCAATGGCTTTTTTTCTGGCCACTCTTCCATAAAGCCCCACTCTGTGGAGTGTACGGCTTGAAGTGGTCCTATGGACAGATACTCCAATCTCTGCTGTGGATCTTTGCAGCTCCTTCACATCAGAGGGACAGCACATGTGGAGAGCTTGGGAATTAAGCTAAGAGAGATGAGACTGGTGGCCGGCGAGGGCCTTTCTGTGTGGAGTTTGCATGTTCTCCCCGTGTCTGTGTGGGTTTCCTCCGGGTGCTCCGGTTTCCCCCACAGTCCAAAGACATGCAGGTTAGGTTAACTGGTGACTCTAAATTGACCGTAGGTGTGAACGTGAGTGTGAATAGTTGTCTGTGTCTATGTGTCAGCTCTGTGATGACCTGGCGACTTGTCCAGGGTGTACCCCACCTTTCGCCCGTAGTCAGCTGGGATAGGCTCCAGCTTGCCTGCAACCCTGTAGAACAGGATAAAGCAGCTAGAGATAATGAGATGAGATGAGATGAGATGAGATGAGATGAGATGGGCACATCCTGAGAAGAGATGCAGAGCATGTTGGAAGGAGAATGTTGAGGATGGAGTTGCTAGGCAAACGAAAACGAGGAAGGCCAAAGAGGAGATACATAGATATGGCGAGAGAGGACATGAAAGTGGCAGGTGTGGTAGAGAAGGATGCGGAAGACAGGGAGCAATGGAGACGAAAGATCCGCTGTGGTGACCCCTAATCAGGAGCAGCCAAAAGAAGAAGAAAGTGGTAGGCATGTTGTGTAAATCAAATAGTGCTAACCCTCCAAAAATCCATTTTAATTCCATCTTGTAATCCAACAAAACAGGACAAACAACAATGGAGATGAATACTTTTGCAAGACACTGTAAAGAGTAATTATATGAGTTACAGCTCAAACCAATCTAGCCATTTTCCTCTGACCTCTCTTCTCAATAAGACGTTTGTTTCCACCCACAGAACTGTCGCTCACTCAGTGTTTTTTTGTTTTTCACATCATTCTGTGTAAACTCTAGAGACTGTTGTGTGTGAAAACCCCAGGAGATCATCAGTTTCTGAAATACTCAAACCAGTCCATCTGGCGCCAACACCCGTGCCACAGTGAAAGTCACAGAGATCACAATTTTTTCTCATTCTGATGTTTGAAGTGAACATTAATTGAAGCTCTTCTTTCGTATCTGCCTGATTTTATGCATTGTGCTGCTGTCAAGAGATTGCCTGATTAGACAATTGCATAAAACAGCAGGTGGATAGGTGTACATAATAAAGTGGTAGGTGAGTGTATATAAAGTCATACACTGGTGAGAAAAAAAAATTCTGGGGGGGGAGACTTCGAAATGCAGAGATTAAAAAGTCACAAATTTACAAGGACAACCCCCCCGATCCTTTCCACCTTCCTGGCTACAGTGCATTCTGGGAATTGCACTTTTCTCATGAAAGTCTCTCGTCACTTTATTCCTTTGTACACTGCAACCCCACTATAATGAACTCCTTGGGGATGTCCAAGTAGTTCCTTGTACCAAAAAGTAATTTTGTAATCCTGAAAACGACCCACTTGTCACACCAAACACTCTTATGTAAAACAAGACCAACTATGTTTAATTTATATTTATGCTTAATTCACTTACATATTTATGTAAAGGAAATAAGTCAATCTTTTCAATGTCATAAAAATAATGTGAATATTGTAAACTTTCAGTTAGCAAAAGGCAGTGAGGGTGTGGTCGAGCGTCGGCTGTGAATGGCAAGGAGTCAGGTTGAACCAGTAGGTAATGTGATGAAGTGTGAACCAGCAGGTAACACCTGCATCTAATTACTGGCTGTCTATTAATGTGTCCCTGTGTGTCTCTCAAATTGCCAGTAACGAGAGAGAGCTGTGTTCCTCACGTGCGTGTGAGCGAAACCTAAAGTCACTAAAAAGTGAAGGTAAAGATTAATAAAAAATAAATAAAAACACACCTTGAACTATCCCAAACAGAGTCGATGATTTCTTTATCTGTTATGGAAATGACGGAGGTTACTGGTGTATTGTTGTCAATGTCCTCCTCACAGATAGGTAAAACTTACAATGTTTTACAAATCTTCACTTTTCAGTTCATTCATGTGTTGCAAATCATAGATGTTAGCAATCAATTCGTCCTTTTATCGATCCTTTGATCACTGTTCTCGATAATTGTTAGTGATCGACACCTAAGCTATGCTAGTTAAGCCTTTGTTTTATGGCATTAACTTGACTGCAGACTTGGTTACTTATTGTTTGTCTCAGGGGGAAGAAGAGTGCATGGCTCAGTGATGGAATATAATTCCAAAATGCATTAAAAACAAAAACCTGTGATTTGTTAATTCGCATGAAGCTTTATTTAACTGACAAAAGTATGAAGAAAAGATTCTCAATAGTTTTACTGACCAACTTAATTGTATTTTGTAAATATAAACAAAGTTAGAATTTGATGTCTACAACACACTCAAAAAAATTTGGGACAGAGACATTATTACCATTGTATTACATCACCTTTCCTTTTAATAACACTTTTAATCATATGGGATCTGAGAATACTCATTGTTGCAGTTTTGCAATTGGAATTATTGTTCATTCTTGCTTGATACAATACTTCAGTCCATGGTTGCCATTGTCTGATTTTCCTCTTCATGATGTGCCTTCGGTGGTGTAGTGGTTAGCGCTGTCGGCTCACAGCAAGAAGGTCCTGGGTTCGAGCCCTGGGGCCGGCGAGGGCCTTTCTGTGTAGAGTTTGCATGTTGTCCCCGTGTCCACGTGGGTTTCCTCCGGGTGCTCCGGTTTCCCCCACAGTCCAAAGACATGCAGGTTAGGTTAACTGGTGACTCTAAATTGACCGTAGGTGTGAGTGTGAATGGTTGTCTGTGTCTATGTGTCAGCCCTGTGATGACCTGGCGACTTGTCCAGGGTGTACCCCGCCTTTCGCCCATAGTCAGCTGGGATAGGCTCCAGCTTGCCTGCGACCCTGTAGAAGGATAAAGCGGCTAGAGATAATGAGATGAGAGATGAGATGATGTGCCTTACATTCTCAAAATCTACGTTCCGACTCTCACCTATGGTCATGAGCTTTGGGTAATGACCGAAAGGACAAGATCGCGGATACAAGCGGCCGAAATGAGTTTCCTTCGCAGGGTGGCTGGGCGCTCCCTTAGAGATAGGGTGAGAAGCACAGTCACTCGGGAGGAGCTCGGAGTAGAGCCGCTGCTGCTCCACATCGAGAGGAATCAGCTGAGGTGGCTCGGGCATCTTTTTCGGATGCCTCCTGGACGCCTCCCTGGGGAGGTGTTCCAGGCATGTCCCCCCGGGAGGAGGCCCCGGGGAAGACCCAGGACACGCTGGAGGGACTATGTCTCTCGGCTGGCCTGGGAACGCCTCGGTGTTCTTCCCGAGGAGCTGGCCGAGGTGTCTGGGGAAAGGGAAGTTTGGGCTTCCCTGCTTAGACTGCTGCCTCCGCGACCCGGTCCCGGATAAAGCGGAAGAAGACGAGACGAGACGAGACGAGACGAGACATTCTCAACAGGATTTGGACTGGCAGCAAGCCAGTCAAGCACACGCACTCTATGTCTATGAAGCCATGCTGTTGTAGCCTGTGCAGAATGAGGCCTGGCATTGTCCTGCTGAAATAAGCATCGGCTTCCTTAGAAGAGATGTCGCCTTGATGAATATGTCTCTCTAAAATTCCAATATATACCCTAACATATCAAAGGTGCCTTCACACACATGCAACTCACCCATGCCGTGGGCACTCATGTCCCCATGCCATCAGAGATGCAGGCTTTTGCACCTGATAACAAACTGGATGATTATGTTCATCTTTGGCACAGAGAACTCAATGTCCGGTTTTCCTGAAAACAAGCTGAAACTCATCTGACACGATTCCACTGTCTTTCGGTCCATCTGAGATGAGTTCGGGCACAGAGAAATCAGCAGCAGTTCTGCATAGAACTGATGAATGGCTTCCTCCTTACATAATACAGTTTCAGGTTGCATTTCTGGATGCAGCAGCAGACTGTGTTAAGTGGCAACAGTTTTCCGAAGTACTCCAGAGCCCATGTGGCTATATTTGTCACATTAGCATGACAGTTTCTCAGGCAGTGCCACCTGAGGGCTTGAAGGTCATACACATTCAACAGTGGTTTCCGACCTTGCCCTTTATGCACTGAGATGTCTCCAAATTCCCTGAATCTTTCCCAATATTATATACTGTAGATTTTGAAAGTTCTTCAAAATAAACACTAAGAAATGCTCTTTTTGAATTGACTAACAATTCTCTCATGAATTTTGGCACAAAGGGGTGAGCCATGACTCATCTTTACTTGCAAAAACCGAGCATTTGGTGCATGCTCCTTCTATACCCAATCATGATGCCAATTAACATGCTTATTGTGGAATTTTTCAAATGTGTTACTTGAATATCCTATAAACTTTTCAGTCTTATTTTGCCTCTGTCCCAACTTTTTTTGAATATGTTGCAGGCATCAAATTCTAACTTTGCTTATATTTACAAAATACAATTAAGTTGGTCAGTAAAACTAATGAAAATCTTTTTTTTTGCACTATTGTCAGTTAAATAAATGTTCACGTGAATTAACAAATCACAACTTTTTATTTTTACTGCAATTGAGAAAATATCCCAACTTTTCTGGAAATGGGGTTAGTAAATACTACACAGCAAATTCCTCAGTGTTGAATTAATACTTTCAGAGTTAATTTGTGTCCAATTGGACCTATATAAACACAGTAGGGTGTTAAATCAACACTCTGGGTGTTAATTCAACACTGGGGATTTTGCTGTGTAAATGTCATCCACTATATTGGGAGATAGAATGTAGAATGTAGAAAACAGTGAAAAAATAGAATGTATGGGCACATCTGTGTTGTTTGGGGCTTTTTTTTCTCAAGACATGACTTTTTATGACACCTCAAATCGTTCATCTCATTCATTTCACAGCAATGCTAATGACAAACATCTTGTAGTGGGTGTCAGGTGTAATTTGAGTGTTCTTCCCCCCACCCCGATTCCACTTTCTCCCCTGAAACCAGGGCTGCCTTTCTTGAACAGGATGTGATAATTCCAAGTTTTTCAAGCCGTCTGCATTGTTCTATTAGAAATGATCCCAACCTGATTTTGCTCAAAACATCTGGGAATACGACAGAACAATGGTGATTTTCCTGGATTCCAAGTGGTCCTTTCCATCCAAATTCTGATAAATTTGCACTTTGGGAACCCTGGGATGTTAATTAGTTTCACCCCATGTTTTAGTTGCTATCAGGAATTAATTATTACCTATACATTAAAAATATTTATTTATATGTATTTTTCTTAATATGGCTTAAATAATTGAAAAAATATTTTTATTTTTGGAAAAAAAAGAGGTAGTTGGTAATTTGTTTCAATATGGCAACAATGTACCGTGGTGTAAAGTGCTGTAAAAATTTTCCTCTTCCAAACAAATATATTGTTGCCATATGGCTGCACCATGAAGTAGAAGGTTAAAACTCTCTGGGTGTATTTCACCTCAAATTTCTTTCTTCATTCCTGGTATCTGATGGTCATGTTCTCTGTTTGTCCAAAGGGAACAGAAAAGGCCTCAGTATAGAGAGGAAACTCCCTGAAGGTGTTCCTGAGTCCCTCTGCAACACATTAACCCACAAACACACAAATCTCAGGAAGCTGATGGTACAGAATATCAGACTTTTAGTTGCAGTTAATAAAAGAGATCATGGAGTAAGCGAGATAGAGACTGAGAACTGACATATTATGTGTGTGGAACCTGGCACTATGCCTGCTCACATGGCAAAGCTATAAATTAACCCTTAAACATCCAGCTTATTATATAGTCACACATGTTAAAGCATATTCTTCAGTAACATCAGTGAAGCTGTAGTTATGAAAGTGAGGAATGTACAGTCAGTTTGGACCTGTTGAAGATGTTTCCTGGGTCAACCACCATTCCATGCCAGTATGAAAAAAAGAGAAGGATGAAGACAAACTGGATGAATGGACAGAGAATGGCTTGAAAGAACACCTTGCACATGCTTTGATTTTGACAAGCACTGTGAAAAATTCATTCGAAAAGTAATTCAATAACTAACAAGGTCTTGATTTACAGTTACAGCATCTCTGGTTTTGTAATTCAAACGTTCCATTTTAATATTCCATCAAAAAGCTGCTGTTTTACTTTCTTTTTAAACACAGTGGGAACCAGTGGCGGCTGGTAGTCTTTCAAACAGGGGAGGCTGGTTGGTTACGATATTTACAGATTTTAAAAGAAAAAAGAAAAAACACATCAATTTTGCCCATACTCTTGCCTCTGATCTGGCTGATTGTTGGCAGGGTCACAAACTGTGAAATAACAGGTTCTTTTGGCCCATTAGCCTACTGTCCAATATACATGATGGTGGTGTTGGGGGGGTATATTTTAACATTTTATATTTCAAAATTGTGGCATGTTGTTTAAAAATTGATCATTATTTAAAGCAGCTCTTTGTCAGGAACCTCAGCAGTAACAGCAGAGTGTTCTGGAATAGGCACAAGCACTGACCTTGGGGAGCCAAACATAGAGCTGGGTGCCACACATTTCATTCAATGACACTTTCCCTATATTTTACTTATTTTGACTGAGAAATGTTTTATTGACAATTTTGATAACCCTTCACTTTTAATCCAGGTCTGTAGTGTGAAATGTTCTCGGCTGTGTTTTTGTTTAAAAATGTTTTCCAAATTGTAGCTGTGTTTAATTCATATCCAGAAAAATATATATTCCAATATAATATACTCAGCATAAACATTTTAAATAGATTCTATATTTTTGGTCCATCCATGACATATTACTAAAGTAGCCTATTTACTGTTGTTGATGTGGGTCACTTGCTGTTAGCCAATTCACTTTCTCGTACCAGGAGAGCTGAAAGGAACGAGTATTATTCCCTACCTTTTTCACCAAGTCAATTTGAGGCGTTGGTCTACCCTGCTCTTTAATTTTAATTTTTTCCTCGAAAGGAAGACTGGCAAATGGCTTCGCCAAAATTAAATCAGCAATGCTTGGCATCCGTGCGCAGCTTTCTTGCTAGCTGACTAGCCCCCTCAAGTTCAAGTTCAGTCACTCAAATAAACGAAATTTCTGGAACTAAGATAGCAAACTTGACAACACTATATTTACACTTTATTTACAATGAAAATATATACAAACTAAAAAAGCTGGTAGAAACCGTATGTAATGAATGAAATCGAAATGTAAGCCGATCTCTTACAATACACCACAGCACTTGTGAATCCGCATGGGACTGAACTGAGATTCACCGCTGCCTGTCTATATTTAAAACGAGCTGTCAATCAAAGAAAATATCCGGCCGCTTTCACCAATCACCAGTCTCCTCGCGGAAAGCTTTGCCATGTCCCTCCCACTGTGAGGCTGGGAGTCCGTGGGCGGGCGTTTTCGCAGTATTTGTCCAGTAACCGTCTTGCATTTTGAGATTGAAAAGCACATAGTTCCCAAATGCCATTGAAGCCCACTGAGGCTGGGCTGCATCACGCTGTCACGAGGGGGAAAAACTCACGCACACATTAGGCGAACTGGGGAAAGTTATAACGGAATGATTTCGCACTGTAGTTGGGTTGAGCACATATATTTCTATGATTCTGGATCTGAAATAGCAATGTTATAAGGTCGGCTATAACATAAGCCTAGCGCAATTCATCCTACACGATGTTCGTCATTTTTAGAGGAGGCTGAGCCTCCCTCGTTGTCTTAGAGCAATCGCCCGTGGTGGGAACAGTTCTCCCTGGGTTAGTAGTTGTATTTCATGTAATTGCTGATTAATAGTTTACTTTGTGGTTCCTGTTCTTTGAAGCTCTCAGAATGATAAGTCCATAATTTAGCTACAACCCCGATTCCAAAAAAGTTGGGACAAAGTACAAATTGTAAATAAAAACGGAATGCAATGATGTGGAAGTTTCAAAATTGCATATTTTATTCAGAATAGAACATAGATGACATATCAAATGTTTAAACTGAGAAAATGTATCATTTAAAGAGAAAAATTAGGTGATTTTAAATTTCATGACAACAACACATCTCAAAAAAGTTGGGACAAGGCCATGTTTACCACTGTGAGACATCCCCTTTTCTCTTTACAACAGTCTGTAAACGTCTGGGGACTGAGGAGACAAGTTGCTCAAGTTTAGGGATAGGAATGTTAACCCATTCTTGTCTAATGTAGGATTCTAGTTGCTCAACTGTCTTAGGTCTTTTTTGTCGTATCTTCCGTTTTATGATGCACCAAATGTTTTCTATGGGTGAAAGATCTGGACTGCAGGCTGGCCAGTTCAGTACCCGGACCCTTCTTCTACGCAGCCATGATGCTGTAATTGATGCAGTATGTGGTTTGGCATTGTCATGTTGGAAAATGCAAGGTCTTCCCTGAAAGAGACGTCATCTGGATGGGAGCATATGTTGCTCTAGAACCTGGATATACCGTTCAGCATTGATGGTGTCTTTCCAGATGTGTAAGCTGCCCATGCCACACGCACTAATGCAACCCCATACCATCAGAGATGCAGGCTTCTGAACTGAGCGCTGATAACAACTCGGGTCGTCCTTCTCCTCTTTAGTCCGAATGACACGGCGTCCCTGATTTCCATAAAGAACTTCAAATTTTGATTCGCCTGACCACAGAACAACTTTCCACTTTGCCACAGTCCATTTTAAATGAGCCTTGGCCCAGAGAAGACGTCTGCGCTTCTGGATCATGTTTAGATACGGCTTCTTCTTTGAACTATAGAGTTTTAGCTGGCAACGGCGGATGGCACGGTGAATTGTGTTCACAGATAATGTTCTCTGGAAATATTCCTGAGCCCATTTTGTGATTTCCAATACAGAAGCATGCCTGTATGTGATGCAGTGCCGTCTAAGGGCCCGAAGATCACGGGCACCCAGTATGGTTTTCCGGCCTTGACCCTTACGCACAGAGATTCTTCCAGATTCTCTGAATCTTTTGATGATATTATGCACTGTAGATGATGATCTGTTCAAACTCTTTGCAATTTTACACTGTCGAACTCCTTTCTGATATTGCTCCACTATTTGTCAGCGCAGAATTAGGGGGATTGGTGATCCTCTTCCCATCTTACTTCTGAGAGCCGCTGCCACTCCAAGATGCTCTTTTTATACCCAGTCATGTTAATGATCTATTGCCAATTGACCTAATGAGTTGCAATTTGGTCCTCCAGCTGTTCCTTTTTTGTACCTTTAACTTTTCCAGCCTCTTATTGCCCCTGTCCCAACTTTTTTGAGATGTGTTGCTGCCATGAAATTTCAAATGAGCCAATATTTGGCATGAAATTTCAAAATGTCTCACTTTCGACATTTGATATGTTGTCTATGTTCTATTGTGAATACAATATCAGTTTTTGAGATTTGTAAATTATTGCATTCTGTTTTTATTTACAATTTGTACTTTGTCCCAACTTTTTTGGAATCGGGGTTGTAGTATTAAAATGTTCTAAAGTGCACCCTCAGGCTGCTTAAACAAAATGAGCTGCCTGCATTACCTGCTTCCTTTTTGTATACTTATAACTGAATATACAGTATATTTAACAGTTATTCCACAAAATCGAGTTGTACATGAGCTGATAGTCGACAAGGTGCATAGCGCCGAGCTGGCTAGAAGACATGTACGACGAGATTGAGGGGAATAATTGTTTTATTCTATCCACATTCACTGGATTTTGAGAAACAGAGCATTTTTGTTTTAATTTTTTGCAAATTCCATAAATTAAACTTTATACGAAACATCCGACAAAATAATTTTTGCTTAGAATGTAAACACACCGGCAAAATGACAGTAGCAATTTATGAAAAATGCTAGAATAATAATTCTTGAAAAATTAAAAAAGATACATTCTTACCATCAAATACTTTTATTCCATATTTTGTTGCTTTTTTTGTATTTTGGGGGGTTTTGTTTTCAAGTAGAGTTTTTATTTCATCCTCGGTTGGTTCAGCAACACGGTTCGCCATTTTGTTTTTCTCTACTCACGGTATATGAACTGATAGTCTCATAGTAGAGTAGCCAATCAGAGTGCGCGATTGCTCATATCCAGTGAATGTGGCTATAATAAAAACCGATAACACTACTCCAAGTGCATCTTATATGTCTAAACAAAAACCCACTCTTGCTGACCTATAATCATTAATTTGTTAATGAACATTCTAAAAGCAAATATTAGCTCTGTTCAGAGTCTCACACTTGTGGATTAAACTAATATACATCTTTAGTGTAAATCCAAGTGAAAGATAGGAGAGAGATTAAATAAACACTTTAAACCTGGAGGTCAACATAACATTATTAAGGATAATGAATGAGTGCTATTTAGGAAATAGAGGCCTGGGGTACATTAGAGGCAGAAAGTTACACACACACACACACACACACACACACACACACACACACACACACACACACACCAAAAAAACCCCAAAACCCCCCCCCCACCATTTCAAGCTTATCAGTTGAAACAGCTGAAGTGTGCAAACCTCCAAATAGATTAATCCCCTGAAAATTTTCATTTATGGACTTTTTTTTTCAAGATACATTTGGATAATTTTAAACTTTTACATTTTAATGTCAATTATTTTCTACACCAGAATCCTGCTTGGACAGTAACATTTTTGTCAAAGCACATTATATTTATGGGTTATTGACGTGAATATGGGTGTAGATGTATTTGAGGCAAAACATGAAATGTCTTGGGTTCATACTGTCTGCAATGAAATACAAGTCAAAGTAAATTTAGAAATCACTGCTTGCTTTTTTATTTACATTTTCCATACCATTCCAACTTTTTTCTGGTTTTGTACTTTATAAACATACAGTGATCTGATTGTGACTGCACTTATTCATACATCTCTGAGATTGTTATTCATTTTTTATTAGGTATCATGACTATCATTTGTACTTCAACTTGTTGCTTCATGGCTCACTAGCTAGTATGTTACCTAATGAGTTTAAATGATGCTCCCTACAAACGTCTTTAGCTGGTGGATACCTACAGTAATGGCTTCTTTTTTTAGTCCTTTGCGTACGAGCATGTGTCAAATATTTAAATGTAATCCTAGAGAATTTTAAAACCAAGATTCTTGACTGGTCTGATTAGTACTGATAATGTTTAAGTGAGTGTTTCCTCTCCGGCATCTTTCAACGGACAGGACATCGTAAAAGACACAGCAAGGGAAATCTGGATGATGTGGAAGAACTTGTCACTTATTTACTTGGGTTCTAATTCAAAAATAGCTATTTAAAGAATCAAGCATTACATTAATATCACCAGGCAAGAAATTTTAAAATGGAACTGCATCTGTTTCTAACTTTTAGTTCACTTTTTATTTTTTACTTGTGCTTTTATTGATTAATACCAGACAATTCCTTAACTCAAAAACTTCTCAAAGTAGCCAGATACCACTTTATATAGAATAAAATGTTATTTTATGAACATAATGTAGATATTTAAATATTAGGCTTCTTATTTAATGTGAACAATTATATTTCAGCCATTTATTGGACCCTTAGTGTTGTTTTGTTTGTTTATTTGTTTTTGTTTTTAATAATTCCTGAAGCTTCCACTAGTAGAGTCCATTAGATTCATGTTAACATTGTTTATAGGCTACTTATTTGAATTCACATGACCAGTCAAATAGGCTTATATCTATAAGCATTTAATAATAAGCATAATAATTTTTGATAAGGATGTGCTGTGAATATCTTAAAGATTGCAGCTGTTTTGGCTATTCTTCATGGATCCATGGATTCTTTGAGACCCACTGCCTTAACTCATATATTTATGTTGCACTTGTTTCTGGTCAATTGACGGAAACTTAGTTTTTCTCTCAGGTGTATGCGTTACTTATGTTCTCCCCTTTAAGTCACAATAGAGAATGATTGATTTTTTTGTCAAATTACAAAACAGTTATAAAAATAAAATATAAGAAAGTTTTTATGGTCCTTTATACTCTACCCCACACCAGTGTGGTTTCTGGCCAGTACCTCCATAGTGACCCTCCTGCTTAGAACGTTTGTGAGGCGACTTCTGAGAAAAGGAGAAGAGTGCGTTATCTCTCGCTCCCCTCTTGTGTTTCCGTTAGAGCCGGGCCACTATCTGAGTCCACTGTGGGACAGTCTGGCCTGCAGAGAGCCGATTACTGCTGATTAACTTCACACAGGAGAGCAGCTGAGACCGTTCACGTAGACTTATCAAGCAGCCGTAGATGAGCTGCTGTATGATGCAGCACAAATTGGGTCAGGTTTCTTTGGAAGTATATCTAAAAATTCAGCTTCACTTGTAAAAGTCTTTGATCAAAGCTGGTGTCTTTTTTTTTACGGTCATTGTTTCTTTTGCAAAAACTCACAGAGGTAACTGGAGTCGCTTAGCATTATTCACATGCTACACATCTTTGTGTTGACGGACAATGAAGTTGGACAGTGAAAAGACTGGAATGAGTTTTAACGGGAATAGAAAGGACAGTCTATTGTACTGTAATAAAGTCCTGCTTTAATGTTGAAAGCAGAAAGAATACAGAGCCTTTTAGAGGGTAGATTTGGATTCCCAATATCAAATAACACCAAAGTTGATAAGTTGTCAACTTGTTTTTTTTTCTCCACAAATTCAAGACAAAGTGTTTAATGCAAACTAGGCCATAAATTCCATGAAGTACTTGATAATTATGATAATGGTGCTTCATACTGGTTATGGCCTGCATTCAGAAACCTTCACTTTTGGTAAAAATGTTTATATGTGCATATAATATATACCTCATCTTTTACAGTTAACTGGTCAATTTTAAGATGTAGTCAACATATTTTTTTATTTTGTACTTGTAAAACTGTGCCATATTTACAGACACCTGATGAATGATAAATGATGAATAATCTACACTGACTTGCCAGGACCGGTGCCACCTTGTATTTAACAATTATTCACCGAAAGCAAAGTGAATATTGGTGAATAATAACTGAGATGAAGTCTAGGTTATTATTTACCAATATTTGCCGAGTCTGAGGTGGATAATTGATTTAGTATAAATACATCAGTGATTACTTTAAAAATTGTATGAAAAAATAATTTGTTTCAAACTTCAAAAGTGGCATGCAGATGCAATAATTGTGCAGCGCAGACTTGTGTCGCTTATCTATGCTGAGTCACAAAAAATACTTTGTTTTGAAATGGATAAAATAAATCCCAATTACACCTCACCTCTGGATAGTTTTAGACCAAACTTCATAGCATCTTTAGTGCTTTTAGGAACAGCATTTCTTTAATAATTTCTCATTCTCATCACTTACGGTGATGAAGCAATTGGCTGCCATTTTGCCGAGTTGCTTGAGGTGATTATCGAGAAATAGTCCAAATTTCTCGACTGATCAGCATGCACGATTTTCTATAATCATCTGCTTATTTATACTAAACACACTTAGCCATTTTATCAGGTACAGTCATGATATAGGTGAGCTTTATATTTATACTGTTGCTATTCACAGTTTGTCAGCCCACATTAAGCCAAAACAGTGGTTATGTGGTCAGAAACTGATAAAATAAAGGACCAGAGGACAATTAATGTACAATTTTGCATGAACAGGCTAAATAGTATCTAACTATACACTTACAAAATGGACTAAAAAGGTATATGTTTCGAACAAAGTGACCAGTAAGACTTCAAACTCTTTTAGACCCAGTGCTGATGTACATGATACACTATCAGTGCCATACATACTACCATATAAGTGTCACAGCTGTGTGGAGAACGATCCACCACCCCCTGGTCAGTGGTGATTCTACAGTTAGTTAGTGTTAGTAACTATACACCTACAAAATGGAATGAAAACAGACAAAAAACAACATATGACTTTACAGGAAGCAATAGTAACCAGTTTTATTCATCAGTGCATATTGTTTATTTACTTTTCTTATTGTTTGCACTGACATTTGCTTCTAGGTTTTCAGTAATTATTACCTTGACAGAGGCAGGCAGCATTTCCTCAAGTGAGAACTGCTGAATTTACTTTTCTCTTCTTTTCCAGCATTGTTAACTTATCTTCCTGTCTTCAGTGCAACTCTGATCTCTACTCTTTACCGTTTTACAATGGTAAAGAAAAAATTGGGAAGGCTATGTTGAAAATGAAATTAAAACAGAAAATAGTGATTTGTAAATTATTTTTGACCTGTATTGCACTCAAAACAATACAACAGCACATTATTTGAATTGTATTGTTTTCCCCCCCAAAATAAACACTTGTTTCAATTTTGATTCTTGCAACACTTAAAAAAATGTTGGGACGGTAAAACATTTACCACTTTGTGATATTACCATTCCTTCTCACAATACTTAAAAGATGTTTACAGACTGAAGACACCAAGTGATGAAGTGTTTCAGGTGTGATTTTTGTCCCATTCTTCCTGGTCTTATGGTGTGCAACAGTACGAGGTCTTCATTGGCATATTTTTTGTTTCAAAATTCACCACACATTCTCTATTGGGGACAGAAGGGCCAGGCATCCTCTCCTTCCACAGCCATGCTTTTGTAATGTGGGGTTGTGTTTAGACTTTCAAAATATTCCCATCTAAGCCAGTGACTGCATGCTATACATGAGTTACATGGGATCCTAATGCATTTTGAGGATGAACTCCCCAGCCCTTCCTCAGTAAAATGTTTTAATATGCTGGAGTAAGCAAAGATTCATGTAATATGAGGTACTCCAAAAAGCATGAACTCATCCATCCATCCATTATCTGTAGCTGCTTATCCTGTACAGGGTCACAGGCAAGCTGGAGCCTATCCCAGCTGACTATGGGCGAGAGGCGGGGTACACCCTGGACAAGCCACCAGGTCATCACAGGGCTGACATAGAGACAAACAACCATTCACACCTACAGTCAATTTAGAGCCACCAGTTAGCCTAATCTGCATGTCTTTGGACTGTGGGGGAAACCGGAGCACCCGGAGGAAACCCACGTGGACACGGGGAAAACATGCAAACTCCATACAGAAAGGCCTTTGTCAGCCGCTGGGCTCAAACCGAGGACCTTCTTGCTGTGAGGTGACAGTGCTAACCACTACACTACCGTGCCACCCCAGCATGAACTCAGTTTAATTAAAATAAATAAATAAATAAATAATAATGATAATAATAAAGCATATTGAGCTAAGTTTTAGCTATTTTGCTAACTTTAACTAGTTATATATAACTAAGTTGACCTGTTTTCTATTGCTCATGCCAGGTCAGACTAGAAATGATTCCAGTAGCAAACATCAGCTGGCGAAGTCAAATTCTACATACTTAGCTAATATAGCGAAATATTGTTTAATTTCAGGATATTTTAACTCTGATTAATCCATTAGTAAACTATGCAGAGTTAGTCATGCATACAGTATGAGAGGTGGACCTACAGAGAGTGAAGGATATGTTGAGGCAAAATGGTGTAGTTGCTTTAAAATGAAAATCATCTTCTAACAGTTTTAGATAAGTCATAAAAGTTATTTTTACATAACATTAACTTACTGTATTGTTTGAAACATTTAGTTTTTAATACTTGTGTACAACCCCGATTCCAAAAAAGTTGGGACAAAGTACAAATTGTAAATAAAAACGGAATGCAATGATGTGGAAGTTTCAAAATTCCATATTTTATTCAGAATAGAACATAGATGACATATCAAATGTTTAAACTGAGAAAATGTATCATTTAAAGAGAAAAATTAGGTGATTTTAAATTTCATGACAACATCTCAAAAAAGTTGGGACAAGGCCATGTTTACCACTGTGAGACATCCCCTTTTCTCTTTACAACAGTCTGTAAACGTCTGGGGACTGAGGAGACAAGTTGCTCAAGTTTAGGGATAGGAATGTTAACCCATTGTCTAATGTAGGATTCTATTTGCTCAACTGTCTTAGGTCTTTTTTTTCATATCGTCCATTTTATGATGCGCCAAATGTTTTCTATGGGTGAAAGATCTGGACTGCAGGCTGGCCAGTTCAGTACCCGGACCCTTCTTCTACGCAGCCATGATGCTGTAATTGATGCAGTATGTGGTTTGGCGTTGTCATGTTGGAAAATGCAAGGTCTTCCCTGAAAGAGACGTCGTCTGGATGGGAGCATATGTTGCTCTAGAACCTGGATATACCTTTCAGCATTGATGGTGTCTTTCCAGATGTGTAAGCTGCCCATGTCACATGCACTAATGCAACTCCATACCATCAGAGATGCAGGCTTCTGAACTGAGCGCTGATAACAACTTGGGTCGTCCTTCTCCTCTTTAGTCCGAATGACACGGCGTCCCTGATTTCCATAAAGAACTTAAAATTTTGATTTGTCTGACCACAGAACAGTTTTCCACTTTGCCACAGTCCATTTTAAATGAACCTTGGCCCAGAGAAGACGTCTGCGCTTCTGGATCATGTTTAGATACGGCTTCTTCTTTGAACTATAGAGTTTTAGCTGGCAATGGCGGATGGGACGGTGAATTGCGTTCACAGATAATGTTCTCTGGAAATATTCCTGAGCCCATTTTGTGATTTCCAATACAGAAGCATGCCTGTATGTGATGCAGTGCCGTCTAAGGGCCCGAAGATCATGGGCACCCAGTATGGTTTTCCGGCCTTGACCCTTACGCACAGAGATTCTTCCAGATTCTCTGAATCTTTTGATGATATTATGCACTGTAGATGATGATATGTTCAAACTCTTTGCAATTTTACACTGTTGAACTCCTTTCTGATATTGCTCCACTATTTGTCGGCGCAGAATTAGGGGGATTGGTGATCCTCTTCCCATCTTTACTTCTGAGAGCCGCTGCCACTCCAAAATGCTCTTTTTATACCCAGTCATGTTAATGACCTATTGCCAACTGACCTAATGAGTTGCAATTTGGTCCTCCAGCTGTTCCTTTTTTGTACCTTTAACTTTTCCAGCCTCTTATTGCCCCTGTCCCAACTTTTTTGAGATGTGTTGCTGTCATGAAATTTCAAATGAGCCAATATTTGGCATGAAATTTCAAAATGTCTCACTTTCGACATTTGATATGTTGTCTATGTTCTATTGTGAATACAATATCAGTTTTTGAGATTTGTAAATTATTGCATTTCGTTTTTATTTACAATTTGTACTTTGTCCCAACTTTTTTGAAATCGGGGTTGTACATTTAAAATGAGCATTTTTTAAAAACTTTCCCTTAAGTAGATTTTTGGCTGAATGCTTAGACTTGTACCTTAAAGATTTTGACACACTATTTATATTTTCTAATTCCTCACTACATTTTCCACCCAGAAACAAAGCGATCTATATCAAAAGTTGACCTGATAATAGGGAAGGGAACGCCTCGGAAAGTAAAGAGTCCACAGATTAATGAGCATTTAAATTCATATATAAATACATGAATATAATACATAAATACATCTATTAAACTTACCCTTTCATTAAAGAGGTCAGTACTGACTGACAACACCAATACCAATAACATGGGGTACAAATCTTGTGATGAAACCTACTTGAATTTTAATTGTTATGGAAGCCTATTTAGAAGGGTAGGATGTGTATATAATTTTTTTAGTGATGAATCATACATTGTATGTTTTACATGAGCACATACAGAAGTTCTACTTTTAAATACTATTAACTCCGTTGTTTGTTCTATAGTTAAAAGCAACACTGTTGCAAATGGTTGTATCCATCTTTGATCCTTCTACCATGAAAATTTATAGACCAATGTTTCCTATTTCCGATGTTTCTAGGGTGCATGAGGCACCGTCACGTCCCAAGTGTGTCACTAAAGAGATGTGACAGGCCTGAGACCCCTTAAACAAACACTGAAGTAGTGGCAAAATGCCAATTCCCATCATAGACCACACAGTGTGCCCAGGCATGGACACACACACACACACATATTGCTGCACAATGCCGCCATCTTCCACCTTCCAATGGCGCCTCTGATAAAGATCGGCTTTAGCCACATGAAGAGAAAAAGAAACAACCAATTATACTATTAGTGAAGGAGAATTGTGATGATAGGGGGAACGGGGGCAGCATGTTTTATGTTTCTCTTGTTTTCCTTGTGTGGCACATGATGGCTTTCTGCTAAACATAGACCATGTAAAATTAGGAAAAGGATGAGTAAGAGCTATTGAACTCAATCTGTGGCTTGTGGTTTTGGTGTGATGTATTGCAATCAGAAATATAAATAAACTATGTAGTGAAGAAAACATTGGTTTTGGTGTGCTGTTACAGGAAAGTAATCAATGATTGCATGATAGTGCAATGCAGCCAGATGTGAAGGCTGGAGTTGCTTGTTTTCCAATAACAGCATGTCATGAAGTGTTTTATTCTTCTTATCCCATAGGAAATTTACATTTATCATCCATCCATCCATCCATCCATCCATCCATCCATCCATCCATTATCTGTAGCCACTTATCCTATCTAACAGGGTCGCAGGCAAGCTGGAGCCTATCCCAGCTGACTATGGGTGAGAGGCGGGGTACACCCTGGACAAATCGCCAGGTTATTGCAGGGCTGACACAGAGATAAACAACCATTCACACTCACATTCACACCTATGGTCAATTTAGAGCCATCAATTCGCCTAAACTGCAAGTCTTTGGACTGTGCGGGAAACCAGAGCACCCAGAGGAAACCCACACAGACACGGAGAGAACATGCAAACTCCACACAGAAAGGTCCTCACCGGCTGCTGGGCTCAAACCCAGGACCTTCTTGCTGTGAGGCGACAATGCTAACCACTACACCACCATGCCGCCTCTGTGGAAAAGATAACATATTATAACAAGCAACTTGATATAAACCTTGCAGCCAGGACTGTCAGAGCTGTTATTATAGAAAAAAATTAACAGCTTCTGATCAACCAACACAGCATAGTCAATATAACCATGACAGCCTAGACAACCTTTTTTTTTTTAAACCTTTTCTGTGTTACATAAAGCAGCAATAACCAGCTATTTTCTTCAGAGCATCTTATTTTTATTGTTATTTTTATATTTTACTGGCATTTGCTTTTAGTTTGTCAGCAATTGTCCCACTGACTGAGACAGGTGATGTTACTCACATGTCCGTTACTCATGAGGTTAGTCACCAGGTGAGAACTCTGCTGTATTTACTTTTTTCATCTTTTTATCTGTATTTACTTTTTTCAAATTTCCTGGTATTGTTGACTTATCCTTCTCAGCTCAGTGCAACTCTGATCTTATCATCAATTTCCATGTGCCCAGGCAATCCTAATCAATCCAGCAGCCACTGCATGACGTGAATGATGAACTGTCACCACATTCCTTGCCCTAAGAAACCAGAATTATAGAGAAGAGAAATGTTAAGCAAGCATTTAGAAAGTCATTAATATTACTGACCATCAGCCAACCCCACAGACTATCTCAACCAGCAGTGCCTTCCTGCCTGATGAGTCCAATCAATTCTATGGTCACTTTGTCCAAAGTAACAGGCAGCACACTACAAATGGTGACCCTCCCTTCTCACTTTCCACAACAAATGTGAATACAGCACTAAGCAGAGTAGATGAGCATAAGGCCACTGGCTCTGAGACCATACCCAGGCGTGTGCTTAGTACATGTGCTGGACACTCATATCTTGTCACTTGTCACTGACTCAGGCTACTGTTCCCACTTGCCTGAAGACAACAACCATCATGCCTTGTGCCTAGGCATTCTGCTGGCCGAAGGTTCAGTCTCATGTTCAGGATGCCATTTCCACTGCTCTTCATTCAGCCCTCACCCACCTTGACCACAACACGTACATAAGGATGCTGTTCATTGACTTTAATTTTACATTTAACACTGTCATCCCCAGTAAATTGGTGACCAAGATCAGTGACCTGGGCATCAGCACCTCCGTATGCAGTTAGATTCTGGACTTCCTAACCAATAGACCTCAGTCTGTTCAGTTGGGTAATCACATGTCCTTTACCCTCATCCTGAACACTGTGGTTCAACAGGGGGGGGTGTTGAGTCCACTGCTCTACTCCCTGTTCACCCATGACTGTGCACCTCTGCATAACTCCAGCATCATCATCAAGTATGTCAATGATATCATGATGGTAGGTCACAGCAACAATGATGAGTTGGCCTACAGGGAGGAGATCCAAAGTCTAGCAGCACAGTGTTCTGCCAAGAACCTCACCCTCATCACTGACAGCTCATTGTGGAAGTATAGAAACAGCAGGCACTCTCCAATCTATATCAGTGGGTCTGAAGTAGAGTGTGTCTCCAGCTTCAAATTCCTGGGTGTCCACATCTCTGATGATCTGTCCTGGCACCATAGTACTTCAATGCTGGTTAGAAAGGTGCAACAGCAAATTTACTTCCTGAGGAGACTGAAGAAAGTTCATCTGTTGCTCCAGATCTTAACAAGTTTTTACAGGTGCACCATTGAGGGTGTCCAGACCAACGCACAGTCACAGGGTGGTATAGTAGCTCTACAGTGTCTGAAAAAAAGGCCCCACAAAGGGTGGTGAAAACTGCCCAATACATCATTGGTGCCCAACTCCTAGCCATTGAACATTTTCATTACAGGAGATATCGGCACAGAGCATGCAACATCATCAGGGACTCCTCCCATCCCAGTCCCAAACTGTTCCACCTCCTTCCATCCAGGAGGAGATACAGGAACATTCGTACCAAAACCCGTAGGCTCAGGGCCAGCTTCTTCCCCACAAGCATTACCCTGCTGAACTCTACACTACAACATGAGGCCACTGATGTTTTACTGCCTGTAATCATCCTGCAATTCTATTTTATACTGAATATTCTGTATTATCTCTATACAGTTGAAATATTTATAGTACGTTGTATTGTAACAAAGGCGGCATGGTGGTGTAGTGGTTAGCACTGTCGCCTCACAGCAAGAAAGTTCTGGGTTTGAGCCCAGTGGCCGATGGGGGCCTTTCTGTGTGGAGTTTGCATGGTTTCCCTGTGTCTGCGTGGGTTTGCTCCGGTTTACCCCACAGTCCAAAGACATGCAGGTTAGGCTAATTGGTGGCTCTAAATTAACTGTAGGTGTGAATGGTTGTTTGTCTATATGTGTGTCAGCCCTGCAATTACCTTGTGACTTGTCCAGGGTGTACCTGCCTCTCGCCCATAGTCAGCTTGTCTGCAACCCTGCGCAGGATAAGCAGTTAGGGATAATGGATGGATAAATGGTATTGTAACACTCTTGCAGGTTAGGGAATGAGGGACTGGCAGACAGGCTTGACAACTCAAGGTGCATTTTATTTTTTATTTGGTGATCACTTTTCAATGACTTTATTTCTCTTTCTGCTTTTAGCACACACACAAACACACGTGGGTAAACAGGCAACTCAGCTCCCTCTCTTTCTCTCTCTCTCTGAAAGAACACACAAAACACAAAATAAATTGCCAGTAATCAAACACAGGTGAAACTCATCACGTGTTACCTGCCAGTTCTATCTAACTCTTTCACTGCCCACAGCTGACGCTTGATCACATCCCTTCTTCTTCTTCTCCTTCTTTTGGCTGCTCCTGATTAGGGGTCGCCACAGCAGATCTTTCGTCTCCATTGCTCCCTGTCTTCCGCATCCTTCTCTATCACAATTGCCACTTTCATGTCCTCTCTCACCACATCCATGCATCTCCTCTTTGACCTTCCTTGTTTTCGTTTGCCTGGCAGCTCCATCCTCAACATTCTCCTTCCCACATGCTCTGCATCTCTTCTCAGGATGTGCCCATACCATCTCAGTCTCATCTCTCTTAGCTTAATTCCCAAGCTCTCCACATGTGCTGTCCCTCTGATGTGCTCATTTCTTATCCTGTCCAACCTTGTCACTCCCATCGCAAACCTTAACATCCTCAACTCTGCCACCTCCAACTTTGCCTCCTGTTTCTTTGTTAAGGGTACGGTCTCTAATCCATACATCACAGCTGGTCTCACTACTGTCTTATACATCTTACCTTTCACTTTTGCTGGGACTTTCCTATCACAAATGACTCCCGAAATTCTTCTCCAACTGCTCCACCCTGCCTGCACTCTCTTTCTCACCTCACTATCGCAGCCCCCATTTTCCTGCACAGTTGACCCCAGGTACTTGAATTCACCAACTTCCTTTACGTCTACTCCTTGCATCTTCACTACATTCTCATCCCCATTCTCATTGATGCACATGTATTCTGTTTTGCTACTGCTCACCTTCATTCCTCTTCGTTCCAATGCATACCGCCATCTCTCCAAACACAACTCAACCTCCTTTCTACTTTCACCACATATCACAATATCATCCGCAAACATCATGTTCCATGGTGACTCTTGCCTCACTTTGTCCATCAAGCTATCCATCACTATGGCAAACAAAAAAGGACTCAAAGCAGATCCTTGATTGAGTCCCACCTTCACCTTGAACCATTCAGTTGTTCCAACTGCACACCTCACTGCTGTTTCACTGTTCTCATACATGTCTTGCACCACTCTAATATATTTCTCATTCACGCCACTCTTTCTCATACAATACCATAACTCATCTCTCGGCACTCTATTGTATGCCTTCTCCAGGTCTACAAACACACAATGTAGCTTTCTCTTGGCTTTCTCTGTACTTCTTCATTAACATTCTTAAAGCAAAAATTGCATCTGACATGCTCTTCCTTGGCATAAACCCGTACTGCTGTTCACAGATTGCTACCTCTCTTCTCAATCTCGCCTCCAATACCCTTTCCCATAGCTCCATGGTGTGGCTCATTAATTTTATTCCTCTGTAATTACTGCAGCTCTGTATATCTCCCTTATTCTTGTATATTGGAACTAGCACACTCTTTCTCCATTCATTTGCCATTTTCTCATTCTCTAGGATCTTATTAAACAATCTCGTTAGGAACTCCACAGCCGTCTCACCCAAACATCTCCAAGCCTCAATCGGGATACCATCTGGTCTGACTGCTTTCCCAGTCTTCATTTTTTTCCATGGCTGCCCTCACCTCATCCTTATTAACGAACTCTGCTTCCTGATTTGCTGTCTCCAATGAATCTGACCTTTTCTCTCTTGGATTCTTCTCATTTAATAAGTCCTCAAAGTACTCTTTCCACCTTCTTAATACACTCTGTTTGTCAGCACATTTCCATTTACATCTTTCATAACTCTTACCTGCTGTACATCCCTCGCTTCCCTGTTTCTCTGCCTAGCTAGTCTGTACAGGTCTTTCTCTCCTTCTTTGGTCTCCAGTCTTTTGTACAACTCCTGGTATGCATCTGCTTTCGCCTTTGCTACCGCTCTTTTTGCCTTCTGTCTCATCTCTCTGTATAACCGCCTGCTTTCCTCATCTCTCTGATCGTCCCAATTCTTCTTTGCTAGCCTCTTCTCTTTTATAATTTCCTGCACTTCTTTGTTCCACCACCATGTCTCCTTGTCTTCCTTCCTCCTTCCCGATGACCACCCTAGCACCTTCCTTGCTACCTCTCTTACTAGTACAGCAGTAGTATTCCAATCTTCTGACAACTTCCATGACCACTCAATGCTTGTCTCATTTCTTCCCTAAACTCCTTCTGATGTTCAACCTCTTTTAGTTTCCACCACTTAATCTTCAGCTCCACTATTTCATGCTTCCTCTTTTTCACTTTCAAGCTCATCCTGCACACGACCACTTGATGTTGTCTAGCTACACTCTCCCCTGCCATCACTTTACAGTCTCCAATCTCCTTCAGGTTACTCCTTCTGCAGAGTATGTAATCCACCTGTGTAGCTCTTCCTCCACTTTTAAACGGCACCCTGTGCTGCTCTTTCTTCTCAAAGTATGTATTGACTATTGCCAAATTCACCTTCTTTGAAAAATCAACCACCATTTGCCCTTCCACATTTCTCTCTCTTACACCATATCTGCCCATCACATCCTTATCTCCTCTGTTTCCCTCGCCAACATGTCTGTTGAAATCTGCTCCTATCAGCACATGCTCCTCCCTCGGTATACTTTCTACCACTTCATCCATCTTTTCCCAGAAAGACTCGTTCTCTTCATTCTCACATCCAACCTGTGGGGTGTACGCACACACAACATTGATTACCACTCCTTGAATCTCCAACTTCATGCCTATCACTCTATCTGACACCTTCTTCACATCAATCACACTGTTGACCAACTCTCCCCTCAAAACAATACCAACATCTCTTTCCATCGACTCCATAATAAAACAACTTGCATCCACCTCCAATGTTCTTGGCCTTGCTTCCTTTCCACCTTGTCTCCTACACACACAAAATGTCCAACTTCCTTCTTTCCATCATACCTGCTAACTCTCTCGCTCTGCCAGTCAATGTTCCCACATTCAGTGTTCCTACCCTCAATTTTAAGCTCCTTCCCTTCCATCTTTCACGCTCTCCCTAACACACCTCCCCCCTCTCTTTCTCCTTCTCCATTTTGATGCAACAGTAGCACACTTTCCACCGGCACCCTGTTGACCAACAGTACCAGAGGCGGTCATTGTTAACCCGGGCCCCGACCGATCCGGTATGGTATTTCTCTTTTCATTCTGCATGTTAGATTTGGCACAGTTTTATGCCGGATGCCCTTCCTGACGCAACCCTCTCCAATTTATCCGGGCTTGGGATTGGCACCAAGAATACGCTTACGTCCCTGCTGCCAGAATTATATCCTAGGTTATTTTTATATATCTGTATATTACCTATATACACTGTAAAAAAATATGTGTTGTTTTAACTTAAAAAAGTTAGTGCAAGGGCTGCCTTAAAATTTTGAGTTCACTGGAATTCACATAGTAAGTTAAATTGTTGTGAACTTACTATATTAATTTCAGTGAACTCAAAATTTTAAGGCAGCCCTTAAGGCAGCCCTTGCACTAACTTTTTTAAGTTAAAACAACAAATCATTTCTTACAGTGTATACACTGTATATTATATATTATATGCACAATGCACAAAGTGGCTGGATTAATGCTTGATCATGTCCCTGCTGCCACAATTATATCCTAGGTTATTTTTATATATCTGTATATTACCTATATATACACTGTATATTATATATTATATGCACAATGCACAAAGTCATGCAGATACAGATCAAGAGCTGCAATTAATGTTCACATCAAAAATCAGAATGGGGAAAAATTGTGTTCTCTGTGACTTTAACAGTGGCATAAATGTAGGTACCAGAAGGGCTGGTTTGAGTATTTCATGAACTGTTGATCTCCTGGGACTTTTACACACAACAGTCTCTAGCACTTACACAGAATGGTCGCAGTTCTTTTCCAAAGTCATTACCTGCCCCCAGAATAAGTCTTATGCTTTTTTAAGGGGAAAAAAACCCTATACTTTAAATTGTACTAAACTATACTTTCCCAGGTGCCTTAAACTATATAATGCACCAGGACAAAAGGTAATTAAAAAATGCAAAACCACAGACACAGAAACTGTAATGCAAGTCTTCTCTTTTCAGAGGCACCGTTTTGTAAGTGGTATCAGAGAAGTAAGCAGATCTGGGGTATAGACTGAAGTAGGGGCAGTAGGGAATGGCTTTGGGGCATGAGTTTGGACAACCAGGTAAAGGCAATTCATCTCATGGTGAGAAAATCTCAAGGCAAGGCAAACACCACACTGAATCAAATCTGTACTGTCACTATATATATAACACACTGAGTCTCCATATGTTCCTATGGCCTCAGGCCATTACTGGTCTAAAAGCTGCTCACTTCTTCATAACACACATTCACCATTCACACTGTTTTTGACAGACAGGACAATGTCTTATTTAACACAGCCTTCTCTCTATTAAACAGGTTCATCACCATTCATCCATAGTGAATGTTTTCCCACAGAGACCTCACTCCATCATGAGCTAAAACTACACACACACACACACACACACACACACACACACACACACACACACACACACACACATACTTTCTAGTTCATGGTTATGATTTTGTTGGCCTTTCTGAAATGTTAAAGTTAATACTTTCACACTGCACAAATTATTCCAGCTCTTTGATATTTCTCTTTGTACACACAACCATTTATTCAATTTACTGGATATATGGTAAAAAGCTATAAGTGATAACTCAAAGGGGATGGCTCACCCTTCCCAGAATCCACTTCGTTGTTTTTGTTTTGAAAACATGACCACAGCTCAGTTAGCTCTCTGTGCAGCAAAACCTCTGCAAATTATCTCATCTCATCTCATTATCTCTAGCCGCTTTATCCTTCTACAGGGTCGCAGGCAAGCTGGAGCCTATCCCAGCTGACTACGGGCGAAAGGCGGGGTACACCCTGGACAAGTCGCCAGGTCATCACAGGGCTGACACATAGACACAGACAACCATTCACACTCACATTCACACCTACGGTCAATTTAGAGCCACCAGTTAACCTAACCTGCATGTCTTTGGACTGTGGGGGAAACCGGAGCACCCGGAGGAAACCCACGCGGACACGGGGAGAACATGCAAACTCCACACAGAAAGGCCCTCGCCGGCCCCGGGGCTCGAACCCAGGACCTTCTTGCTGTGAGGCGACAGCGCTAACCACTACACCACCGTGCCGCCCTCTGCAAATTATGATCCTTTCAAAACCCATCTCAAACTTTTTCTTCATCTCCATGTCATATATGGAAGCTTTGAATAAAATATTCCTTATCTTTTCTTTCCTTTGTGGCCACCCGTGACACAGCTGAGGCTGGTTTCAGTTCCATGACAACAGAATAACCATACAAAAACAGAATTGATCAATTGAAAGAATTTAAAATATAGAAACTTTGACAAAATATCAATTTCATGTTATAATTGAAGATCTACTGTATGGTCTAGGATGTTGCCAAATTGTTGCAGATTGTTTTTGAAAATTGCTAGCATTGAAAATGGCGACTCGCTACTTGGTGCAGAGGATTCTGGGAAGGGTAAGCCAGCCCCTTTAAATAGTTTAAAATATTATGTATTTCTGTCAATTTTTCTCTTTCAAGCAAGCTATTGAACAAAGATATTTTTATTTGTATTAATGTTTAGATAGTCTCACAAGCCAGACCAAAAACCTCACTTAGTGATCTGGTATGTTTCATTAAGAATCACCCACATTCAGAGAAAGAGGACATTTAAGTCACTGGTCATTCATGTTCTTTTTTTTTGTGAAAACATGCAACATTATGAAATTTAATGTCCCCTAACTGCTTTGAATAAAACACTTTCATTACTTTTTGTCAATCAAAGATTTTCAAAAAGTATTCAAAATTATGTTATCCTGCTGGAAACCAATGAATGCATATACATCTAAGAGCAGAGAAACAATCAGATTTAAACAACATTTAAGACCCTGAAACTTGTGGCCAGAAAAGTATACAAAATACAATGCCCAGGCAAAAAAAAAAAAAGTTGCAATTTGATATAAATAAACAAACAATTAAGATCCTTTGATTAGATTAATTACTGCAGTGATTAAAATGTTTAAGCTGGCAGTAATTCTTTTAACCCTAACTGATGCAGTGAGTAGCTTCTCATTTCTTAAACAGCCATTTCATACAACCCCGATTCCAAAAAAGTTGGGACAAAGTACAAATTGTAAATAAAAACGGAATGCAATGATGTGGAAGTTTCAAAATTCCATATTTTATTCAGAATAGAACATAGATGACATATCAAATGTTTAAACTGAGAAAATGTATCATTTAAAGAGAAAAATTAGGTGATTTTAAATTTCATGACAACAACACATCTCAAAAAAGTTGGGACAAGGCCATGTTTACCACTGTGAGACATCCCCTTTTCTCTTTACAACAGTCTGTAAACGTCTGGGGACTGAGGAGACAAGTTGCTCAAGTTTAGGGATAGGAATGTTAACCCATTCTTGTCTAATGTAGGATTCTATTTGCTCAACTGTCTTAGGTCTTTTTTGTCATATCTTCCGTTTTATGATGTGCCAAATGTTTTCTATGGGTGAAAGATATGGACTGCAGGCTGGCCAGTTCAGTAGCCAGACCCTTCTTCTACGCAGCCATGATGTTGTAATTGATGCAGTATGTGGTTTTGCATTGTCATGTTGGAAAATGCAAGGTCTTCCCTGAAAGAGACGTCATCTGGATGGGAGCATATGTTGCTCTAGAACCTGGATATGCCTTTCAGCATTGATGATGTCTTTCCAGATGTGCAAGCTGCCCATGCCACACGCACTAATGCAACCCCATACCATCAGAGATGCAGGCTTCTGAACTGAGCACTGATAACAACTTGGGTTGTCCTTCTCCTCTGTAGTCTGAATGACACAGCGTCCCTGATTTCCATAAAGAACTTCAAATTTTGATTCGTCTGACCACAGAACAGTTTCCACTTTGCCACAGTCCATTTTAAATGAGCCTTGGCCCAGAGAAGACGTCTGTGCTTCTGGATCATGTTTAGATATGGCTTCTTCTTTGAACTATAGAGTTTTAGCTGGCAACGGCGGATGGCACGGTGAATTGTGTTCATAGATAATGTTTTCTGGAAATATTCCTGAGCCCATTTTGTGATTTCCAATACAGAAGCATGCCTGTATGTGATGCAGTGCCGTCTAAGGACCCGAAGATCACGGGCACCCAGTATGGTTTTCTGGCCTTGACCCTTACGCACAGAGATTCTTCCAGATTCTCTGAATCTTTTGATGATATTATGCACTGTAGATGGTGATATGTTCAAACTCTTTGCAATTTTACACTGTCGAACTCCTTTCTGATATTGCTCCACTATTTGTCAGCGCAGAATTAGGGGGATTGGTGATCCTCTTCCCAGCTTTACTTCTGAGAGCCGCTGCCACTCCAAGATGCTCTTTATATACCCATTCATGTTAATGACCTATTGCCAATTGACCTAATGAGTTGCAATTTGGTCCTCCAGCTGTTCCTGTTTTGCACCTTTAACTTTTCCAGCCTCTTATTGCCCCTGTCCCAACTTTTTTGAGATGTGTTGCTGTCATGAAATTTCAAATGAGCCAATATTTGGCATGAAATTTCAAAATGTTTCACTTTCGACATTTGATATGTTCTATTGTGAATACAATATCAGTTTTTGAGATTTGTAAATTATTGCATCTCATCTCATTATCTGTAGCCGCTTTATCCTGTTCTACAGGGTCGCAGGCAAGCTGGAGCCTATCCCAGCTGACTACGGGCGAAAGGCGGGGTACACCCTGCACAAGTCGCCAGGTCATCACAGGGCTGACACATAGACACAGACAACCATTCACACTCACATTCACACCTACGGTCAATTTAGAGTCACCAGTTAACCTAACCTGCATGTCTTTGGACTGTGGGGGAAACCGGAGTACCCGGAGGAAACCCACGCAGACACGGGGAGAACATGCAAACTCCACACAGAAAGGCCCTCGCCGGCCACGGGGTTCGAACCCGGACCTTCTTGCTGTGAGGCGACAGCGCTAACCATTACACCACTGTGCCGCCCCAAAGCTAAAGGTGATCTAACAAAATATTATTGTTTGGTGGGGTTTTTTTGGGGGCCATACACTGTACATTGAACACTGTATTCCATAGGCAAATATCTTTTGTTTACGTCTTTGACCACAAAAAGCTCACATAATCAGGTTTAAAAAATATATATATATATTTATTTTATTTTTAAAAATCTGGCCACAGTTCCAATTTGTTTTGAACAGACAACTGGCATGAATTTTTAGTTGGAAGGAAACCAGAGAACCTAAAACCCATATGGACACAGGAAGCACATGAAACTTCACACAGATAATAACTTGAGCTCAGGATCAAACCAAGAGCTGTGAATCAGCAATGCTAACCACTGTGCCACCCAGCAAGCTAACTGATATTCTATATTTGTTATTACCACTATTTTGGTGAAAATATTAAAAAGAACCATAGACCACTCAATTTCCAGCAGAATTCCTCTGCAACAATAAAAAAAAGACTGCATGAACTGAATTAGTAAACATATCTGATTGACTGTTTCCTTGAAAATGCTTGACAGTAAATGAATTACCATGTGGCACCAAAAAAATATTGACAAACACTACTTTTATCTATGTAAAGGTATTTACAATTATACTACACTTGTAACCTATACTGTAAAAAGATTATTCACTCAACACTGGTTTGAATATCGGAGACCACTGACAGGTGTAAAATATGCTAGATTTATTTTTAGCAGTTTAAAGTTTTTGAATCTTCGAAGCCCACCTGACCCACCAGTTTGGTATACTAGACCCAATGCCTATAGGGACATATTGACAAATGGCCATAAACTTTGACCTCAGTACAATAAGTGACCAGAAGAGAAAAGGAAATAATTTGTCTTGTTCTGGTATCACCTTCCCCTGATCAGGCATCCCTGCTCCCAAAGCTGCCGTCTCACCTGACACTTTCTCAGATTTTTCTCTCTCACTCCATTTTCGGACTTATTGTGTTCACTGTAATTGAAGCTTCTTCAGAATCTTTCTTTTGCCTTGTCTTTCTCTCATTCTTTCTTCTTCCCATGTGCCAGTGTCAGCTCCTTTCAAGCAATGATCTCCAGGGACCTCCTGAGATCAAACAAAGGGTCTTCTGCTGACATTTGCGACGGAAATGCTGCAGTCATGGAAGCTTGGCTAGTGCTTAGACTTTGAAGGCTGAGACAACATTCCAGAAGCCAATTTATTATCTCTGAGTCATTTCTGATTCATGCTAGATATCTATTATCAGACTTTACAACTCTTTATATAGGCATGCAATTACAACTGCCCATGACACGCTCTCAATTATGCACGATGACATCAAACCTTAATAACTCATAAACAAAATCATGTTGCTGGAGATACTAAACAGGAAAAGGTCTTTAAAGAGATGCCAAGACTATAACACATAAGTTATATTTGAAATCCACAAGAAATAATATTAAAACCCTGTAGCCTACATAACAACGTGCTTCCAAAGTCTTGTTTCCTATTTTGTGTTAATATACAAGTGTGCTTTGAAACCACTTCACACTTTAATTGCACAATTTCAGGACACAGGGTTTTGAAGAGGGGTGAATACAAAAAGACAGCAGAATCCTATTGAAACATCCAGCCTCAAGTGTGTCTCTGTTCCCAAGCTAACACACATGCTGGGCAATGTGCTTTCACAAATTAGCCTCTTGAATGAGGTGCAAAACCATGGCATATTATTCACATAGCCATGAGAGTTACTCCATTCAGTAGTTTTATAGAACACAAACCTATTTCACATCAAAAATAGAGAAGTGTAATTATCTGCAGTGGTCAGCAGATGCTTTTAATAAAATTGAGATGTTTCATTGAGATGATTAAAAGAGTTTTTCTCTTGCAGATTGTTATTACTATTATAATGGTTTCTGATACCATACGACTGACACACAGCCATCATGCTAATTGGGCTGCAATAGTACAAGGACAATTACTAACTGATTCAGACAAAGGACATACTGTTTTAACATTTTAGCAATGAGGCAAAGCATATGCTTCACTTTCTGGGGAGAGGTAAGTTTTGGAAATACTGTGCATACAAGTATATATGGTTTGTCATAGTGAGTGTTTTTGTGTGTTTGAAGCTGATAACATGTCAGAGCAGCTTTTTTGGGGGGCTTTTGGAAACAGGAAAATGCCTCTGCCCTATTGTGGAATCATGGAAAAGGTCAAAACAACCCTGCACCTGGCTTAGGTCAACACATAAGCACACACACCAACTTCACTGAACTAAATGATCTGAACGTACACCTTATACTATTATTAGTATTAATAATGTACCATGAATTACATGAGACCTGCCCTTATTTGCTGTATCCCAGTGTCTGTTGCCACACTGTTGTCGTTGTTAGTCATGCAATTTCATTGATATTTATTACTGTATGTCATGACTCTTTTGTCTTCTACATAGTGTACATATTACCCAGCAGTCAGTGTATGGTGTTTTTCTGATTCTGGTTTTTCTGATACTTAATAAATGTTGTAATTGTTTTATATCAATATTTGAACATTAGATTTAAAATAAAAACTGAACAAACAAGTCTATACTAGATGAAACTATATATGCGTAGCAGGATCCAACAGCCTGGGCTTGTTAAAAATACTTCTGTTTTGGCATGCTTTTTCAATTTAACACTTTCAATTTAAGATTTTCATTGAAAATAATATTATCAGCAATGGCGGCACGGTGGTGTAGTGGTTAGCGCTGTCGCCTCACAGCAAGAAGGTCCAGGTTCAAGCCCCGTGGCCGGCAAGGGCCTTTCTGTGCGGAGTTTGCATGTTGTCCACGTGGGTTTCCTCCTGGTGCTCCGGTTTCCCCCACAGTCCAAAGACATGCAGGTTAGGTTAACTGGTGACTCTAAATTGACCGTAAGTGTGAATGGTTGTCTGTGTCTATGTGTCAGCCCTGTGATGACCTGGTGACTTGTCCAGGGTGTACTGCACCTTTCGCCTGTAGTCAACTGGGATAGGCTCCAGCTTGCCTGCGACCCTGTAGAACAGGATAAAGTGGCTAGAAATGACGAGATGAGATTATCAGCAATGCGAGTAACAAGTAGAATCTTAAAAATATTTGCATGAATCTCAGAATTACTTAGCATTTGGTACATCACTTTCTAACCTTTTGATGACAGTGTGCACTCGAGCTGACACATGCTGATGATCTGTGTAAGATCAGATCCATCAGCATTTCATCTGAGCATGTGCTTCAATCGAAGGGACAAGACTCATGGAAAATCTTACCTTTGGTACAAAGGAGTGTAACCCAACAGATTTTCAATGTGGTCTCAGACTTTTGGACCCCACTGTATATCTTATATGTATACTAGATGTAGATCTAATTAGTTCTTTAGAGCACTGAGTAACCCAAAATAATCATAGTTATCAGGTCACATATGAAGAAATCTACAGTGGTGCTTGAAAGTTTGTGAACCCTTTAGAATTTTCTAAAGTTTTTGGAACACTAAATGATTTAATGTAGCATTACCAGAATGTTTATTTACACAGTGCAAAAACAGAACACAGACCATGCCAAAGATCTGAACAGTACGCTTTCTAAAAAATAAACATTAAGTAGCCTGCAGTCCAGTAAGTGTCAACTACCGATAATGAACAGTGGATATAATAATTAATAAATAATAAAGACAAAAGGCATAGCAAATATAAGACAAATTATAGTCATTACAGTGGTGCTTGAAAGTTTGTAAACCCTTTAGAAATTTCTATATTTCTGCATAAATATGACCTAAAACATCATCAGATTTTCACACAAGTCCTAAAAGTCAATAAAGAGAACCCAGTTAAACAAATGAGACAAAAATATTATACTTGGTCATTTATTTATTGAGGAAAATGATCCAATATTACATATCTGTGAGTGGCAAAAGTATGTGAACCTTTGCTTTCAGCATCTGGTGTGACCCCCTTGTGCAGCAATAACTGCAATTAAACATTTCCAGTAACTGTTGAGCAGTCCTGCACACCAGCTTGGAGGAATTTTAGCCCATTCCTCCGTACAGAACAGCTTCAATTCTGGGATGTTGGTGGGTTTCCTCACATGAACTGCTCGCTTCAAGTCCTTTCACAACATTTCGATTGGATTAAGGTCAGGATGTTGACTTGGCCATTCCAAAACATAAACTTTATTCTTCTTTAACCATTATTTGGTAGAACGACTTGTGTGCTTAGGGTCATTGTCTTGCTGCATGACCCACCTTCTCTTGAGATTTAGTTCATGGACAGATGTCCTGACATTTTCCTTTAGAATTTGCTGGTATAATTCAGAATTCATTGCTCCATCATTGATGGCAAGCCGTCCTGGCCCAGATGCAGCAAAACAGGCTCAAACCATGATACTACCACCACCATGTTTCACAGATGGGATAAGGTTCTTATGCTGGAATGCAGTGTTTTCCTTTCTCCAAACATAACACTTCTCATTTAAACCATAAAGTTCAATTTCGGTCTCATCCATCCACAAAACATTTTTCCAATAGCTTTCTGGCTTGTCAACATAATCTTTAGCAAACTGCAGACAAGCAGCAATGTTCTTTTTGGAGAGCAGTGACTTTCTCCTTGCAGCCCTGCCATGCACACCATTGTTGTTCAGTGTTCTCTTAATGGTGAACTCATGAATATTAACATTAGCCAATGTGAGAGAGGCCTTCAGTTGCTTAGAAGTTACCCTGGGGTCCTTTGTGACCTTGCCAACTATTACAAGCCTTGCTCTTGGAGCGATCTTTGTTGGTTGACCACTCCTGGGGAGGCTAACAATGGTCTAGAACTTCCTCCATTTGTACAAAATCTGTCTGACTGTGGATTGGTGGAGTCCAAACTCTTGTGAGATGGTTTTGTAACCTTTTCCAGCCTGATGAGCATCAACAATGCTTTTTCTGAGGTCCTCAGAAATCTCCTTTATTCATGCCATGATACACTTCCACAAACATGTGTTGTGAAGATCAGACTTTGATAGATCCCTGTTCTTTAAATAAAACAGGATGCCCACTCATCCCATTGATTGAAAACACCTGACTCTAATTTCACCTTCAAATTAACTGCGAATCCTAGAGGTTCACTTACTTTTGCCACTCACAGATATGTAATATTGGATCATTTTCCTCAATAAATAAATGACCAAGTATAATATTTTTGTCTCATTTGTTTAACTGGGTTCTCTTTATCTACTTTTAGGACTTGTGTGAAAATCTGATGTTTTAGGTCATATTTATGCAGAAATATAGAAAATTCTAAAGGGTTCACAAACTTTCAAGTACTACTGTAAACTTGATCAGTGACTAATACAGTAAGCAATTCTAGAAAAGCCTGTGTATGTTCAAATGTGCTCCTTTTTGAACTGTATTAAGTTGCAGTTTCAGAAACAGTACTTGTCAAAGTAACTATCTACTCTAGCTTCTTACCATGGGAGTTTTTCTCTTATTTATTCATACTAGAGCTTACTGTAGTGTGGGCCAGACAACTATCATTTCATAAGTGCAAATAAGGATGGTCTGATAAAAAAACAAAGAAATTAAGTCAAGTCAAGTTTATTTTTATAGCACTTTTAACAATGGACATTGTCGCAAAGCAGCTTTACAGAATTTGAACGACTTAAAACATGAGCTAATTTTATCCCTAATCTATCCCCAATGATCAAGCCTGTGGCAACGGTGGCAAGGAAAAAACCCTCAGACAACATGAGGAAGAAACCTTGAAAGGAACCAGATTCAAAAGGGAACCCATCCTCATTTGGGTGATAACAGACAATGTGATGATAACATTTTTAACAGTTTTAACATGAAGTCATAATATATCAGGAAGTCAGGGATTATTTTCTTAGTGATAGCTGTCACATCTGCTCCTGCTCTCACGCAAGACTCCACTTCCCAGAATTCACAGTGGCCTTCAAATATGGCTGCCACAGACAGCAGCACCCACACTGCACCTAACTGCTCACAGTCTCCTGAATTCTAATAATTTGCACCTGTTCACAATCATCAGTGCTTCATTGCTGCACAGCATATAAGGACCACCCACGTGCAATGAACCAGTGCTACAGGTGCTCTAGCCCCTGCCCCTTTTCTGTTTGCTGTCCAAAGTGCCCTTTTCATAGGGACTGGTTTTTTTTTATATTTGTAAAAGATAAGTTAGCTCCAACATCAATATTCTCTACAATTTGACAATAATATATGAAATTATAGATTTATAAAATAACGTTTTTCTATGTAAATGCGGGCATCAATCCGTGACGTCATGCATTCAGTGAGCCTCCGTGCAGAAAGCGCATGCAGGCGGTTGACAGTGGGAGACAGTGCGAGGAACGGCATGGTAAGGTCACACTGAAGGTCTCCTTTCATTTCTTATCTGAACATGCAATATTGTGCAGCTTAGAACACAACAGTAAATGCATAGGGTTGTTTATCATTTAATGAAGCCGCCTAGGCTATATTTAAACCATTTGCTCCATCCATTTCATTAACGTGGCAGATTCGGAAACTTTACTTTGAACGACGGCGTTAATAACATATTCTAGCAGCTTCGAAAACTTAAGGCTGAATGACGACATCCACAACATATTCTAGGCTGTCAGACCTTCTTCTGCTGGCAATTGAGAAAGATATCCATATTGAATACAGTGTCGTCATAGACATTTTCAAGAACATGGCAAACCGAAGACTGCTGCTTTGAAGAATACTGCAGCATTTAGATGGATCTCACTCACACACACACACACACACACACACACACACACACAGAATGTTCAGTTGCAATTGAAATTTAGTTTTGAATAAAGTTAACTTGTGTGAAAAATTTGTTCCAAGTGCCCTTTTTTGAATGTTGAGCCCCTGCCCCTCCAAAGGTCTTTGCATGGCCCTGATAAGGACTCTCATTACACACACATTTTGTGAAGTATATGCTCTGCTCCTTGTCTGACATTACCAAACTTTTTATATTCAGTATTGCTTATCTGTTTGACTTTGTTTTGTTTATTTGCATTCTCCATTTTGTCTGTGCCTTTGATACTCTGTTTGTGCCTCGCCTGACCATTGCTAGTTGTCTGACCATGATTTTGCCTGATGGTTTGGACTTGGTTACCACTTTACCCTCATAAACTCTGAGCCACACTTGCATCCATCTGTCGCTTGCATTCCAGGCAGGATATTTTGTTATCACCATGAATGCAGCAGACAAGAGAAGGCAAGTTGCTTAAGCTGCATGTGGGCATGGTTTGGGATGACAACAGTGCCTCAGTGAGATGGACGCCCACATTTCTCAACTGAATGCTGCTGTTTTGCAGACACTCCTAACAAGCCCAGTGGCAGTCACGAGCTCCAATCTGAAAAGTTTTTGGGAGAAGTGTCAGACTGCAAGTGTTTCCAGCTACAGTATTCCCTGTACTTCACAGCTCAAATGTCAGGCTTTGATCAAGTTCTTGGACCATTACATGTCATAGTGAAATAGACATGAGTCTAATCAGTTCAGTTTGTGGAACCAACCAACAGTTGTATGAACAGAGACTGATGTGGATGATGCTGACAAAGTGTTAACTCATTTCTCATTATAAACTTATTTCCTTAATAAAGTGTCACTAATGTAACATGGAATGACTGACTGGTAGATGGGTAGGACTGTCGATCTATATGTTATTAATGAAGACTAGTATAAAGATAAACATAATTTTTATGGGTAGATCATTATTACAATTTGTATGTTTATTAGCTATTACAATAAATGGAAATAAAATGAACAAATAGCAGTTGTCTTTGGATAATCAACATGTTGGAGTCTTTCAGCACCACAGTTCATAGCATCCTGGCAATGCAGTGTGCTTGGGACCAAAGAAAGGGTGGGACTGCTGCAATAGAAACTGTTATTCACATGTATATAACTAACGCATCATGGAAACAAGCTATTAAACCTACTAAAAGTAATTACACATTTTATTCAGTTCACTTATTGAGCGAAACAACTTGTTTGCGCAGATAAGTTATTCTCTTAACCACAGTTCATGACATCCTGGCAATGCAGTGTGCATGGGACCAAAGAAAGGGTGGGGCTGCTGCAATAGAGACTGTTATTCACATGTATATAACATGCATCATGGAAACAACCTATTAAACCTACTAAAAGTAATTACATGTTATATTCAGTTCACCTATTGAGAGAAGCAACTTGTTTGTGCAGGTATTTGGTATGATCGTCATATGCTTGGCCTTCTGTGGAGCTGCGGGCACCCTGCCCTGTCTTACACTTTACGGACAGAAGAATGTCCATGTTCTTTTCTTTCACTTGGGCTATTTTACTCACACATAATTTAAGCATTAAAAGAGGTGTGTATGCTATAGTGTCAATATGCTCAGAAATGATTCAGCAGTTTGATTATCCTGACTGTTAGGTTTATCTTTTTTTATACATTGTATATACACTGTATTTACAATCCCAAATCAGAAAAAGTTATGTTGAAACTAAAAACAACAATTTGTCAATAATCTTAGACCTGTATGGCATTATAGGTATTTAGCAGCTGCTCTTACCCAGAGTGACATACAACATATCCAGAGTAGTCTGGGTTAGGTGACTTGCTCAAGGTCACTTCAGTCATTCCTGCTGGCTGAGGGAATTGAAATGGTAACCTTTTGGTCCCAAAGTGGCTTCTCTAACCATTAGGCCATGGCTTCCCCCATTCAAACCAACACATCAGCACTTTATTTGATGTTTTATTTCATGAATTTTTGTTTGTTTGCTTTTTCAAAATAAGCACATTTCAATTTTGATTCTGACAACACATAAAAAAAGGACAGTAAATCATTTACCACTATGTAATGTTGCCATTCCTTCTCACAGCACTTAAAAGATGTTTAGGGACTGAAGACACCAAGTGATGAAGCATTTCAGATGTTATTTTGTCCCATTCTTCCAGACATTGTTTTTTGTTTCAAAATTAACCACACATTCTCTATTGGGAACAAAGGGCACAGGCACCCTCTTCTTCCATAGCCATGCCTTTGTAAAGCCTCACTCACAACCCACTGTACGGGCTGCTACTGGTGGTCTACAGTAAAAAATTTGGCAAAACCATGCTTGAGACTTGCGCGACACTTGCATGTGTTCAGCACCATAGAAGGTCACAGACTGCCGTGGAGACTTTTGGTCCTGCACATGCAAATTCTACGGGTCTTGCGACAAATCAAGAATGCATACACTAAGTACGGGACCCGTATTCCTTTTGTACACCTGAACCAAGTCAGCAGCATGGCTAGTAGGAGCTTTTTGCGATGACAGTAAGACGCATGAGTGACGCACAGTCATTGTATGAGTGACTTGCCTCAGAAGTACTACACAAGTATTCCACACTTGCTATTTGTGCATCCTGCAAGACAGAAGTAGATCTCACTTTCTACCCCATGTGTGGTGTGCACGCAGCTCATGTGACCTGCACACAGCGCAAGTGACCTGCACACGACACGAGGGGCAAGACTCTGGGTATATATATTGGGGAGGAACCAAGGAACCAATTGTGTAGCGTGTAGCATTGTAGAAAGGAAGAAGAGCACCTCATTTGTTGTTTTTATTTGAGTATATGTTTAATTTACCATGCAAACGTCAAATAATAAAACATGAGTATAAGGGAATAACGCATTTTATTACATTGTAAAAAAATCCCAGCTAAATAGCCCAACAGTCTGAGCACTGAAACACACTTTGACTCCGAGCTGCTGTCCTGCTCCTGCTCCTGCTGAATGGTGGGACAGGGTGTCGGGATGTCCTTGTACTCATCACTGAGCATGGCACAATGGCCTGACAGCGATGATGGGATTGCAATGTCCTCACTTCTGGGCGTCATTAGCTGAAACATACATGAAAATCAACATATATAATATTAATTACATAAGCATAGAGATACTGAAATGAATGTTTAAAGCATGTGTATTTATCTGTAAAAATACCTCTGGCGGGGCGCTTTGCCTTCTGCCAGCTTGAAAGCATACATCTCCCTGTCCGTGCAGGGCTCTCCAGTGCTGCTACCATCATCAAATTCTTCCTCCTCCTCCCCCTCTGCTGTTTCAGGCTGGGTTACTTCACTTTTGCTTGCTTCTTCTTGGGTCCCATTTTCTAAACTTTAAACTGAAAAATTTTAAATTTTTCCCACAAAATATCCAATGTTCTTCAGTTGAAAGACAGATGCAGAATGCTGCAGACATGCTGGTTTTATACCCACTCCTGGCTTGCATCACACACAAGTTATGAGTGATTGTAACGTGCTAATCACATGCGTCACACATGCTTCACAAGTGCGGCCCAAACTCATAGCGCAGGAAACTGGTAAAATGCAAGTCTCACACACTCCACACTCACTGAACACGCACTGATCATGTGTGTCAGATATACGCTTTCCATGGGCTAATGGCACAATTTTTCCCACGCCTCGAGGAAGTCAGCCGTGCAACTGGTACTTGACAAGTACTTTGCCCATACTCCTCCCCCAAACTTTCCCCTGGGTTCACCGCGACCCTGTGAGCCACCAAACCCTGTGACCTGTGCATGTCCAAAACACTTACGGCGGGTTGTGAGTGAGGCTTATTGTGTGCAAAATGTGGTTTTGAATTATCTTGCTGAAATATCCCTGGAAAAGGTGTTGTCTTGAAAGCAACATATATTGCACCAAAATCTCATTGTACTTTTCTGCATTAATGCTGCTATCACAGAAGTGTAAGTGTAAGTTACCTTTGTCAAGGGCACTGACACAACCCCATGCCAGGACAAACCCTAGCTTTTGGATGTTTAGGGACAGTCTGGATGGTCCTTTTTGTCTTTGGTTCAGAACACGTTGTCCATTTCTTACAAAAAAGACCTGGAATACTGATTCATCTGACCACAACACACACATTTCAGCTGTGTGATGGTCCATCCCAGATGCCTCCAAGCCCAGAGAAGTAGACAGCAGTTCTGGACACAGTTAACATAAGGCTTCCTTTTTGCACAGTAAATTTTTAACTGGCATTTGTGGATGTAACTCTGTATTGTAGTGCTTGATAAAGGTTTGCCAAGCCCATGTGGTTATATCAGCTGTACAGGTGCATCTCAAAAAATTAGAACATTGTGAAAAAGTTATCTTTTTTGTAATGTAACTACAAAAAATCCAAAGGGCCTGAAGATCCATCAGACCAAGATGGGCTGTTTGAGGAAGGAGCAAGTGGCGCAACGTAAACTGCCAGTGTTTTACATGGCAGCTGGTGAGACGGAGGAGGATCTAGGCCCGGAGCCACCCCACAGTGCCCTACACCTCCAAGCACCAAACGCACCAACTCCAAGCAGACCCTTGGAACATTGATGGGTGTTGTAGCCAGCCACTAACCAAGTAGTGAAATGGCGCAATTTTTTTTTTAAAAGATTTTTTGGGGGCTTTTTCACCTTTTTTATTGGATAGGACAGTGTAGAGACAGGAAATGAGCGGAAGAGAGAGACAGGGAGGGATCGGGAAATGACCTCGGGTCAGAATCGAACCCAGGTCCCCGGATTTATGGTATGGCGCCTTATCCACCTGAGTTTCTTTCTTGGAGATGATAAAATTCCATCACTCACACAGAAGCTAGTAAAGAGTCTAGGCAGGATCTTCACCAGTGAGCTGAAGGACACAGCAGCCTGGCAAGCAGCCAGCAATGACCTCAACAATTGGCTTAGCACAGTAGACAGATCAGGACTCCTGGGAAATTTAAGGCCTGGATTGACCAATACAGAATCCTGCCCCAACTCTTCTGGCTGCTACTTATCTATAACTAGCAGGTTACCTGGTGTTGCCTGGGTTTTGCAAAATTCTGGGTTGCGCCCAGACTTCCATGTCAAATTTGGTGAAAATCCATCGAGAAATGGTGATGTTGACCCAAGACAAATAAAAATCCAAATATGGAATTTCTGAGTTCTACCAAATTGTGGCTATCTCCTGTACCTATGTGCCAAGTTTAGTGAAGATCTGTCAAGAGTTTGTGTTGATAAATGTAACATGAAAGACATTGAGGGAGGGGGTGGGTGGATGTTGGCGAGAAATGGAAAAATGGCGACGTTAGCTCAAGACAAACAAACAAACAAACAAACAAACAAACTTTGTTGCTTATTATATAGCTGTTCCAACCAATGTTGAAGGTCTCAAGAGAAAGATCAGCCAGTTTCTGTGCAGATGGCTAGGCCTACCATGAAGCCTCAGCACCATTACCCCTTACGGGCTCAACACCAAGCTGCAGTTGCCTTTCAGCAGTCTGGCAGAGGAGTTCAAGGTCATCCAAGCCAGAGAAGTCCTGTTCTACAGAGATTCCACTGACCCAAAGGTCTCCTTTGCTGGAATCGAGGTCAGAACAGGAAGGAAGTGGCATGCACATGAGGCAGTTGAGTGGCCAGAGGCAAGGCTGTGGCACAGCATACTGGTGGGCACAGTGGTGACCAGTCGGGGTGGCCAAAGGAGCAGTAAGACATGTCGCTTCAGCAAAGCCAGTGGCAAGGTCAGCCTCATGCGCAAACAGCAGGAGGTGCGAGCAAAAGAGGAGGAAGCTCACTACTGTAGGATGGTGGGCATGAGAAAGCAAGGAGCTTGGACCAAGTGAGAGCACACATCAAGCCATAAGATCACCTAGGAAGAGCTCTGGAAGGTGGAAGCATTCCGCTTCAAACTCTTGGTCCAGTCTGTGTGTGATGTCCTGCCAAGTCACACCAATCTGCACAGTTGGGGCTTGATAGAGTAACCTGCTTGCCAACTCTGCCAGCAGAGGGAAATGCTGGAGCATATTTTCAGTAGCTGCCCAAAAAGTTTGTGAGAGGGAAGGTACTGGTGGCGTCATGACCAAGTTCTCCGTGCATTAGCAGGTGCCATCTGTGCTGGCATAGTTCACAGCAAGCACCAATACCCAGTGAAGAGTGGCATGACCTTTGTCAGAGCAGGGGAGAAGTCATGGCCCCAGCCAAGATCCAGGGGTGGGTTACTTGCATCAGCGAGGGACTGGCAGCTCCTGGTTGACTTGGGGAGGCAACTTAGGTTCCTGGACATCATCATATCCACCACACTCGGACCTGACATGGTCCTGATGTCTGGGGAATCCAGACAATTGGTCTTGATTGACTTGATCGTGCCCTGGGAAGACCGGCTGGAGAAGGCTCAGGAGAGAAAGAGAGCCAAATATGTTGATCTGGTGGCTGACTGTTGGAGACAAGGGTGGAAGGCCCACAGTGAGCCTGTGGAGGTGGGATGTAGAGGGTTTGCAGGCCAGTCCCTATATAGTGTCCTGGGTCTCCTGGGAATCTGTGGGCTGCAAAGAAGAACGGCCATCAAAAACATCTTGGAAGTGGCAGATAAGTCTTCCCTCTGGCACTGGCTGAAGAGGGGTGACATGTGGCAGAGTACGCTACCTGAACACAAGTTGGGGCCTGATCACCCTCGGCTGGGTTGCCTGGGTGAAGGTGTCTGATGTCAAGACCCGAAAAACACGATGATCTCAGAAAACATCACTGATGATGTGTCCAGGTTGCACCACAGGTGTATCATAGAACAAAAAGGTAAACTTTCATATATTCTATTGTACTCATTACATGTAAAATGAAATACTTCCAGCCTTTTTTTGTTTTAATTTTGATGATTATGGCTTATACTGTAGCTCATAAAAATCAGAAATCCAGTATCTCAAATTATTAGAATATTTCCAAAGATCACTCAAAAAAGGAGTGACAATACAGAAATGTCCAACTTCTGAAAAGTATGTTCATTTATACACTCAATACTTGGTTGGGGCTTCTTTACCACTAATTACTACATCAATGCAGCATGGCATGGAGGTGATCATCCTGTGGCAATGCTAAGGTGTTATTGAAGCCCAGCTTGCTTTGATAGTGGCCTTCAGCTCCTCCATATTTTTACTGAAATTCCTCCATTTGTGGACAAACTGGAGCTCCTCGGCCCATCTTTGCTCCTCAAAGACTAGGCCTTTCCTGGATACTGATTTTGTACCAAATTATGATTACAATAACATGTTGACATCACCTCTTTCAAATCACATCATTATTTAATTGTTTTACCTCATTACTAGCCCTAAATTGCTCCCACACCAACTTTTTTGGGAATGTGTTGCAGGCCTAAAATGCAGGAATGGATGTATATTAACAAGTGAAATGAAGTTGACCAGACAAAACATGAAATATCTTGGGTTCATACCAGGCTCAGAGTGCTCGAGTCCAGGACTTGGACTTGAGTCCGAATCATGCCCTAATTTTAAGGACTCGTGACTTGACTTGGACTTTAGCACTGATGACTTGGACTTGGACTCATGCATTAATTGCATATTGACTCATAAATTGGAGATGAGAACTCTGATTTTTTCTTTATTTTTTGTAACACACCATAATAATTTGCCATAAGATATTTATATCTACATTATTTTTTGTACTAATTTCGTGCAGGAGTGTCACACATGCGCGCCTTGGTGCATGTATCAGACTCTCAGGCACGCTCCAGACAGTGTGCGTGCCAAGCAGACTCTCTCACATGCACCATAAATGACTTGCACCTGCACAGAATTAAGGCGCAAGCAGTGTGCCTATATAAAAACTGTGAAAATGCACTTACTTTGTGAAGTATTGAGTTGCGTTGCTGACACATTACCCAGGCTTATTTCCTTGTTTGGTTTCCTGATCCCTGATTTCCTGTTTCTTGTCTTTGAGTCTGCCTAGTCTACAATAGCCTGTTTGTGCCTTGCTTGAGCTATTGCCTGTTTCGCTGTTTTACGATTTTGCCTGCTGTTCTGGATTGTTGACCTGTCTTCATTTGTATTAATAAACACACCTTCTGCACTTACATCCATCTCCCAACCATCTCTGACAGAATACTTCACGCTCCCTGACAAAGAGAATGCACATTCACCTGTTCATGCGTCATGTTCAGGAACAAGCTACAGTGGTGCTTGAAAGTTTGTGAACCCTTTAGAATTTTCTATATTTCTGCACAAATATGACCTAAAACATCATCAGATTTTCACACAAGTCCTAAAAATCAATAAAGAGAACCCAGTTAAACAAATGAGACAAAAATATTATACTTGGTCATTTATTTATTGAGGAATAGTATCCAATATTACATATATGTGAGTGGCAAAAGTATGTGAACCTTTGCTTTCAGCATCTGGTGTGACCCCCTTGTGCAGCAATAACTGCAATTAAACATTTCTGGTAACTGTTGATCAGTCCTGCACACCAGCTTAGAGGAATTTTAGCCCATTCCTCCATACATAACAGCTTCAACTCTGGGATGTTGGTGGGTTTTCTCATATAAACTGCTCGCTTCAGGTCCTTCCACAACATTTCGATTGGAATAAGGTCAGGATGTTGACTTGGCCATTCCAAAACATTAACTTTATTCTTCTTTAACCATTCTTTGGTAGAATGACTTGTGTGCTTAGGGTCATTGTCTTGCTGCATGACCCACCTTCTCTTGAGATTTAGTTCATGGACAGATGTCCTGACATTCTCCTTTAGAATTTGCTGGTATAATTCAGAATTCATTGTTCCATCAATGATGGCAAGCTGTCCTGGCCCAGATGCAGCAAAACAGGCCCAAACCATGATACTACCACCACCATGTTTCACAAATGGGATAAGGTTCTTATGCTGGAATGCAGTGTTTTCCTTTCTTCAAACATAACACTTCTCATTTAAACCAAAAAGTTCTATTTTGGTCTCATCTGTCCACAAAACATTTTTCCAATAGCCTTCTGGCTTATCCATGTGATCTTTAGCAAACTGCAGACAAACAGCAATATTCTTTTTGGAGAGCAGTGGCTTTCTCCTTGCAACCCTGCCATGCACACCATTGTTGTGCAGTGTTTTCCTGATGGTGGACTCATGAACATTGGCTAATATTAATGTGAGAGAGGCCTTCAGTTGCTTAGAATTTACCCTGGGGTCCTTTGTGACCTCGCCGACTATTACATGCCTTGCTCTTGGAGTGGTCTTTGTTGGTCGACACTCCTGGGGAGGGTAACAGTGGTCTTGAATTTCCTCCATTTGTACACAATCTGTCTGACTGTGGATTGGTGGAGTCCAAACTCTTGTAAGATGGTTTTGTAAACTTTTCCAGCCTGATGAGCATCAACGATACTTTTTCTGAGGTCCTCAGAAATCTATTTTGTTTGTGCCATGATACACTTCCACAAACATGTGTTATGAAGATCAGTCTTTGATAGATCCCTGTTCTTTAAATAAAACAGGGTGCCCACTCACACCTGATTGTCATCCCATTGAAAACACCTGACTCTAATTTCACCTTCAAATTAACTTCTAATCCTAGAGGTTCACATACTTTTTCCATTCACAGATATGTAATTTTGCATCATTTTCCTCAATAAATAAATGACCAAGCACAATATTTTTGTCTTATTTGTTTAACTGGGTTCTCTTTATCTACTTTTAGGACTTGGGTGAAAATCTGATGATGTTTTAGGTCATATTTATGCAGAAATATAGAAAATTCTAAAGGGTTCACAAACTTTCAAGCACCACTGTAATGTTAATGGTGCTAAAACAGCCATTGTCAAATGGTGCAGTTGGAGTCTTGTTCTCAGACTCAACTCGGACTCAACTCAGATAAATAGTGGACTCGTAATCAACTCAAATTTTTTTTAATGACTTGGACTTTACTCTGACTTGAACACTGGGGACTCGAGGTTTAGTGACTCGACTACAACACTGGTTCATACTGGCTGCAATGAAATACAAGTCAAAGTAAATTTATAAATCACTGCTTTCTTTTTCTTTGCATTTTCCATACCTTCCCAACTTTTTCTGATTTGGGGTTGTATATTTATTTAATAAAGAAACTCGTCTTTAAAGTATACAGTGGTACTTGAAAGTTTGTGAACCCTTTAGAATTTTCTATATTTCTGCATAAATATGACCTAAAACATTATCAGATTTTCACACAAGTCCAAAAAGTAGATAAAGAGAACCCAGTTAAACAAATAAGACAAAAATATTATACTTGGTCATTTATTTATTGAAATGTTGTGGAAGGACCTGAAGCAAGCAGTTCATGTGAGGAAACCCACCAACATCCCAGAGAGTTGAAGCTGTTCTGTATGGAGGAATGGGCTAAAATTCCTCCAAGGCGGTGTGCAGGAATGATCAACAGTTACTGTAAATGTTTAGTTGCAGTTATTGCTGCACAAAGGGGTCACACCAGATACTGAAAGCAAAGGTTCACATACTTTTGCCACTCACAGATATGTAATTTTGGATCATTTTCTTCAATAAATAAATGACCAAGTATAATATTTTTGTCTCATTTGTTTAACTGGGTTCTCTTTATCTACTTTTAGGACTTGTGTGAAAATCTGATGATGTTTTAGGTCATATTTATGCAGAAATAAAGAAAATTCTAAAGGGTTCACAAACTTTCAAGCACCACTGTAACTGTATACATTTCTGAAAATTCCTAAAAAATGTCAGGTTATTTTGGTGAAAATAACCACTTTAGTTCAATCATTAAGTAATTATTCACAGGATGCATAAGAGTACGCAGAACACTATAATTATCCACCATAACTAAAACATAGGTGTAGGAATGTTCATTAGCTCTGACCTGGACTCTCCTAGGAATGCCCATTAGAGGACACAGAGGCAGGATTGAGAGCCAGAATAAATTAGAGGCTTGACTCTTGGCATGGCTTGTACTCACCTGTCTCATGGGCCAGTAGGTGAGGGCCAAGAGTCAAATTTGCTTCCCTGTGGAGTGGCCACAGGCCTCAAGGTAGTGCTGGGAATAAAACTGCATGCTGGGTCCAAGAAGAGACCTCCACCCCTCTCTACAGGACCCCCATCACTCGGCACTGACCCCCTGCAGCCCTCAGACCTGCCAAGACACAACATGGAGCACATGCAAGGTGAAAGGGGGGACTTGTATTTTTTTTCTTGTCCATGTCTGATGAGGGACAATAACGGGCTGTAGACAGGTGCCTTATGGAATGAATATACAGTGGTGCTTGAAAGTTTGTGAACCCTTTAGAATTTTCTATATTTCTGCATAAATATGACCTAAAACATCATCAGATTTTCACACAAGTCCTACAAGTAGATAAAGAGAACCCAGTTAAACAAATGAGACAAAAATATTGTGCTTGGTCATTTATTTATTGAGGAAAATGATCCAATATTACATATCTGTGAGTGGCAAAAGTATGTGAACCTCTAGGATTCGCACGTAATTTGAAGGTGAAATTAGAGTCAGGTGTTTTCAATCAATGGGATGACAATCAGGTGTGAGTGGGCACCCTGTTTTATTTAAAGAACAGGGATCTATCAAAGTCTGATCTTCACAACACATGTTTGTGGAAGTGTATCATGGCACGAACAAAGGAGATTTCTGAGGACCTCAGAAAAAGCATTTTTGATGCTCATCAGGCTGGAAAAGGTTACAAAACCATCTGTAAAGAGTTTGGACTCCACCAATCCACAGTCAGATAGATTGTGTACAAATGGAGGAAATTCAAGACCACTGTTACCCTCCTCAGGAGTGGTCGACCATCAAAGATCACTCCAAGAGCAAGGCGTGTAATAGTCCGTGAGGTCACAAAGGACCGCAGGGTAACTTCTAAGCAACTGAAGGCCTCTCTCACATTGGCTAATGTTAATATTCATGAGTTCACCGTCAAGAGAACACTGAACAACAATGGTGTGCATGGCAGGGTTGCAAGGAGAAAGCCACTGCTCTCCAAAAAGAACATTGCTGCTTGTCTGCAGTTTGCTAAAGATCACATGGATAAGCCAGAAAGCTATTGGAAAAATGTTTTGTGGACGGATAAGTCAAAATAGAACTTTTTTGTTTAAATGAGAAGTGTTATGTTTGGAGAAAGGAACACACTGCATTCCAGCATAAGAACCTTATCCCATCTGTGAAACATGGTGGTGGTAGCATCATGGTTTGGGCTTGTTTTGCTGCATCTGGGCCAGGACAGCTTGCCATCATTGATGGAGCAATGAATTCTGAATTATACCAGCAAATTCTAAAGGAAAATGTCAGGACATCTGTCCATGAACTGAATCTCAAGAGAAGGTGGGTCATGCAGCAAGACAATGACCCTAAGCACACAAGTCGTTCTACCAAAGAATGGTTAAAGAAGAATAAAGTTTATGTTTTGGAATGGCCAAGTCAAAGTCCTGACCTTAATCCAATCGAAATGTTGTGGAAGGACCTGAAGAGAGCAGTTCATGTGAGGAAACCCACCAACATCCCAGAGTTGAAGCTGTTCTGTATGGAGGAATGGGCTAAAATTCCTTCAAGCTGGTGTGCAGGACTGATCAACAGTTACCGGAAATGTTTAATTGCAGTTATTGCTGCACAAGGGGGTCACACCAGATACTGAAAGCAAAGGTTCACATACTTTTGCCACTCACAGATATGTAATATTGAATCATTTTCCTCAATAAATAAATGACCAAGTATAATATTTTTGTCTCATTTGTTTAACTGGGTTCTCTTTATTGACTTTTAGGACTTGTGTGAAAATCTGATGATGTTTTAGGTCATATTTATGCAGAAATATAGAAAATTCTAAAGGGTTTACAAACTTTCAAGCACCACTATAATGACTATAATTTGTCTTATATTTGCTATGCCTTTTGTCTTTATTATTTATTCATTATTATATCCACTGTTCATTATCGGTAGTTGACACTTACTGGATTGCAGGCTACTTAATGTTTATTTTTTAGAAAGCGTACTGTTCAGATCTTTGGCATGGTCTGTGTTCTGTTCTTGCACTGTGTAAATAAACATTCTGGTAATGCTACATTTAAATCATTTAGTGTTCCAAAAACAATCTGATATTGTCTCCTAACTTTTGCAGAACTGAAATAGTGTTTGTTCATTATAAAAGTTGCATAACATTATAGAACCTAGCTCATACCACTATGCTTGTTACCAATGCATAGCTAATCTAGAATTAAATCGAGCCACTTTGCTTGTTATGGTGATCTCTCAGAAATAAATTGTGTACACAAAGCTGTTCTGCTTGTGAAAGGCTTGCAGTGCAGAACTTGCTAATTATAGCAAAATTCCAGGGAAAGGGGAGTGAGATGATATAGGGCAGTGTTTCCATGACCGAGACGCAGATGCGACAATTTTGCCCAGTTGACAAAAATAATGGCAAATGTTCCAAAAGATCAAACATATGGGCAGGAACCGGAATCCACAATTGCTCTCAGAGGGAAAGGTGACATGGTGATGAGTGCACAATGCCAGCCAGCATCAAGAGAATGTTTATGGTTATTTCTAACATGCAACTTTGTAGATGACTGATTCATCTTGTAGATCATGATTCACTCAGGAATGCAAGCCTGGCGAAACAGAAATCAGTAACAAGATCTGAAGATGTCAAGTCAGCAGACTGAATGGGTGTGTGTTCATGAGTGAGACTAATCACTAAGTCAAAGAAAAGCCCACCTAAGCCTGAGGAAGAGCCAAGAGTAGATGTTAGAACTCAGCTGGATACCTGTACCTGGACTATTAGTCACCCTAACAATGGAGATTATAGGGGAAGGAAGGGGGTATGACAGATGACCAAAGTATGTTCAAGCCATAATATAGTAATTCCATCTTTGTAAATGTTCACCAGTCAGTCAGTGGTTTTTAGGGTCTTGTGATGAACATTTTATTGCTAGTGTAATGGTTGTCAGGAAAATTTGTAGTTTGATACCGATACCAAACTACTGTAGACATGATGCTGCTTCAATTTTTGGCATCTAGAAAAGTTAGCTAGCTAATCAGTAAAGGGTGATACAAGATTGAACTCTACAGAGCATGGAATAAATCAGTATGTTGCTTGTAGTGCCTTGAAAAAGTATTCATACCCCTTGAACTTTTTCACATTTTCCACCTTACAACCACAAACTTAACAGTTTTTTATTGAGATTTTATGTGATAGACCAATACAGAGTAGCACATAATTGTGAAGTGAAATGAAAATGATAAATGGTCTTCAAAATTTTAAACAAATAATAATCTGAAAAATGCGGTGTGCATTAGTATTCAGCCCCCTTGCGTCAATACTTTGTAGAGCCACCTTTTGCTGCAATTACAGCTGCAAGTCTTTTGTGGTATGTCTCTACCAGCTTTGCACATCTAGACACTGAAATTTTTGCCCATTCTTCTTTGCAAAATAGCTCAGTCTCAGCCAGATTGGATGAGAGCGTCTGTGAACAGCAATTTTCAAGTCTTGCCACAGATGCTCAGTGGGATTTAGGTCTGGACTTTGACTGGGCCATTCTAACACATGAATATTCTTTGATCTAAACCATTCCATTGTAGCTCTGGCTGGATGTTTAGGGTCATTGTCTTGCTGGAAGGTGAATCTCCTTCCCAGTCTCAAGTCTTTTGCAGCCTCCAACAGGTTTTCTTCCAGGATTGCCCTGTATTTAGCTCCATCCCTCTTCCCATCAACTCTGACCAGCTTCCCTGTCCCTGCTGAAGAAAAGCATCCCCATAGCATGATGCTGCCACCACCATGTTTCACAGTGGGGATGGTGTGTGCAGGGTGATGAGCAGTGTTAGTTTTCCACCACACATAGCGCTTTGCATTTAGGCCAAAAAGTTCAACTTTGGTCTCATCTGACCAAAGCACCTTCTTCCACATGTTTGCTGTGTCCCCTACATGGCTTCTGGCAAACTGCAAACGGGACTTCTTATGCCTGTCTTTCAACAATGGCTTTCTTCTTGCCACTCTTCCAAAAAGGCCAGATTTGTGGAGTGTATGATTTATAGTTTTCCTGTGGGCCTCTTGGCTGCTTCTCTGACCAGCGCTCTCCTTGCTCGCTCTGTCAGTTTAGGTGGACAGCCATGTCTTGGTAGGTTTGCAGTTGTGCCATACTTTTTCCATTTTTGAATGATGGATTGAACAGTGCTTCTTGAGATGTTCAGAGCTTGGGATATTTTTTTATAACCTAACCCTGTTTTAAACTTCTCCAGAACTTTATCCCTGACCTGTTTGGTGAGTTCTTTGGTCTTCATGATGCTGTTTGTTCTTCAGTGTTCTCTAACAAATCACTGAGGCCTTCACAGAACAAGTGTATTTATGCTGAGAGTAAATTACACACAGTAGGACTCTATTAACTAATTAGATGACTTCTGAAGGCAATTGATTGCACTGGATTGTATTTAGAGGTATCAGAGTACAGGGGGCTGAATACTAATGCAAACCACATTTTTCAGATTTTTATTTGTTTAAAATTTTGAAGACCATTTATCATTTTTGTTTCACTTCACGATTATGTGCTACTCTCTGTTGGTCTATCACATAAAATCTCAATAAAAAACTTTTAAGTTCATTGTTGTAAGGTGGAAAAATGTGAAAAAGTTCAAGGGGTATGAATACTTTTTCAAGGCACTGCACAGCCATTTTGACCATGACTGATCTTGGCTCATAATGCATTATGAGTTTATGCATTTATGAAAATAATGAAAAAAAAAACTGTTGGAGCATATTATACTCATTGTTAACCTCGACTGAAATTTGTCAAACAATATGTGACATTTTTGCTTTTCAGTAAAGAAATAAAAATCAAATAAAAGTTATTGAAATAAGTTTTGACAGTACCGCAATTGCCCAACCCTGAGCCTGCAAATTTACCCTTCAGCACAATCTAACACACCTAGATGTAATATACACACTGACCTGATGAGCATGATCAGGCGTGTTCAGGTAGGATCTGCATTATATAAGGGACTCCAGGAGTAGGGTTGGACCCTCTCGAAATATATAATTTTAAAAATATGGGTGCAGAGCATTATCTATACTAAACAAAAGAATAGTCATTATCGCATGTCAAAAGTGTTATTATGAGTTTTTAGTATTTTGGGAACTTTTTTCACACTTTTGTCACATATCGCAGTATATTTTTGTTTCTGGTACATTTTTGAGAACAGTACGCACCCTAGCACTTGCCTATTTTTATGTACAATTATTTTACACTTGTTTGAGTTTATTTGGTGGAAATTTTAGTGCAGCTTTGGTGGAACGTAACAGCTACATTAACTGCTTAATGCAGGAATTATATTTCCTGTTTTTATGCATTTAGATAAAAAGTGTCTGCCAGATGAATGAATATAAAAGTGCATGTAAATTTCTTCAATTCGATTTCTCAGAATTATAGTAATTTTCAGACTTCTCTTTTTCTGAGTGACACATTATACTTGGGTGTGGTCATGTTAAAGTGAAGCTTGTTCTGAGATTAGTCACAATCTAGAGCTGTCACAACAAGCACATTAAGATTTTTGGGTAAAAACTGGCACACTGCTCTGTCCATGTACCAATCATCACATGGGAATAAAGTAGGATAGCATAAAAGAAACATACATGTGAAATGATTAGCTTAGCCCATAATTGCAGTACTTTTGTGTCACCTCTGGAGATGTAGAGTTGCATTTTGTAAATGCCTCCATAAACAAACAAACAAACAAACAAACAAACAAAATGCTACTTGAATATTGCCATGGCACATGCCCTGTGTAATATTCTTAACATAGATGTGTCAGAATATTATAGCATGGGGAGAGATATCAGAATATTATAGCATGGGGGTCCGTTATAGGATGAGGAGTTATGTGGAGTTGGACAGTAGGGGGGTGTTAACTGGTATCATATGTCCTTTAAGAGAGGGCCCTGGTGGGCTTCCTCAAGATCCCAGCAGGAAGGGGTGAGGTTGCCCACCGTGGAATGTTGTTTCTGTTTTGAGTGACCATTACTACCTGCCGACAGTCTTTCTTCCAGGCCTCTATTGCCTGGGGATTCGATTGGATTGGAGCTGTAAAACTGTGTTTCACAGGACAGTTCCTCAGGGTAATTGTTGGGAGGCAGAGCCCTCATTCAGCCTCAGCAGGGGGCTACAATCGCAGACCTGCCCTAGCCTTTGGCTGCTCTGCTTGGAGCTAAAGAGACCCCAGCAGGAGAACTTATTCCAGTCACACAGCCCTGGTGCCACAGCTGTTCCAAGACAAATCTGTTGGTTTAGATAGACAGTATTTTTCAACATGGCCAAAGCTGTCATGGAATGCAATTTATTTGTCAGAAGATCAGACATGGCTTTGTGGAATTGTGTATAAAATTAAGACCATGGGCTATCACAAGAATGAATGAATAGTTACTCATAAAAGAATGCTTTACATGAAATATACAAATTAAAATAATGGTACTCAAGCAATCTGGGTCTTTTGAAGCAAGCATTATGTTTGAACCATTCATCATTCAGACAAAAAACGGACAACTTTTAATAAGATAATTTAAACCAAGTTCGTTATAACAGGGACAGACTCATTTTTGGAAGCATTGATGTTCCATAGATGGAAATGGAAACCACAACTTTGCTGCAGGTGGCAATGCAGCAGAGAGTCTGCTCTACGCTCGAATTCCAAGAACACATATTAAATAGGATTCATTAGAGGTAAGCAGACACAAAACAACTGATGAGTTGTGCTTGTGCCCAGTTCATCATGTTGAAAGAATGCATAAAGTGGAGACTTGAATGTATGCAGTTGAGGTTGAAGGCTTGTCTCTGCAGTGTATGACCTTGAAGCTGATACTGTAGCTAAATTCTTCAGCACTTCTTTTTTTCCTCTTGGCTCTGTTTTCACAGGTGCCAGTTGCTTGGGTAGAGGCAAGTGTTTAAGCCGGGTGGTATAAAGGTAAGCGATAGATTGCTCACGTCATCACTTGGCCAGGGTCAAGTCTGTGGAGTGGCTTCAGATCCAAAGTGCCCAGGGCACTTCCTCCACTGTTCATTACATCAAGCACAGCCAGGCTTCCACCTCTCATGAGAAACATTAAGGAAACTGTAATAACTCACAAGCCATAATGTCTCTCTGTGGAGTTTGGCATGGGCTACACTTCCTCTCCAGTACACCAAGTTCAGGAAATGCTCCAAAAACAACACTAAGCAGTTAGGGCTGGGTTGTGTGCTCAAGGGTTTTACTTCATCAAAGCAAAAAAAAAAAAAAATCTAGCTTAACCCATGAACTAATAATATTTATTTCTGCTAAAAATAACAGACAACATCTATATGGCTAATCTGAGTAGCTGTCAAGTGCTGTTTTCTGAAACACAAACCTTGATCAGCAACAGCAGTGTCCTAATGGAAACTTCCCACCCCTCCACCTCCTGCCAAACCATCTTAATTATGTCTGCTTTTGTGATGAATAAGTTTTTCTGTAGAGCTTCATTTTAGGGTCACTTAAAAGGCCTTGTGATGATAGCCAAGGTTTTTGGAGGAGGAGGAGGAGGAGGAGGAAGACGAGGATGACAAAGGGACAATAGTCCTGGAGACCCAGGAGAAGGTGATAGGCATCCATTCTGGCCTGGACAGTACAGCTGCAGGGCAAAACCATGGAAGAATGCTTGAAATGTACCATCAGATAAACATGTCTCTCCAGTTTAACCACATCTTTCCTTCTACTTCAGGAAGCTGTAGGCATTATTTGCATGATATATAAGAAACAAATTATAGAGTTTACCTAAGTTTAGCTGGATACAATGTGTTTGTTCAAAGCTGGGGATTTTTTTGAACCCTATAGGAGCACATGCAGGCATCAGTCCAGTACATTTGTTTTATGTGAACAGCAATCAGGCTGAGCTTGTTGATGAAGCCTAATGAAATGTAAGTAATTTCTGTTTGAACTCTATTGAACTATTCGGTATGATCATAGCTACCCTAATGTGCTTGTATAACTTTCAAAAATCATTCAAGTCTATGATTTTTTTTTTGGCAATGCAAATTTAAGGCTGTGCTTTGCCTTGCATCCTGACATGTTGAGAAGGGTGAAAGTTTGTTTTTACTTGTTCCTGCTATTTCATTTTATTTCTTCATATAAATTTAGTTCATGATATCTCAACCTTTGTTTAGCCTGGACTATAGCTGATGGCTTTTTCCCATCATAATTGTACAATATTCAAGATACACCATAAGGCCAAAAGTTTTTGGACACCTGATTATCACATCCATATGTTGCCATTCCCCAAACTGTTGCCATAAAGTTTTAAGCACACAAATGTATACAATGTCTTTGTATGCTGTAGCATTACAATTTTTTCTTCACTGGAACTAAGGGACTCAAACTTGTTCTAGCATGAAGTCCAAAGTTTGTGGACTTCTGTGATCCTTTATGTCCCTGTGTACAATGCAAGGTTCATGAGGACATGGTTTGCCAAAGTTAGAATAGAATAACTTGACTGGCCTGCACAGAGCCCTGACATCAACCCCACTGAACACTTTTGAACTGAACTGCTGACTGCGCACCAAGCTTCCTCGGCCATCATCAGTGCCTGAACTCATTAATGCTCTTTTAGCTGAATTGGCAAATCCCCATAGTCATGCTCCAAACTCTAGTGGAAAGCCACCGCTGAAGATTAGAGGTTATTATAACAGCAAAACAAGACTAATCCCTGGAAAGGGATGTTCAAAAAGTATATATGGGTGTGATGGTCAGGTGTCCACAAACTTTTGACCATATAGTATCACTAACAAGTTTTATATTTTCACCACTTGGTCATTATCCTAAATGGATGCCATTTTTGGCTATGCATTGGCCCATTACAGACACCTAGTATATCCTAAGGGTTATAATAAACCTTTTGTCATATTCACCATGATAACTGTTGTCCCTGTTGCTTGATATTTTTTTAAATTAAGTGCCAAACATCACATATAATATAAAAGTAAATATTTATTTATATTCATTTTTACACAAGATATCATAAGATATATTGTTTTACTTTCACAGATATCACTATAATTTAATGTTTCTTTTTTTGTTTTTCAATATGTAACTAATGTCCTATTTCTATTAAGATATAATTAAGGGACATAATCATAACAGAATTGATGTAAGGGTTACATGGTTAATAACATAACCTTACTAAGTAACAGGATTGACGATAACAAGGTTGACATTTCCTAACTCCTTTCTCACGTGTGATGAAGCACATGGGAGTTCATAGTATAGATGTTGTAAAGGTTTACATGCTTTTTTTTTTCAAATAAAACTGCACAATGGATGAGATCTTTCTATATTCATGATCATGCCCAGTGATTTTGTACAAAGAAAACAAGATTATGCTACAATACTAGCTTATTTGAATTCCTCTTCATGAAAATTATGTCACCTCCTCAAAATCACAACACGCAATAGAAGAAATTTCAACATAGCAACAGAATTGACAACAAATGTAGAGTTAATGCTACAAAATAACTTTTGAACGTGCTCATTTTTCATCCATTTTATCCCTCATTTCTTTTAGAGCTTGGATGAACATCTTTAGGGACTTATTACCATTTTATCACATTAGAAATTCATTTTATAATGTATATTTAAAATTTATTCAGTTAAAAACTGCATTTTATTGTGGAAAATAACATATTAAATGGACATGAGTGTTTTACTGGGAAATATGCCACTCATATTTTTTATAGAATCAAATTTCAAGATGGTGGACGCTGCAGGTAAAGGTGCTGCCGCTCTGAGTAAAGCATGACTAAAACCAGAGATTTATACTACGGCAAATGGTAAAACTCTGGTGGAAGATGAGCTACTGAACTTTCTTGTGGTAAAAATGAAGACACTCAGTCAGGATGATATATTGTTGACTGTGAACCATTTTGGATCCGAGTGGATTGAGAACTCGAAGAAGGTGCTGTTTGAACTCTGCCCTAATACATCTCAGCATTTTGTTATGCATAAGGGGACACAAAAAGACGCAAACAATGTCAAAAGCTGCTTAAAAGTGCTTAATGAGGCCGATGAGAACATTCCGCGCTTTGTGTCTCATCACCTAGATGAACTCCCTCCTGTAACCTACAATAGTATTGACGTTTCATGTATGCTGTGGACACTGGAACGTGTGAGCACGGATATATCATCCCTGAAGCAGGCTATGGCTGTGCAAACAGGACTTTGTGTTGATCTCTGTTCGATATCATCAGGGCTAAATCAGTGGTTGTGTGCTGTTGAGAGATGTGAAGCCTTCACGAAAAGTGTGCCTGTGCCAATGGGCAGTGAGGAGGCCGCAAGCCCAGGTGTGGACAGCGCGAGGCAGATGTCTGAAACCATGGACCCTATTGCCAACACAGCGGAGGGAATCTCTGACCAACTTCCAAGACTATCTGCATCCCTGTCATGGAGCAGTGTAGTCAAGATGGACCAAAGACGACAATCCCTGATTGCTAGGCCGACTACCCAGCTTCAACCCAAACCACGTCTGAATTCGGTTCAGACTAAGAGGGAGAAGAACAGTGGTATTTTTGGAACGAATGCAGGTGGATCTATACGGGTCGTAAAAACCAAGTTGGTGAGTGTCTTCGCTTCAAGGTTTTTTCCTGATGTAGATTCGGAAACACTGACTTGTTATCTGAAAGACAAATTACATCATGATGTGACTTGCCAAAAGATTGACAGTGTTCAAAAGCGATATAGCTCTTTCAAAATTACTGCGGAATGCGAAAAGGTTGACGAAATGTATGAGCCGGAGCTCTGGCCTGAGGGAATCTTTGTGCACCGCTTCTATGAAGCACGAAAGACAGTGGATTTAAAAACTCTTGGGGTGGCAAGGAGCAATAGCATGTCTGAGGCTGGGGCATCTGCAGCGGTCAAGGCTGGACTGTAATCATGAAAGTTGTGTCATATAATGCGCGTGGCCTGCGCTTAGGACAGCGTGATAGTAACAAAGCGCGACACATTGTGATTGACCAACTCTTTGACAGCACGGACATTTTATGCAAACAAGAGACTCTACTGCCCAAACAAGACCTCAACAAACTTAATTCTGTGCATAATGACTTCTATGGGGCAGGGGAGTCTACGACTGATTTAAGTTTGGGGATAATACTGTTAGGGTTTTGCTGGGATTCGAACCCAGGTCACTGGTGTGATAATCCAGCAAACCCCCACTAGGCCACCAGGGGGATGACTCAAGTGCAGAGGCGTGAGGCATAGGTAGAGTATCAAAAAAACAGTTTATTTACAATATATGCAATCCAATGGAAAAAACAAAAAGAAAATCCAAAAGCTCAGAAGATGACCAAAAATAAAAATATCCAAAGGTTCAAAGTCCCAAAAAACAAAACGAAAGGCAAAAATGCAGAACACTCAGAAGATCAAAAAATACAAAGTCCAAAGAAAGCAAAAACATAAAAAACACAAGGGCACAGGCAAGATACGTGGGACAGAGGAAACTAGCACTAGACAACATAGCATAAAGACTCCGTGACAAGGGAACAAACAGAGGGGTATTTATACACAAACTAATTAAGGAACAGGGCGGGGCAGGAAACAGGCAATCAAGACAAACACAAAACACAGTGGCAGCCTCTAGAGGCCAAAACAAACAAGACAAACATAGTGGCCTCTAGAGGCCAAAACAGTCCCAGTCCTAACAGGACACACACACACCCCCCCAGGAGCGTCTCCTGATGTTCCCAGGGCGATCCGGATGGGACAAATGGAAGTCCCGACAAAGTCCTTTATCTAAAATGTCCCGGGCAGGGACCCAACTGCGTTCCTCAGGGCCATAGCCCTCCCAGTCTACCAGGTATTGAAGCCCACCGCGGACCCGGCGGGAGTCAAGCAGGTGATGCACAGTGAACACAGTCTGACCCTGGAAGATGCGGGGGGGTGGGGGATTCCTAGGGGCAGGGGCATACGTGGACGTCAGTACAGGCTGCAACAGGGAAACATGGAATGTGGGGTTGATCCTCAGAGTCCGGGGCAACTGGAGCCGGTAGATGACAGGGTTCACCCTGCGCATCACCTTGAAGGGGCCAATGTAGCGAGGAGCAAGCTTGCAGTTCTCCACCCGCAGCGGAAGGTCCTTGGTGGACAGCCAAACCCGCTGCCCAGGGCGAAAAGCGTGGGCAGGTCTTCTATGGCGGTTGGCCTGAGTCTGGTTGGTTCTGGAGGTCTGGATGAGGGTCTTCCTGACCTTGCTCCAGGTCTTGCGACACCGTCTCACATATTGGTTGACCGAGGGCACCCCCGCGTCCTCCTCCTGGTCCGGGAACAGAGGTGGCTGGAACCCAAATTGGCACTGGAATGGCGACAGCTTGGTGGCCGATGACTGCAGGGTGTTGTGGGTGTACTCTGCCCATGGCAGCCAGGTGCTCCACAATGTCGGGTTATCCATAGCCAGGCCTCGCAGGGTGGTTTCCAGGTCCTGGTTGAGCCTCTCTGTCTGGCCATTGGACTGTGGGTGGAACCCAGAGGAGAGGCTGGCAGTGGCTCCGATGACCTTGCAAAACCCATGCCACACTCGGGAGGAGAACTGGGGCCCCCGGTCAGAAATGATGTCCTGTGTGAGACCAAAAACTCGGAAGACATGAGTGATCATGAGTTTGGCAGTTTCCAGGGCAGAAGGGAGCTTGCACAGTGGTATGAAGCGGCAGGCCTTAGAGAATCTGTCTACTATGATCAAAATGACAGTATTACCTTGTGACTCAGGGAGACCCGTGATGAAGTCGACTGCCACGTGGGACCAGGGACGCCGGGGAATGGTCAGAGGATGCAGGAGACCCTGGGGATGCTGTCGTGGGTTCTTGTTTCTGGTGCACACTTCACAGGAAAGGACGAATGACCTCACTTCCTTCTCCATGCTAGGCCACCAGAAGTGTCTTCTCAAAAAGTCCAGGGTCCTTCGAGCTCCCGGGTGGGCGGTGAGAGGGGACGAGTGACCCCACTGGAGAACCTTGGCCCGGGCTTGATGTGGGACGTACAAGAGGCCCGGTGGCCCTGTCCCAGGGCCGGGGTCCTGGCGTTGGGCTCGTCGGACGGCCTCCTCAATACCCCAGCAGACAGGGGCCACAATCCGGGACACAGGGATAATAGGACCAACTTCGCTCTCCCTGTTGGTGGGAGCGAACAGCCTGGAAAGTGCATCAGGTTTGGTATTTTTGGAGCCGGGGCGGTATGATAGGGTAAAGTCGAACGGACTGAAAAATAAGGCCCACCTAGCCTGTCATGGATTGAGTCTCTTTGCTTGCTGGAGGTACTCCAGGTTCTTGTGGTCCGTCCAGACCAAAAATGGGTGTTGCGCTCCCTCCAGCCAGTGCCTCCACTCCTCAAGGGCCAGTTTAACTGCTAGCAGTTCTCGATCCCCCACGTCACACTGGGACTCCACAGAACTCAGGCGGTGGGAGAAGTATGCGCAGGGGTGCAACCTTCCTTCCAAGCATTGAGAGAAGACCACGCCGACGCTGCTGTCCGAGGCGTCCACCTCGACGATGAAGGGTTGCGAAGGGTCCGGGAGGACCAGAATGGGTGCCGTGCAGAAGCAGTGCTTGAGGTTTTTGAACGCCTTTTCCGCCTGAGGAGACCAGACATATGATCGACCTGTCCCTTTGGTGAGGTCCGATATGGGTGCTGCTACAGAACTAAAGTTCCTGATGAACTTGCGGTAGAAGTTAGCAAATCCTAAGAACTGCTGAACCTCTTTGACGGACTTGGGGGTGGGCCAGTCCCGGCCGGCCAGGGTCTTGGCTGGATCCATCTGGAGTTGGCCTGTCAGTACAATAAAACCCAGAAAGGAGACCTCGGGAACATGAAATTCGCATTTCTGGGCCTTAGCGAACAGATTGTTCTGTAGCAGCCTCTGGAGAACCTGGCGGACATGGTGGCGGTGCTCCTGCATGGTCTTGGAAAAGATTAGGATGTCGTTGAGGTAGACAAAAACGTACAGGTTAATCATGTCCCTCAAGACGTTGTTGATTAGGGCCTGAAAAACAGCTGGTGCGTTGGTGAGTCCGAAGGGCATCACCTGGTACTCGTAGTGCCCTGACGGGGTGTTAAAGGCAGTCTTCCACTCATCTCCTTGTCGGATATGGATGAGGTGGTATGCGTTCCGTAAGTCCAACTTGGTGAAGACGGTGGCACCTTGGAGCAGGTCGAATGCTGTGGACATCAGCGGAAGGGGATAGCAGTTGCGCACGGTGATCTTGTTCAGGCCCCTATAGTCAATACACGGTCGGAGCCCCCCATCCTTCTTGCCGACAAAGAAGAAGCCGGCACCAGCAGGTGAAGTGGAGGGTCGAATGAACCCAGAGACCAGGGCTTCCTTGATGTATTCCTCCATGGCCTTGCGTTCTGGCTGAGAGAGGGAGAACAGTCAGCCCCGAGGAGGAGTAGTCCCAGGGAGCAAGTCGATGGCACAGTCGTAGGCGCGGTGCGGAGGAAGAACGGCGGCCTTGCTCTTGCTAAAAACCTCTTTCAGATCCCAGTACTCTGTGGGAACTTGAGATAACTTGGTGAGATCAGGAGGCTCGGCAGGAGACACAGGAGAGCTAGAGAGCAGACAAGAGGCATGGCATACAGGACCCCATTCCACAACCTGGCTTGTTACCCAGTCTATGCGAGGGTTGTGGCGAGTAAGCCAAGGAAGGCCTAAAATAACTGGGAACTCAGGTGAATGAATAAGGTGCAGGGATATTTCTTCCTTGTGACCTTGAGACTGGAGAAAGACTGGAGAAGTAACTTGGGTGACTCTTCCATCACCTAACGCTTGGCCATCGAGGGCAGACACAGACAGTGGGACTTCAAGAGGAGCAGTCGGGACATTGATACTTTGGGCGAAGTGAACATCCATAAAGTTTCCAGCCACCCCAGAGTCTAACAAGGCTTGACAAGAGTGGACGGACTCACCCCAGGAGATGGAAACCGGGATGTAGATTCCTTGGCCAGGAAGTCCGGGAGAGAGGGTAGGCCCCGTCACAACCCTCCCTCGGCTGGACGGGGCGGTCCTTTTCCCGAGAGCTCGGGACATGATGCTCAGAAGTGACCAGGCTTGTCACAGTAGATGCAGCACTTGTCCCTCCTTCTGCGCTCCCTCTCAGATGCGGAGAGGTGAGTACGGCCCACTTGCATGGGTTCTGGACAGTCACTGGAGGAGGTAGATGGGCTCCATGTTGAGGCAGTGAGGCCGGGGAGACTCAGGACTTGGCGGCATTCTCTAATCCTGTTGTCCAGACGAATGGCATGAGAAATCAGTGTTTCGAGGTCACTTGGGCATCCGATAGAGGCCAGACCATCTTTGATGAGGTCAGACAGACCATGGTGAAAGGCTGAAACCAGGGCAGTCTCATTCCATCCACTTACTGCTGCGAGCATCTGGAACGAGATGGCGTAGTCTGCGATGCTTCCTCCTTGCCAGATGGACATGAGCTTTCTGGCTGCATCTTTGCTGATGTCTGCTTGATCGAAGACACGAAGCATCTCCTCCATAAACAGCTGGAAATCAGAGCACTCGGGTCCCTGTCTCTGCCAGATGGCTGTTGCCCAAGCTCGTGCCTTACCAGCTAACAAGGTTATCACAAAGGCAATCTTGCCGCGATCTGTAGTGTAGGTGGTAGGCTGGAGCTCAAAGGTACTCCCGACACTCACTGTGCTTGCCGTCATACCTCTGTGGTACAGTGGTGCTGGGTTCGCGAGGTGAAGGAGGCAGCATGGCAGGAGGCACTGGAGCAGAATCAGGCGCAGGAGGTAGAGAAGTCAGCTGTGCCAGGGTTTTCCCAATTTGCTGGAGCAGTACCTCATGGCGAGCAAGGGTCTCACTCACGTTGGCTTGCAAGAGTGTCCATGGTGGATCCAAGAATGAGTGTCCATGGTGGATCCAAGGCGTGTTAACACAGCCATCATTCCCTGAAGGTTAGCCAGGTAGACAGTTGAAGAAGCCTCTGCTGAGTCGGTCAAGACGGAGTCTTTCTGTTAGGGTTTTGCTGGGATTCGAACCCTGGTCACTGGTGTGATAATCCAGCAAACCCCCACTAGGCCACCAGGGGGATGACTCAAGTGCAGAGGCGTGAGGCATAGGTAGAGTATCAAAAAACAGTTTATTTACAATATATACAATCCGATGGAAAAAACAAAAAGAAAATCCAAAAGCTCAGAAGATGACCAAAAATAAAAATATCCAAAGGTTCAAAGTCCCAAAAAACAAAAGGAAAGGCAAAAATGCAGAATGCTCAGAAGATCAAAAAATATAAAGTCCAAAGAAAGCAAAAACATCAAAAACACAAGGGCACAGGCAAGATACGTGGGCCAGAGGAAACTAGCACTAGACAACATAGCATAAAGACTCCGTGACAAGGGAACAAACAGAGGGGTATTTATACACAAACTAATTAAGGAACAGGGCGGGGCAGGAAACAGGCAATCAAGACAAACACAAAACACAGTGGCGGCCTCTAGAGGCCAAAATAAACAAGACAAGATTAACATAACAGCGGCCTCTAGAGGCCAAAACAGTCCCAGTCCTAACAAATACGGGGCAGAATACCTGGCGGTGTGGCCATATTCTGGCAAAAGAAATATGACTCATAAGTGTTATGCGTTTAGATGTTGACTGGGCTATAGCGATCAAAGTTGCCTATCATACAAATGAGTTTATTATTTTAAATGTTTACACTCCCTATGAATGCAACCAGAATGAAAATGAATTTCTCAACAGACTAGCATTCATCAGCTCTTTTATTAAAGAAAGTGAATGTACATGCATATTTGTTATGGGTGAGCTGAATGCTGACATCTCGGATGATAAGTCCCTATTTGGACAACATCTACAGCTCTTTTGTCAAAATAGTAAATTAGTACTTTCAAGTAAAGTGCTCCTACCTGAGAATAGCTATACATACAGTGGTGCTTGAAAGTTTGTGAACCCTTTAGAATTTTCAATATTTCTGCATAAAGATGACTTTAAACATCATCACATTTTCACACAAGTCCACACAAGAGAACACAGTTAAACAAATGAGACAAAAATATTATGCTTGGTCATTTATTTATTGAGGAAAATGATCCAATATTACATATCTGTGAGTGGCAAAAGTATGTGAACCTCTAGGATTAGCAGTTAATTTGAAGGTGAAATTCGAGTCAGGTGTTTTCAATCAATGGGATGGCAATCAGGTGTGAGTGGGCACCCTGTTTTATTTAAAGAACAGGGATCTATCAAAGTCTGATCTTCACAACACATGTTTGTGGAAGTGTATCATGGCACAAACAAAGGAGATTTCTGAGGAGCTCAGAAAAAGCGTTGTTGATGCTCATCAGGCTCGTCAAAAGGTTACAAAACCACCTCTAAAGAGTTTGGACTCCACCAATCCACAGTCAGACAGATTGTGTATAAATGGAGGAAATTCAAGACCATGGTTAGCCTCCCCAGGAGTGGTCGACCAACAAAGATCACTCCAAGAGCACGGCATGTAATAGTCGGTGAGGTCAGAAAGGATCCCAGGGTAACTTCTAAGCAACTGAAGGCCTCTCTCACATTGGCTAATGTCAATGTTCATGAGTCCACCATCAGGAGAACACTGAACAACAATGGTGTGCATGGCAGGGTTGCAAGGAGAAAGCCACCACTCTCCAAAAAGAACATTGCTGCTCGTCTGCAGTTTGCTAAAGGTCATGTGGACAAGCCAGAAGGCTATTGGAAAAATGTTGTTTGAACAGATGAGACCAAAATAGAACTTTTTGGTTTAAACAAGAAGTGTTATGTTTGGAGAAAGGAAAACACTGCATTCCAGCATAAGAACCTTATCCCAGCTGTGAAACATGGTGGTGGTAGCATCATGGTTTGGGCCTGTTTTGCTGCATCTGGGCCAGGACGGCTTGCCATCATTGATGGAACAATGAATTCTGAATTATACCAGCAAATTCTAAAGGAAAATGTCAGGACATCTGTCCATGAACTGAATCTCAAGAGAAGGTGGGTCATGCAGCAAGACAACGACCCTAAGTACACAAGTTGTTCTACCAAAGAATGGTTAAAGAAGAATAAAGTTAATGTTTTGGAATGGCCAAGTCAAAGTCCTGACCTTAATCCAATCAAAATGTTGTGGAAGAACCTGAACAAGCAGCTCATGTGAGGAAACTGTAAGCGACCCTACGTGTGGGTGGAGCACAGAGGACGGCAGGACAGAGATCAGGTTTTATAAATTGCTTTATTGCCACACTTTTCAGTCTAACAATAATTCTCCCAGACACACACACAACCGGCGTCTGGTTCAGCGTTGAGCTTCCCTCTGCTCTCGCTCTCCCTCCTGATATAGGGCGCAGTCACTGGGAAGACACACAAACAGGTTAATTGCTCTCAGGTGACGTGATTCTGCCACTTACCTTCCCTGACTCCGCCCTCCTGTCACAGACCGGCGCTTGACCACGCCCCCGCTGCCACATACCCCCACTGCCCGACTCAGGCCGGGCGGCCGTCCGGCCTGCAGCCGACTCCCCCCCCCTTGACGGGAGAGGAAGTCCGCCACGACCATCTGCGCCCCCGGCCTGTGGACCACCTTGAAATTAAAGGGTTGGAGCGCCAGATACCAACGGGTGATCCGCGCGTTGGCATCTTTCATGCGGTGGAGCCACTGGAGGGGCGCGTGGTCCGAACAGAGGGTGAAAGGGCGCCCCAGCAGGTAGTACCGGAGGGCGAGAACCGCCCACTTGATGGCCAGACACTCTTTCTCTATGGTGCTGTAGCGCCCCTCACGCACCGACAGCTTCCTGCTGATATACAGGACAGGGTGGTCCTCCCCCTCCACCTCCTGGGACAAAACCGCCCCCAGCCCTCTGTCCGACGCATCGGTCTGCAACATAAAAGGGAGAGAAAAGTCAGGGGAGTGTAGAAGTGGCCCCCCACACAGTGCAGCCTTTACCTCTGAGAAAGCCCGCTGGCACTGCTCCGTCCACTGGACCGGATCTGGTGCCCCCTTTTTAGTGAGATCAGTCAGCGGGCTGGTGACGTCCGAATAATTAGGTATAAACCTGCGATAATAGCCAGCCAGCCCCAGGAACTGTCTCACCCCCTTTTTGGTCTTGGGCCTCGGGCAGGCCGCAATTGCTGCCGTCTTATTAATTTGGGGACGCACCTGCCCATTGCCCAAGTGGAAGCCCAGATACCGTACTTCCACCCGCCCAATCGCACACTTCTTTGGGTTGGCTGTGAGCCCCGCTCGCCTCAGTGACCTAAGGACGGCCCTCAGATGTTCGAGGTGCCGCTGCCAGTCATTGCTATAGATGATATGTCATCTAAATATGCTGCCGCATACGTGGCGTGAGGGCGGAGGACTCTGTCCATCAGCCGCTGAAACGTCGCGGGCGCCCCAAACAGCCCAAACGGAAGGGTGACGAATTGGTGTAAACCAAACGGTGTGGAAAAGGCCGTTTTTTCTCGGGATAGTGGAGTCAAGGGGATCTGCCAATATCCCTTCGTCAAATCCAGTGTCGAATAAAAGCGAGCAGTGCCGAGTCAATCGAGCAACTCATCAATACGAGGCATTGGGTACGCGTCGAATTTAGACACCGCGTTGACTTTTCTATAGTCCACACAGAACCGGACCGACCCGTCGGCCTTGGGTACCAAGACCACCGGGCTGCTCCAGTCACTGTAGGACTCCTCGACGATGCCCATTTCGAGCATGGTCTGAAGTTCTTCCCGAACCACCTTTTTTTTGTGTTCGGGTAGCCTGTAAGGGCGGCTACGCACTACCACCCCCGGGGGCGTCTCTATGTGGTGCTCTATGAGGTTAGTGCGACCGGGCAGGGGCGAGAACACATCCGAAAACTCGGTCTGCAACTGGGTGACCTCCGTGAGTTGGGTCGGGGAGAGGTGGTCTCCACAGGGGACCGGAGAGGTACGTGATGCCAATGTCCCTTTTTGAACCTCCGGCCCCAGCTCCGCCTTCTCCGGAACTACCGACACCAACGCCACAGGGACCTCCTCGTTCCAGAGTTTAAGCAGGTTGAGGTGGTAAATCTGTAGCGCCCCACCCCTGTCCGTTCGCCTCACCTCATAGTCGACGTCCCCGACTCGCCGTGTGACCTCAAAGGGTCCTTGCCACTTGGCGATCAATTTGGAGCTTGACGAGGGCAACAGTACGAGTACTTTATCTCCCGGAGTGAACTCTCTAAGGCGCGTACCCTTGTTGTACAGGCGGGCTTGCCGTTCCTGGGCCTGCCGCAAATTCTCCTGAGTTAGGTGGGTGAGCGTGTGGAGTTTTGCGCGCAGGTCCATAACGTACTGAATTTCGTTCTTACTTTGTGAAGGTCCCTCCTCCCAATTTTCCCGCAGCACGTCCAGGATGCCGCGCGGCTTACGCCCATATAATAATTCAAACGGGGAGAACCCCGTGGAGGCTTGGGGGACCTCTCGCACTGAGAACAGCAAGGGTTCAAGCCACTTATCCCAGTTACGTGCGTCCTCACTTACGAATTTTTTAATAATATTTTTGAGGGTGCGGTTGAATCGTTCCACTAAACCGTCCGTTTGTGGGTGATACACGCTGGTGCGGATCGGCTTAATCCCCAATAACCCATACAGTTCGCGCAGTGTTCGTGACATAAACGTAGTGCCTTGGTCAGTCAGAATCTCTTTCGGGATTCCAACTCGGGAGATGACGCGGAAGAGTGCCTCGGCAATACTGCGTGCTGAGATATTGCGCAGAGGCACTGCTTCCGGGTATCGCGTTGCATAGTCCACCAGAACTAATATAAAGCGGTACCCTCGTGCTGACCGATCTAATGGCCCGACGAGATCCATCCCAATTCTCTCAAACGGGGTCTCGATTAACGGTAGAGGGCGCAAAGGCGCTTTTGGAATGGCCGCTGGGTTTACTAACTGGCATTCGCGGCATGCCGTACACCACCTACGGACATCGCCGCGAATCCCCGGCCAATAGAAACGGGCCATTATTCGGGCTAGTGTTTTATCCTGCCCCAAGTGTCCGGCCATGGGATTAAAGTGAGCCGCCTGGAATACCAATTCCCGGCGGCTCTTCGGAATTAAAAGCTGCGTGACTCGCTCTTTAGTTTGAGTGTCCTGCGTCACTCGATATAATCTATCCTTCATAATCGCGAAGTAGGGGAAGGACGGGGTGGCGTTCGGCTGGAGCGTTTGACCATCGATTACTCTCACTTGGTCAAACGCATGCCGCAGAGTCTCGTCTCGCGACTGCTCTAATGGGAAATCCGCGAGGGATTCCCCAATAGAGAGAGGAGGAGCCGGCGGCCCCTCACTCTGACGCGGAGATGACGTAGACGGCTCCGTGACAGCTGCTCCCGCCAAAGCGACACCGGGACCTCCCCCTGTCAAATGGCAGGACCCACTCTCGACTAGGCGTGTCATTAAACCCCGAAATCCCGGCCAATCAGTCCCCAAAATTAGAGAGTGGGTAAGGCGAGGATTAACCGCCACCTTCACTATAAATTTTTCCCCTCTGAAAATAATGTGGACCGACACCAAAGGGTAGCTGTGAACATCCCCATGCACACATAACACCTTCACCCCTTGTGCTCCCCCCAATGCCTCGTTTTGAACCAGGCTTTGGCGAATTGAGGTCTGATTACAACCAGAATCCACCAACGCCTGATATGTAGCCCCTTGGATACTCACCGGTATGCGATACGCTCCGGCCCGATCGAGGGTGGCCTCTGGCGCGTCGGGGATCCGAACCACCGCGCCCACTTCCATTGCCGTGCACTGCTGTTGAAGGTGGCCCGGCTCCCCGCAGCGCCAGCAAACCGGCCCGGGCTTTCCCTCTGCACCGGTGATCTGGGGCTCACTCACCTGAGGTGGGGGAGAGACAGACACAGAAGGGAGAAACGGGAGGGCACCGCGGGTGCGGTGGGCCGGCTGGGGGGGTGCCGGCCCCCGCCTCCGCGGAGGGGGAATGGGGCGAGGACAGGACACAGGAGGAGGGGGAGAGAGAGAGAGAGAAGAGGAGAGAAGAGAAGATGCCATCTGCTGTCCTGCCGCCGGGACAGCCGCCAGATGATCCTCCGCCAGCTCGACTGCCTGATCCAGCGACGCCGGGCGGTGGCACTGGACCCACTCCGCGGTTCCGGCTGGTAAGCGGGCGATGAACTGTTCCAGTACCACCTGGTCGACGATTCCCTCGGCGTCGCGATCGTTGGCCCTCAGCCACCGCCAGCAGGCGTCCCGGAGCTGCTGGCCGAACGCGAACGGCCGGCCGACTTCCTCCAGTCGCAGCGCGCAGAAGCGCTGGCGCTGTTGCTCCGGTGTGCGCCCCACGTGCTGGAGGACGGCCCGGCGGAGGTCCGCGTAGGCCAGCCGGCGGTCGGCGGGGAGCTGTAGCGCGGCCAGCTGTGCCTCTCCCGTGAGCAGGGGGAGGAGGCGCGCCGCACGCTGCTCCATCAGCCACCCCGAGGCTTCGGCGACCTGTTCAAACAACGTGATGAACGCCTCGGGGTCGTCCTGCGGGCCCATCTTGGTGACCATGAGGGAAGACTGGCCCGCGGCCGGAGCGCTGGTGGACCCCGCCGACGCGAGGAGATGCCGGAACGCCTCGCGATCTTCTTGCTGGGCCAGCACCAGGGCTTCGAAGCACTGCTCCTGCTCCTTTCGGAGCGTGACGAGTGCCTGGTGCTGGCTTTGCTGAGCCGTGGCGAGGGCGTGGACCAGATCGGCGAACGGGGAGGATTCCATGGGGCTGCTGGTTTGGTGCTCCACTGTCCCGGGTTTCAGCACCACTGTAAGCGACCCTACGTGTGGGTGGAGCACAGAGGACGGCAGGACAGAGATCAGGTTTTATAAATTGCTTTATTGCCACACTTTTCAGTCTAACAATAATTCTCCCAGACACACACACAACCGGCGTCTGGTTCAGCGTTGAGCTTCCCTCTGCTCTCGCTCTCCCTCCTGATATAGGGCGCAGTCACTGGGAAGACACACAAACAGGTTAATTGCTCTCAGGTGACGTGATTCTGCCACTTACCTTCCCTGACTCCGCCCTCCTGTCACAGACCGGCGCTTGACCACGCCCCCGCTGCCACAGAAACCCACCAACATCCCAGAGTTGAAGCTGTTCTGTATGGAGGAATGAGCTAAAATTCCTCCAAGCCGGTGTGCAGGACTGATCAACAGTTACCAGAAACATTTAACTGTAGTTATTGCTGCACAAGGGGGTCACACCAGATACTGAAAGCAAAGGTTCACATACTTTTGCTACTCACAGATATGTTATATTGGATCATTTTACTCAATAAATAAATGACCAAGTATAATATTTTTGTCTCATTTGTTTAACTGGGTTCTCTTTATCTACTTTCAGGACTTGTGTGGAAAATCTGATGATGTTTTAGGCCATATTTATGCAGAAATATAGAAAATTCTAAAGGGTTCACAAACTTTCAAGCACCACTGTATGTTAGTGAAGCATGGCATACAACATCCTGGCTGGACCACTGTATATGCACAGCTGATGCCCATGAGTGTACGGTATATCTGAGGCTGAGATTCTGTATGGTACGGCTATATCAGACCATATACCTGTCTCTAGTCTATGTTATTAAACCTCAGTTGTCTACCGGAACTGTCTAGCCATAATAGGCGCCAACATACATGTAGGAAAATAGATTGGGCTAAGCTCTCTGAACATGACCTTTGGAAATATAATGCATTAACTGATAAAAGCCTTAGCAGTGTTTGTATACCCCATGTGGTATTCTCTTGTGATAGTAACTGTAAAAATCAGAAACACCAGAGGAACTTATTTAATATGTATGAAAATATAGTAAATTGTTTGATTAATGATGGTAAGCGTTTTATTCAAGAAAAGAAAAGACAAAAGATCAGGCCTGGTTGGAATGAATATGTATTGGATCTCCATTCTGAGGCTAAAAAAGCTCTACAAAACTGGGTAGCTGCTGGGAAAGTCAGACAAGGCCCAGAGTTTCAGCACAAGAAGGCCACTAATGCCAGGTTTAAATATGCTGTACGTTATGTGAAAAGAAATGAGCAGATGATAAGGGCAAACTCCATGGCTAGAAAACTTCAGCAGAATGATGTCCAGGAATTCTGGAAAGAAGTTAAAATTATTAACAACAGCAAGATGCCTCTTCCATCTACTGTTAATGGTGTATCTGGGGATGAGAATATTGCTGAGCTGTGGGTGAAGCATTTTGGGGAAATTTTTAACTGTGTTGAGAGTGCTGCTTTTAAAGTAGATGATGTTGCTTATGATGATGGTATGGTTGTTAGACCAGATGAGGTGTGTGATGCGATTGGGAAGCTGGCAGTGAATAAAGCCAGTGGTCCTGACCTAATCACTGCTGAGCATCTGAAGTATGCCAGTTATAGACTCTCAGTGCTACTTGCTTTGTGCTTCTCTGGCCTGTTAGCACATGGCATACTACCTGACTCCTTGTTATCTGTACTATTGGTACCAGTTATTAAAGATAAAACTTGTAAAGCATCAGACAACTATAGACCCATTACATTAGCTAGTATAATACCCAAGGTGTTAGAGTGGATCCTTTTGGAGAGGCTCCAAGTACATGTGGTAACAACTGACAATCAATTTGGTTTTAAACATAAACATGGAACAGATTTGTGTATCTATGCATTAAAAGAGCTTATATCAAAATATAAGAAGAACTCTACAATATTTATGTGTTTTTTAGATGCGTCTAAGGCGTTCGACCGTGTCAATCATGGAAAGCTGTTTCTAAAACTATTTGAACAAGGGGTTCCTTTATACTTGATACGTGTCCTGCATTACTGGTATTCCCATCAAACCATGCAGGTCAGATGGGGCGATGCATGTTCTAGCCCTTTCCTTGTTACCAATGGTGTCAGGCAAGGTGGAATTCTTTCTCCTGTTCTTTTTAATCTATATATGGATGACCTGTCCAGGAAACTAAAAGATTGTAAGACTGGATGTATGGTTGGGGATAAGCTTGTTAATCATCTATTGTATGCTGATGACTTAGTTGTCCTATCACCCTATAGTGCTGGTCTCCAGCAATTGCTCAGAGCCTGTTTAGAGTATGGGATGGAGTATGACATCAAATATAACTCAAAAAAGAGTGTTGTCATGATTGCCAGGACTAAGGAGGATCAAAAACTATACTTCCCTTCTTTTTATTTACATGACACTGAGCTGACAACTGTAACTAAAGTAAAATACTTAGGTCATATTCTTAGAAATGATTCATGTGATGATGATGACATTCAGCGTCAATGTTGCAAATTGTATGCTCAAGCGAATATGCTGGCACGTAAATTTTATATGCGTACCAATGATGTCAAAATATCTCTCTTTAGAACATACTGTACTCCGCTGTATACAGCTCATCTTTGGTGTAGCTATAGCAAAGCAAAGATGAATAAGATCAGGGTGGCATATAATGATGCACTTAGAATCTAGGTGGGAAAGTGCAAGTGCTCTGTTTGTAACTGCAAATGTACCCACGTTCCAGGCTCTAATGAGAAACCTCATGTACAAATTTATGTGTAGGTTAACAGTATCAAGAAATGCCATGATAATGTGTTTGACTAGTATTAAGGAAAGTGACACCCGATACTGTTCTGACATTTGGAAATATTGGAAGAGCCAATTGTATGTATCTTCAATCTGATTTCTTTTTTAATGTGTGTGTGTGTGTGTGTGTGTGTGTGTGTGTGTGTGTGTGCGCGCGTGTGTGTGGGTGTATATATGAACATATTATAATGTAAGTGTTTGTTTCTTGTATGTACAATTTTGGACCCTGAGTCTGTAAATAAAGTTTTATTATTATTATTATTATTATTATTATTATACAAGCTACATCCGGAACATGGAGAACCAAAATCGCAACATAAATCTCTATCTGTCACTTGTGAAGAAATCAATGAATTGTTTTGATAAATTTGGGTACTTTTTGTTTGTGAATGTGTCTATATAATATAAAAAGAATATCACCCACTGGCTTAACGTTATGAAGTTTATCTTCTCGTGTTGAAAAACTTGCATTTTTTCATATGAAATACATCACAGAGCTGAGTGACATATTTCCTAATATTTTGCTCCAATGATGTCACTCCCAGTGTTTTCCCGCTGACTAGATGCACATTGTCAACATGGCGAAATGGTTCAAAATTAAAATTCTTTTGATGAAGTTTTTTTGTGTGTGTGGATGTGTCTATATATTACAAAGAACATTACATGGTGGTGCAAAGATATGAAATTTCTTGAAGCAGCATTGGAGCTGGCGGCACGGTGGTGTAGTGGTTAGCGCTGTCGCCTCACAGCAAGAAGGTCCTGGGTTCGAGCCCCGGGGCCGGCGAGGGCCTTTCTGTGTGGAGTTTGCATGTTCTCCCCGTGTCCGCGTGGGTTTCCTCCGGGTGCTCCAGTTTCCCCCACAGTCCAAAGACATGCAGGTTAGGTTAACTGGTGACTCTAAATTGACCGTAGGTGTGAATGTGAGTGTGAATGGTTGTCTGCGTCTATGTGTCAGCCCTGTGATGACCTGGCGACTTGTCCAGGGTGTACCCCGCCTTTTGCCCGTAGTCAGCTGGGATAGGCTCCAGCTTGCCTGCGACCCTGTAGAAGGATAAAGCGGCTAGAGATAATGAGATGAGCATTGGAGCCAGTAACACCAACAGGCTCAGTAAACTGATAAAGAAGGCTGGCTCCATAACTGGCTATAAACAGGACACTTTTGAGGCTGTGGTGGAGAGGAGGACTCTGAGCAAACTGTTATCTATCATGGATGATCCTGGCCACCCTCTCCACCACACACTGGACAGACAGACCTTCTCCAACAGACTGTTACAGATTCACTGTCAAAGGGACCGATACAGGAAATCTTTCCTGCTCCAAGCCATCATACTGTACAATAACTCACCTCTGTCTGACAGAGAGAACTCTGACCTCTCTGTTGTATAGTACTGTTTATAACCCTGGTCCTCCTGTCACTTTTGCAACATCAGAGCTTGTTTGTTTACTGTCATTAGTCATGTTACACCATAAGAGTTTATTTCTATCTATCTATCTATCTATCTATCTATCTATCTATCTATCTATCTATCTATCTTCCATTCAATACTGCCATTTTGCATAGTTTTTAATCTTCATCACAATTCTTGTTTTTAGCACTATTAATGCACTTTCACATGTACAAAGCACATATATAGATTTTTTATAATTACATTTTTATCTGTATATTGTATAAGTTGGCTTGATCTTGGGATCTTTTTTATTTTTTATTTTATGTTGTACAGTGTGTCTTTTCGCGTGTCCAGTAACTTGCTACTGCAACAAAGCAATTTCCCAGCTTGGGGTCAATAAAGTAAATCTATCTATCTATCTATCTATCTATCTATCTATCTTCATTTTGAAAATATTTTCAATCGTTCACTTCACTCACTCGTGAATATGTTCACCACTCGAAGATAAACTTCATATCTTCATGAAACCATGTAATATCCTCTATTTATAATGTCTCTTTATATGGATCAACAGGGGAAATGGCTATTACTAAACTCTAAGCTGTACCTACTGATGCTAATGACAATAATACTATAGTTCAATGAGCAAGTTTAAAGGCTGTATTATTTATTTTGGCCAATATGTTTTAATTTTTCTGTACTTATTTGTAGTTAGCAAAATTAGAACTTAGGAGACACACACTCTTGGGAAACAGGCTTGTGGATCTTGGATCTTCCTTACCATAAAACATAATGTTCACCTATGAAGCACATAATAGTCCTAACCCATGAAATGTGGTAATAAAACATCACCTTCAGTTTTGGCTATTAAAAGGCCTTAGAGGACAGACTCAGCTCTGCTTGTGGAGACTTGCTTTACAGCACAACTTTTCCATGGAATAAAAGCAGATGCCCTGCTGAGAGAGACCAGAGTCTGATCTTTCAGCTCTTTGACTATTTTGGAGTCAGTCCCACCACTACCATCACCACCCCCTCATTCCAGTGACCTGTTCTCCTGAATGGAAGCTTTGCCTGTCTCTTCCCATATGTTGCCTAGTTCTATTGCTATTATCATATACATAGTTTATAAAGTGCTGTAACATACAAATTGAGCTGTCCTACTGACACATTTTTCTCTGACAGAGAGGTCAGCAGACTTTACATTATTGTTTCAAGAGTTAGTGGAAGAGCTACAAAAAACTGCAATTATATTATATAACGGCAGCACGGTGGTGTAGTGGTTAGTGCTGTCGCCTCACAGCAAGAAGGTTCGGGTTCGAGCCCCGTGGCCGGCGAGGGCCTTTCTGTGCAGAGTTTGCATGTTTTCCCTGTGTCCGCGTGGGTTTCCTCAGGGTGCTCCGGTTTCCCCCACAGTCCAAAGACATGCAGGTTAGGCTAACTGGTGACTCTAAATTGACCGTAGGTGTGAATGTGAGTGTGAATGGTTGTCTGTGTCTATGTGTCAGCCCTGTGATGACCTGGCGACTTGTCCAGGGTGTACCCCGCCTTTCGCCCGTAGTCAGCTAGGATAGGCTCCAGCTTGCCTGCAACCCTGTAGAACAGGATAAAGTGGCGAGAGAAAATGAGATGAGATATTATATAACTAGTTCAGTCACATTGTTAATGCTTCTTAACCCAAACACAATTATTAATGTAGTATAGGAACCCATGACTGTGCCCAGTGTGTGGCTTCCAAACAATTTGGATTGATGCTACCAAAAAGTAGGTTTGTTTAAATGTTTACAAAATAATAAACAATTTAAAAAATTCAGTAACATTTTTCTTTGGAAAGCACTTCTAAAATCAGACATTGTCACAAAGCAGCGTTATAGAAATCTATGTGAGATATATAGTAGATTGGGTTTATTGACAGTGTAGTGGCTGGCTGCTTTATGTCCCAGGGCGCCCTCAAGTCTGTATTACCTTCTGGCTCTCCCCTTTTAGTTATGCTGTTATAGTTAGTTTTGCCAGAGTCTGTGCTTGCACTCAGTGCAAAATGTATCCTGTTCTTACTAATGAGGTGGCATTGGGCATACCTAACAACCTGTTTTCTCCCTCTCTCTCTCTCTTTTTCTTCCACCCCTTCACTCTGTCTGTCCCTCCAAGTTACATGTCAATCCTGAGACCAAGATGCTGACCTCTTCTGCTCCTTGGACCTGCCTGATCCATCCTGATGCCCTACATCTGGCTGGAGTCTCATCCCATTGTTCCTGTGGAGGACGGCCCCATATGGACAGTCGAAAGTCGCACTTGGAAGATGGCTCTGGACACTTACAGTAATACATTTCTGTCTGAGGACTACAGTTGACTTGCTAACTTTAGGACTGCAGTTGTCATGAATAGTTTTGCACTCAAGTTTCCATCAATGAACAGTTGATATCTTCAACAAAACAGAGTTCATGTTAAAACTATAATGAATTTCCTGGTTTCACAGTTCTACTTTGTGACTATATAGGACACTGTTATAGAAGCAAATTATTTATAATCATGCTATCTGTTATCACCCAAATGGGGATGGGTTCCCTTTTGAGTCTAGATCTCTAGATTTAGATCTCTAGTGAGTGAGTCATAGGTGACAGTGGCAAGGAAAAACTCCCTGAGACAACATGAGGAAGAAACCCTGAGAAAAAAAGGGATCCTCTTCTTGGTGACACCGGATAGATGGATTATTAATCATTACTCTTCTCCAATCATATAGTATGCATCAAACAGTACTAGCCATCCATTATCTATACTGCTTATCCATCAGGGTCACAGGAGCCAATCCAAGCTGACTTTGTACGAGAAGCAAGGTATACAGTGGTGCTTGAAAGTTTGTGAACCCTTTAGAATTTTCTATATTTCTGAATAAATATGACTTAAAACATCATCAGATTTTCACACAAGTCCTAAAAGTAGATAAAGAGAACCCAGTTAAACAAATGAGACAAAAATATTATACTTGGTCATTTATTTATCGAGGAAAATGGTCCAATATTACATATCTGTGAGTGGCAAAAGTATGTGAACCTCTAGGATTAGCAATTAATTTGAAGCTGAAATTAGAGTCAGGTGTTTTCAATCAATGGGATGACAATCAGGTGTGAGTGGGCATCCTGTTTTATTTAAAGAACAGGGATCTATCAAAGTCTGATCTTCACAACACGTTTGTGGAAGTGTATCATGATACGAACAAAGGAGGTTTCTGAGGACCTCAGAAAAAGCGTTGTTGATGCTCATCAGACTGGAAAAGGTTACAAAACCATCTCTAAAGAGTTTGGACTCCACCAATCCACAGTCAGACAGATTGTGTACAAATGGAGGAAATTCAAGACCATTGTTTACCCTCCCCAGGAGTGGTCGACCAACAAAGACCACTCCAAGAGCACGGCATGTAATAGTCGGTGAGGTCACAAAGGACCCCAGGGTAACTTCTAAGCAACTGAAGGCCTCTCTCACATTGGCTAATGTTAATGGTCATGAATCCACAATCAGGAGAACACTGAACAACAATGGTGTGCATGGCAGGGTTGCAAGGAGAAAGCCACTGTTCTCCAAAAAGAACATTGCTGCTTGTCTGCAATTTACTAAAGATCACATGGACAAGCCAGAAGGCTATTGGAAAAATATTTTGTGGACGGATGAGACCAAAATAGAACTTTTTGGTTTAAATGAGAAGTGTTATGTTTGGAGAAAGGGAAACACTGCATTCCAGCATATGAACCTTATCCCATCTGTGAAACGTGGTGGTGGTAGTATCATGGTTTGGGCCTGTTTTGCTGCATCTGGGCCAGGACGGCTTGCCATCATTGATGGAACAATGAATTCTGAATTATACCAGTGAATTTTAAAGAAAATGTCAGGACATCTGTCCATGAACTGAATCTCAAGAGAAGGTGGGTCATGCAGCAAGACAACGACCCTAAGCACACAAGTCGTTCTACCAAAGAATGGTCAAAGAAGAATAAAGTTAATGTTTGGGAATGACCAAGTCAAAGTCCTGACCTTAATCCAATCGAAATGTTGTGGAAGGACCTGAAGCGAGCAGTTCATGTGAGGAAACCCACCAACATCCCAGAGTTAAAGCTGTTCTGTATGGAGGAATGGACTAAAATTCCTCCAAGCCAGTGTTCAGGACTCATTAACAGTTAGCGGAAATGTTTAGTTGCAGTTATTGCTGCAGAAGGGGGTCACACCAGGTACTGAAAGCAAAGGTTCACATACTTTTGCCACTCACAGATATGTAATATTGGATAATTTTCCTCAATAAATAAATGACCAAGTATAATGTTTTTTGTCTCATTTGTTTAACTGGGTTCTCTTTATCTACTTTTAGGACTTGTGTGAAAATCTGATGATGTTTTAGGTCATATTTATGCAGAAATATAGAAAATTCTAAATGGTTCACAAACTTTCAAGCACCACTGTACCCTGGGCAGGATGCCAGTCTATCACAGGTCTAAGACAAAGACAAATAACCTTTCACACTCATGGGCAATTTAGAGTAGCCAGCTTACCTAATCCACATGTCTTTGGACTATGAGAGGAAACCCACACAGGGAGAACCTGCAAACTCTTCACTGAAAGGCCCCAGCTGGCCACTAGGTTTGAACCCAGAACCTTCTTACTGTGAGGTAACAGTGCCAACCACTGCACCACTGTTTTAGTATCCAGTACTATATTGAAATGATGGACATGTTTACTGTGTGCATCACAAACTTTATGATTACAGCAGCAGTTTTTAGATACAAGTCTACACTCACTGGCCACTTTATTAGAAACACCCATCCACCTGCTGTTTTATGCCATTATCTAATCATCCAATCCATTGACAGCAGCACAATGCATAAAATCATGCAGAAATAAAATCAAGAGCTTCAGTTAATGTTCACTTCAAACATCAGAATGGGAAAAACTGTGATCTCTGCAACTTTCACTGTGGCATGGGTGTTGGTGCCAGATGGACTGGTTTGAGTATTTCTGTAACTGCTGATCTCCTGGGGTTTCACACACAACTGTCTCTAGAGTTTACACAGAATGGTGTGGAAAACATAAAACATTGAGCAAGCAACAGTTCTGTGGGTGGAAACAAACACCTTGTTGATAAGAGAGGTCAGAGGAAAATAAGCAGATTGGTCCGAGCTGCCAGGAAGGATATAGCAAATCATATAATCACTCTTTACAACCGTGGTGAGCAGAAAAGCATTTAAGCATGCAATAGCAGAAGACCACATTGGGTTCCACTCCTGCCAGCCAAGAACAGGAATCTTAGACTCAAGAACAAGTTCTTATTAAAGTGGCTGGTGAGTGTACATTGAAAGTTCATGTAAAGCAATAAGAATAACAAGTAGTAACAAGCACTACAAAAAATTTAATGGTAATCATTTTGATTTAGTGTCTGACTTGGAAGATGATGGTGAAGACAGTCTAGGCTGTCTAAGTCTAGGCTGTCTAAGTCTAGGCTGAAAACATACCTGTTTAGTCAAGCCTTTCATTAATGGTGTTTATGAGGTAAACGTGTAGATCTGGAGGGTCCTCAGACATTGAGTGTTTTGGTAAACTGGGATGTATGGATGCTGTCAGTCCCCACTTGCTTGCTCACTCGAGTTTGTTGACAGTGTACAGTGGTGCTTGAAAGTTTGTGAACCCTTTAGAATTTTCTATATTTCTGAATAAATATGACTTAAAACATCATCAGATTTTCACACAAGTCCTAAAAGTAGATAAAGAGAACCCGGTTAAACAAATGAGACAAAAATATTATACTTGGTCATTTATCTACTGAGGAAAATAATCCAATATTACATATCTGTGAGTGGCAAAAGTATATGAACCTCTCGGATTCGCAGTTAATTTGAAGGTGAAATTAGAGTCAGGTGTTTTCAATCAATTGGGATGGCAATCAGGTGTGAGTGGGCACCCTGTTTTATTTAAATAACAGGGATCAATCAAAGTCTGATCTTCACAACACACGTTTGCGGAAATGTATCATGGCACGAACAAAGGAGGTTTCTGAGGACCTCAGAAAAAGCGTTGTTGATGCTCATCAGGCTGGAAAAGGTTACAAAACCATTTGTAAAGAGTTTGGACTCCACCAATCCACAGGCAGACAGATTGTGTACAAATGGAGGAAATTCAAGACCATTGTTACTCTCCCCAGGAATGGTCGACCAACAATGATCACTCCAAGAGTAAGGTGTGTAATAGTCGACGAGGTCACAAAGGACCCCAGGGTAACTTCTAAGCAACTGAAGGCCTCTCTCACATTGGCTAATGTTAATGTTCATGAGTCCACCATCAGGAGAACACTGAACAACAGTGGTCTGCATGGCAGGGTTGCAAGGAGAAAGCCACTGCTCTCCAAAAAGAACATTGCTGCTTGTCTGTAGTTTGCTAAAGATCATGTGGACAAGCCAGAAGGCTATTGGAAAAATGTTCTGTGGATGGATGAGACCAAAATAGAATTTTGGTTTAAATGAGAAGCATTATGTTTGCAGAAAGGAAACCACTGCATTATAGCATAAGAATTTTATCCCAGCTGTGAAACATGGTGGTGGTAGTATCATGGTTTGGGCCCGTTTTGCTGCATCTGGGCCAGGACAGCTTGCCATCATTGATGGAACAATGAATTCTGAATTATACCAGCAAATTCTAAAGGAAAATGTCAGGACATCTGTCCATGAACTGAATCTCAAGAGAAGGTGGGTCATGCAGCAAGACAACGACCCTAAGCACACAAGTCGTTCTACCAAAGAATAGTTAAAGAAGAATAAAGTTAATGTTTTGGAATGGCCAAGTCAAAGTCCTGACCTTAATCCAATCCAAATGTTGTGGAAGGACCTGAAGTAAGCAGTTCATGTGAGGAAACCCACCAACATCCCAGAGTTGAAGCTGTTTTGTTCAGAGGAATGGGCTAAAATTCCTCCAGGCTGGTGTGCAGGACTGATCAGCAGTTACCGGAAACGCTTAGTTGCAGTTATTGCTGCACAAGGGGGTCACACCAGATACTGAAAGCAAAGGTTCACATACTTTTGCCACTCACAGATATGTAATATTGGGTCATTTTCCTCAATAAATAAATGACCAAGTATAATATTTTTGTCTCATTTGTTTAACTGGGTTCTCTTTATCTACTTTTCAGACTTGTGTGAAAATCTGATGATGTTTTAGGTCATATTTATGCAGAAATATAGAAAATTCTAAAGGGTTCACAAACTTTCAAGCACCACTGTAGTGGCTGGCTGCTTTATGTCCTGGGGCTCCCTCATGCCTGTGTTACCTTCTGGCTCTCCCCTTTTAGTTATGCTGTCATAATTAGTTGCCGGAGTCCCTGCTTGTACTCAGTGCAATATGTATACTGTTCCTACTTATTCAGGTGACATTGGGCATACCTAACAACCTGTGTTTTCTCTCTCTCTCTCTCTCTCTCTCTCTCTCCCCCTCCCCTCAAGTCTGTCCCTCTGAGTTACATGTTGGTCCTGGGATCGAGATGCTGACCTCTTCTGCTCCTTGGACCTGCCTGATCCATCCTGGTGCCCTGTGTCTGGTTGGAGTCTCATCGCATTGCTCCTGTGGAGGACGACCCCATGAGGACAGTTGAAAGTCACACCTGGAGGACGCTCTGGACTCTTCCAGTAATGCGTTTATGGCTGAGGACTACAGTTGACTTGCTAAGTTTAGGACTGCAGTTGTCATAAACAGTTTTGCACTCAAGTTTCCATCAATTAAGAGTTTATAACATTAACGAAACTGATTTCATGTTAAAACTGTTAATATTATAGTCATGCTGTCTGTTGTTGCCCAAATGAGGATGGGTTCCCTTTTGAGTCTGGTTCCTCTCGAAGTTTCTTCCTCATGTCGTCTGAGGGAGTTTTTCCTTGCCACCGTCACCACAGGCTTGCTCATTGGGGATAGATTAGGGATAAAATTAGCACGTTTTAAGTCGTTCAAATTCTCTAAAGCTGCTTTGCGACAATGTTTATTGTTAAAAGCGCTATACAAATAAACTTGGCTGGACTTGACTTGAAGACAGTACAGTATTTTCCTCTGACTGTCACTGTTCTTGACATCCAACAATAGTGAACTAACTTCTGATCTATTTTCCCATGTGCTAATATGTTTTCATGCTAAACAGGAACAGAATTTGATTGGTGGTTTTAATGACATGACCAAGGACGCCAGCCTGTCGGATGAACCAATTGCTGATATTGTCTTTCAAAGTCAGATACTTTGCTTTATGAGGGTGAGGTTTTATTAGGTTATTGGGTGACGTGTTGCTCTGAGGCATTTGGATGGCATGGGTGTGAGCACACCAAAACTAAAAACTCTCAACTCAACTCAACTTTATTTATATAGCACTTCAAAACAACTGTAGTTGAAAACAAGGTGCTGTACATAAAGACATAAAACAATTAAAAGCAATGAAATAAATAAAACCGACAGTAGAACAGTTGTTTCGTTGTTTTTAAAAACGATTAGAAACAGTAAAACAATATATAAAAGCAAACCATAAAACACTAAAACAAGAGCAGAGCCTCATGCGGAGTTAAAGGCCAAGGAGTAAAAATGGGTTTTAAAGGAACAGTCCACCGTACTTCCATAATGAAATATGCTCTTATCTGAATTGAGACGAGCTGCTCCGTACCTCTCTGAGCTTTGCGCGACCTCCCAGTCAGTCAGACGCAGTCAGACGCGCTGTCACTCCTGTTAGCAATGTAGCTAGGCTCAGCATGGCCAATGGTATTTTTTGGGGCTGTAGTTAGATGCGACCAAACTCTTCTGTGTTTTTCCTGTTTACACAGGTTTATATGACCAGTGATATGAAACAAGTTCAGTTACACAAATTGAAACGTAGCGATTTTCTGTGCTATGGAAAGTCCGCACTATAATGACAGGCGTACTAACACCTTCTGCGCGCTTCGGCAGCGCATTGATATCTGAGCTCCGTATCAATGCGCTGCCGAAGTGCGCAGAAGGTGTTAGTACGCCTGTCATTATAGTGCGGACTTTCCATAGCATAGAAAATCACTACGTTTCAATTTGTGTAACTGAACTTGTTTCATGTCACTGGTCATATAAACCTATGTAAACAGGAAAAACGCGGAAGAGTTTGGTCGCATCTAACTACAGCCCCAAAAAATACCATTGGCCATGCTGAGCCTAGCTACATTGCTAACAGGAGTGACAGCGCGTCTGACTGACTGGGAGGTCGCGCAAAGCTCGGAGAGGTACGGAGCAGCTCGTCTCAATTCAGATAAGAGCATATTTCATTATGGAAGTACGGTGGACTGTTCCTTTAAGACTGGTTTTAAAAATGGATAGTGAGGAGGCTTGCCTAATGTGCAATGGTAGCTCGTTCCATAATTTTGGAGCAGCAGTGGAGAAAGCTCTGTCCCCTCTGAGCTTCCGTTTGGACCTCGGTACCTCCAGGAGCAGCAGATCAGCTGACCTGAGGCACCAAGCAGGAGCGTAGGGTTGAAGGAGCTCGGGCGGGAGACCATTTAAAGACTTAAAAACAAATAAAAGAATCTTAAAATGGACTCTAAAGTGCACAGGCAGCCAGTGGAGGGAGGCCAGGATGGGAGTTATGTGCTCCCTCTTACGTGCTCCAGTTAGGAGGCGAGCAGCTGCATTTTGCACCAGCTGGAGACGTGCGAGGGAGGACTGGCTGACTCCAAAATAAAGTGCATTACAGTAATCCAGCCGAGATGTTATGAAGGCGTGGATTACTGTCTCAAAGTGCGTTTGTGCAAGGAAAGGCTTCACCTTTGCCAGCTGCCTAATTTGAAAGAAGCTGGACTTCACTACAGAACTAATTTGCCGATCCAATTTAAAATCACTGTCCATCTTAAAACCCAAGTTTGTGACTGTTGGCTTTACATAGTCTGCCAAAGGGCCCAAATCAACGGGCGAGGGTTCACAAGAGCTGCTAGGGCCAAACACCATCACTTCTGTTTTATTTTCATTCAAATTTAAAAAGTTCAAGGCCATCCAGGGCTTGATGTCTTCGAGACATGACAGAAGTGGTGTGAGGGAGAAAGCATTTTTTTTCTCCCTCACACCACTTCTGTCATGTCTCTAAGTTTTAAGATGGACACTGATTTTAAATTGGATCAGCAAATTAGTTCCGTTGTGAAGTCCAGCTTCTTTCAAATTAGGCAGCTGGCAAAGGTGAAGCCTTTCCTTGCATTTGAGACAGTAATCCACGCCTTCATAACATCTCGGCTGGATTACTGTAATGCACTTTATTTTGGAGTCAGCCAGTCCTCCCTCACATGTCTCCAGCTGGTGCAAAACATCACAGTACCACACCAAAAGCATGATTCCTGATAGTAGAATAACTACAGAATACAAAACGATATCAAAATAAGTCAACAAAATGTGTCCAATGCCATATATAATTTCATATAGTCATAAAAGTTATAGAGGTGTTCCCACCCAACTTCATTTAGTGCTGCTTAGCCATGGCCTCTGACTCACACGAGGCTAGTCTATGTTTGTGTTGAACAAGACCCAAGACTAACAGGCTTGTGATGTCAGTAGCAGGGATGGGGTGTGTTGGTGCAGATTGATGCAGATACATGCAGATTGATACCACACTTTGAAAATTAACTGAACACAGGATGAGGCAGGAAGCTGGGGCCTGCTGTATTGCCAGGCATACCAAGTGGAGGCAGAAGCCAGAATTGTTAAAGTCTTATTGATGGCCAAAGGTTGCATGCAAGGGCGGAAAAGAAGGGCCTGCCAAAGAGAGACAATGTGTCAGCCGCTCCCATGCTGTGAAAGCAAAACTAAACACTAGGGAAGAGCACTTTTTATTAGCCAAAATTCATCAGTGATCATGTAAGCATGTAAGCACCATCTTATTCACCAAGATTTTCACATACCAAATCCAAAATGTTTTGTAGAACCAATCCCATGTCAAATAATTTATCATTTCAGAACAACAAACATGCATGCATGCATACAACCACATTTCTATGAATGACTCATTAAATAGGTGTATACTGGACATTATAAGACGTTGAGATTTCCTAGTGTGTGAAACAACACACATCTAATAATTCGCCACACCTATATAATAAAGAAGGTCTGGTATTAGCTTAGCCTCTCAGCCCTCCCTGACCTCTCATTACTTTTAAATTCTTTTCTATATGCGGATCTATTTTATTCTAGTGACTAAAATGGCAAAGATGTGGCAAGACAGGATTTACTACCTTCTTTATTCATTTGCAGAGTGAGCAACTGCCAACCAGACACAGTCCAGTAAATATATAGTGATTTTATGCTTTACCAAATTGTTTTTATTTATGGACCGAAAATTCTTACATTGTTTATTCCCATGTTATACTGTATAAGTACTCAGGACAAAATAATAATTACACCAAAAAGCAGTACAATATCAATAGGTTGTGCATATGGACTAATAACTGGATTATCAGTTTGTTGGCCAGACTCTGAGGTTGCCTTTTGTGCTTCTGGTCCAAGTGGAAAAACATCAACACTCCCACAAACCAGAGTAACAACTATAGAGGACATCTAGGTCAAATATGCGTGTGACTTTTTCAATGACTATGATAGAACATTCTAAGACTTTGGCAAGCCAATGAAGTTACCAGACGTTGATCACATAGAAAAGGATACCAGATTATTTGGAACAACAGGGTAACACACCCTTCTCCAGATTTCCAAAAATGCACCAGTAGGTGAATTGGCTGCATTAAATTGCCTCTAGTGTGTGAATCTGTGTGTGCATGGTGTACTGCAGTTCCATTCAGCATGTATTCCCATCTCACATCCAGTGTTGACCAGAATAAAGTGATTGCTGAAGATGAAAAAGTGAATGAAGGTGCAGCACCTAAATGAACACCACATACATGTACACTACCGTTCAAAAGTTTGGGGTCACTTTGAAATGTCCTTATTTTTGAAAGAAAAGCACTGTTCTTTTCAATGAAGATCACTTTAAACTAATCAGAAATACACTCTATACATTGCTAATGTGGTAAATGACTATTCTAGCTGCAAATGTCTGGTTTTTGGTGCAATATATAGGTGTACAGGTGTATATAGGTGTATAGAGGCCCATTTCCAGCAACTATCACTCCAGTGTTCTAATGGTACAATGTGTTTGCTCATTGCCTCAGAAGGTAACGGATGATTAGAAAACCCTTGTACAATCATGCTAGCACAGCTGAAAACAGTTGAGCTCTTTAGAGAAGCTATAAAACTGACCTTCCTTTGAGCAGATTGAGTTTCTGGAGCATCACATTTGTGGGGTCGATTAAATGCTCAAAATGGCCAGAAAAATGTCTTGACTATATTTTCTATTCATTTTACAACTTATGGTGGTAAATAAAAGTGTGACTTTTCATGGAAAACACAAAATTGTCTGGGTGACCCCAAACTTTTGAACGGTAGTGTATGTAACTGTATATCAGTTACAGTGGTTAGATTCTTACCCAACAGGGTTGGTGTTATTGAAATAAGGAGAGGCATAAACCAGTACAGGGGTGTTTCTAGCTATTGAGAAGACCAGGTGTAAGTCAAGTTTTCCTGGGGCTTTTATTTTTTAAGGGAGATTGGCATAGATAGGTTTGTGAGGTTATATCTAACTTTACAAGAAATATTATCGCCCACACACATTCAAAGGCTATGTCATTTTTATTACTGATTTTTCTAGCTAGTCATTGGATAAACATGAAGATGGACTTGTTTAGGCCCTGTGTCTAATGACCATAAGTCATCTGCCTCAATACAGTCTGTCCTCCTGTGACCTTTCTGACTGATGTGCAATGTAAAAATTAAAGTAGGACTTTGTGTGATAGTATTTGAGACACTTAAGTTATTATCATCACCCATAATATCTCAGGAAACTGATGCATGTGCCAATTGACTATTAAAATCACTAGTAAAATTTATCATCAGTTTAATAAAAAATATATCATTTCTCACACACATCTCTCCTGTAGAACCACATTGTAAGCTACATTATTATATTACAGCATTCACAATCCCAGATGACATCCCATCTCACAAGATTATGAGCATATAAATATGTCTTCCAAGTTTCTTTCTCTCTCTCTCTCACACACACACACACACACACACACACAAGTACCATTGTCTCCAATGCATCCAGGGTCAGTTGACTGCAGCAGATCATTTGTGGTGTCTGGACAACACAAATTTATGGTGACATTATCATTGTGTGGCAAAACAAAAACACTCTTTTATCCCTATATGTGACTAATATGCCAAAGGCTGCCTATGGTGTGGTAGGCTGGCTGGTTCTGCATAAGCTACATGTAGCATTAAAACATATGATTAAATTATGTCAGGGCAACTATTGGTGTCTACATGAACACATAATGATGTTGACCTGTTAAATAAACTTAGTCGGGGCAAATAGACCACCACTATAGATATTCATTAAACCACTCAAACTTTTGAGCTAGCCTGGCACACTAATCATACAGACCCTATGCTGTAAATTCAACATAACCAGGTTACACGGAGCAGTTTTTGTGCATCAACATAAATCGATAGGTTACATTGTTGATACATTCTATATACACACCCACAGTCAATGACTTACCATCTGTTTTCATCTTGAAAAATCCAACAATAGTGCATTATTTTTTAAGGCATCTTCCAACCAGTTCTGAATGTTCTTCTTCTGTTGGCAGTTATCAAAATTTTGAATGTGCACTGAGCAGCACTCAATTATTCCCCCCCCCCAGACGCTGCAAGTCAAGTTCCGATCTGTTTCAATCAGTTGTTTTCTATTAATCTCTTACTTTTTTTTAACGGCAAAAATACCCGGGCTATAGTCCCAAGTGATAGGGCCTAACGATGCCACTGAACCAGTATAAGAAAGTAATGAAGCATGTAATAAATTTTTGTTTGGGGAGCAGGTTTTCTTCAAAGATCTATAACTGCAAGTTTTCTTCCTATAATAGTCTATGAAAAGCCATGGGAAGTTAATTAGTTTCTAAAAGGAAATTATATAAGGAATAAAATGCAGTGAGACTTGATGTTCTAAGAAAACAGCCAGTGAAGGGGTGGTGTGAAGCATCCTGGTTTAAAGCAGAGTTACTGTTACTACCCTGAAGTTGATGAATTTCCTATAATAGGCAGTGCTTTATTCCTTTATATCTACAGAAATTTGCCAAAGCTAATGATTTCTTATTTATTAAAGAATGATGCATCCTGATGCATCCATATACATTTATAGCTATGATGTGGAATGTCAATGAACAAGTTAGCTATGTTGTTATGTTATAATAGCTACAAACTACACTATATGCTCAAAAATATGTGGACATCTGACCACCCATATGTAGAACTTCCCCAAACTGTTGCCACAAAGGTCAAAGCACACAATTGTCTAGATATTTCTCTTCACTGGTACTAAGGGAAACAAACATGTTCCAGCATGACAGTGCTATTGTGTACAAAGCGAAGTCGATAAAGACATGGCTTCTGTAGATGTCCTAGAGGAAATGGAAAAACTCAAGAGTCCAGACCTCAACCCTAATGAACACTTTTGGGATGAATGGGAAAGCCATTAATAGCCTAAAGACCACCATGAGATTACTGTGGATGGTACCATCCAGATACCCTAAAGATTACTGTGGATGTTCTCCCTTGGACTGTAATTTCTAAGAACAGTTTACTCTCAAGTTTCCATCATTAAACAGTTAATAACTGCAGTCTGATATGATAGACTGAACATTAAAACTCTAATGATGCTCATACTCAAATTCCTTTTAACAGAATTAGCACTGTTTGACTCTGTGGTTATAGAAGTTATGCAGTTATAGAAGAGTAATGATTTATATTTGCACTGTCTGGTGTCACCCAGATGAGGATGGTTTACTTTTTGAGTCTTGTTTATCTAAAGGTTTCTTCCTCATGTCATTGAAAATCCTGTACAGGAATATTAATCATGAATTCTAAGTATTTTACTTAGATTAACAGCAGGTCTTGTTGTAATTCTTACATATCTAGAGAACATGATGACATGGGACCCAGGGACCTCAGTGTTTTTAATTATGAAAGGTTAAAACCAGTCTTCCATGGTATTTCTCTCTGTGGTCTACTAACAATTCCCTCAACCACCTCCGCTACTTTACCTCCACCATAGCACATCAAACAGCTCTCGATGTGGGAAAGAGCAGAGTGAGTATAGGGAAAGCCCCATTGCCGTCTGTCTTTCCCAAGTGGAGCCATCAAAACTTCAGCAAGCAATGCAGAGTTTCAGGCCGTGACAGGCTAACAGGCCCCCTGATGCAGCTTAGTTAACGATCAGGAGGTTAACTGATGGAGACTTGGCTACCGGAAGTCGCCTGGTTCCCCTAGTGGATGCAAAGGAAGCACATCGTGGTTGAGAGCCCATTAAAACAATTATGGGAAGCTGTCTACCGGTATTTCATTTACCATTGGAAAGCCTGTACTGTTATTTGTCATCATATGTGCAAGAGAATACTAACTTATGAATATTGTATTTTTGTTGTGTAGAGAAACTGTGAAAGGAAGGCAAGTCCAAAGTTCAGTATTCTGATTTGTTCAAATATGTTCATATCAAAACACCAGTACATCAATAACAAACATCAGATAAATAAATATATTCAGTGCATTCAGAAAGTATTCTGACCATTTTTTCCTCATCACCTTCAAGATAAATCAAGTCCAGGCTCTGGCAATAACATTCGCAGACTTCTCCCAACCATTCCTGTGTGAATTTGGCTGGGCATGTTGGAACATTCATCAGAATCTGAGACTCTGGGAGCTCTTGAGCTGGCTTTCCTTCATATCAGGATGTCTCTGTACTTTTATACTTTTAACCTCTTTATGTTTTTCTTGTACTTTTTTTTTACTGATTGATGAGTGCCACACCTGAAACCACTGCTAATCCAGGAGCCACCATCAATCCACAATCCAATCCACACATTAGTGCACCTTTTTCATTATTCCTGGTATTTGATTTTTGTTACTGCCCTTCATTTTGCATTGCTCTATGAGCTTGACATTTGATCCCTGCCTGCCTTTTACAAGAAGTCTGTCTGCTGATTTTAGGTCAGGTCAGGGTCGTTGACTCTGCTACTGGTAACATGTAACCCAGTACTACCTGCCGCATGGACGGGTGGTCGGCGTCTAAACCGGCTCCCCCACCAGTGCATGACACTGGTGAGGAGGGTGGCATGTCATCCAGCAGGATTAAAAACAAAACCTGGCAAAGGGTGGATGAGCTCCTCGTGAGCCAATGGCCAACATACAATACACAGTGGATCTAGGGGAGTAAACCCCCCCCCAAAAAAAAAAAATCAGTCAGTCCTTGCTTAGGTCAGCCCACTGACTTTTATTTGACCACTCCATTAGCACATGATTTAGTGATTTGCGTCTCGTATGAGCCCACTCTACTTTGGTTGCTGGTGGAGGATGTACAGTGGTGCTTGAAAGTTTGTGAACCCTTTAGAATTTTCTATATTTCTGCATAAATATGACCTAAAACATCATCAGATTTTCACACAAGTCCTAAAAGTAGATAAAGAGAACCCAGGTAAACAAATGAGACAAAAATATTATACTTGGTCATTTATTTATTAAGGAAAATGATCCAATATTACATATCTGTGAGTGGCAAAAGTATGTGAACCTTTGCTTTCAGTATCTGGTGTGACCCCCTTGTGCAGCAATAACTGCAACTAAACGTTTGCGGTAACTGTTGATCAGTCCTGCACACCGGCTTACAGGAATTTTAGCCCGTTCCTCCGTACAGAACAGCTTCAACTCTGGGATGTTGGTGGGTTTCCTCACATGAACTGCTCGCTTCAGGTCCTTCCACAACATTTCGATTGGATTAAGGTCAGGATGTTGATTTGGCCATTCCAAAACATTAACTTTATTCTTCTTTAACCATTCTTTGGTAGAACGACTTGTGTGCTTAGGGTCATTGTCTTGCTGCATGACCCACCTTCTCTTGAGATTCAGTTCATGGACAGATGTCCTGACATTTTCCTTTAGAATTCACTGGTATAATTCAGAATTCATTGTTCCATCAATGACAACAAGCCGTCCTGGCCCAGATGCAGCAAAACAGGCCCAAACCATGATACTACCACCACCATGTTTCACAGATGGGATAAGGTTCTTATGCTGGAATGCAGTGTTTTCCTTTCTCCAAACATAACGCTTCTCATTTAAACCAAAAAGTTCTATTTTGGTCTCATCTGTCCACAAAACATTTTTTCAATAGCCTTCTGGCTTGTCCACGTGATCTTTAGAAAACTGCAGATGAGCAGCAATGTTCTTTTTGGAGAGCAGTGGCTTTCTCCTTGCAACCCTGCCATGCACACCATTGTTGTTCAGTGTTCTCCTGATGGTGGACTCATGAACATTAACATTAGCCAATGTGAGAGAGGCCTTCGGTTGCTTAGAAGTTACCCTGGGGTCCTTTGTGACCTCGCCGACTATTACACGCCTTGCTCTTGGAGTGATCTTTGTTGGTCGACCACTCCTGGGGAGGGTAACAATGGTCTTGAATTTTCTCCATTTGTACACAATCTGTCTGACTGTGGATTGGTGGAGTCCAAACTCTTTAGAGATGGTTTTGTAACCTTTTCCAGCCTGATGAGCATCAACAATGCTTTTTCTGAGGTCCTTAGAAATCTCCTTTGTTCGTGCCATGATAGACTTCCACAAACATGTGTTGTGAAGATCAGACTTTGATAGATCCCTGTTCTTTAAATAAAACAGGGTGCCCACTCACACCTGGTTGTCATCCCATTGACTGAAAACACCTGACTCTAATTTCACCTTCAAATTAACTGCTAATCCTAGAGGTTCACATACTTTTGCCACTCACAGATATGTAATATTGGATCATTTTCCTCAATAAATAAATGACCAAGTATAATATTTTTGTCTCATTTGTTTAACTGGGTTCTCTTTATCTACTTTTAGGACTTGTGTGAAAATCTGATGATGCTTTAGGTCATATTTATGCAAAAATATAGAAAATTCTAAAGGGTTCACAAACTTTCAAGCACCACTGTAAGTACGGAAGAGGGCAGCCTACTTCCACTACAGCTTGAGGTTAGCACCCTCATGCTGCAGACTTTCATACCCACTAAAGTTCCCCTGAAATCATCGACTCAATATCAGCATTGCACGCCTGGCCCACCCCGCCGCACCCATGACGAGCCACGGGTAAAGCCACAAGGACCCCATGGTTCTGATACCCCCAAGGGTGCCCACAATTACATGAAGCAGATCAAACTTGCTTCCTGGAATGTAAGAACCCTGTCTGATGACACCATCACCACCAAGCGCCAGGCTCCTAAATGCCGATCAGCGCTCGTTGCTTCTGAACTCAAGAGGTTAGATATAGATGTCACTTGCCTCAGCAAATGACATCTATATCGATGTCTTCCAGTGGCGGCTGGTAGTCTTTCAAACAGGGGAGGCTGGTCGGTTACGATATTTCCAGATTTTAAAAGAAAAAACACATCAATTTTGCCCATACTCTTGCCTCTGATCTGGCTGATTGTTGGCAGGGTCACAAACTGTGAAATAACAGGTTCTTTTGGCCCATTATCCTACTGTCCAATATACATGATGGTGGTGTTGGGGGAGGGGGCTTTATATTTTAACATTTTATATTTTAAAATCATGGCATGTTTAAAAATTGACCTCGGCTGTGTTTTTGTTTAAAAATGTTTTCCAAATTGTAGCTGTGTTTAATTCATATCCAGAAAAACATATATTCCAATATAATATACTCAGCATAAACATTTTAAATAGATTCTATATTTTTGGTCCATCCATGACATATTACTAAAGTAGCCTATTTACTGTTGTCGATGTGGGTCACTTGCTGTTAGCCAATTCACTTTCTCGTACCAGGAGAGCTGAAAAGAACAAGTATTATTCCCTACCTTTTTCACCAAGTCAATTTGAGGCGTTGGTCTATCCTGCTCTTTAATTTTAATTTTTTCCTCGAAAGGAAGACTGGCAAATGGCTTCGCCAAAATTAAATCAGCAGTGCTTGGCATCTGTGCGCAGCTTTCTTGCTAGCTGACTAGCCCCCTCAAGTTCAAGTTCAGTCACTCAAATAAATGACATTTCTGGAACTAAGATAGCAAACTTGACAACACTATATTTGCACTTTATTTACAATGAAAATATATACAAACTAAAAAAGCTGGTAGAAACCGTATGTAATGAATGAAATCGAAATGTAAGCTGATCTCTTACAATACACCACAGCACTTGCGAATCCGCATGGGACTGAACTGATGTTGCCAGATACTGCTGACGTCATCCAGCCCAAAATATGTTCAAAACCCGCCAAAATGCACTTAAAGCCGCCCAATTGGGTGGGAAATCGCCCAATCTGGCAACACTGTACCGCTGCCTGTCTATAGTTGAAACGAGCTGTCAATCAAAGAAAATATCCGGCCGCTTTCACCAATCACCAGTCTCCTCGCGGAAACTGCCATGTCCCTCCCATGTGAGGCTCGGAGTCCGTGGGCGGGCATTTTCGCAGTATTTGTCCAATAACCGTCTTGAATTTTGAGATTGAAAAGCGCATAGCTCCCAAATGCCGTTGAAGTCCATTGAGGCTGGGAGTCCATGAGACTCTGTGGGCGGGCGGTTTCACAGTATTTGTCCAATAATCACCTTGCATTTTGAGATTGACAAGCACATAGCTCCCAATCCACTGAGGCTGGGCTGCATCGCGCTGTCGAGGGGGAAAAACTCACGCACACATTAGGCGAACTGGGGAAAGTTATAACGGAATGATTTCGCACTGTAGTTGGGTTGAGCACATATATTTCTATGATTCTGGATCTGAAATAGCAATGTTATAAGGTCAGCTATAACATAAGCCTAGCACAATTCATCCTACACGATGTTCGTCATTTTTAGAGGAGGCTGAGCCTCCCTCGTTGTCTTAGAGCAATCTCCCGTGATGTCTTCTTCCACAAACTGAGGAGAGCAAGAGTCCCAGCCCCCATCATGCACACATTCTACAGAGGCACCATCGAGAACATCCTGACCAGCTGCATCACCGTGTGGTACGGCGCCTGCACCGTGTCCTGCTGCAAGACTCTGCAGCGCATCGTGAGAGCAGCTGAGAGGATCATTGGTGTCTCTCTCCCTTCTCTTATAGAAATCTATAACTTCCGCCTCACCCGCAAAGCCATCAGGATTGCAGGTGACCCCACCCACCCATCTCACAGCCTCTTCAGTCTGCTGCCATCAGGGAGGAGACTGCGGAGTCTCCGGGCCAAAACCAGCAGGCTCAAGGACAGTTCCTTTCACCAGGCAGTCAGGAGGCTCAACTCCCTCCCTGTTCTGCCCTTCCTTCCCCCTCTGCCCCCTGCCACAGATTCTGCCAGCACACCCCCCTGCCCCCCCTTCAGCATCTGACATGTCACCCTCACAGTTCCCCCCCCAACACACACACACACACACACACACACACACACACACACACACACACTCTCAATGTTCATTCACACACTGAACTCAGGGACTGCACATTTCACTTTACCTCGCTCATTTGCACTTTTCTGCACTACCTCACCTTAACTGCTATTAGTTTATTGTTTATACTGCTTATTTCATGTTTACCTGCTATACCTCAAGTGCCCTTGACTGTTTATTTGCTCCAATTTATGTGTGTGTGTGTGTGTGTGTGTGTGTGTGTGTGTGTGTGTGTGTGTGTGTGTGTATCAGTGGCGGCTGCTGGTTTTTAAAACAGGGGAAGCCCATTTTACGCATTCATCGTAAAACCTGTAGGCCGGATATCAAAGCATAGAAAGGTGTGCCCCATTAGCATAGTGAACTAGACAACCCTACCTAGTGGCAGAAAGTGTTTTTGCTTGTACATTTCATGTTATAGTCTGGCTTGCCAGGCTAGTGCCTCATATTCTTAATCAAAAATATCAAACATCCAAAAATCACTGGCTATTCAACGAAGAGCCTTGAACATCATACCCTGATATGCAACACAGAGTCTTTAACACAACACCCAGCTGTGCAACACATCCTTGAACATCTTCTGCAACACAGTCTGGAAATTCATAACCAGGTAGGCTATGCAACACACAGAACCTTGAATATTATACCCAGGTATAACCTATAACACAGAGCCCACCATTCTCTTAACATTACTGAACAATATACACACTTCAGATTCATGAACATGAACACTATTTATACACAAATTCTGCCCTCTGCTCCTTTTCCAGAAAATGGTCTGTGACCCTGTCATACCAGCTGGTTGTGCTTTCCAGAGACTTTACCAATTTCTGTTAGCAGCTAGCACTGCAGATCCCAATAAGGCTCAAGCTAGCCTACAACCAGATTGAACTACAAATGAAATAAACGAGTGAATTCACGAATGATCAAACTGATAGAATGGATGAAAGCAGGCCCGGCGCCATGGGGGGGCGAAAGGGGGCGTCGCCCCCTCGTGGCTACAGCCCCGCCCCCTCAACGGAGACTCAGATCACTTAATTGTTTTCTTATGAAAATATAATGTATTATAGACGTATTAATAATTTGCATTTTCAAATACGAAATATTAAGTGGTTGCGCATTGCACAAAAATACATTTCACATAAATCACTACTAAAACTGGCACGGTAGAACAAATCTGATTGGTTGTTATGATTCTTACGTTGCAATCGTAGAATTCAACTGTATTAAGGTAGGATTATTTCAAAAAGCCTGAATTTAATACTAACCCTGTTTTAGACATATGTATCAATCCTAACTACTCGGGACTACTAGTTATTGTGGGTGTATGTGTGAAATGCTGACACAGCCGCGCACACACACACCTGTGATAAGGACAAGGGGCGGGGTCGTGCGGGCGGGGTTTTTACATGTACACTTACAAGTGCACTGTCTCTGCAATATCCTGCAATATGCAGTCAGTTTACGGGAGTAGTCTTTCCCCCTCCGAATTAAACGAATTCAATCACAATATTGTGAATCCATTTTCTTTCTTTGTCGGCTAAGTTTATCTCTGTTTATGTTGGTGTATGTGTTCATATATGGTCTGCTTTGTGCGCAAATAGCGTAAGAATATGTGTCGTTGACGTCACCCCCCATGCAGCAGAGGTGAAAATTCATCACTTCAGAGTGTTTAGTCCCCTACACGCCTAAACTGGGATCGCGGATTAAGTGGTTAGCGTTGACTCGGTGCGAGTCAGGAAGGCTATTACTGGTGCGGCCGCGGGGTCTGTTGATTTTTTTAAATTATGATTTTGGCCGCCGAGCCAAGTACCTTAGACTTGCATTGACGTTTTGTTTTCATACCGCGGAGCTATTTGTATGTATTTTAAATGTAAAGGACTTGCCTGTAGGTTTGTGTGTGTTGTTTTATGTTTGGCATCTTTCCGGTTGTACCGCGTGTCTGTGAGAAAATTGGAGGGGAGGGTTAACAGGTGGGCACGGGAGTTGATAAAACTGCCCTGGTAATATGCCACATGATTTTCCCGGACTAAAGCAACCTTCGGGGCCGTGGTTTTGTGGTTGGAGCAGTTAATTGTTTGAAACACGTTGTCAGACCGCCATCACTACTACACACTATATGAAAAAATATTTGCCCCCTTGCGATTTCTAATTGCCCCCTTAGTAAACTGTTCCTGGCGCCGGGCCTGGATGAAAGTTAACGGAGCACAACGAGTAATATTTACATTTATTTACAGAGTAATGTACAGAGACATCAATGAGAAGAACCGTTTATATGAAAAGAAATTCGGACAGCACTTTGGCACACGACTACACTTTCTCGACATCCGCTAGGGACTGATCATGCTTCCGTGTTCCTCGCCGAAATACCGCCCTCCTCATGTCTTTCAAACACTACCTCCAATAATCCTTTATCAGCCCGGCTTCTTGTCCCTCCCACTGTCTCGTTTAGTCCCAGAGAAGCCCGGCTTCCCTGGAAGTGACGATTTTGTTGATTTTAACCAATAACAACTAGCCGAAATTGGCTGTTCAGAGCCGTCTCGTAGACTGCAGCGGATACCCGGCTGCCAGTCAGTGTTGCCAGATACTGCTGACGTTTTCCATCCCAAAATATGTTCAAAACCCGCCAAAATGCACTTAAAACCGCCCAATCTGGCAACACTGCTGCCAGTCCATAGAGCCCATTGAAATAAGAAAGGTTACAGCCTGGCAGCAAAGGTGATTCTCGTAGCGAACTGCAAGTTCGTCAGACATCACTCAAATAAGTTACAGGATAGTTATGAACATAAATACAAACTTGGGCATATATTATGTTGGCAAGTTATTGTTTTAATGAGAATTCAACGTCGTAGACGCCGCAGTTTGGGGAGAGAATTTTAGGGGAAGCTCGGCTTCCCTTGTTGTCTCTGAGAAATCGCCCCTGATGTGTATGTATATGTGTGTGTGTGTGTGTGTGTGTGTGTGTGTGTGTGTATATATATATATATATATATATATATATATATATATATATATATATATGTGTATATATGAGTGTTTAGTCTATGTCTAGTTCTTATCTAGAGTGTTTATACTGTTTATATTGTTTATTTCAATTATTCTATTTTTACTTATTGCATTGCCTGTTTGCACCGTGGGTCAGAGAGGACTGAAATTTCATCTGTGCTGTATGTTGAGCATGTATAGCATATTTGACAATAAAGTTGACTTGACTTGAAATGCCGTTTACCTGAAGAAGGCGAATTCGTGGACAGTGACTACACGTTCCTGCACTCTGGCAGACCCAGTAATCAACCTAAACAGGAAGGCGTGGTGATTGTGCTTAAAACCAGCCTTCACTCATCCATGTCCAGCTGGAAAGGCATCAACTCCCGAATAATGAGGATGCATATTAAGCTTGGTAAAACCTGCAACACTACAGTCATCAGTGTTTATGCTCTGACCTTCAAACAGCCTCTCGAAGACCAGACCCTTTTCTACGATCAGCTATCAGAAGTTTTGTCATCTGTTTCCAGCAGTAACCGTCTCTTTCTTCTTGGTGATTTCAACATGAGAGTTGGCAGAGATACTAAAATATGGTCCGATGTCATTGACCCTCATGGTCTTGGAGAAGAAAACGAGCAAGGAGTCATGCTCCTTGAATTATACACTCATTATGGGCTCGCCATCTCCAACACAATGTTCACCCATCCGGACATCCATAAGGGTACCTGGATGCACCCAGGGCCCAAGCGCTGGCATATGATAGATTACATCATTGTACGGCAACACTTCCGTAGTGACCTCATAGATGCGTGTGTGCACCATAGTGCTGACGGCTGGACAGACCACAGGATAGTCTGTGCTCACTTGAAGCTCCGCTTCCATAAATCCACCCAAAGCCAGCGACAATCTGGACCTAAACACCTCAACACCATGCATCTTCACGTACCAGAAGTAAGTCAGCAGCTTGCAGACACCATAGCTTCCAGGTTGAAAAGCATCACAATTTCCAGTCTCGAGGACCATTGGGTGTCTCTCTGTGACACTCTGTATTCCTCAGCCTTGGAGACCTTAGGGCTGCAAAAGCGGCACCACCATGACTGGTTTGATGAGAATAATGAGGCTATCAAGAACTTACTGGAAGAGAAGCACAGCAGCTTCCAGGCAGTCCTCCACGATAACTCACCAACCAATTGTCAATGCTACAGAGCAACAAGGAATAGTTGCCAAAGAGAACTATGGTGAATGCAAAATCAGTGGTGGCTTGACCGTGCTAGAGAGGTGGAAGCATATGCTGAGAGACACGATGGCAAGAATTTCTTCAAGGCCGTGAAACTGGTTTCTCAGCAACATACATCCAGTCTCAATCCCATCAACAATGTAAACGGCAATCATCTTACGGAAAAAGCTGACATCCTATCACACTGGAGAGAAGATTTTGCTACCCTCCTTAACCAGCCAAATGGTGCTGACCTTTCAGTCCTGGATGACATCCTGCAGGAAGAAATCCTCACTGACCTCAAAGAACCAACAACAACCCTTGAGGTCACAGAAGCCCTGCAGCACCTCTCTAATGGCAAAGCCCCAGGCCCAGACTTGATCCCTGCAGAGGTCCTTAAAGCTGGAGGGCAGCATGTTGTGAATGAGCTGCACAAGCTTCTGCTTACAATTTGGGATGAAGAATGAGTGCCACAAGACCTTAGAGATGGACACATTGTATCACTCTTCAACAAGAACTGCCGTTCCACCTGCAGCAATTTTAGAGGCATCATGCTTCTCTCAGTCATCGGGAAGCTGTATGCTCATGTGATCCTGAACCACATCTGGCCCATCATTGAGACACACATCCCTGAGGCACAATACATTTTCAGAAGTGGCTGCTCAACAAATGACATGATGTTCTGTATGCGTCAAATGCTGGAAAAGTGTCACGAGCAGAACCAGCAGCTCCATGTCATCTTTATCGACCTTGTCATAAGCTTTCAACAGCGCAGACAGAACACTCATGTGGAACATCCTACTCAAGATCGGCATCCCGCCCAAAATCGTTAACATCATCAGAAGCTTCCATGATGGCATGCATGCCAAAGCCTGCATCAGTGGGGAATTAACAGGCCCCTTTGAGGTTACCAGCGGTCTGAGGCAGGGATGTATCTTGGCATCAACCCTATTCATCCTGTTCTTCGCCTATGTTCTTCGTCATGTTCACAAGTCAATGCCGGACTTTGGCCTGGACATACGCCACAAGATGGATGGCAAGCTGTTCAACCTGCACCGCCTCAAGTCTAAGTCCACTACAACATCTAGGCTTAGTGACTTTCTATATGCTGATGATGCAGCACTATACACTTCCACCCAAGACTCTTCAAAACGCAGCCACAGCATTGTATGACTCGTGCAAATCGTGGGGCCTCAACATCAGTAAGCCCAAATCGGAAGTCATGCATGCTCAGTGCTCCAAACCACCCCGATCCTGCTTGACAACTTCCAGTTGAAGAGAGCGCATAGCCTTACCTACTTTGGAGGAGAACTAGCAGATGATGGCAACCTAATGGCTGAAATCAGGAAATGGATAAGTTGTGCTGTGTGTGCCTTTCGCTCCCTTGACTCTAGATGCTGCAGCAGGGACAGCCTGTCCATTTCAACCAAGCTGAAGGCATATAACTCCATCATTCTTCCAACACTACTCTATGGAAGCAAAACCTGGCCGACACTCGCCAAGCAGCTCCACATTTTAGAGGTGTTCCATCAACAGTCCTTATGTCACTTGCTGAACATCAAGTGGTGGCATCACATCACGAACACTGAGGTCCTCAGATGTGCAAAATTAACCACCGTTGAGATGATCATCCGAGGCAGTAAGCTCTGCTGGTTGGGCCATGTCTGCAGAATGGACGACACCCGGATGCCGAAGCAACTTCTCTTCGGTGAGTTAGTGCAGGGTTCAAGGCCAAGGGGTCAACTGAAGAAACACTGGAAAGACTGCGTAAAAGACAACTTGAAGGCTTTCAGCTTCGACAAAGACTGGCATGATATTGCCATTGACAGAAAGTCCTGGCACTCCAACATCTGTTGGCGAAAAGCGCTCTCAGAATGCAACCTCGAAGATCACCAGCAGGCCAGACGGGCGAGACGGCATGGGGGGACCCCAATCGTCAAACCTGACATGGATTATACACAACGCAACGCATCTGCTGATTTAAACTGTTAATAAATGTCTCACACTTACATCCATCTGGCTTGTGACAGTAAGGTTGGAAGGTAACAAAATAAAGATAACTAAAATGTATATGACAGTTGTTGGTTTTTTTTAAACAACAGTGAGTTAAAGTTCTACAGAACTTTCTGCAAGGCATTCAAAGTCCTAGTCAAGAAGCTCCACAACTGCCAGGCAATCATACAGTACAAACACTTTCTACGCATTCTCACTTTCTATGTTTTATCATGGCGCCCCCCGTGGTGAACGTGTTTGCGACGCGCTCCCGACACCAATCGCCTTTATTTTTTTTTTAGTGCTTTTGATCATGGGCGGTACGGTGGTGTTGTGGTTAGCGCTGTCGCCTCACAGCAAGAAGGTCTGGGTTCGAGCCCCGTGGCTGACGAGGGCTTTCTGTGCGGAGTTTGCATGTTCTCCCTGTGTCCGCATGGGTTTCCTCCGGGTGCTCCAGTTTCCCCCACAGTCCAAAGACATGCAGGTTAGGTTAACTGGTGACTCTAAATTGACCGTGACCGTGAGTGTGAATGGTTGTCTGTGTCTCTGTGTCAGCCCTGTGATGACCTGGCGATTTGTCCAGGGTGTACCCTGCCTTTCGCCCGTAGTCAGCTGGGATAGGCTCCAGCTTGCCTGCGACCTTGTAGAACAGGATAAAGCAGCTAGAGATAATGAGATGAGATGAGACTTTTGATTGTGACAAATGCTCAGTGCTTGTACACTAGGATCACATACAGCAAAGACACACTTCTGGACATTGGCAAAATTCACCACAGGCCCAGTCTAGTCCTTCTGGACTGTAGCTTTCTTCTCCTCGCTGACACCGACTGGACACCATCCAGCAGGCCGCATCACCACCAGACTCGAGTAGGCGAAGCGGCCGACAATCCACGCACCCAAGATGGAGGCGCAGTAAGAGAGATGGGCTACATGCTAGGCTAAAGGCTAGAGCTACAAGACCACCACTACCTAGCCTTCTGCTAGCTAACTTTTGCTCGCTTGAGAATAAGATGGATGAGCTGAGAACCAGGATAACATCTCAACGTGAGATCAGAGAGTGCTGTGCCCTGATTTTTACGGAAACCTGGACTACTGCAAGCCTGCCAGACCCGGCCATTGAACTACAGACCTACTCCACGCACCGCAGAGACCGCACATCTGCTTCTGGTAAAAACAAAGGTGGCGGTGTGTGTGTTTATGTTAACAACAGATGGCGTACGGACATACAGATGGTTGAAAAACACTGTTGTGCGGACATTGAAGTGCTGATGGTGAAGTGCAGACCCTTTTATCTACCGAGGGAGTTCAGTGCTGTGTTTATGCTGGCTGTTTACATCCCGCCATGGGCCAACTGGACTACAGCGCTAGGACTACTACACAACATCATCGGCAAACACGAGACCACACACCCAGATGCCGTGTTCATCGTGGCCGGGGATTTTAACCATTGCAACCTCAGGACTGTGCTACCGAAGTACCACCAACACATGAGCTTTCTGACAAGGGACAACAATATCCTGGACCATGTCTACAGCAACGTGAGGAATGGCTACAAGGCTGTGCCTCGCCCCCCACTTTGGACAGTCTGACCACATCTCTGTGTTCCTCTACCCAGCCTACAAGGCCCTTCTCATACAAGCCCCCCCAGTGAGTAAAACTGTTAAAGTTTGGAATATCTGGTGCTCCAGGACTGCTTCAGTTCTACAAACTGGGATGTGTTTAAGACTGCTGCTTTGAGAGAAGACTGTTCTGTGGATTTAGAGGAATATGCATCTGTGGTCACCAGCTACATCAGCACGTGCATTAATGACATTGTCCCCACCAAGCGCTGCAAAATATATCCAAACCAAAAACCTTGGATTAACAGTGAAGTACGCTCCATGCACACTCCACCGCTTTTGCCTCTGGTGATGCAGATGGATATAAAAAGGCCAGATATGACCTAGGCAGATCCATCAGGGAAGCCAAGAAGCAGTACAGATTGAAGCTGGAAGGATATTACAACACCTCAGACTCCAGATGCATGTGGCAGGGCCTGCAACATATCACTAATTTCCAGCAGAAGAACAGCAGGGTCACAGCCAACCACAACACATCACCAGATGAGCTGAACGAGTTCTATGCTCACTTTGACACCCTCAACACCAACCAATGCAGAGGGATTCTACCAGCAGAGGCAGCACAGAGCTCTTCACCCACTGTGTCCTGAAAGGCAGCTGGCCCTGACAACATCCTCGGCCGTGCTTTGAGGGCCTGCTCCACACAGTTAGCAGAGGTCTTCACAGACATTTTCAACCTGTCCCTCTCCATGTCGTCTGTGCCCACATGCTTCAAGACCACCACCATAGTGCCCCTCCCAAAGAAAAACAATATAACATGCCTGAATGACTATTGCCCAATTGCACTCACTTCAGTTGTAATGAAGTGTTTTGAGAGGATAGTCATGTCACACATCAAAAAGGACATCCCAGACACAATAGACCCCCTTCAATTTGCATATCATCAGAATCATTCAACTGACGATGCCATCAATGCAGCCATCCACACAGCCCTGTCACACCTGGAACACAGGGACATCTATGTTCGAATGCTGTTTGTGGACTACAGTTCAGCCTTCAACACTGTCATCCCCAGCAGACTGACTGAGAAGCTCTCTACCCTTGGACTGACATCCTCCCTCTGCTGCTGGGTCCTGGACTTTCTCACAAATAGACCCCAGGCTGTTAGAGTCGGTACCAGAACATCCAGCACCAAGATAGTGAGCACAGGGTACACCCTCTTCACCTACGACTGCACCTCCTCCCAGAGTAACACTTCCATCATCAAGTTCGCTGACGACACCACTGTCATTGGGCTGATCACCAGCGAAGATGAGAGAGCCTACAGGGAGGAGGTGGCTCGGCTGGTCTCCTGGTGCCGAGAAAATAACCTCTCCTTGAATGCTGAGAAGACCAAGGAGATGATTATTGACCCAAGGAAGAGGAGGAGAGACCAGCAAACCTCACTGCACATCGACGGGACACAGGTGGAGAGGGTGAAAACATTTAAATTCCTTGGAACTTACATCAGTGAGGATCTCACCTGGACACACAACACACAGCAGACCATCAAGAAGGCTCAACAGAGACTCTTCTTCCTGAGGAAGCTGAGGAAATTTGGACTGTCCACCAAACTCCTCACCAACTTCTACAGGTGCACAGTGGAGAGTGTCCTGACAAATTCCATCACTGTGTGGTACGGGAACTGCACAACTCAGGACAGAAAGGCTCTCCAGCATGTCATTAAAATGGCACAGTTCATCTGTGGAGCTGTCGTCCCCCCACTACAGGACATTTACAACACCCAGGTCACAAAAAGGGCACAGAGCATCATCAGGGACCAAACACACCCACAACACAGATTATTCACACTTCTACCATCTGGCAGATGCTACAGGAGTGTGAAAGCAAGGACTACTAGACTGACAAACAGTTTTTACCCCCAGGCCATCAGGCTTTTGAACCACGGATTATAATCACCATCTACCTCTATATTTGCAATTTTGCACAAGACATTGCACAGTATATCTACCTCTATGTTTGCATATTGTTTTTTAAATTATGTTTATTTTTGTTTATTTTCATTCTACTTTTATATTTTGCATTGCATATGCACTTTATATTTTATATTTTGTATTTTATATATATTTCTTTTTATATTAGTAAGCATAGTTTGGGCGGGTAGCTGCAAAATAAGAATTTCATTACCCAATAATAAACCGCTGTGTCTGTTATTGTGTATATGACAAATAAACATCTTGAATCTTGAATCTCTTGAATCTTGAATCTTCTATTGGTAAGTTACAGAGTGCAATAGTGGTTAGACATGACAGTCAAGTTTACAATGCACAACAAAGCCCATGAGCCTACAACTATGTACTGTATACAAGTGTTGAATTGAAAAGAAGACCTAAGTGTGCATTGTCAGCTCAGGTATAGAAAGTTTTTATTGTTTTCATCATGTCAAAACAAATCCACACACTTTTTTGAGATAAGTAGAATGGTGACATGTGCCAAGAAGTTTTCAGAGTATTCTATTTAGGTATACTACAAATCTCTTCCAAATTACACTCTAGGGCGCACCATGATGTTACTTTTTCAAAACCTACCTTGGTGTTTAGGTATGAAAGTAAGAGTCAATTCACTTTCAATGCAACTGCAACATGCCAAGTATTTTCAGCGTTGTTCATATGTGTGCAAAGAGAACCTCACCCTGTGTGCTCATCTAACTCTTCGCTCATTGGTCAAGCAGACAAGCCGTTGGAGAAACTGAGCAAGGTGGGGTGCTGGAGAGATGGGTGGAGTAGCAACAATGAGATGAGTCAACACTCACCTCCCACTGACAAAACTTGTGAACAGAATTTGCAAAGCACTTAGAGCATATCTATTAATTTTTCATCTTTATGCATGCTTAGATGATAGACATACAGCTTTCATAACTTTACTAGTACACAAAGCAACAAGCAATTGCGCTTGCATAAACTCAGCTGATGTATGGACAGTACTTACTGTTGTGAGCTTAATCATAAATTTTCTGTATGAATATCTCTTCATACATTTTTCATAGTTATTTTAACCAGATATTTTAACCAGAATTACAAATTATGAAAGGAAATGCTATTCCTAAAAGCACTAAAGATGCTATGAAGTTTGGTCTAAAACTATTTAAAGGTAAGGTGGAATTGGGATTTATTTTATAAATTTCAAAACAAAGTATTTTATGTGAGTTGGTATAGATAAGTGACACAAGTCTGCGTCACTTGCGTCACAATGCATCACAAAGCGTCACTTGCGTCACAATGCCTTTATTACATTTCCATACTGTTTTTGAAGTTTGAAATAAATTATTTTTTAAAATACGATTAATTTTTTTTAAAAAATCACCTGTGTATTTATACTAAAACAATTATTTGCCTCAGGCTCAGTGAATATCGGTGAATAATAACCTTGACTTCATATTGGTTATTATTTACTTCACCTTCAGTGAATAATTGTTAAGTGGTTACTAATGAGGGCTTACTGAATGGTTTGATAACTATGAAAATCATGTGAAATCATGTATATGCCATGCCCTTCACAGTTTTTGGTGTTAGTCAGCATTCACTACCATCATCAAAACACCAAATTCAGCAATATTTTTTGGAAGAATTACAAATTTTCTTTTTTTTAATTATTTATTTGTTTGTTTGATTGTTCATTTTTATTTTTTGTCCCCCATGTGTAGGAATGTAATGTGCTGTCAGGCTGCTCCTGAAAAGTTTATTATTATGGCTTCTACAAATACAAACTCCTCGCTCTGCAAACCTGGTAAGATCTACCTATGAATCATCATGTCACTGTAGACTCAGACTGTAAATAGAAGATAAGTAAGTCATTGCTTATTCATCACTCCATCAACAATCAGTCATCTCTATGAGAACAGTCATGCCTAGCTTCAAGTGCACAGAAATAAACACAAGTCCCATCAATAGACCTGAAGACTGTGAGTGTTACTCTGGTAAATACAGTATCTGGAGTATAAGTATTGACCTTCTTGAACTTTTCCACATTTGGTTAAAACTTGGAATTAAAATGGATTTCATTGGGAGTATTTAAATTAATTCTAGTTGAATTAGTTCAATGAAGTGTCACATGATCAAGGAGTTATCAAAAAAAAAAGTTTGAGGCAAGTCAGTAGGAAAAGATCAACTAGTTTTCGGCTATAAAATATATCCCAAGTTTTGAACATCCAACAGTGGATCATTAAATCCATTATTATAAATGGAAAGAATATGGCACAACCATGAGCAGGCTGTCCATCAAAAAGTGTGTATTACATACCTAATGTGGGAAACTTCAAGGAGGTTGAATACATAGCAAGATACTGCAATGACACTATCAGCCATGCCATTAAACTTGTTTAATAGCAGAATGTCAAATACCATTGCAGGTGAGTCAATTCAAACAAAAGAGACATGCCAGCCATCAGATTAGTTTAAGATAAATTACTGCAAATAAATATTTGTGCACTTACTGAATACTGAAATTTACTCAAGCAACTGAGGAATTCTGTAAGACAGATAAACGTGTCTTCACAGAGCATGCCAAACTTGTAAACAAATTCAAATAAGCAAAGTAATCTCAGGAAAAGTAAAAGAGATACAGTATAAAACTATTTGTACAAAAATTTAACTATGGTTGGGGAGCCAAAACATTTGTGAAAAACAAGTAAAGACAATTCACGAAGCCCTGCTTTACATCGTCTGTAGGTGTGTCAGACACAGTCAGTGACAGTACGCATAGATTTGCGCGTGTGTGTGTGTGTGTGTGTGTGTGTGTGTGTGTGTGTGTGTGTGTGTTAGTTTCAGGGTAAATCACAGGATTGATGACAGTGAACATGCACTTGACCTTTACACAGGTTTAGGAACAGATTAGTATCACATAGCAATCAGGTTAACGAGAATGCCACACATTTGTTTAAGAACAGATTCCAAGCTAGCTCATCAGCTGTAATTTAGAGTACTGTACAACAACTCAAAGGAAAGGGAAAATATGAAATATTGTGACAAAAAGAATTTGGAGTTATATTCCAAATATATATTATTATTATTATTATTATTATTATTATTATTAATTTTTTCATAGTAGTCAGTGAATCAGGATTATTTGAGGAATGCATGCAATTTATGAAGCTGCCTTCTGGGGGTCTGAATAGAAGACCCTCAAGTATTTGCCCTGCTAAAAATAGCTTATATATATATATATATATATATATATATATATATATATATATATATATTTTTTTTTTTAAATTTAATTAATTTATTTATTTATTTTTCTTTTTAAGGTCAAAACGTTTCGTGTCAAGGCCTAATTAAAGCAGCATTGCCTTTGGTGTATTCATTATTATGTCTGCTTCAAAGACAGATCACCTGGCAGTTCATTACTGGCACAGGGTTTTTTTTAATTTATTTATTTTATTTTATTAGCTTTGTCAGATATAATTATAATATATAGTTTATAAATTTTACAATATATCTAATCTAATCTATCTAATTTATTTTAAAAAAAGCAACACCTAAAATTGAAAAACTGTAGCAGATTCTGTAAGACATGAAGTAAACCTCATCTCATCTCATCTCATTATCTGTAGCCGCTTTATCCTGTTCTACAGGGTCGCAGGCAAGCTGGAGCCTATCCCAGCTGACTATGGGCGAAAGGCGGGGTACACCCTGGACAAGTCGCCAGGTCATCACAGGGCTGACACATAGACACAGACAACCATTCACACTCACATTCACACCTACGGTCAATTTAGAGTCACCAGTTAACCTAACCTGCATGTCTTTGGACTGTGGGGGAAACCGGAGCACCCGGAGGAAACCCACGCGGACACGGGGAGAACATGCAAACTCCGCACAGAAGGCCCTCGCCGGCCACGGGGCTTGAACCCGGACCTTCTTGCTGTGAGGCGACAGCGCTAACCACTACACCACCGTGCTGCCTGAAGGAAACTTTAACAGCTAATTTCCTTATAAAACTGCACAAACTGTACCTGAGACTACAATAAATAAAGCCAAGCGTTATCACCCTGCTCTTTACAGTACTTTACTGTAAATATGCTTTACAGTGGGCGGCACGGTGGTGTAGTGGTTAGCGCTGTCGCCTCACAGCAAGAAGGTCCTGGGTTCGAGCCCCGTGGCCGGCGAGGGCCTTTCTGTGCAGAGTTTGCATGTTCTCCCCGTGTCCGCGTGGGTTTCCTCCGGGTGCTCCGGTTTCCCGCACAGTCCAAAGACATGCAGGTTAGGTTAACTGGTGACTCTAAAATTGACCGTAGGTGTGAATGTGAGTGTGAATGGTTGTCTGCGTCTATGTGTCAGCCCTGTGATGACCTGGCGACTTGTCCAGGGTGTACCCCGCCTTTCGCCCGTAGTCAGCTGGGATAGGCTCCAGCTTGCCTGCGACCCTGTAGAAGGATAAAGCGGCTAGAGATAATGAGATGAGATGAGATGTTTTACAGTTGCTTACCCAGGTTGTCAGTAAATTACTCTAAACTCTGCAGTACATTATTACAGTCTAACTGAATCACTCTGCGATTGTATTTAGTACATTAGTGTGTCCTTAGGGACAATGCGTGAGAATGCTGTTGATGTGCACTACAGTGGAGCACTTTTGAGGACAATAGCATGCTATCTCTGATCCACTTAATTACGATATATCATATTCAGAGCAGTTTATATATGGATAAGGAGCTGACAGGGGCTTTAGGGAATGTGTTAGTGTGGTATGTGGCTCGTATCCAACTTGTCTCAACCATGAGCTAGGGCACGTAGCGGAGACCCACTGGGATTCACCAGCTTCCACACCAAGAAAAAGAGGAAGGAGGTTTCGCTTGTGTTTGACATCAAAGTACTGCAGGCGGAATGGCGACTGTAATGGGTCATTTTCTCTCTGAGATGTCGAGCAGGATCAGGACCATGCTGTTTGTCCCTCTGATCCCCTGACACAAACACACACATCTTACTATACTTCTGTGGACCTTGACTATTCATTCAGCTAAATAATCCTATGCTATGCCTAAATCTAACCCTACCCCTAACCTCATTTATTCATTCATTAATTTGTTTGTTTGTTTTCAATAAATCCTGGAGTTTCAGTAAAAAGCGTTTTCCCTCATGGGGACCAACCAAGTGTCTCCAAACTCTCCGGTACTCCTATTATTGAGGGAACATTTGGTCCCCACAAAGATATGAAAACACTTCCCCCCAACCCACACACACACACGTTCTTGTGCACTATGCACTATGTAAGTCTACTCATTATAGGTCATTAGAGAGTAATTTATATACAGCGATCTGTCTCTCAGTGATATTGAACCAGTAAACAATAATTATACACAGTGTAATTACACAGAATGCCTCCGAGCCACAGCTATGGTCTAGCCTTTTTATACCTATTTTCCTGCAACAGTAATGAAACTATAATTGAATGCTACATGGCGTATTCACACCTTTTTATATGTAATTTTGTATCAGGCTATGTAAGCTATTATATAATATTGCTGCTTAAAAGAAAAAGAAGAAAAAAAAATACAGACTGAGCTAGTCAAACTTTACCAGCTGGTAAAATGGTTTTACTCCTTGACTAAATTGTTTCATAAACGTTTGTTAGATTTTTCTAATTGCTGTATTCTTGTGTTATTTTCTTTTAAATATCCTCTCTAAGGTGTAGTGTTATAAGCATGAATTCACAAATAGTTTCCTTTTTACCAGTACTTACCACCTGCCAAAGGAGGTTTACCAGTTTGACCAGTTCACTCTGTTTTGGCAGCTGGTAGCTGGCCATTTTTCAGCTGGCATATTATTAAATTATTAATGCAATGTTAATTATTCTGTTTATTGCATACTCACTTATTTAATACAGAAAATTACAACAACAACAATAATAATAATAATAATCCCGGCAAAGTCCTAGCTCTACCTCCTCATGGTGCCGGGTGGGAACATTACCTGGATGCCCCTTTCTGCTACTTGTTAATATCTTGGGTGCTGATCTGCTCGAGGGAGAGTAGAGTCTTCGAAATGCCCCAGGTAGTGGCTAACAGAGTGGGCAAATTAACAATTATGAAAACACATTCAAAAAGTAAAACATGCCACATCACTCATCGCGTGGCTGAACAAGTCCCTCAGGGAATGCCGAACAGCCTGGGGTCGAAAAATTGGTGACTGAGTCATCCAATTACATATGTCAGGCAAGTAGTTCCCAGACTGAGACCAGCTCACAAGTTGGCCTACTCGCTGCAACATTTACCTCCAGTGTATCAAGCAAAAAACAAAAGCATCACTGGACCAAAGATAAATACAAAGAAGTGATGTGGGCCTACCACTATGCAGTCCTCAACAACCTGGATGCGCCCAAGACCAGTGGTACCTTCAACACATGGAGATCACGAAATCCAAATCTACTTCCAGACATGAATGCATTGAAGCTCAGTACGCAGGGGTACATCAAAGCCAAGAAACTATTGACGGCACTCGAGATTGATGAAATAATCGCCGATGTAAAGACGCACTCCGGCATTGCTGGACCAACAACAATAACAGCACAGCAAGGCCCAATGGTCTCAATCGAAGCCGCAGTGGAAGCAGAGCAAGTGCAAGAGGAAGAACCTGTGGAGGAGGCTGCCGCAACTGAGAAAATAGCTGTTGTTGCAGTGAACTCACAAATAGACCTTGTGGTACAGATGGAGAGGAAGATCGTCAAGAAGTTGCTTGAGACCAAAACGCTTCCACTAGACAAATGGAGAGGTGTGAGGAAAGTCAAGCTGAACAAAGAAATCTTGGGGAAGCTCAACCTTGCCAACCAGGCCATCCAGAGACGGTGTAGGGAAGAACACCTCACCATCACCGAGATCAACCAACTCCTCTACGCCACTGCTGCTGTGGTTGCGGGTGGATATAAGGACAAGTGCACCACGAGCCGGAAAGGAGAGGCACCTGCCTGGAAGCAACACATCGAGCATCAGATTTAGCACCTGAGAGGGCAACTCTCCATCTTGCTCAAGCTGACCAAAGTAGTTGCTGTCAAAAAGATCCATCGCCTCTCAACCAAGATCTTTAGATGGTGGCAAATGGGACCGAACAAGCTTGTGGAACTTATCCAGGACATTCGGCTGAAGAACACCGTATGTGCCCAACATCTGAGACAGTTCAAGAAGCAAAGTAAGCAGTACCATCAGAACAAGCTCTTTGCTGAAAACACCAAGCTCCTGTACCGAGAGCTCAACAAGGAGCAAACCTTGGTGACCGAGCTGCCGGACAAAGACAAAGTGCACGAATTCTGGATAAACATTTTGTCAGATGGAAAGGAGCACAACAAGAGCACACTGTGAAGCCATCATGAGGCCAAAAAGTATGAGAACACGCCTGAACAACAGTGGTGTGAGTTATCACTCAACGACTTGACCGCTGCTATCAACAAGACCAGCAACTGGAAGGCACCAGGCCTGGATAAGCTCCAGAACTTCTGGCTCAAGAAGTTCACACCCTCTCACAGCCAGATCACAAGAGCATTGAATGAAATGCTCCGTGAGCCATGTCTGATGTCCGAATGAATGACCAAGGGTAACATGTTCTTGCTCTTTAAGGGCAAAAACAGCAAGGACCCAAATAACTACCACCTGATTATATGCCTGCCAACACTATACAAGGTACTCATGGTGGTCATTACAGACAAGCTCTACGATCACCTGCTCAAAAACAACATGCTCCCAGAAGAACAGAAGGGATGCCGACAATGGAGCCGAGGATGCAAGAACCAGCTCCTCATCAACAAAATGGTGATTAGATACACCAAAAGCAGAAAAAAAATCTCAGCATGGCATGGATAGACTACAAGAAGGCTCTCGACAGTCTGCCACACACATGGATCCTTCAGAGCCTGGAACTCTACTGAGTCAGTCCGGTCCTTACTAGGTTCTTGGAATACGTGATGAGAACATGGTGAACTAAAATGAGCCCATTCTATAGTGGAGGTCTAATCTAGATGGATGAGATCCAGATAAAGCAAGGCATTTTTCAAGGCAACGCCTTGTCTCCCCTGCTGTTCTGCACTACCCTGATAACACTCAGTGGCATGCTCAACTGAGAATAAGTAGAGTATGAGATCAAGACTAGCCAACGCATCAGCCACTTGCTGTATATGGACAACCTGAAGCTCTTCTCCCGCAATGACACTGATCTTCAAAAACAACTGGAGCTGGTAAAGCAGTTTAGCAACGACATGCGAATGGAGTTGGGCCTCAAAAAGTGTGCCAAGGTGACCTTCCAATAAAGCAAACTCATCAAAGCTCCTGATGTTGTGCTCATTGACAAAGAAACCATCAAGAACCTGGACCCAGAAACTGCGTACAAGTATCTTGGCATGGACAAGAGCAATGACATCAAGCACGAGCTGATGAAGACCAAGCTCTCCAAAGAATACTATTGGCATGTGTGACTAGTCCTCAAGTCAGAGCTCAACTCAAAGAATAAGATCACAGCCATCAACAGCCTGGCCATCCCGGTCGTCTTGTACAGCTTTGACATCATATCATAGACAAACCAGGAGCTTAAGAACATGGACTGCAAGACCAGAAAGCTCCTCACACTGCGCAGCCTTCTGCATCCTAGAGCAGACATTGAGTGTTTATACATCTCATGATGTCTAGGAGGCCGAGGACTACTAGAGCTTGAGTCCTCAGAGGACGGTGCCATAGTCAGATTGTGTGAGTACTTGGAACAGACCGATGGGCGCCTACTGCAACTCTTGCGAGCACACCAAAATGACCTGGGTGAATGCAAGTCAGTTGTGAAGAGAGGCTGCGAGATCAAAAGGAGGTACAGTTTACCCAAGGTTGCAAGTGCTAGCAGCGAGATCACTAAGAAACTACTCCACATCGAGATCATGGAGGCCAGAATGCAGTGCTACAAGGAGAAACCATTGCACGGTCAGTTCTTTACCAGCCTGGACAGACTGTATGTTGACAAAGAGTAGACACATGTGTGGCTCCGAAGTGCAGGACTCAAGGGTGAAACTAAGAGCCTCATCACAGCTGCACAAGACCAGGCCTTGAACACCCATCACCACCAGAAATATGTCATGGGCATGCAGGTCAACAGCAAGTGCGGTCTGTGTGGTGAAGTCAAGGAGACAATCAGCCACATAGCGTCCAGATGCCAGGTACTGGCCCCAAAAGAGTACCTCGAGCAACACAACAGGGTTGGTACCTACATGCACTGGGCGCTGTGTCGGCAACTGGGTGTTCCTCTGGTGGACAGTTGGTACCAACACAAGCCAGAAAGTGGTCGTCAACAACGGAGACTGCGTGGTCATGTGGGATAAGATGGTGCCCATGGACCGAACCATAGCCACCAACAGGCCAGACATTGTGTTTCAGGATAAAAAGAACAAAACATGCATGTTCATCGACATGGCCATCCTGGAAGACAACAACATACTGAGCAAGGAGGCTGAGAAGATTATCAAGTACAAAGACCTGGAGATCGAGGTGCAATGTATGTAGAATGTGAAGATACGGGTGGCCCCAATAGTAGTAGGCACGCTGGGGACTATCAAAACCGGGTTCCAAGACCAGCTGGATAAACTTCCATGCAAGATGAGTGTGAAAGAGATCCAGAAGTTTGCACTCCTCAGGATGGCACGCATCCTTTGACGAATCCTCAGCTGAATACCTATCTGATCAAAAAGCCTGAGAGGCCTGGTTGACTTCTGGCAAACAAACCAGTGTGCTGTGCTCCAGCGCGCTGAGAGGAGGGTGGACAATAATAATAATAATAATAATAATTTGAATTATAGATCTCATCTCATCTCATTATCTCTAGCCGCTTTATCCTTCTACAGGGTCGCAGGCAAGCTGGAGCCTATCCCAGCTGACTACGGGCGAAAGGCGGGGTACACCCTGGACAAGTCGCCAGGTCATCACAGGGCTGACACATAGACACAGACAACCATTCACACTCACATTCACGCCTACGGTCAATTTAGAGTCACCAGTTAACCTAACCTGCATGTCTTTGGACTGTGTGGGAAACTGGAGCACCCGGAGGAAACCCACGCAGACACGGGGAGAACATGCAAACTCCACACAGAAAGGCCCTCGCCGGCCCCGGGGCTCGAACCCAGGACCTTCTTGCTGTGAGGCGACAGCACTAACCACTACACCACCGTGCCGCCCTGAATTATAGATATAATATTAAAATACAGCGGCACGGTGGTGTAGTGTTTAGCGCTGTCACCTCACAGCAAGAAGGTCTGGATCCGAGTCCCGTGGCTGACGAGGGCCTTTCTGTGCGGAGTTTGCATGTTCTCCCCATGTCCGCGTGGGTGTGCTCCGGTTTCCCCCACAGTCCAAAGACATGCAGGTTAGGTTAACTGGTGACTCTAAATTGACCGTAGGTGTGAATGTGAGTGTGAATGGTTGTCTGTGTCTATGTGTCAGCCCTGTGATGACCTGGCGACTTGTCCAGAGTGTACCCCGCCTTTCACCCGTAGTCAGCTGGGATAGGCTCCAGCTCGCCTGTGACCCTGTAGAACAGGATAAAGCAGCTAGACATAATGAGATGAGATGAGATTATTATACAATATTAATGTATTATATTATTGATTTATCTCTATAATAGTTTTACTGTAATTCATAGCTTATTAATTTGCTTTTATTCTCACTTGATAAATTGCTTTTCAAAATATATACATTTTTTGAACCACATTCTTCTTGATATTACTGCCTACATTTTGATGCTTTCCAGTTTGAGCTAAAGGTTCAAATGAGGCCTTGTGCTTCTTTGACCCTTTCACTGCTAACAGCACTATTGATTGTCTTTCCTCCCACTGGGCTGAAATGGAGTCCAATGCAAACTGACAGTACAATTTAGAGGCTTTAAGAAAATACTCTTAATCTTATGCTGGTCAGTTAAAATGTAGCCTAGAAAATATTACTTTCGTTTGTAAACTGAAACAAAAATATATGAACGCTAGTATGGCATAGTATAGTATTCATCATGTATACAGGAAAGCAAAATCACCTCTCCATGTTACAGCTCCCATTCTTACAGACTGTGTGTTTTGAAAGGTGTCTGGATTTGGAGTGGAGACAGCACCCTCCCGTGGTCGAAACATTTTGAGAAACTGCAAAAGCCAACACTGAGAGCCAGGGATGAAGATAGTTATCCTGGAGTACTTAAAAAGCTTAAATTACATATGCCCTCATTACACACTAAGTGACTCAGCTTTAACATTGACAGTCTAGGACTGTATGAAGCTTTTATTCCGTGCACGAGTCTGGGCTTTCTCCTCCTTACACATTTCAGCTGATGACTTACAGAGGAGAACAAGTGTTATTACACAACTATACTGATTTGGAGAGTTTCTGCCAGTGAATTAGTTTGTGCATTATTAAAAAAGTACAATGACAAAACAAGGCCACAATACAGAATATTAGCAATATGCTCTTTCTGGAAGCATACTACTAGATAAACATGGGTTTACATAGTGAAAGTTATATGTGACAATCAAAAAGGTTATTCAGTTTGTCAACGTTCAGTCTAGAAATTCAGCATTTGCCTATAAGATCAAACAATGAGCTGAGAATTCTACTTGCTTCAAATACCAGGCTGACACTGGCTGCATGGCTTTATGTAATCTACCTGTAGCATCTTGTCTTGCTGATAAAGGGAAGCATTCACTGCTTGGTTAGCATTGTTAGCCGTTGTTTAACCAGCAGCTAAAGCCATCAACGCAGACAGACATTTCCATGGAGCTGATCGAGATCTTGATGCTAGTGAGTGCACAAACAGATAAACATGAGCGATTACCAAGTCATGTGGCCACAGTGGAATCTCTCTGCATGCCCTTTTGTAAAGCAATGCACTGTAGGATTGTGTGTGAAAATGGACTCGTTGGTCTAATGTTCTGAGACAAAATGTGAACATTTGTAACTCGACGCATGCAGCAGGTCTTCTTTGTTTTGGTCTTGGAAAAAAAAAAGAAAAAAACCCACCCTGACATTAAAAAGTAACATTAACTTAATGCTAGCTAAGTGTTACAGAGACTGAGCAGTAACACTAGCACACAGGTCTGCTTACTTGGAGGCTGCAAAAGCTAAAATTAATTTTCTATCCAGTAGTGCTATACTATACATAAGGAAGAAACCATGGTGTTTTTATAGGAAAATAGTCAACGAAGGGTTGGTGCGGAGTCAAGTTACTGTTATCACTTTAAATTTCCAGTCACAACATATCTTTTTTTTTTATAGTCTCTTGTACTACAGCTTATACTATTTACCAACTATTTTATGTTTATTACTTAAAGAATGACAGGTTGTACTGTTGTATTTGTTTATAGTTATATTTAATTTTCTGTACCATTCACTAAACAAGTCAGTTCCTGCAACCACTTTCATTATAGTGGCTATAAACTATGTAATCATTCCCTTACCAGTCTCTTTTTTTTTCTCTAATAAAGGTAATAAGACAAAAATGCCTCTCATGTTACTAAAAAACTATCCTGAAGACATTCCAGTGATGGAAAACTTAAAATTATAGCTTAACCTCTGACTGACACTGGAGACTCCTAGCAAAATCTCATAGAAAAGTCCATGTCAACAATTACACATGGTTTAATCGAGTTGCAGTATGTGATGCGAAAGCCCATCACATCCATCACATCATCACATCACATCCAGCCCATCATCCATCACATCCAGCCCATCACATCCGAAAGCCCATCACATCCATCCCCCCATCCCCTTAAATCTTGGTATCATAGAAATGCTAATGTGTTTGAATAAAACATACACTGCAATGCTGATATAACAAACTATTTTACTATGAACTTTTGCACAAACCAAACTAAGTTTGTGTCCTCCGCCTTTAGTGACAATGAGTCGCAGGCTTCAAAAAAAAGAAAGAAAAAACATCACTAAGCCATGCGCTCCTCTTCCCCCCAGAGATGCACATTAAGTAATCAAGTCTGCAGTCAAGTTAACAATACATGTTAATGCCAGAAAACAAAGACTTAACAAGACAACCTTCGGTATCAATCACTAATAATTATCAAGAATGGTGATCATTGACTTCAAAAAGTCCCTTAAAAATTCTTTATTTTACAAGCTAAAAGCAGTTTTACCTAGGTCTTTACTCTGTAAGCGTTGTTGTCATGGCTACTCGTTGTCACATCCACACGTGCAGGTGTTCCACACTAGGGCGCAATCATAGAGCGTGCTTATAAGGACTCCCTAAACACACAGGCTTTGCAAAGTATATGCCCTTATACCTAGTATCTCACATTCTCAAACCTTTGTGCTGTGTATTGCTTTACTGGTTTTGACTCGCTTTTGTATTTTGGACTTTGCCTTTGTGATTACCTCTGATATTCTGTTTGTGCCTTGCTCGACCATTGCCTGTTCCATGATCCTGCCTTTGTCTTACATTTTTTAACTGTTTGCCTGCCCATTTTTAAATAAAAACTTCCTGCAATTACATCTGTCGTCCACCTTCATTACATGACACTCGTAAACGTAAGATACTCTCAGTCAAAGACAGACTTCAGATCTTGGACTGTCTAAAGCATGATGAGAAAGAAAGGAATTTATCGAAAGAATATGATATCCTGAAAAATTCAATTTCAACTTTTAAAGAAAAAGAGGTTTGAGACGCCATCCATAACTGCAATCAACATGAGGGGCTGAAAAGAAAGAAGATTGGCAAGCAAACGATGGCGAGTGTGACTTCTTTCCTTTACTTCATAAATATCTAAGTAAATTAAGCGTAAATATAAATTAAACACAGTTGGTCTTGTTTTACATAAGAGTGAGTGTTTGGTGTGACAATTGGGTCCATTTCAGTAAAACAAACTAATGGACATCCCCCAAGAAGTTTGTTATAGCAGAGTTCCAGTGTATTAATTTGAATTACAGCCAGCACTAATTTAATCAAAGCTACTTTTATAGGCATTGAATAAAAGCACACCACCTGACCAATCAGAATTTGGCACTGAGGTGTGAAAACTGAAATCTGAAATATTAGACCTTTAAATGATTCATATACAGGCAAAATAAGCAAGATTTGCATAAATTAGCATTTGATTCACTGAAGTGAACCTGTTCCTTAGACTGTTGTTTCTCACACACACACACACACACACACACACACATGCACACACACCGGATGACTAAAACCAAAGTCATGAATTGCCTAGTTAGCTAAATTATCACAGCTTTATATTCATGTATTAGTTTAATAATCAGTTCAAACTTAACAATTTGTTTGGAACAAACTTCTCAGACTACTGTTGTAATTAACTTTAAAAATCAAATATTTCGTGCTTACCATATTCATATGTATTTCTACACAGTACACAAGAAGCTTTACCTTTTCTGCCACTTCATATATTCATTTATCATAATACTGTATATTCAGTAACCAATGAAAAACCAGTCATGTAGATTGGTTGACTGGCAGCATTATCATAGCCTATGTATAGCAAGACCATTTATTATCTTTGGTAACTGTCTTTGATGTTTAACTGTCAAAGAACAAAAATATGTAGAGTGACATAAAAAACAATCAGGGCTAAAGTCACAGATGATAGACCCTAATTACATCCCGTTCCAATCTCAAACTGAAAAGGATATTTGACAGGTAGTTATCATAAGAAGATACATTTAATTTATGACAATTCTGAGTCAGCAAAGCATGTACCAAATCCTTTTAGCTGTCAGGACAAGTTTGGTGTAGCCTAGACTCAAATGTCCATGAGACTGATAGCGAAAAACTGAATACAGTGTAATTCTACCGTAGCACAGATGCGGTCCCTGGCTATGAAAGGAGCTGTTTTAATGCTGCATTTAAGTGTAAATTACATTAGTGTTTATAATGCCACTTTACATACCACTAAAAACAATTACAGTAGCATGCTTTTTACTTCTCTGCTCTCCTGAATCTTTTGTATCACTGAAATTTAGGTTCTATATCTTGGAATTGGGCAGGTTTCGCTTTCTGATCCTGGACAATCCCGAGAGATGAACCAGTTTCGCCATCCAACATGCACTATTTCACAGAGGATTAAATTAAGTCACTTTTAACTGGAAATATGATGTTTTTGTGAGCCATGCATAAAAAAGGCAGGTGCCAATACTTCATTAGACTGTGCATGTTATTTATTTGAAGAGCATGCAACTGTAAAGTCAAAGCCTCTAGGCAATTTTTAGAGAGATGGATGGGGATAAGCTGACTATGGCACTGTTTGTGTGGAGGCTCACACCCCTGACATACTGTTTCACCTGATCTGACAGCTTCACAACAAAAGATTATATACTGAGCCCCTGAGACCTCTGATTTGTTTAATAAAGAAACACCTGTCGATGATAAGATCATGTACATATCACTTTTAGAGGACATGATCACTGGGTTGTGGAGAGAGAGAGAGAGAGAGAGAGAGAGAGAGAGATGCTGAAAGACAAAGCTAGAAAACATTTTGGTCCAACATTTGTACGACTCAACTGAAAATTAGAAATGGCTATAAAAAGGTTATTAAGCTTAAGGGTAGGATCAGAAGTTGCAGGTTTACTTTTTCCACTGAGCTTCATTAATCCCCTGTATTTCAAAAAGCTCAATACACATTGATTTACGATTTATTATTATTCATCCATCTTGACTAACCACTTTATCCTGGTTAGGGTCATGATGGATTCAGCGTCTATCCTGGCAACACTGGGTAACAAGCAGGGACACACCCTGGATGGGATACCAGTTCTTAGCAGGACACCATTCGCACATGCATACTCATTCACACATACAGGCAATTTAATGTCACCAGTCTGTCTACCGGCTTATGGTTGGAGGGAACTGACAAACCTAGAGAGAACTCATGTAGAGAGAGAAAGATATTATTATTCTCATCTCATCTCATTATCTCTAGCCACTTTATCCTGTTCTACAGGGTCGCAGGCAAGCTGGAGCCTATCCCAGCTGACTACGCGCGAAAGGCGGGGTACACCCTGGACAAGTCGCCAGGTCATCACAGGGCTGACACATAGACACAGACAACCATTCACACTCACATTCACACCTACGGTCAATTTAGAGTCACCAGTTAACCTAACCTGCATGTCTTTGGACTGTGGGGGAAACCGGAGCACCTGGAGGAAACCCACGCGGACACGGGGAGAACATGCAAACTCCGCACAGAAAGGCCCTCGCCGGCCACGGGGCTCGAACCCGGACCTTCTTGCTGTGAGGCGACAGTGCTAACCACTACACCACCGTGCCGCCCTTATTATTATTATTATTATTATTATTATACATTTGTTTCATGCCAGTAAAGTTACACTGCATTGAAATTTGAGCTGAAAAGTAATACAGAGAGAGAGAGACAGAGAGAGAGAGAGAGAGAGAGAGAGAGAGAGAGCAAATGGTCTGGATGAGGGCCAGGTATGTGAAGGATAGACAGGTGCCCCAGCACTGTTCAGCTTGGCTACACCATCACACTTATAATTACCTCCAAGTGTTCCCCCGAGACCATAGCTCTGTCAACACCATCACCTTCCAACGACCCTGAGGCCTGAATACAAACACAAGGCCCCAAAATACACAGCAATATGACACAGAAACATATCAGGACTGGGTGTATTAACCAAGAAAAGTATCACGTAAAAATCTCTTGACTTGTCATTCACAAGTCATTCACACTGACTTTGTCTCTTTGGTATCACTCACAATGACTGTAGTGATAATGAGAACAATTGCATAGAAGGTTGGAATATTTCTTGGTGCGTCTACTCACGGAGCCTGCAATTCTATCTCTATTAGTAGGTAAATGTGTCATTTCAGAAATCTCACCACGAACATATGAAAGATGAAACCAGTATTCTGCATTATCTAAGAATTCCTATGTGGCTTTACCTCCCTGAACTAGCTGCAATGCAGGATGAATACGATCTGGCTTTAGATTTCTATCTCTTATTATTTTTCAGCTGTTCCATTATGTGCTGTGTAAGTTAGTAAGCCAGGCGTCCAACTGAACTGTACATAACTGATAGCAATGCTAAATGGATAGAGAGCTGTTTCCCTCTTCACTGATTGGTCAGGTCCTGCTCATTCTTTGCAGGAAAGACAAGGCCTTATCTCAGACTGTGTCTGCTAGAAAGAAAGTCGGCAATCAATTACTCTAACACAGAGTTAGTGGCTCGGGCCAGACGGCGGCAAACTGACCCCTTCAGTGCCTCCTGTTTAACAAGCACATTATAGTGTGCTACAGATAAACCTGACAGACTGCCTTTATCCAGGAACTCCCTGCAAGACACACACACTCACACGCACCTGTCATGGCCCAGACTTGTACAGGCGTCTGACAGCTCCAAACGTGACAATCCCCTGCAGTTCTGCAAGACTAAACAGCGAGTCTATGAGTCACTAACGTGAAGCTGAAATTCCAAAGTTAGCAGTAAGAGAGTGATTGAAGTGCAGATCATTTGCTGCTCCTCCCTTCATAAGTATGTGCTTGCTTTGATCAGAGCTCATTGTCAACCACAATATCATTTCACTTTTTATACTCCTAATTATACACTTATAAATTCCTTTCAAGCCCAAGTCAGCATTTAAACTATTGTATTTAGGTCAACACTATAGGAATGTCTCGTGCATGTTGTAAATATTGCAGTATGTTTATCTGCTTTGAAATGTCTTCTTGCAGGTCTTTTAAGTTCACAGAAGTGTTTGTTTGTTTGTTTGTTTGTTTGTTTGTTGTGCCTAAATTGCATGCAGAATTATAAGACTTGTGGGTCTAATCCTACTTTTATATTCAGGGTTTGCATAGCTTAAAAGCTTTCAAGCAAAACAAGAAGCACATTTAATAATCAAACATTTTCTCATTAGACTGTAGATATTTAAGTTCAAGATACAGTATCTCTCACAAGTTTAGACACAACTTCAAATTCTTTATTTTTATTAATTAATAGACACGTCATGTCTTAAAGTAATGATGGATGTCATTTCTCTTTACTCAGTTGAGCTTTTCTTGACATAAACATATGTTATTTACCAGCTGGGAGGTCCGTATCATGAAATACCGTGACTGAGGTCTTGAAAGTACTGACCGAGGCCCTCTGGGCTGAGGTCAGTATTCAAGGCTGAGGTCACGGTATTTCACCATACGAACCGACCTTAAGTTGGTAAATAATATATTAATTTTTTTCTTTACCAAATTCTAACAGAAAATGAGAGCACCCGAAAGGGAAAACCGAGCTGAGGCGAGCTGCCATTTTGAATCCTCATTCACGGCTGTAATGCAAATGGCTTCCTCCTCGGTATACAAGTGCACTTCCATGGCAGGAAAAAAACTACATTTTGCCGCCTATGTAGTCCCCTATTTATACAAAATTGAGTCATTCAGGATTCAGACGTGTTTTTGCTCGGCGTTAGCAACAGTTAGAGGTTTTTAGCTTTCTCCTGAAATGTTTTCTTTTATTTCTTCTTCCTCAGGGTAGTAAAACTCGCTTTCACTGTGAAGACTGTCGTTATCGCTATCCATGCTGTAAAATTAATGCTATTCTCCTGAGAAATGCTGGCAAAAGTTTATAAGATTTTTGATAAGCTTATAAATAAACCTTATAAATAAACCTTATAAAAAAGATAAATGTTGACAAAAAATGCTACTACAATGGTGCTTGAAAGTTTTTGAACCCTTTAGAATTTTCTATATTTCTGCATAAATATGACCTAAAACATCATCAGATTTTCATACAAGTCCTAAAAGTAGATAAAGCAAACCCAGTTAAACAAATGAGACAAACATATTATACTTGGGCATTTATTTATTGAGGAAAATGATCCAATATTACATATCTGTGAGTGGCAAAAGTATGTGAACCTCTAGGATTAGCACTTAATTTGAAGGTGAAATTAGAGTCAGGTGTTTTCAATCAATGGGATGACAATCAGGTGTGAGTGGGCACCCTGTTTTATTTAAAGAACAGGGATCTATCAAAGTCTGATCTTCACAACACATGTTTGTGGAAGTGTATCAAGGCACAAACAAAGGAGATTCCTGAGGACCTCAGAAAAAGCGTTGTTGATGCTCATCAGGCTGGAAAAGGTTACAAAACCATCTCTAAAGAGTTTGGACTCCACCAATCCACAGTCAGACAGATTGTGTACAAACAGAGGAAATTCAAGACCATTGTTTCCCTCCCCAGGAGTGGTGGGCCAACAAAGATCACTCCAAGAGCAAGACGTGTAATAGTCGGCAAGGTCACAAAGGACCCCAGGGTAACTTCTAAGCAACTGAAGGCCTCTCTCACATTGGCTAATGTTAATGTTCATGAGTCCACTATCAGGAGAACACTGAACAACAATGGTGTGCATGGCAGGGTTGCAAGGAGAAAGCCACTGCTCTCCAAAAAGAACATTGCTGCTCGTCTGCAGTTTGCTAAAGATCACATGGACAAGCCAGAAGGCTATCGGAAAAATGTTTTGTGGATGGATGAGACCAAAATAGAACTTTTTGGTTTAAATGAGAAGCGTTATGTTTGGAGAAAGGAAAACACTGCATTCCAGCATAAGAACCTTATCCCATCTGTGAAACATGGTGGTGGTAGTATCATGGTTTGGGCCTGTTTTGCTGCATCTGGGCCAGGACAGCTTGCCATCACTGATGGAACAATGAATTCTGAATTATACCAGCAAATTCTAAAGGAAACCCTCCAACATCCCAGAGTTGAAGCTATTCTATACGGAGGAATGGGCTAAAATTCCTCCAAGCCGGAGTGCAGGACTGATCAACAGTTACCAGAAATGTTTAGTTGCAGTTATTGCTGCACAAGGGGGTCACACCAGATACTGAAAGCAAGGTTTCACATACTTTTACCACTCACAGATAGGTAATATTGGATAATTTTCCTCAATAAATAAATGACCAAGTATAATATTTTTGTCTCATTTGTTTAACTGGGTTCTCTTTATCTACTTTTAGGACTTGTATGAAAATCTGATGATGTTTTAGGTCATATTTATGCAGAAATATAGAAAATTCAAGCACCACTGTATGTTTGTTGTGAACGAGTGAGTCGCCAGAGGTCTATAACCGGGGTTCCAGATGTTATTTCATAGTTTTGATGTCTTCTTTATTGTTCTACAATGTAGAAAATAGTCAAAATACAGAAAAATTTATGAATGAGAAGGTGTGTACAAACTTTTGACAGATACTGTACATCACATTATGTAAGCCACTTCCTGAAGATAAACTGTTATGACAGAACCCAGTAATGTAATGTACGTTATTTTTTATTTCAGTGCTCAAGTGCCAGGTCCAGTGCTAATATCACATTAAACATGCTAACTCCTAACGTTACAGTCAGCTCCACTGCCGCAACACATTTTACACTACAGGTTTTAAGACGATACCTTAATCAACGGGTTTGTAATCTATCTGTAATTAATGATTAAAAATGAAGTGTACTGTATGTCTGAAACATCATTTTAGAATTGAAGCATTTTTATACTGTTTGTATATTTATTTAGAGGAGTGAAAGTGCTTATGGAATTATTTGGAATTATTATACATACAGTACACGTTTTCGATGGAATAAAAACATATTCTATTCCCTTCTAGTGGGTTCCATTCATTTGGTTTAATAGCATGCAATATTGCTAGCATATCGCTTATCCTACATGTATTACGTCACTCTACCCAATGGAGAATGAGCGTTGAATATGGTTTACAATATCGCATGGTTGTCAAGACAATATGACATCACAGGTTGGAGACGTAAAACTTCTGTGCTAGCAAGCGACTGTTACAATTTGTAAACAAACATGAACATGGCTGCCAGGTTTGCATCGTTAAATATGGAACATTTTGAGAGAATTTTGAAAGAGAAACACGCGTTGAACACCTGAAAGGAATGTATAATAATAATAATAAGTATCGGCAGAGGCGGCAACGGTGGTGTAGTGGTTACCACTGTCACCTCACAGCAAGAAGGTCCAGGTTCGAGCCCCGTGGCCAGCGAGGGTCTTTCTGTGTGGAGTTTGCATGTTCTCCCCGTGTCCACGTGGGTTTCCTCCGGGTGCTCCGGTTTCCCCCACAGTCCAAAGACATGCAGGTTAGGTTAACTGGTGACTCTAAATTGACCGTAGGTGTGAATGTGAGTGTGAATGGTTGTCTGTGTCTATGTGTCAGCCCTGTGATGACCTGGCGACTTGTCCAGGGTGTACCCCGCCTTTTGCCCATAGTCAGCTGGGATAGGCTCCAGCTTGCCTGTGACCCTGTAGAACAGGATAAAGCGGCTAGAGATAATGAGATGAGAAATGAGAAGTATCAGCAGGCAAAACAAACCTCGCCTGGTAGCACTTATGATGACTATGAAGGAAGATATCGCAAAAAAAAATAGGTACCTTATGGGGACATGTGGCTACTGCTTATAAATAAAATAGTTTTCTGAGACCATGTCCATACAGTAAATACAGCATATATATTTACTCTATGAGGCTGTAGCCACAAAAATGAAGCGTAATCCAACAATGTACAATTAAAATCACAGAAGTAAAATATACCAAGTGTCTGTACTTTATATTATTCTACTCTTCCCTCTTATAGTTTTCAAAACTGAAACCTCCGAAACAAGGCTGACATACACACACTGTCGCCATGACCCAAACTCTTATTTCCTGGAAATGGCCCGGCGCTAGAGCTCAGTGGAATGCGCTTTCCCTCTGTAATAAACATAAACATGTCTGAAAGCAATTTCTTTAGTCTAGTCCATTTATTTCAAATGGTGAACAGAATTGTATACACTCACCGGCCATTTTAATTGGAACACGTGTATGCGCATGAGCAGTGCGCAATTATTACACTCTTACATTCTTACAGCACGATGACATAGTGGCTAGTGCCTCTATATGAGATAGTAGCCACAACAAAAACGATTTTGACCTTTTTGGTGACCTTGACCGGATGACCCTCAAAATGTTGGAGATTCTGTTTGAGACCAATGCCCATCTAAATTGAAAGTTGCATGAAGATTGATCCAGCCATCTTCCTGTAATATCGTTAACAAAAAAAAAACAAAGAAACCAGACCGAAGACAATACCTCGTCCCCTGGTGGACTCTGTCCTGGGCAAGGTAATAATAATAATAAGAAAAAAGAAGAAGAAGAAGAAGAAGAAACTTGTCTTCCACTTGTTCAATATTATGCGAGCTGAATGGAATATATCTGATTTACCACAAAAAAAACAGGCAATATTATTTAAAGGTTTAAGGTTTATCTATTTGTGTGTGAGAAAGAAATATGGGAGAAAAGGGAGGGAAAAGGAAGAGAGTAAGAAAAGCGAAATATGAAAAAATGTTACGAGTGAGACAAAGACAAAGAAGTGGTGCTCCTGATCCCCTGTGATGATTTTATATGAGCAGATTTAACTCCTTGTAACAGGAGGATGCATTGTGTAAGTACAGTACTGGTCATGTTTCTCTCAAAGATAATCACGACAAATGGTTCTGGAAAAGGATCTGTCCACTAGTTCTGTGAAATTATTCGATGCTGATAGTGCTATAATAAGGAATTAATCTGGTGGTGAAGCCCTTCTTTCATGGCTGTCAGCAACATATAGAAAAAAAACTTTAAATACTGTTTTATATCATTGAAAATAATGATCTTGATACCACAGTTCTGTTCATAGTTGCAATTCATTTTCTCCAGCAAACACACCATATAATTTAAGTCTAATAATAAACATGTTGATCATGAACAAAGAAGAAGTATAATCATTGTTATTCTATCCACATTCACTAGATATAAGCAATCGTGCTCTGATTGGCTACTTTAGTACTAGGCTGTCAGCTTATACCATGAGTAGAGAAAAACAAAATGGCAGAGCGTGTTGCTGAACCAACCAAGGATAAAATAAAAACTCTACTCAAAAACAAACCCCCAATAAATAAATAAATAAATATACAGTAGATGTGTGTGTATGTGTATATTGTCACGCTCCCGAGCTCACCCAACACTCAGGACTCCACTTCCCACAATTCCCCTCACATACCAGTCACTACCATGTGCACCCCATCAGCCAACCTGGAGCCACTTCCTAGGAGTGGTTCCCCCGAGTTCTAATCACCATCACCTGTACCTTTTTGTTTCCGTTTGTATTTATACCCCTTTGTTTGTTTTGTTCATCACATAGTATTGCCTCCACATTTCATGAGCCTACTGAGCGTTATCATTCTGATTGTATTCCTGTGTATGACCCTTTTTGACTTCCGGTTTTTCCCATTTCGCCTAGTGTTTGTTTGTTTGCTCGTTTCTCTTGCTTCCTGGTTTCTCAATCCTCGCCTGTTTTCCGATTATGATTTGCCTAGCCCTTGTCCGGTTCTTGGACTATTGCCCGTTCCCTGACCACGATTTGTCTAGCCCTCGTTACTGTTTTGGATCTCTCGGTATTGACCTGGCCTGACTTTTGTACATTGTCTTTTTCCATTGTGCTCATGAAAACCTTGAGTTCATTCATAATCCACATGCATCTGGTTTGTTACAGTCACGTTACATATATATATATATATATATACACACACACACACACACACACAAACATATATGTTTTATTCTCTCTCAGTCTTTTATGTCCTGTCGGATGGGCTGTTCAGCGCCGATGGCCACAACCGTGGGCAACTAGCCCAGCTCGACTCTTATAGAGCTTGCCACAGATTTCACAGATGAATTCCATTGTTTGGCAAGGTTCATGTCTCTTACATCTTCTGTCAGACTCTTTTGTCAAGTTTTTTGGCACCTTGGCGGAGCTTGTGCCGCCAAGAAATATGATCTTGGGCGAGGTTCTCCCAATCAGCTCCAATGTTGAATAATTTCAGGTCGCGCTTGCAAATGTCGACGAAGCGAAGCTTTGGGTGCCCCCTGTCGCGTTTGCCATCTGCAAGCTGACCATACCAAATTTGGTGGGGGAGACAAGAGTGGGCCATGCAGGACACGTGGCCCAACCAACGCAGCCTACATTGTTTCGGGATTGGATACAGGCTTGTGGTGCCACATCTTTTGTGGATCTCCAAGTTTGGAACTTTATCCATCCATTTAACCCCACAGATCTTTCTGAAGCATCTAAGGTGGAAGCTGTTAAGTTTCCTTTCAACGTGAGCATGAGAAGCCCATATCTCACTACCGTAGAGCAAAGTGGACAGTACGCAAGTTTGGTATATGCACACTTTGGTATGGATTGCAAGATACTTGTTGTCCCAAACACGACTTTTCAATTTCCCGAACAGATAGGCTGCCTGGCCAATGTGTGAGTCAACTTCACAGCTTAGATTTCCAGAAGACGAGACCATGGAACCTAGGTAATGGAAGTCTTCAACTGTGTTGAGAGGGCTCTCATTGATGGAGATGTGAGGAGGGGGTGCATTAGTTGAGAAGGCAACCATCTTCTTCACACTAATCATTTGACCAAATTTGTCACAGGTATTGCTAAATGCATCACACATGCCTTGTTTGCTCTCATGCTTCACTATGAGAGCAAAACGTAGCATCATCAGCGAACATTAGTTCGCATATCAGGACTGTACTGGTTTTCGACTTTGCCCTGAGGTGACCAAGATTGAAAAGTTTGCCATCGCTCCTGGTGCTGAGGGCGATGCCTTCAGGGCTTGGAAAAGCGATATGTAGCAGAGTGGATAAGAAGATGCCAAACAGAGTTGGCGCCATCATGCATCCCTGTTTAACTCTGCAATTCACTGTGCAAGCTTCTGATAGGTCACCATCAAAATCTACACAAGCAGACATTCCGTCATGAAATGTCTTGATGATAGCTAGGAGTTTAGGTGGACAGCCTAACTTGTGTAATACCAGATACAGGCCTTCACGGCTGACTGAGTCGAAAGCTTTGGTTAGGTCTATGAAAACAGCCAGCAAAGGTTTATTTTGCTCAATGCATTTCTCCTGAAGCAGACGGAGAGTGAAGACCATGTTGATGGTCGATCGATGCCTTCGGAAGTCGCACTGAGATTCAGGATAAATTCTGTCTGCAAGAACCTGTAATAGCTTCAGAATTACATGGGCGGAGAGTTTACCAACCAGACTGAGCAAAGCAATGACTCTATAGTTGTCACAGACTTGTCTAGACCCATTGTTCTTAAAGAGGGGAACCAGCTTTGTGTCTTTGAGATCCCGTGGGACATGGCCTTCACGCCAGCATGATAACAACAGGTTGAGCAGGTGTTCTTTCAAGACAGGGATGTCAAGTTTAAGAAGATCTGGAGGTATACCATCACTCCCAGGTGCCTTGCCTCTTTTCATGTCCTTTAGGGTGCTCTCAATTTCTTGCAAGGTGGGATCTTCGTCAAGGTACATCAGTTCCGGGAGTTGTTCTATGCAATCCAGCTCGGATTAATCAAAAGGTATGGGGTTGCTGTAGAAAGAGCTAAAGTGATCAACCCAGCGTTTGAGTTGGTCGAGTTTCTCCAACAAGATGCTACCATCAGAGTCTTTCAAAGGCGCAGTCAGTCAAGGTGATGGCCCTAGAACAAACTTCAGGGTCGCATGGACACCTGCGATGTCACCACGGTCATCGCACTTCTGAACATTTTCACAAACGTTATCCAAGAACTCCCTCTGTGTCTCTCTGAGAACGCGTTGTGCATTGGCACAAGCTTTTTTTCATGGTTGCTTCATTCACTGGGTTGGGTGCGTTGACATAGGTCAGTCTGGAATTCCTCTTTTCATCCAAAACTGGACCGATCTTGTTTAGGTTGGCCTGAAACCAATCTCTCCACTTCCTAGTTCAGAGACCGAATGTGTCTTTCCCTACTTGCTGCAAGATGTCACGCAGCTTTGACCATTTGTCATCACAAGATGTTGTGTCGTTGGCCGAAGGGGCATCAAGAGCCACCAATAGGCCATCTCTAAATCGCTCAAGCAGTCCCGGATCACTCATGTTGTAGGTTTCCATTTTTGGGATGCAGCGCTTCTGAGGGGTATTGATCTTTAGTCTCGTTGGCTTAAAGAGTTGAACTATGCATCAGATAAGAGCGTGATCTGTGTCACAGTCAGCATTGTGCATTGACGCAGTGTGATGGACGCTTTGGAGCAACCGTCGATGGGCTAGTACGAGGTCGAGTTGATGCCAGTGACCGGATCAGGGATGGTGCTGACACCTTCATCTTACGGCCACTGAAATACCATACATGTTAGTCACACAGAGGTCTAATTCTGCACATAGCTCTAGCGCTCTCTGACCATTTTCGTTTACCTTGCCTATGCCATGGATACCGATCTGATGGGGCATGTTCGGTCTCTGAACTAGGAAGCGGACAGATTGGTTTCAGGCCAATCTAGACAAGAACGGTCCAGTTTTGGATGAAAAGAGGAATTCCAGACTGACCTATGTCAACGCACCCAACCCAGTGAATGAAGCAACCATGAAAAAAGCTCGTGCCAATGCACAACGCGTTCTCAGAGAGACACAGAGGGAGTTCTGGGATAACGTTTGTGAAAATGTTCAGAAGTGCGATGACCATGGTGACATCGCAGGTGTCCACGCGACCCTGAAGTTTGTTCTAGGGTCATCACCTTGACTGACTGCGCCTTTGAAAGACTCTGATGGTAGCATCTTGTTGGAGAAACTCGACCAACTCAAACGCTGGGTTGATCACTTTAGCTCTTTCTACAGCAACCCCATACCTTTTGATGAATCCGCGCTGGATTCCAGCCCCAACTCTAGCATTGAAATTCCTGAGAACATACACGGGATGCTTCCGGGGGATGTTCACAAGGGTGTTTCGGAGCAGGTCATAGAAGGAATCCTTTACTTCATCAGGAGCCTGTAGAGTGGGTGCATAGATGCTGATCAGATGGACCGGTCCCGAGCAGGTGTTGAGTTTCATTGTTATGAGTCTTTCATTTATCAAAGTCGGGGTGTTGATGAAAGGTAAGAGGCTATTCTTGACAGCAAAGCCTACCCCATGGAGCCTTCGATCTTCAGCGGCTAGACCACGCCAGAAGACCGTATATTCGTTTTCACTGATGTATCCCGACTCAGCGAGATGGGTTTCTGTGAGAGCACAAATGTCGATATTAAGTCTAGCAAGCTCTCTATCCAACTCAGCTGTTTTTCGAGTTGGGGTTTGTGCACCGGGTAAGGTATTGAAGCCCAGGCAAAGTGTGTGCACATTCCAGAATGCAATATTTAATTTGTTGAATAATATTTTTGTATGACCAGGAGAAAAGGAGTGACCGGTGACTTTTTAGCCCACATTTTCTAGGGCCTTCCCTTTGCTTGGGTGAGCAGGCCATCCCTAAATAAGGCTGCTCGGATGCATGACACCCTACTGAAGGACCCCTATCTGATCGTTTGTAGTCCAGCAGCTGACGGTGTCAAGCCCTCGGCATGAACACCTCGGCAGAATACAGTAGTGACAGCTTGCCCTAGGACTGTCACCACTCTCTCCTCCATCCATCAGCGGGCAGAAGGCAGAAAAAATCCGACGTCCTGTCAAAGTTGGATGGCCGCATTCATTGGCCGAACCGGCATGCAATACAAAATCCAGAGCGCCCTAACCGACATGACGGGCCGGGTGCAGTTCATTCTCCCTCTGTTGAGACCATTGACCATCTACTATTTAACCCTTAGTCAGGTAGCTGGGTAGTTCGTGTGTGCTACTGTTGGCCAGGAAATAGAACCAGCTCATCCACTGACACTACACAATTCACCTCACTGAGCCAAAACTAGGCTAAACTAAATGTACTATTTGACTCATACTTGGAGCCCTTACAGGTGCTGCCGCTCCGGGCCAGAGTGGGCCTGGGAGTAGTGATAGCTAATGGGTCACTCCATACACCCCACGACCAAATCGTGGCCCTATCATCGGTTGCAGTTTAATGTCATACCCAGGACAAAGAAAAAAAAAATATATATATAAATATATATATATATATATATATATATATATATATATATATATATATATATATATGGAATAAAAGCATTTGATGGAAAGAATGTATCTTTTTTATTTTTCAAGAATTATTATTATAACATTTTTCACAAATTGCTACTGTCATTTCGCCAGTTTGTTTACATTCTAAGCGGAAATTATTTTGTCAGATGTTTTGTATAAAGTTTGAATTTCTCAAATTTGCAAAAAATACATGCCTCATCAGCTATCAGCTCATGTATGACTCGATTTTGTGGAATAACTGTTAAATATTGTGAAGCTTTCTGTTAAGAGAGAGTGTGGCAGCGGGGGCGTGGCCGAGCATCAGTCTGTGAATGGAGGGTGGAGTCAGGGAAGGTGAATGGTCATGTCACTATGCCTGTTATCAATTAACATGTGTTTGTGTGTCTCCTTCAGTGACTGCGCCTGATAAAAGGAGGGTGAGAAGGGGAGGACGGCGCCGAGAGCTTGCTTCTAGCCTGTGTGTGTATATGTGTGTGCATCTGTGAGAGAGAGTGTGTCTAAGTTGTGTGCTGTAAAGCAGCAATAAAGTCAAGAACGAATCACAAACAACTGCCTGCCGTGCTTCTGTGCTCCACCCACACCAGAGTCTTCCTTACAGTGGTGCTGAAACCCGGGACAAGTACAGAAGGGAACAGCCCCATGGAGCCCTCACTGTTTAAGGAGCTGATCCATGCCCTCGCCACAGCCCAGCAGAACCAGCACCAAGCGCTGGTCGCCCTCCGGAAGGAGCAGGAGCAACTATTTGAAGCCTTGGTACTGGCCCAACAGGAGGACTGCCAGGTGTTCCGGCACCTGCTTACGTCGGTGGGGCCCACGACCGCCACCGGAGGGGACCCTCCACACCTCACCTTAACGAAGATGGGTCCACACAATGACCTGGAAGCCTTCCTCGCGCTCTTCGAGCAGGCAGTGGAGGCGTGGGGTTGGCTGGTGGACCAGCGCGCAGCGCGCCTCCTTCCCCTGCTGACAGGCAAGGCGCAACTGGCCGTGCTGCAGCTCCCCACCAACAGCTGGCTCGTCTACACGGACCTTCGCAGAGCCATCCTCCAGCGTGTCGGCTGCTCTCCAGAGCAACAACAGCAGCGCTTCTGCTCGCTGCACTTGGAGGAGGTCGGCCAGCCATTCACGCTCAGGCAGCAACTCCACGACGCCTGACGGCGGTGGCTGAGGGCAGATGACTGCGACGCTGAGGGAGTGATCGATCTGGTGACACTGGAACAATTTGTCGTGCGACTTCCGGAAGGAATGGCGGAGTGGGTCCAGTGTCATCACCTGGCGTCGCTAAACCAGGCAATTGAGCTGGCATAGGACCACATGGTGGCAGTTCCGATGGCAGGACGGCGTGTCTCCTTTTCTCCTCTCTCTTCTCCCTCTCCCTCTGTTTCCCGTCCTCGCCCCATTCCCCCACTGCGGAGGCGGGGGCCAGCTCCCCCCCAGCTGGCCCGGCACACCCGTGGTGTCCTTCCAGTTCCCCCTTCCTTGTCTGTGTCTCCTCCCCCTCAGGTGAGTGATGCCCATAACACCGGTGCAGAGGGAGAACCTGGGCCGGTGTGCTGGCGCTGCGGGGAGCCGGGACATTTCCAACATCAGCGCTCTGCGATGGAGGTGGGCATGGTGGTCCGGGTCCCCGACGCACCAGAAACCACCCTCAATCAGGCCGGAGCGTATTGAATACCGGTAAGTGTCCAAGGGGATACATATCAGGCTTTGGTGGATTCCGGCTGTAACCAGACCTCAATCCACCAAAGCCTGGTGCAAGGTGAGGCATTGGGGAGATCACGAATGGTAAAGGTGTTGTGTGTGCACAGGGATGTTCACAACTACCCTTTGGTGTCCGTCTACATTCTATTTCGAGGGAAAAAATATAGTGTAAAGGCAGCGGTTAATCCTCATCTCACCCACTCGCTAATTTTGGGGACTGATTGGCCAGGGTTTAAGGAATTAATGACGCACATAGTGAAGAGTGGGTCCTGCCATAATTTAGCTAGGGAAAGCCCTGGAGTAGCATTGGCGGGAGAAGCTGTCACAGAGCCATCTAGGTCAGCACCGCGTCAGGGCGACACACAGAGTGAGGAGCGCCCCGCCCCTCCTCCCTCTCTTGGGGATTCCCTTGGGGATTTCCCGTTAGAGCAGTCACGAGACGAGACTCTGCGGCATGCATTTGACCAAGTGAGAGTAATCGATGGTCAAAGTCTCCAGCCAAATGCGATGCCAGCCTTCCCCTACTTTGCTATTATTAAGGATAGGTTATACAGAGTGACGCAGGACACTCAAACTGGTGAAGAGACAACACAGTTATTAATTCCAAAGAGCCGCCGGGAATTCGTATTCCAAGCGGCTCACTTTAATCCCATGGCCGGACACTTGGGGCAGGATAAGACATTAGCCCGGTTCTATTGGCCAGGGATTCGCGGGGATGTCTGGCAGTGGTGTGCAGCGTGCCACGAATGCCAATTAGTAAATCCCGTGGCCACTCCAAAAGCGCCTTTGCACCCTCTCCCTTTAATCGAGACCCCGTTTGAAAGAATTGGGATGGATCTCGTCAGGCCATTAGATCGGTCAGCACAGGGATTTCGCTTTATTTTAGTTCTGGTAGACTATGCAATGCGGTATCCGGAAGCAGTGCCTCTCCGCAATACCTCAGCATGCAGTATTGCAGAAGCACTCTTCCACTTAATCTCCTAGGTTGGGATTCTGAAAGAAATCCTGACAGACCAAGGCACTACATTCATGTCACGCACACTGCATGAGCTGTATGGGTTACTGGGGATTAAGTCTATCCGCACCAGCGTTTATCACCCACAAACGGATGGCTTAGTAGAACGGTTCAATCGAACTCTCAAAAATATAATTCAGAAGTTCGTCAGTGAAGATGCACGTAATTGGGATAAGTGGCTCGAGCCCCTGTTATTTGCAGTACGAGAGGTCCCACAAGCCTCCACAGGGTTTTTACTGTTTGAATTGTCATATGGACTGTAATGGAAACTTCTAATAAACATTTCAGAACACTTAGCAGTTGTCTTTTCAGTTATTTATTATAGTAGATCATATAAAACAGATATATAAAATAGGAAAGGAAAAAGAAGAAGAAAAGAAGAGAAGAAGACACCACTTCTGATGATGCCGAGAGTATGCGCACTCTGAGTTGTGTTTTAGTGGCTGTTATCTATTATACTCTAAAGGCATTCGCTTACTGCTTGCATCTTCACGTGATTGGCTCAAGATTTTCTCTGAAACTTTGTTAAAGCATGCACCTGGCGTGCTCTGGTATGTGCAGGTGGATGCATAGTTAGGGAGAACTCAGGCACCCTGCTTATCACCACCAAGGCCACAGAAAGGCGATTACAACATGGGAAAAACATCTTTCTCAGTAGACTAGGCCACTTGAGCTCAACACACAGAAACACAGAGAATAGGAATGTTCATCCACTAAATTTCCCTCACATTTCCCCCCTTTTTATGCTACAGGATAAAATTGCTAAAGAAAGAAATGTACACAATTTCAGTGGTAAGAGTTCCCAGAGAGATTCGACTTAACACGTCATTGAGTGTACAGGGATAATGTTAAGGCTGTTTTGTAAGACATAGATGTCTTAAGTTAATGCTAGCAAGCTATATACATAGATCAGGAAAAAGTAGAACAGAAAAGCAACCACAAATGAGAGTGTTTTAAGCTAGGGCTAATTTCATATCAGCTGTGCTGATGTCGTCAAACGGTGGGTTATGGTCTTCGTGTGGGTTTGGAAGCCAGTCAGGCAAGTCGTCTGGGTCTATTTTCACCATCTGGTAACCAATATTTGTCAGCTGCCTCTGAAACACAGACATACAACATTGACAGAAAACAGGGAGCAAACATAGCCTCACAATCACTAAGCCCAGGACTGGTATGGTGGATGGAATCAGTCTTCCATCCACTGAACCAACACCATCAGCTGTCTTCAACTCCTCCATGTTCATCTGCTCGTAATTGTTCAGCAACCTTGTGCATCTTGTTCAGTGCCTCAGTGATGTTACCAAGTTAACCCTTGTCCTTCTTGACGTTTGTTGGTGCTCAGAGGGTGGGCACACCCTATCAGCCCTTGTCCCACCTCACCGGGACTTGGAGGAAACTCAAAACCCTAAGACTTATCTATCGGCTAGACACTCTTCCCTATTGAGGGTGCATATGTGATTGATGTGATACTCGCACTGTTCCATGCAGTGATGCCTTTCTTTCTCACGAGCTTTACCAGCATCCGGGTCACTTAGGCCTTCCTTTTCCTCCTGCTCAGCTGGTTCAGGAACCCTCCTGCAGTGGCTAGCGTGGATCCACGTCACTCTGCCTGTGACCTTCACTGCCGTTGGGGTCGTGAGCAGGACCTGGAATGGGCTATTCCACCGTGGCTTGTTCCACTTGGTTCGTCGGAAGTCCTTCACTACTATCCAATCCCCTGGTTGTAGATTGTGCAGAGGTCCCTCAGCAGGCTTGGGAAGTGCTTCTTTTACCTGTTTGTGGATAGATTTCAAAGCAGAGGACAGCATTGCACAGTAATTCAACATTGCATCATCAGACAGTGTGGTGTCTGGCAGTGTTCCTTGGGCTGGCCCTATCCCCGTGTTGGGTACTCGTCCAAACAGAATTTCAAATGGGCTTAACCCATGTTTAGGCCTAGTTTGCATCCTCATTTGTGTGAGTACTACAGGGAGGACCTTTGTCCATCCTAGCCCTGTTTCTGCACAAGCTTTGCTTAGTTCATTTTTAAGGGACCCATTTTCCCTCTCTACTGCTCCCACACTGCCAGGATGGTAGGCACAATGTTGTTTCAGGTCTATCCCTAGGAATGCTCCTATTTTCTTTAGGGCTGCATTAACAAAGGGTGTTCCATTGTCACTTGAGATTTTGTTAGGTATACCCCACCTAGGAATTATGTCTCTCAGGAGTGCTTTGACTATTGCCTCTGAGTCTTGTTTAGCTGTGGGGAATACTTCAACCCATTTTGAAAACATGTCAACTATTACCAGGCAGTACCTTTTCCCTTCACCTGGTGTCAGTTCAATAAAGTCCATTTGGAGATGATCAAATGGTTTGTCTGGTATTGGGTGTGCTGCTTGAGTTAGTTTGATAGCTTGACCTGCATTATGTTGTGCACATATCAAGCATTGCTTACAAAATTTCACAGCGTAATTTGAAAACCCCTTTGTGAACCATCTCTTTGTTACTTCTGCTACCATCCCCCCTTTTGACACATGGGTGAGCCCATGGTCCAATTTTGCATAGAAAGGGAACATGTGTTTTGGTAGACAGGGACGGCCCGAGGGACAAACCTAGACCAAGTTTGCAAAGATACAGCCAGCCTGTTTCCAGACTTGTCTCTCGTCCTGGGTGGCAGTGCTCTGAAGGTCTGCTAGCTGTAAACAGGGGGTAGAAACCTGAGGAAAAGCAAGGTTAGAGGGTGAACTGGAAGTTGAGGCTGCACACTTAGCTGCTGCGTCTGCCCCATCATTTCCTTGAGACACAAGATCAATATTGTTAGTATGGGCAGCACACTTGCACACAGCAATGGCTCTAGGGAGTAGAATAGCATCCAACAACTCAGAGATCAGTTTATGATGTGCAATGGGAGATCCTGTGCTAGTGAGAAAATTGTGTTTCCAAATTTTGCCAAAATCGTGCACAATGCCAAATGTGTACCTGCTGTCCATAAAAATATTGACAGATTGCCCTGCAGCCAATTTGCATGCCTCGATAAGGGCACAGAGCTCTGCGGCCTGTGCCGACAGGTTTGAGGACAGACACGACGCCTTGAGGACCTCGTGATCTGAGACTACGGCAAAACCTACTTTGTTTTTTCCCATCTCTGGGTCTCTGGAGGCTGAACCATCCACATAGAGGACCATGTCTGGATTTTCCAAAGGGTCGCTCTTTAAGTCTGCCCTGGGGGAACAAAAATCGTTAGTGAGAGCAACATAGTCATGTGGTTCTCCATTGTCCTCTGTAGGGAGATGAGAGGCAGAATTCAGAACAGAACAACATTTCACAATGATGTTAGGCATATCAAGTATGACAGTGTTATACTTTAACCATCTCTGTGCTGACAAATGTGACGTCTTTTTCTCCAACAGAAGCAGGGAGACAGCATGTGGGACTAAAAGGGTGAGGTTCGAATACCCCACAATATTTCTGGAAGCAGTTACCGCCTTTTCAGCTGCAGCAACTGCACGCAGGCAAACAGGAAGTCCAGCCGCCACTGGGTCCAATTTACTGGAGAAGTAGGCTACAGGTCTTAATCTATCCCCGTGCTTCTGCAAAAAAAAAAACAGAGGTAATGAAACCCTTCTTTTCATCTACAGTTTGAACAAATGGTTTATTGGGGTCAGGTATTCCCAGAGTGGGTGTGGTCTGCAGAGCGCTCTTTAGGGACGTCAGGTGCGCGCGGGACAGCCGCAGCATTGACTGCTTGCAGATCTTGGACAAACCTCCACTCATCGGGCTGGGACGGTTTTCTTGCCTTCTTAACTGGGAAAATAGGAATGCGCACTGGAGATTCCTGGCAAGGGACAATTACACCTGCCTTCAGCAATGAATCAAAGACAGCTCTTATACCTGCGATTGCTTCTGGTTTGAGTGGGTACTGGGTCTGTTTAGGCCTGAAATCTGATTTGGGGGTGATCACCACTAGTTCAGCATTCTTTATTAGGCCTACATCATGTTTACCCTTCGCCCAAACGGAATTTGGAACTCCCGCCGATTTGGGGTGCACCTCTGCTGGAGTTATGCCTGTGGAAACAGAGACAAACAGGCCACTATGGCCGGGGTCCCCAGGATCCCGGTCATCAGTGGCTAATATTACGCTGCGCTTAACATGCACACACATACGGTAGCATGACTTTGTTTGTAGACCCCAAGCCTTTGGCAAAACAACACACTAGGGTCCTCTGTTTGGGACCATTCATTGCCATTGACTGTGCACTTCTTGACCCATTTCCCCATGTCTTTCCAATGAGCGGCTCGTGGCTTTGCTAATGAGACATGGGGTATAGAATTAACGATGTCAAAGAAATCATGCTGGCAGCAGTCGACCTCAGAGTCCTCTGACATGAGGCCGCGTATAACATGTTTGGGAACACTGCGATGAACATTGATGCAGTTGTTCGAACAACGAGTAAAATGGACCTGCACAGCGCAATAATGTTTAGACCAATATGTAGTTTTGAGGGTCAATCTTTCACGTGCATGGGGGTCTGCAAACCAAGTCTTTTCAAACCCTACATCTTGTCCTTGGTGAACATGTGCTGTACAATGCACATCTTCCTCTTTCATATAATCTGTGTCAACTGATGAGGTGTTCAAGTGTGCGAGCTGTACAAGGTGTTTGGAAGTTTGTGCGAGTTGATCTGAGCAGATCCGCCAGACATACACATACAGGGGGCTTCCAAACCCATACTGCACACCGCACATTTCAGTTACTTCAATAGTTAGTCCATCTGGAGTGGACATGAGATTTACTCCTAATTTGCACATTAAATCGCGTGCTAACAAATTTACTGGACATGTATGTGAGATGAGGAATGAGTGGGACGTAACTATTCCTCCCTCGCTTTTACATGGGAGGTTGACTGAGAAAGTTTCAGTTACAGGTCGTCCTGAGATGCCCATCGTCTGAATTTAATTTGAGCTGAGCGGTGGGTCTACTGGAAGTACCCCATGTTGTATGACTGAGTGTCCTGCTCCAGAATCTACTAAAAAGATTAACACATGCCCACATACAGTGAGGGGCATACAAGGGAGTTTAGAGAAGGGAGTAGTTGTGTATTTTAACAAACTTAATGCAACTTCAGGCATATCTATCTGGACTGGTGTATCGGGCATTTCTGTGTAGTCTTGCTGTTGCATGCAGGTGCTGCTACTAATGTGTTTAACGTTATGTGAATGCTCCTGTCTATGTGTATGTGTATCATCAGGTGTGTGTGTGTTACCTCCCCTGTTCTCTGTGTGGGGCCCATTCCCGGAGTCCGCCCATCAGTCTGCTTTGCTGTACTCCTCATGGGGCTTCTGCCTGCTACTGTGGAGACAATCTCGAGCAATGTGTCCCTTCTGATTGCAGTTGTAGCAGGTTGCACCTTTTATCCAGGACGAGTCACCCCAGGTCATCCTGCCTCGGCCCCTACCTCAACCTCTTCCTCTAGGTCCAGGCTGAGCAGTCTGGAGAAGAGTGAGAGTGGCGGCATGTAGGTCTTGGTCTCTTTGTGTTGACTTTGTCTTCTCCTTCTCTTTCAGCAGCCTTTCTGCATGCACAGCGTACTGCTTGATCTTGGTGAGGCTGGCGGTTTCCCACAGGAGACAGAGCTGCTTTACTGACTTGGCCACTGCTGGATTCATACCGTTCATGAAACTGTTCCGCAGGTGCGCTTCCCAGACCTCAGGAGTGCCTTCCGCTCCAGCCAGGGTCACGGGTCTGGTCAGGCCACTGTGTTTCTCGTGCGTGGCAGTGAGACGGGCAAGAAACGCTGACACCACTTCACCATCTTCTTGCTTACACATACTGATCTTAGTCATGTCTATGTTCAAGGGAAAGCTTCGATCAGACGAGCACAGAGAACAGTGAGGGTATTTCTGTACTCACTATTGCCATCCGCTGGTCAGCTTCTGGCCACTCTCTGGAAACCTTGTTCCAATCTATACCCATCTTGGTCATGATTAGGTGGCAAAGTTCATGGGTGGTCGGTTGGAATTCTCTACAAAACATCAACAGTTCGTTACCAAATCTCTTTCCTCCTACCTCTCTCACACTGGGAAGAGAAGCCATGCTTTCCTTCATGTCAGCTGTCGTCCAGGGTCTGTGGACTAGAAGCACGCCGTCAGCTCCAGCCACTTCCACCATTAGAAGACGAAGAACTTCAGACTTTAGGTTACAGCCTTGTGGACTCACTGGTGAGCATGTGGTCAGGTCCAAGAGGGTGTCTCTTCTGTCACCATATGCAGGACCAGATCTCGTGTGCGACGGAGAAGCACTGACGCTGGAGGCGGCTGGTAGGCTGGGAGAGATTCCAGAGGCTCAGTTTTTTTTTGTCTCAACTTCTCCCCCTTTCTGTGGGTGAGGCACTTGTGGGAGTGATGCTCTGCCTTGCTGAGGAGGCAGTGTGTGTCGGGGTGTTGGGGCAGACGCCAGGTCAGGGTCCATCTGAACTTTCAAACACTGAGAAGAGGGTGAGAACCCTGCCTGTCACTTCTCTCTTTTGTACGCTCTCTTAAGTGTTTCTTCTTTCCATGCAGAAAATGCCCTCCAGTCCCCTAAGAACTTAACATTATCTGCAGACTCTTCTTTTTCCTTCCATTATAACTTTTCTTCTAACTGTTCTATCTGCCTGGGACTAAAACTGCCCTTCTCAGGGAATCCTAAGTCCTTTACCCATATGTCAAACTGTGCCAAATAATCCTCGCCATATGAGGTTTTCATAAACTGGATGTTTGGGCTGTCATAGGAACATCCGATTCTTATTATAGCACATGTAGCCTCACACTTACTTGCTTTTTTCTTTTCTTTCCCTAACTTACCGTTTCTGTTCCTCATTGTAGACTCTTATATCAATAGGTTATGACAACAATGGCTGAGTTTCTTTATCAGGATCACAAGAAGAACAAGCTGGACTATGTCCAAAAATGCGACACAATAATCCTTTAGGTATGTTCTTATTAGTAAACAATTTACCTGACATTTACCTTAAGCTAAAAGTAGGTATCATTTTGCACAACAACCTCAAAGTCAACTCACGCATGTGTACAAAATCTACTTCTCTGTTTCAGAATTTGGAGGAGGACAGTACTCTGTTAATTCATCAATATTTTGCGTGTACACCGGTGTGTCTTGGCGATTTCATGATCGAACCTCTCTATCCCGTTCCTAAGATGGGCCAGTTGTTCACACAGAACAAAGGGAGCAAGATTCAATTCTTTCCCAATTACGAATCGCTGAACGTGAATCTGTCGAAACATGCACCCGTACTCCCCCCAAGTAGGTGAGCCGTTACCCAGTCGTCACTTAGGCGCATAATTCTCTTACACAACTCAATAAACTACTCGCATTTTATTGTCTCAAAATTGTGTTTTATCCGTTTCTGCAAACATATTGATGGTACCACAGCCTAGCAGTCCTCTTGGGCTCAGACAAACTTCTGTCCGTCTCTTATATCAGTGTGGCAGCAGGGGCATGGTCAAGTGCCGGTCTGTGACTGGAGGGTGGAGTCAGGGAAGGTAAGTGGCAGAATCTCTACACCTGATGTCAATTAACCTGTGTTTGTGTGTCTTCCCAGTGACCGCGCCCTATATAAAGAGAGAGAGAGCAGAGGAAGTGAGCTCTCTCCCCAGCCAGACGACTTGTGTGTGTGCATGGCTGAGAGAGTGATTGTTGCATCTGAAAAGAGCAAAATAAAGAAGGTTATTGAACGTTATTCTGGCCTGCCGTCTTTCTGTGCTCCTCCCCCTCCTACGAACTACTACAGTGGTGCTGAAACCCGGAAGCCAAGCACAGGAAAAGAACAGCCCCATGGAGTCCTCCCCCTTTGCAGACCTGGTCCACACCCTCGCCACGGCCCAGCAAAGCCAGCACCAGGCGCTAGTCACCCTCCGGAAGGAGCAAGAGCACCAGTTCGAGGCCCTGGTGCTGGCACAGCAGGAAGATCGACAGGTGTTCTGGCACCTCCTTGCGTCGGCGGGGTCCACCATCTCCACCGCTGTGGGCCCTTCTTCCCTCACCCTAACTAAGATGGGCCCGCATGACAACCCCGAGGCCTTCCTCACGCTCTTCGAGCAGGCAGCAGAGGCCTCGGGCTGGCCAGTGGAACAGCGTGCGGCGCGCCTCCTCCCCCTGCTAACGGGCAAGGCGCAGCTGGCCGCGCTACAGCTCCCCGCCGACTGGCCTACGCGGACCTTCGCCGGGCAGTCCTCCAGCAGGTGGGGCGCAACCCCAAACAACAGCGACAGCGCTTCCGCGCTCTGCGCCTGGAGGAAGTCGGCCGGCCGTTCACGTTTGGCCAGCAGCTCCGGGACGCCTGCTGGTGGTGGTTGAGGGCCGACAACCGCGACACCGAGGGAATCATCGATCAGGTGGTGCTGGAGCAGTTCATCGTCTGCCTTCCAGAGGGAACCGCAGAGTGGGTCCAGTGCCACCGCCCAGCGTCGCTGGATCAGGCCATCGAGTTGGTGGAGGACCATTTGGCGGCTGTTCCGACGGCAGGACAGTGGACATCCTCTTCTCTCCTCTCCTCTCTCTCTCTCTCTCCCTCTCTCCTCCTGTGTCTCGTCCTCGCCCCATTCCCCCACTGCGGAGGCGGGGGCCGGCCCCACCCCAGCCGGCCCGTCGCACCCGCGGTGCCCTCCTGTTTTTCCCTTCTGTGTCTGTCTCTTCCCCCCCTCAGGTGAGTGAGCCCCAGAGCGCCGGTGCAGAGAGGAAGCCCGGGCAGGTTTGCTGGTGCTGCAGGGAGCCGGGCCACCTCCAACAGCAGTGCTCGGCAATGGAAGTGGGCGCGGTGGTTCGGATCCCTGACGCGCCAGGAGCTGCCCTCGATCGGGCCGGAGTGTATCGCATACCGGTGAGTATCCAAGGGGATACAAATCAGGCATTGGTGGACTTTGGCTGTAATCAGACCTCAATTCACCAAAGCCTGGTGCAAGACGAGGCATTGGGGGGAGCACAGGGGGTGAAGGTGTTGTGTGTGCATGGGGATGTTCACAGCTACCCTTTAGTGTTGGTCCACATTTTTTTTAGAGGGGAAAAATTGAGAGTAAAGGCAGCGGTTAATCCTCGCCTCACCCACTCGATAATTTTGGGGACTGATTGGCCGGGATTCGGGGAGTTAATGAGTCATTTGGTGAAGAGTGGGTCCTGCCATAGTTTAGCAGGGGGAGGTCCCGGTGTCGCTTTGGCGGGAGCAGCTGTCACAGAGCCGTCTATGTCATCCGTGTCAGAATGAGGAGCCGCAGGCTCCTCCTCCCTCTCTTGGGGAATCCCTTGCAGATTTCCCATTAGAGCAGTCATGAGACGAGACTCTGCAGCATGTGTTTGACCAAGTGAGAGTAATCGATGGTCAAACGCTCCAGCCAAATGCCACCCCGTCCTTCCCCTATTTTTCTATTATGAAGGATAGATTATACAGAGTGACGCAGGACACTCAGACGAAAGAGCAAGTCACACAGCTTTTGATTCCAAAGAGCCGCCGGGAATTGGTATTCCAGGTGGCTCACTTTAATCCCATGGCTGGACACTTAGGGCAGGATAAGACACTAGCCCGAATAATGGCCTGGTTCTATTGGCCAGGGATTTGCGGCGATGTCCGTAGGTGGTGTACGGCGTGCCACGAATGCCAGTTAGTAAATCCAGTGGCCATTCCAAAAGCGCCTTTGCACCCTCCCCCATTAATCGAGACCCCGTTCGAAAGAATTGGGATGGATCTCATCGGGCCATTAGACCGGTCAACACGAGGGTACTGCTTTATTTTAGTTCTGGTGGACTATGCAACGCGATACCCGGAAGCAGTGCCTCTTTGCAATATCTCTGCACGCAGTATTGCAGAAGCGCTCTTCCGCGTCATCTCCCGAGTTGGAATCCCGAAAGAGATTCTGACTGACCAAGGCACCTCGTTTATGTCACGTACACTGAATGAACTGTATGGGTTATTAGGTATTAAGCCGATCCACACCAGTGTGTATCACCCACAAATGGATGGTTTAGTTGAACAGTTTAATCGCACCCTCAAGACTATAATTAAAAATTTTGTAAGTGAGGACGCACGTAATTGGGATAAATGGCTTGAACCCTTGTTATTTGCAGTGCGAGAGGTCCCCCAAGCCTCCAAGGGGTTCTCCCCGTTCGAATTATTATATGGGCGTAAGCCGCATGGCATTCTAGATGTGCTGCGAGAAAATTGGGAGGAGGGACCTTCACCAAGTAAAAACGAAATTCAATACATTATTGACCTGCACGCAAAACTCCACACACTCACACACTTAACCCAGGAGAATTTGCGGCAGGCCCAAGAATGACAAACCTGCCTGTACGACAGGGGTACGAGCCTTAGGGAGTTCACACAGGGAGATAAAGTACTCGTACTGTTGCCCACATCGAGCTCCAAATTGATCACCAAGTGGCAAGGACCCTTTGAGGTCACACGGCGAGTCGGGGACGTCGACTACGAGGTGAGGCGAACGGACAGGGGTGGGGCGCTACAGATTTACCACCTCAATCTACTCAAACTCTGGAACGAGGAGGTCCCCGTGGCGTTGGTGTCAGTGGTTCCGGAGAAGGCGGAGCTGGGGCTGGAGGTTCAAAAGGGAGCATTGGCATCGCGTACCTCTCCAGTCCCCTGTGGAGACCACCTCTCCCCGGCCCAACTCGCGGAGGTTGCCCAGTTGCAGACCGAGTTTTCGGACGTGTTCTCGCCCCTGCCCGGCCGCACTGACCTCATAGAGCACCACATTGAGACGCCCCCGGGGGTGGTAGTGCATAGCCGCCCTTACCGGCTACCCAAACACAAGAAAAAAGTGGTTCGGGAAGAACTCGAGGCCATGCTCGAAATGGGCATCGTCAAGGAGTCCCACAGTAACTGGAGCAGCCCGGTGGTCTTGGTACCCAAGGCCGACAGGTCGGTCCAGTTCTGTGTAGACTATAGAAAAGTCAACGCAGTGTCTAAATTCGACGCGTACCCAATGCCTCGTATTGAGGAGTTACTCGATCGACTAGGCACGGCTCGCTTTTACTCGACACTGGATTTGACAAAGGGTTATTGGCAGATCCCCTTGACTCTATTATCCCGAGAAAAAAACGGCCTTTTCCACACCGTTCGGCTTACACCAGTTTGTCACACTTCCTTTTGGGCTGTTTGGGGCGCCCGCTATGTTTCAGCGGTTGATGGATAGGGTCCTCTGCCCCCATGCCACTTATGCGGCAGCATACCTCGACGACATCATTATTTATAGTAATGACTGGCCGCAGCACCTACAACACCTGAGGGCCGTCCTTAGGTCGCTGAGGTGAGTGGGTCCCACAGCCAACCCAAAGAAGTGTGCGATTGGGCGGGTGGAAGTACGGTATCTGGGCTTCCACTTGGGCAACGGGCAGGTGCGTCCCCAAATTAACAAGACAGCAGCAATTGCGGCCTGCCCGAGGCCCAAGACCAAAAAGGGGGTGAGACAGTTCCTGGGGCTGGCTGGCTACTATCGTAGGTTTATACCTAATTATTCGGACGTCACCAGCCCGCTGACTGATCTCCCTAAAAAGGGGGCACCAGATCCGGTCCAGTGGACGGAGCAATGCCAGCGGGCTTTCTCTGAGGTGAAGGCTGCACTGTGCGGGGGGCCACTGTTACACTCCCTGACTTTTCTCTCCCTTTTATGTTACAGACGGATGCGTCAGACAGAGGGCTTGGGGCCGCTCTGTCCCAGGAGGTGGAGGGGGAGGAGTGTCCCGTGCTGTACATTAGCCGGAAGCTGTCGATGCGGGAAAGCAGGTACAGCATGATTGAAAAAGAGTGCCTAGCCATCAAGTGGGCGGTCCTCGACCTCTGGTACTACCTGCTGGGGCGCCCTTTCACCCTCTGTTCGGACCACACACCCCTCCAGTGGCTCCACTGCATGAAGGATGCCAATGCGTGGATCACCCGTTGGTATCTTGAACTCCAGCCATTTAAATTCGAGGTGGTCCACAGGCCAGGGGCACAGATGGTGGTGGCAGACTTCCTCTCCCGTCAAGGGGGGGGGAGTCAGCTTCAGGTCGGACGGCTCCCTGGCGTGAGTCGGGCGGTGGGGGTATGTGGCAGCGGGGGCATGGCTGAGTGTCAGTCTGTGAATGGAGGGTGGAGTCAGGGAAGGTGAGTGGTCATGTCACCACACCTGTTATCAATTAACATGTGTTTGTGTGTCTCCTTCAGTGACTGCGCCTGATAAAAGGAGGGTGAGAAGGGGAGGACGGCGCCGAGAGCTTGCTTCTAGCCTGTGTGTGTGTGTGTGTGTGTGTGTGTGTGCGTCTGTGACAGTGTATCTAAGTTGTGTGCTGTAAAGCAGCAATAAAGTCAAAAACGAATCGCAAACAACTTCCTGCCGTGTTCTGTGCTCCACCCACACCAGAGTCTTCCTACAGAGAGTTAGGTAACATTTTTGGAAATAGTCTCAGGCCGTCAGTGTTTTGAAAAACAATTCTCCAGCATGGGAAAGTCTTTAGGACTGAGAGGTTTGAGGAGATTGTGCTGTTTGGTTCTCAGTAATATGACAAGCTGTGTTTTAATTGGTTTAAAAGAGTGGGGAAAAAAGAATAGATTTTGAGGGGATGGCTGTTTATTGCTATAAAGTAAATGATAACAGGAATTAACTTATCTCATGGAGATTCCACTATATAAAATGTGTGTGAGAAATATGGATAAACAAGCATGAGGTGATATTCATTCATACATTCATACCTTATCACTATGGTATACGAGGAATTAGACACTTTGTGCTGTTACAGTGGTGTTTGAAAGTTTGTGAACCCTTTAGAATTTTCTATATTTCTGCATAAATATGACCTAAAACATCATCAGATTTTCATACAAGTCCTAAAAGTAGATAAAGAGAACCCAGTTAAACAAACGAGACAAAAATATTATACTTGGTCATTTATTTATTGAGGAAAATGATCCAATATTACATATCTGTGAGTGGCAAAAGTATGTGAACCTCTAGGATTAGCACTTAATTTGAAGGTGAAATTAGAGTCAGAATTTCAATCAGTGGAATGACAATCAGGTGTGAGTGGGCACCCTGTTTTATTTAAAGAACAGGGATCTATCAAAGTCTGATCTTCACAACACATGTTTGTGGAAGTGTATCATGGCACAAACAAAGGAGATTTCTGAGGAACTCAGAAAAAGCATTGCTGATGCTCATCAGACTGGAAAAGGTTATAAAACCATCTCTAAAGAGTTTGGACTCCACCAATCTACAGTCAGACAGATTGTGTACAAATGGAGGAAATTCAAGACCATTATTACCCTCCCCAGGAGTGGTCGACCAACAAAGATCACTCCAAGAGCAAGGTGTGTAATAGTCGGCGAGGTCACAAAGGAACCCAGGGTAACTTCTAAACAACTGAAGGCCTCTCTCATATTGGCTAATGTTAATGTTCATGAGTCCACCATCAGGTGAACACTGAACAACATTATGTGCATGGCAAGGTTGCAAGGAGAAAGCCACTGCTCTCCAAAAAGAACATTGCTGCTCATCTGCAGTTTGTTAAAGATCATGTGGACAAGCCAGAAGGCTACTGGAAAAATGTTTTGTGAATGAATGAGACCAAAATGAACTTTTTGGTTTAAATGAGAAGCATTATGTTTGGAGAAAGGAAAACACTGCATTCCAGCATAAGAACCTTATCCCATCTGTGAAACATGGTGGTGGTAGTATCGTGGTTTGGGCCTGTGTTGCTGCTTCTGGGCCAGGACGGCTTGCCATCATTGATGGAACAATGAATTCTGAATTATACCAGCAAATTCTAAAGGAAAATGTCAGGACATCTGTCCATGAACTGAATCTCAAGAGAAGGTGGGTCATGCAGCAAGACAACGACCCTAAGCACCCAAGTCGCTCTACCAAATAATGGTTAAAGAAGAATAAAGTTAATGTTTTGGAATGGCCAAGTCAAAGTCCTGACCTTAATCCAATCGAAATGCCGTGGAAGGACCTGAAGCAAGCAGTTCATGTGAGGAAACCCACCAACATCCCAGAGTTGAAGCTGTTCTGTATGGAGGAATGGGCTAAAATTCCTGTAAGCCAGTGTGCAGGACTGATCAAGAGTTACCAGAAACGTTTAGTTGCAGTTATTGCTGCACAAGGGGGTCACACCAGATACTGAAAGCAAAGGTTCACATACTTTTGCCACTCACAGATATGTAATATTGGATCATTTTCCTCAATAAATAAATAAATGACCAAGTATAATATTTTTGTCTCTTTTGTTTAACTGGGTTCTCTTTATCTACTTTTAGGACTTGTGTGAAAATCTGATGATGTTTTAGGTCATATTTATGCAGAAATATCTCATCTCATCTTATTATCTCTAGCCGCCGGGTCGCAGGCAAGCTGGAGCCTATCCCAGCTGACTACGGGCGAAAGGCGGGGTACACCCTGGACAAGTCGCCAGGTCATCACAGGGCTGACACATAGACAGACAACCATTCACACCTACCGGTACGATCAATTTAGAGTCACCAGTTAACCTAACCTGCATGTCTTTGGACTGTGGGGGAAACCGGAGCACCTGGAGGAAACCCACGCGGACATGGGAAGAACATGCAGACTCCACACAGAAAGGCCCTTGCCGGCCACGGGGCTGGAACCCGGACTTTCTTACTGTGAGGCGACAGCACTAACCACTACACCACCGTGCCACCATGCAGAAATATAGGAAATTTTAAAGGGTTCACAAACTTTCAAGCACCAACATATAGGAAAATAATCCACTTCAGGGTAATAATCATACTGCCCGGCACTGATTATTATCTGAGAACAGCCTGTCCTGAAGTGTTTAAATCCTTACCAGAGTTTAGAGGTTCAACTTTTAAACTATAATTATTACTGTGTAAATCCAGCTTGTGTGAGCCTAATTATAATGTTTGCTCCTTGGCTGAATGACTGATGCCAAATGCACTCATAAAGAGCACTCACATGTCAAGTCAAGTGACTTTTATTGTCACTCCTCCATATACTGTAACCTTGGAATGAAATGTTTCTTCAATTCAGTGTGGCATGCTAAGCGGGATAACAAATACTCAAACAGTGTGAGATGAGTGCAAAAACTTCCAATAATTGCTCAGGGCGATAGTGGACACTTATTTAAACACAGCAAGAGAACAGTACTGAATGGAAAGAACAAGTGCAAGCAATTGACTGTAATTTAGAGACTCTACAATATCATGTGATCTAATTAGATACAGTCACAGCAGGATGAAAAAAATACATAAAAGCATGATCGGGGAAAATAGCAGGATAATTGCATTGTCTCTAAGGGCATAGTACAGCCCAGGTAATGCTCTAATTTTAAAGTGCACCCAGCTGAGACAGTGTACTTTAATATTATTAACTTAAAGCATATTATTCCATAACTGATAGTACTATTGTGCTACTACAGTGAAATGAGCTGTTTGATTTAGATAGTAGTACTGATAATATAGCCAATGTGAGCTAATTAGGGGAGAGCAGGGAAACTTGGGACAGTGTGTCTCATCTCATCTCATTATCTCTAGCTGCTTTATCCTGTTCTACAGGGTCACAGGCAAGCTGGAGCCTATCCCAGCTGACTACAGGCGAAAGGTGGGGTACACCCTGGACAAGTCACCAGGTCATCACAGGGCTGACACATAGACACAGACAACCATTCACATCTACAGTCAATTTAGAGTCACCAGTTAACCTAACCTGCATGTCTTTGGACTGTGGGGGAAATCGGAGCACCCGGAGAAAACCCACGTGGACACGGGGAGAACATGCAAACTCCGCACAGAAAGGCCCTCGCTGGCCATAGGGCTCAAACCTGGACCTTCTTGCTGTGAGGCGACAGCGCTAACCACTACACCACCGTGCCACCAGGACAGTTTGTATTCCCATAAATTAATTTCAACCAACAGGTTTTAGATTACATCAGAAGTTAGATATTGCCCCTGAGCATAGCCTGCTTCCTTTGGAACCACGAAGCTGGACACTGCAGTAAGATTTGTGTAGTTCAATATTTTATCAACCAAAACTTGTATTTTCTACTTTGCCTCCACCTCCATTCTGTGGTGTAATGTATGCTGGTGAATTCAGGATTTGTTAGGAATTAAAGTATGTAGCCTTGAGTTACCATATAGTATTATTTATTAAACTTAAATTCTGGGGAAAACATTTCAGGATTTTTTCCCAAAATGGCCAGATGGGGAGAGTTGGGACAGTTCATCATGTTACAGGTTTTTTCTTGTGGTTTACAAAGATCAAATTGTTTAAAAATGTCTGTTTAAAATGTGTTAGTGTACCTGCATAAGGATTAAACTTATTTCATTCCTTCCTGAGAATGGAACTGTTTTGTCTCGTCAGGTTTTGGATAAACTGACATTTCTCTATCGCTGTACCGGCATTGTGTGTTCATACAGTTCATATGTTACAAGTTTTGATAATAAATAAAAATTAAACATGTAGGATTAAGCTAGGTATTTTATTTTTGTTCCATGTCTCCCCACTATGTCCCAAGTCTCCCAATATAATGTCCCATATCTCCCCTCAGTGTCTCATGTCTCTCTGCAAAAAATAATGACAGAAAAAGTGAAGCCTGAAGGCCAGTATATGTGACAAGCTGAGAAACTAATGTTTTGGTAAAAGTGTATAATAAATACTCTCTAATGCAATATGAATGTCACGTTACCTGCAAAGAATTTCATACAATCTACAAAAGCTGAAAACTTGTCCCAAGTCTCCCCACTCTCCCCATTTAGAATGACTTCAAATGCAATTCTACAGCAAGAAATAAAAGTGCAATAATCTAGATTCCTTTAATGTTGAGAAAAAAATGAAAAATTATATGAATCAGCAAGATGTTTTAGTTGGTTAAAGTGCCTGCCTAGTAAACAGACACTCCTTGGTTCAAGTCCCAGTAGTGTCTGAAATGCAATTGCTATTTTACAGGGGAAGCCATGGCCTAACGGTAAGAAATACAGCTTTGGGACCTAAATGTCACTGGTTCAATTCCCTGCACTAGTAGGAATGGCTGTAGTGCCCTTGAGCAAGGACCTAACCTTCAAATGTGAAGTGCAGTACCAAAACTTCTGATAACATTGAATCCCACTGAATAATGCAGCTCACATGTGAGATTCCTCATTATAATCTGCGTTTAATGCTCACAAACTCTTATGTAATCACACTTGTCAATAGCTTTTTGAGAGCTTGAGCCCACCACTGCTGGGCTACCACCACCCAATGCAAACAAACTCATCTATGCTTAAAATACTATACTTAAATTCTACGTAAAAAAAAAAAAAAACCAGACCAAGCCATTCAATTTGCCAGGAAATTATATTGTTTATTATTAACTGGCTAGTAAATTTAATAGAACAGACCTGACGACCCCAAAGAAGAATAATGCCTAGTCCTGCATGATTGACCTGCTGCTTTGAATGTTTGAACGGGTCTGAGTGGGAAGGGGATTAGGCTTTGAGAGAGTGTCAGTTCATATGGGAGAGTGGGAGAGTTCATTACACCAACACAAATTTGCTCAACTACTGTTTTTTTTTATTATCAGACCTGCAAACATTCACACATTTTGCATAGGAGCTCCTAATGTTCCTATGGAGTAGGAGTATGCTAGGTTATCACTCAAAAATACCAGTAAAAATGGTAGATTATATAATCCACACATGAACTTGGAACAATTTATTCAGATGTTTTGGGCTCTCTACTATTAACTGATATCCAGAAAACTCCACCCCCTTCATCTCACATTATATTAATGACATTTAACAGACAATCTTATCAGGGCACTGTACAACATACCCAGAGCAGCCTGGGGAGCAGGTACCGTGCTCAAGGGCATTTCGGACATTCTTGCTGGTCCAGGGAATCAAACCAGCAACCTTTTGGTCCCAAGGCTGCTTCGCTAATCTTTAGATCATAGCTTCATCTTATTGAAAGATGCAGTTGATGCAGAGTCATCACTTTCTGTCAAGGTAAATGCAGAATGTTTTCATTAATATGAAATGAAAACTCTTGATGTATGTTCGAATTAACTAACAAGTACACACTTAACCTAAATTAACATATCACCATGGCTTAGTTGGTTAAAGTGCCTACCTAGTAAACAGAAACTCCTGGGTTCAATTCCCAGTAGTGTCTGAAACACAATTGCTATTTTACAGGGGAAGCATGGCCTAATGTTTAGAAAAGCAGCTTTGGGACTTAAATGTCACTGGTTCGATTCCCTAGACCAGCAGGAATGGCTGTAGTACCCTTGAGCAAGGTACCTAACCTTCAAATGCTCCCCAAAGACTGCTCTGGGTATCTTGTATGTTGCTCTAGATAAGAGAGTCTGCTGAATGCCTGTAATGTAACATCATATTTACACATAAAATCATCAGACACAGTGTCTTTGGGGAAATAAGCACTTTTTTTGTCTAAAACAGAAAATAAATGAAAAGAAAAAACTAAAGGGCCTACAGTGAAGTACAGCAGTGTATTAGGGCCATTATAGGTTAAAAAAAAAAAAAAAAAAAGAAAACCTCGGTTATTCTCTCAGACAATAATCACATGCTTTCTGGCTGCAGTGCATTCTGGGAAATGTAGTTAAAATCCCTTACTACTTGATCCTTTTACAAGAATAATGACTTCCCTTACAAAAAAAGAAGTTTATTTGTGCTTCTAGTATGCTTCTTTTAAACTAAAAATAAGAGAGTATGCTTTCAGTTTATTTTTTATTTACGTATCAGATATACTGTATATTTAATAAAGTTATACATATTCTTGGCTTATCCTGAAAAGTATATAGAAAAGTCTAAGTATATTAAGCTTAAACTTTTGATCAAGATATCCTTCACAAAAGTGTAATAAAGTATTAAAATATTTGTGCCTTATGTTTAAGTGTACTTGCCCTGTAGTTGGGCTTCAGCGTTGTTGATTCTTAGGTATGTCTGTGGTTCCATATAAGGGTTTTTTTATTTGTTTTGTTTGTTTGCTTGTTTTATTTCTCCTGAGTTATTATCCTTATTATCCTGAGGGATAATTAATTTTTTATTTATTTTTCTTTAGAGCTTGGATGTCGATTTCAGTTGTCATTGCCATGTTTTTATACTTTGGCATTTAATACAATGTTGCTTTAAATTTTGATTTTTAAAGAAAATGAATATGTTCTTAATCCTGAGTATCTGTTGTTATTTTGTGAATTCTTACCTTTATAATTTCATTGTAACTTAAGGTACAAAATGCGTAAATTGTCTACTGGTAGTGTGCATGAGGTAAGGGTTAGGGCTAGGAAACTAATAATATACCTAGAAGGGTAGTTGCAGTATACTTCAAAACTAAAAAGTGGATTAGATGTATATAACCAGTAACTAATAGTGTATTTCCAATATGCTATAAAGTATACTTTTATAAACTAAAAAGTGGACTAGAAGTGTATAACGAGTAAACCAATAGTATATTTCCAGTATACTATGAAGTATGCTTTTGTAAACTAAAGAGTGGACTACAAATATAGAACTAGTAAACTATTAGTATATAAGTTTACTTTTGGTATACCTGCAGTACAAAATAAAAAATACTAGCTGTATACTCAAAGTTTACTTCTCTTAGACTTAAAGTATATTTTTTATAAACTAAAAGTGGGCCAATTTAGTCCCAAGAAATATTAGATTAGTTTACTTACAAGTATACTGTAAGTACATTGATATCAGTATACTTGGTACACAAAAGTATACTTAAGGAAATATACTTTAACTTTACTTAAGTATACTTAATAAAATTAAATTGAAGTATACTTCTTTTTGATAAGGATTGTCCTGCATGATTGATCTGCTTGATCTGCTGCTCAAACTCTGTGAACACTTCTGAGGGGAAAGAGGGTGAGGCTTCAAGAGCATGTTAGTTCATATCCTAATTTACTGTATGGACTATAATGTATTATTAAAGGTATTATTCAACTTTGCAAAGTGAAGCTATGTGGTTCCTTGACAAAAAATAAATTACAAGGTTTTTTTTTTTTTTGCACATTTATGACTTGAATCTCAGAAATTCTGATTTTCCCCCCAGAATATTACTCCCTCCCCCAGCTCCATGTTTTTTTTTTTTTTACCTACAATGACCCTAATTGTAGGTAAAATGCCACCTACAATTCTGTGCCAGTCGGTGCACCCATGTTCAAACGTATGTCCATGGTTTAATGAAAACAAGTGACAGCCCCACCAAATGAAACCCCTATCTCATCCCCCAACCAAGCACCCCCGGTTACTGTAAATCCCTGTCTATACAAGCATTACATTTTCTAATTCCTGCAATTTTGAAAGGATGAAAAAGTAAAAATATAAAAAAATGTACTGTTAATAAACCCCTCATCCATGCCCCTACAATTCCTTTGCTCTACCATTTGAACGCCTCTGATATTGAGAAATCCTTGCCAGGAAGGAGGGTCAGGTTTTGATCAGGTGACTTCCAGAATCTATCATTGCTGTAATGCATGATCGGTCCATATCACTCAGAGAAACTCTGGGATTGTGTTACTGGGTCGACCCTACAGAAGAAGGGCAGGCTTTGTGAATGTGAGGAGAGAATGGAGGGCTCTTCAGCTCCTAAGAAACATAAGCAGAAGTCTGACATCAAAGACAGCTAACCTGGACGAGGTCTGCTGGCTACCCAGCATTGCCATCTGGAAATGAAAGAAACCTTAGAGAGGAAACCTACAGTATTTTCAGAAGGCCTAGAAACCATGATGATTGCATACGAAAGTAGGGAATGTGCAAAGTGTGATTCAAGAATTACAGTGTTGAGCAGATTAAGTATTGTAGTGCTGTGGTTTGGGCTGCGGCAGCTTTGAAAAGGAGGCAGTAGAGAAAACCAGTTCTGCAGGACGAAGTCCCCAAGAGTCTTGTTTGATGTCTTCTCATTAGGCCTTGCTTTTCTCATGCATCTTTCTTTCTTTCTTTCTTTCTTTCTTTCTTTCTTTCTTTCTTTCTTTCTTTCTTTCTCAATGCAGGTTCAGCCTTACTTTATTGTATCCACACACACACACTACATGCTGCAGTTTGGTGGCAAATCAAGCTTACATACTCTGTGTCACGTTTGCTCATCTGTTGTCATGTCTAATTTGCTCAAGCGAGAACAAGGGTACTGACATGCAGGCAATAAAACAGCATGCCTGAATGACAGAATGTAACACCCAACCATGAGAACACACCACACATCTCATTCACATCTCTATATTCTTGATTAACTAGAGAACTTCGCCTGCAGCCTTTTAGCTTGTACTCTTGCCATCTTTGCCCTTTTGTGTGCCATACTTAATATAGCCCTTAACCGTGCTCCTTTAATAGCACTAGTCTTTTATGTGCAGTCAAATAAGACTGGATTTAGGAAAGGAGGTAGGAGAGATGTTCGTCCAATCACATTCTTTCCGCTGTAATTTTATGTCCGTGCCCTTTAAGTCACACCAGATACGCAAATGGATGTTTGAAATTTACTCTTTGTGGTAGCAGACAAAAGGCCCTGTCCCTCACAATGCACACTTCCCTGTCAGCGAGAAGCACTAAAAGCGAGTTTGGCCATATCCGATGCACAGGTGACTTTGCGCACATCAAGCATAGGTCACCGCTACCTGTGTAAATCATGGCACAAAAGGCTCGCAATCCCAGCATTCAACAGGTGGCACAAAGGAGCTATGAGAAGGATATTTTCCAGCACAGTGAAGCAGTGACAAAGACTTCTTAAGCAAGATGGCCTGAGGACAAAACATATGACACTCTACGACAGGAAATCTCTAAATCGCCCATTGTCCACCACCACATCAGTATCCTCCACACACACACGGTATAAGGAGGTAGGCAGTTTCAGGCTGCTTTCCTCATTCCACAGAAGCAAGAAACCATTACATTACAGATAAAAACAAGTTTCCTGAACCTTTTGATGAAAAGACTGAGATTTGAAGGCATAAAAAAAACTGCAAGAGCTTTCAGGATCTCAATATTAAGATAATTTGTATAAAACAAGTAATAGTAGTGTAAGCACAGCCGTGTGTGCCATGAGAGTATGTTTAACTATTGATTTTAAAAGATACATTATATTAAGCATAGAATCTGCTCGAGGACTGAAAACAGTTAAAGGAATACTGTGGTCTTTTCTCAATCTCTCTCCAGCAACAGAAACCCTCTCAATGGATTAAAGTAGCTAATGCGAGTCTAAAGGCAGCTGCTGATTCTGTTGACTATAGGCACATTTAAAATTGCAATCATCACATGTCAACAATAATGGCATAATGATGAAACAGACATGAAAGAAAGTCTCACTAAAGCTGCTCTTACACTACCACTCAAAAGTTTGGGGTCACTTTGAAATTTCCTTATTTTTGAAAGAAAAGCACTGTTCTTTTCAATGAAGATCACTTTAAACTAATCAGAAATCCACTCTATACATTGCTAATGTGGTAAATGACTATTCTAGCTAAATTCTACCAAATGTCTGTTTTTTGGTGCAATATCTCCATAGGTGTATAGAGGCCCATTTCCATCAACTATCACTCCAGTGTTCTAATGGTACAATGTGTTTGCTCATTGCCTCAGAAGGCTAATGGATGATTAGAAAACCCTTGTACAATCATGTTAGCACAGCTGAAAACAGTTTAGCTCTTTAGAGAAGCTATAAAACTGACCTTTTGCTCCGCCTACTCAAGCGAGTAGGACGCTTCTTTGCTTTGCTCCTGCTTTGCTCCTGTTTGATCTTTATTTTATTTTACTTTTTCACTTAATTTCCACTATTTCTTCATTTTATTTTTCACCTTTACAAGATAAGTTAGCTTTCAAAACAAAATGCCAGGAGGCAAAAAATCCAGCAGATCCTGTAGAAAATGCACAGAACTAGAACAGAGGATTTCTATCCTGGAATCAAAGATTGATGCCCTGCCAAAGACAGACGAACTAAGAGCGATATCTCAGGAAAGGAGTACAGAAACAGTGGCTGAGCATGCAGAGATTGCACCCCGACAGGCCGATGGCATTGCAGATCGAGTGGATGAATACATCGATCTAACAGAGCAAAGTGTGAGTACAGAAAACTGGCACACGATGGGTGGCAGGCCCAAAAATAAAAACAGAAGAGTAATTACCTCAACACCAGTTCGTTCTGATACTATGCAACCCATGCTCCACAGCCATGCTATTAGAAATAGAGCCAGGTCTACAAACTACAATAGGATTTACAATCCTATGGAAAATCCACAGCCCATAAGGCTTCAGAACAAATTTGAATGCCTCAGGGATGTGGAAGCGGAATTTTCAGGCGGACAAGCACATCATAGAAAGAGATCGCGCCACAACCGAAGAGCTGTGGGAAGAGGCAAAAAGCAGCTCGTAACACCACCTGATCCCACAACCCTTGTTCTTGGTGATTCCACTGTAAGACATTTAAAAGGACATGGGATGATTATTTGCTGCCTTCCAAATGCATCCATCTCTGACACCAAAGACAGCATTTTGAAACTCATGTCCAAGCATAAAACTATCAAACGTATTGTTGTGCATGTGGGAGCAAATGATGTTTTCAGAGAACAGCTGGTTATCCAAGATGATTTCAGAAAACTTTTTTCTGATCTCTATAAGACTGGAATACAATCTTTTATCAGTGGCCCACTCCCTGCAAGGGGAAGCTTTGCATTTACTAGACTCTTCAGTCTTAACACCTGGCTTGGAAAAACTTGTTTTTTATTTGGTATGAACTTCATAGACAATTTTAACCTTTTCTGGAATTGCAGAGAATTCTTCAAGCCAAATAGCACTGAACTCAGCCGGATTGGGACCAAAGTTTTAGCTGATCACTACAGCCTCTCTCTCCAGCATGCATTCTTTTCTCAGCCAACATTGAGCAGAACTGCTGATAAGTGCTCACAGACTGACCCAGTTACAGATATCTACAATACCTCTGCAAAGTCAAAACAACCATCCATGCAAGCACAGCAGAGATGCTTCAACAAGGACACACAGCCATCTGGGGCAGACTGCCAAGGACATCAACAATCACATGGAGAATGTGAGCATGTTGTTAACAATGGGCAGCCACAGATATCTGCATCGCCCATCCAGATTGAGGACCTGACCAAAGACAATCATGCCAAGGCTGCATCACCCACATCTCGACCCCATGCAAGTATCACAGAGACTGTCAGGGACACAGTCACCACAGAGACAGTCATGGAGACACTCACAAAGACCTCACCAAAGTCCCAATCTCAGTCTCGCTCTTCTGACTTTGTTGTACCATCTCTGTCTCCCCCCTGCATGGATTTCCCTAAAAGTATGCAGAGATTGCTGCCAATGGCTGCACTTTCTTTTTCCAGCCCAAATCATTCGCGACAAGCAGTGTACCCAGTTCATCGAAAATCAACCAACAGACTGAATTGTGTTCGCCCAGGACTTTCAGCTGGCTACCAATCTTTTTCACCATCTAAAAAATACATGACATCTCCAATCCTTCCCCCTCCCAACCTCATGGAACATACAGAGAGTCTTGTATGATGTGCTGTGGGTCCCTGCATTGGGTGTAGTTTTGAAAACAAGCTGGGACCCAGTATGCCTATGCCATTCTCTATTCCTGTGTTGATAAGAAATAGAAAACATAAAGCATATTTAACCCAGGGAGTAAACCAGTCTAGTCTCCTTCCTGTTTCAAAACAACATCAGAGTGTCCAAGCGGATATTACTTCTAGACTTTCTGTAAAGCTAGCTCTTCTGAATGTTAGATCACTTGCAAACAAGTCATTTTTAATTAACGATCTTATTTGCAAACACAATCTTGATTTTTTGCTTCTAACTGAAACATGGCTGGATCAAGCAAAGACTGCTACCACCCTTATTGAAGCAGCCCCCCCCCCCAGATTTTAATTTCATGAGTGCTACCCGACATGGGAAAGGTGGAGGGATTGCAAATATATTCAAAGCCTCTTTTCAATGTAAACAGTCCTCACTTGGTGATTTTACATCCTTTGAACACTTATGTGCACTTGTTACATGCTCTCCTAACATAGTTATTAACTATTTACAGGCCTCCGAGACATTCGGCCAAAGTTTTTCTGGAAGAGTTTGGTGAACTGTTTTCAGTCATTTGCTTAGAGTTTGACTGTCTTATTATATCTGGGGATTTTAACTTGGATTGTAGATAATCCTGAAAACACTTATGCCAGAGAACTACTTGCACTTATTGACAACTTCAACCTAGTACAACATGTACAGGGGCCGACCCACTCTCGTGGTCATACCCTTGACCTCGTTATCACAAAGGGTCTTATTGTTTCTACTACTGTTGTTGACCTGGCCTTATCTGATCATTTCTGTGTTTTCTATGATGTTTCTATGTCCCCTCACATTCAGAACAGCTCAACAACTATGGGTAGGAGAGTCATAAACGACAACACGTGTTCTCTTTGAGCAAGCTCTCTCTCGGATCTCAACTAAAATGTCAGACTCTGTAGATGACTTACTGGAAATTTTTAATTTAAATATGACCCAAATTATGGATGATATTGCTCCATTCAAAATCAAAAGAGTCAATGACAAGCAGAAAGCACCATGGAAGCAATACCCAGCTGTTAAACTGCTAAAGAGAGAATGTAGGAAGACTGAAAGAAAATGGTGCAAATCTAAACTTCACATCCATTATCAAATCCATAAAGAGATGCTTTGTAAATATAATTATGAAATTGGTAAAGCAAGACAGTCTTTCTTCTCCAACATCATCAACAGAAATATGAACAATGCCCGTGTGCTATTTTCAACAGTAGAGAAGCTAACTAATCCCCCACCACAATTAGCACCTGAACTTCTCTCAGTTAATAAATGCAATGAGTTTGCATCCTTCTTCAAAGGTAAAATTGATAAAATACGGCAGAATATTGCTCATAATATATCTCAGTTGCAAATAACTGAAAAGCTGCAATCACCAGTGACACAGACAATTTCAACACAATGTCAGAATTTTGTTTGATTGATTATGAGACTCTTGAAAAAACTGCACAAAATCTCAGTTCCTCAACATCTGAATTGGACATTCTGCCCACCAACTTTTTTAAGTCTGTTCTTCACCTTATAATTACAGATGTGCTTCAGATCATAAATACATCCCTAGAGACTGGCATTTTTCCTGCGTCCCTGAAAAAAGCCGTTGTAAAGCCCCTACTTAAAAAGAATAGTCTAGATGCTTCAGTATTGAACAACTACAGGCCAATATCAAATCTACCATTCATCGGGAAAATCCTTGAAAAAATTGTCTTCAATCAATTAACTGCCTTCTTGATATGAAACAGCTGTTTTGATAACTTTCAGTCAGGATTTCGTGCCAATCATAGCACTGAAACAGCGCTGATTAAAGTTATAAATGACATACGTCTTAATACTGATGCAGGCAAAACATCGGTCCTGGTGTTACTGGACCTCAGTGCAGCTTTTGATACTGTTGATCACAACATACTGCTATATCGACTTGAACACTGGGTTGGGTTGACTGGTAAAGTTATCAATTGGTTAAAATCATACTTAAAAGATAGAAGCTTCTTTGTTACCATGGGAAATTGTACCTCAACATCAATGTCCTTGACCTGTGGTGTCCCCCAGGGGTCGATTCTTGGACCATTACTATTCAACCTTTATATGCTCCCACTTGGACAAATTATCAAGAACAACTCAATTTTGTATCACTGCTATGCAGATGACACCCAAATTTATTTTGCTCTATCACCTAATGATTATGCCCCCCCTTGAATGTCTCTGACAGTGTATCGACCAAATCAACAACTGGATGTCACAAAATTTTCTTCAGCTGAACACAGATAAAACAGAAGTAATTCTATTTGGGAAAAAAAGATGAAAGACTCAGGATTACCACTATTCTTGACACAAAGGGGATTAAAACAAAAGATATGGTTAAAAATCTTGGTGTTTTCATTGACAGCGAGCTAAACTTTGACAGTCACATGAAAGCAATCACTAAATCGTCATTTTATCACCTAAAAAACATTTCCAAACTAAGAGGACTTATGTCAAAAAATGATCTGGAAAAACTTATACATGCCTTCATCTCTAGTAGGGTTGATTACTGCAATGGCCTTTTCACAGGCCTGCCAAAAAAGACCATCAAACGACTTCAGCTGGTTCAAAATGCAGCGGCTAGGGTTCTCACATGAACAAAAAGAACAGAGCACATTACTTCAATTCTAAGGTCCCTTCACTGGCTTCCAGTAAGCTACAGAATTGACTTTAAAGCATTGCTGCTGGTGTACAAATCTCTAAATGGTACAGGGCCCAATTACCTCTCTGATATGTTGCAGCGGTCTAACCCAATCAGATCTACCAGATCGCAGCAGCAAAATTTACTGGTAAAACCTATTGTTAAAACAAACACTACGTTCAGACTGCAACCTGAAACGACCCATATCCGATTTTTTTGCCCATATGCGACCTGTATCCGATTTGTTATTGACAATCTGAACGACACAGATCCGATTTTTTCACATGCGACCCAGGCTGCTTGGATATGTGGTCCTAATTCCGATGCATATCCGTTATTTTCACATGCAACTGCAGTCTGACCGGACAGGTCGCATTTATGCGACCTACACGTCATCAACAAGAGACAAACATCACTATTCTGTGTTGGCTAATCCCGCCTCTTTGGTGGAAAACAACAACATTTGTACAGTTTTCAGAATTTAAATAGACTTTTATAGAATTGATCAAGCTAATGGTGGATTTGGTAGGGACCTGGATGCTAAATCATCCTGTATTACAAGATTATAAGATTGTTCTGGAAATTTCCAGTAATTTGACACCTTCGGTCTCATTAGTCTGCTGCCCACATTAATCAGATTATTGTGTGAGTTCCGCCACCGCCACAAAAACCACATCGCCAGGTCTCGCCTCATCTCCATGCTTTACTTGCAAACTTGAAGAGTGCGCTTTTTTTTTGTTTACGTATTACGTAGATGTGCTTATTACGTGTCAATTTGCGCATGCGGGACACTTTTGGGTCGTTTTCCGTTCATATTGGAGATCGCATACAAGTCTCATATAATTGGTAATGTGAACGGCCTAACAAAAAAATCGGATTTCACAACAAATCGGATATGGGTCGTTTCAGGTTGCAGTCTGAACGTAGTGAAAGTGTGGTGAAGCAGCTTTTAGCTACTATGCAGTACAGCTATGGACTCCCAGAGGACATCAAAAATGCTCCTGCTGTTGGCAGCTTCAAATCTAGATTAAAGACCAAGCTGTTTTCAGATGCTTTCTGCTAACTGATAAATATCATCATCTTTACATGTTTTAAACTTTACTTAACTTTTACAGTCTTTGCATGTCTTAAACTTTACTTAACTTTTATTCCATTTTATTCTGCTGTTTTTACTGAACTTTCTCTCTTCTTCCCCCTTTATTTTATGTAATTTTATTTTCTATTGTTTACTGTTTTGCTTTTACCTCTGTAAAGCACATTGAACTGCCACTGTGTATGAAATGCGCTATATAAATAAACTTGCCTTGCCTTGCCTTCCTTTGAGCAGATTGAGTTTCTGGAGCATCACATTTGTGGGGTCGATTAAATGCTCAAAATGGCCAGAAAAATGTCTTGACTATATTTTCTATTCATTTTACAACTTATGGTGGTAAATAAAAGTGTGACTTTTCATGGAAAACACAAAATTGTCTGGATGACCCCAAACTTTTGAACGGTAGTGTATATAGTTTTACTTAGCTTTCCAACACTGCAGCAATCCAGTAAAAAGTCATTCCTGTTAAGGAATCATATTGTATACTGTAAGTCAGGATAAAATAAGATAAAAACCCATTTCCAGAAAAGTTGGGATGGTTTCCAAAATGCAATAAAGCAAAAACCTGTGATTTGTTAATTCATGTGAACTTTTATTTCACTGACAAAAGTACAAAGAAAAGCTTTTCAATAGTTTTATTGACCAACTTAATCGCATTTTGGAAATATAAACAAAGTTAGAATTTGACACCTGCAACACACTCAAAAAAAGTTTGACAGAGGCAAAATAAGCCTGAAAAGTTTGTAGGATATTCAAGTAACACCATTTTGGAAGATTCCACAATATGCAGGTTAATTGGTAACATGATTGGGTATAAAAGGGAGCATGCACCAAAGGCTCAGTCTTGGCAAGCAAGGATGTGCTGCGGCTCACCCGTTTGTGACAAAATTCATGAGAGGACTGTTAATCAATTCTAAAAGAACGTTTCTCAATGCAAGAGATTAGGTCTTTCAAAATCTCTCTTATATAATATTGTGAAAGATTCAGGGAATTCAAAGACATCTCAGTGCATAAAGGGCAAAGGGGGAAACCACTGTTGAATGTGCATGACTTTCGAGTCCTCAGGTGGCACTGCCTGAGAAACCGTCATGCTAATGTGACAAATATCGGCATATGGGCTCTGGAGTACTTCAGAAAACTGTTGGCATTTAACTCAATCTGCAGCTGCATCCAGAAATGCAACCTAAAAGTGTATTATGCAAAGAGGAAGCCATTCATCAATTCTATGCACAAACGCTGCCAATTTCTCTGGGCCCGAACTCATCTCAGATGGACTGAAAGACAGTGTAAGTGTGTGTTGTGGTCAGATGAGTCCACATTTCAGCTTGCTTTTAGAAAAACTGGATATCAAGTTCTCAGTGCCAAAGATGAACACAACCATCCAGTTTGTTATCAGAGAAAGGTGCAAAAGCCAGCATTTGTGATGGTATGGGGTGGCATCAGTGCTCATGGCATGGGTGAGTTGCATGTGTGTGAAGGTACCATTAATATATTAGGGCATATATTGGGATTTAAGAGAGACATATTCATCAAGGCAACGTCTCTTCCCAGGAAGTCCATTCTTATTTCAGCAGGACAATGCCAGACCTCATTCTGCACAGACTACAACAGTGTGGTTTCATAGATACAGAGTGCATGTGTTTGACTGGCCTGCTGCCAGTCCAGATCTGTCTCCTATTGAGAATGTCTGCCGCATCATGAAAAGACGAATCAGACAATGGTGACCACGGACTGTTGAGCAGCTGAAGTCTTGTACCAAGCAAGAATGGACAAAAATTTCAATTGTAAAACTGCAACAACTAGTGCCCTCAGATCCCATATTAAAAAGTGTTATTAAAGGAAAGGTGATGTAACACAATGGTAATAATGCCTCTGTCCCAACTTTGAGTGTGTTGCAGGCATAAAATTCTAACTTTATTTATATTTATAAAATACAATTAAGTTGGTCAGTAAATCTATTGAAAATCTTTTCTTTGTACTTTTGTCAGTTGAATAAAGTTTCATGTGAATTAAGAAATCACAGATTTTTCTTTTATTGTATTTTGGAAAATATCCCAACTTTTCTGGAAATGGGGTTAATGTGATGGGTAGGAGAATAATCTACAACAGGGTAATGTGAGTTGATTATTTTCCAATAACAGCATACAATGAAGTTTTTTTTTATTTCTCATAAAATACACATCATACTTTTATTCATTTGTAATTAAATTTAATGCTGGGGAACATTCATGAAAAAAAATTCTTTACCATTATATTTCTTGTAATAGCAACTATAAACAGTCAGTCATTCTTTCAAAATCTTTTGAACTTTTTTCTTTCTTATAGGACAAAAAATTAAGCAAATAAAAACAGTTTATCATGTCACCAAGAAACCAGGAAGTGCAAAGCACTCTGTCCTGATGACTCTTTTGTGGTAGAAAACGTACTGTTAGCTACAAAGTTCTCATACTGGAGAGTACTTAATTAAAAGCCACATAAACATCTGCTCATAGAACAATTCACCATTTCAAAAAGTTTTTTCTTCGTTAAATTACAACCCCGATTCCAAAAAAGTTGGGACAAAGTACAAATTGTAAATAAAAACGGAATGCAATGATGTGGAAGTTTCAAAATTCCATATTTTATTCAGAATAGAACATAGATGACATATCAAATGTTTAAACTGAGAAAATATATCATTTAAAGAGAAAAATTAGGTGATTTTAAATTTCATGACAACAACACATCTCAAAAAAGTTGGTACAAGGCCATGTTTACCACTGTGAGACATCCCCTTTTCTCTTTACAACAGTCTGTAAACTTCTGCGGACTGAGGAGACAAGTTGCTCAAGTTTAGGGATAGGAATGTTAACCCATTCTTGTCTAATGTAGGATTCTAGTTGCTCAACTGTCTTAGGTCTTTTTTGTCGTATCTTCCGTTTTATGATGCGCCAAATGTTTTCTATGGGTGAAAGATCTGGACTGCAGGCTGGCCAGTTCAGTACCCGGACCCTTCTTCTACGCAGCCATGATGCTGTAATTGATGCAGTATGTGGTTTGGCATTGCCATGTTGGAAAATGCAAGATCTTCCCTGAAAGAGACGTCGTCTGGATGGGAGCACATGTTGCTCTAGAACCTGGATATACCTTTCAGCATTGATGGTGTCTTTCCAGATGTGTAAGCTGCCCATGCCACACACACTAATGCAACCCCATACCATCAGAGATGCAGGCTTCTGAACTGAGCGCTGATAACAACTTGGGTCGTCCTTCTCCTCTTTAGTCCGAATGACACGGCGTCCCTGATTTCCATAAAGAATTTCAAATTTTGATTCGTCTGACCACAGAACAGTTTTCCACTTTGCCACAGTCCATTTTAAATGAGCCTTGGCCCAGAGAAGACGTCTGCGCTTCTGGATCATGTTTAGATATGGCTTCTTCTTTGAACTATAGAGTTTTAGCTGGCAATGGCGGATGGCACGGTGAATTGTGTTCACAGATAATGTTCCCTGGAAATATTCCTGAGCAGAATTAGGGGGATTGGTGATCCTCTTCCCATCTTTACTTCTGAGAGCCGCTGCCACTCTCCGAGATGCTCTTTTTATACCCAGTCATGTTAATGACCTATTGCCAATTGACCTAATGAGTTGCAATTTGGTCCTCCAGCTGTTCCTTTTTTGTACCTTTAACTTTTCCAGCCTCTTATTTCCCCTGTCCCAACTTTTTTGAGATGTGTTGCTGTCATGAAATTTCAAATGAGCCAATATTTGGCATGAAATTTCAAAATGTCTCACTTTCAACATTTGATATGTTGTCTATGTTCTATTGTGAGTACAATATCGGTTTTTGAGATTTGTAAATTACTGCATTCCATTTTTATTTACAATTTGTACTTTGTCCCAACTTTTTTGGAATTGGGGTTGTACAACAAATCTATTTATTAGAGTTCAGCATCAGCCATACAAGTTCCTGTGAATAAGCTACTACTATAGTAATTGATATTAATACATTAATATAAACCTATGATTTGTTTTGTAGACTGAACTACTAACACAAGTACTAATCTGAGAATTAACAGCATGGTGGTATAATGTGCTTTTGTAATACTGGTTATAAAAGAAGAAGAAGAAGAATGCACCTGTGATTATTGACAGTGCAGGTGAAATGTTACACAGAATGCTGTAATGGCCTGTCGTGCGAGAATTAAACAAACAAATCAAAAAATGTGGATACAGTACTTCCCTGTTTTGCATCCTTGTCTCATAGCATTTTCACGCTCAGAAGTTCCCATATTTACCCTGCACAGAAAGCGCAAACGAAGAGAATGTTTATTTATGCAGTATGTGACTGACTGATCTTATCAAATGGCATGGATTATATTGACGAGCAACTTTATTTCAGTATCCATAAACCTAGGAATAATATAACCACTGAGGAGGGTTGTTATTATAAGGGGAAAGTTGTTCACATAGTTCATATAGTGTGTTTAGAAACAGGCAGCACTGGATACAGGACGGAGTCGGTTGAAGAGAAACAGTATGGCGGATTTAAAACCGGTCCTGCAGATCTGTTTGCACAGGTGAGTCACACTTGCCTCTGGCATCACACACTGCTCTGTCTTTTTTAATGTATAAAAAAGGGGGAGGGGGGCTGGGAATGATTTTTACAACTGCCTGCCGCTGCATGGTAGTAACGGGAAATTGCAACGCAAAAGTAGAAGCACTGATGATACGGTGGTTACGAGAAAACAATATACCCTTATTATTTGTAATTCAAATAATGAAGGGGGGAAAAAACCCTTCCAGCCTCAGCTTACAGAGTGTGCTCTCAGTCTACTCCCTTCTGGTGGACAGAAAGCAGACCAAGTTACAGAACATTGCCCGTCAACACAATTTCATATAGAAAAAGTCACAATTTTCACATTGTCTTTCGTGTTTCTTTCCTGGAACAAAGGTGAAACGTGTGAAAGAAAAGACTGCGTCACTGAATAATGTGTGTCAATTCATTATTACTAATGCAATTATCCTGTTAGATAAATGTGTGTGTGAGACAAACTCAAGTTTAGGGATTAACAAATCCCTTCATGCATATTAGGTTTTAAAACTTCCATGTTGTGTGGTTGTTGGGTTTTTTTTTTTTTAGTTTATTTAAAATTAATTTGTCGTGAATTTTCAAAATGTCTTTTTCCCCCTAAACGTTACAATCAAAGTCAATGCATTGTCCATGTTTAGGGGTATCAAGTGTGAAAAAAAAGGATAAAATATTAGACCTGAAAAAAAAAAAAAAAAAAATATATATATATATATATATATATATATATATATATATATATATATACACAACCCCAATTCCAAAAAAGTTGGGACAAAGTACAAATTGTAAATAAAAACAGAATGCAATAATTTACAAATCTCAAAAACTGATATTGTATTCACAGTAGAACATAGACAACATATCAAATGTCGAAAGTGAGACATTTTGAAATTTCATGCCAAATATTGGCTCATTTGAAATTTCATGACAGCAACACATCTCAAAAAAGTTGGGACAGGGGCAATAAGAGGCTGGAAAAGTTAAAGGTACAAAAAAGGAACAGCTGGAGGACCAAATTGCAACTCATTAGGTCAATTGGCAATAGGTCATTAACATGACTGGGTATAAAAAGAGCATCTTGGAATGGCAGCGGCTCTCAGAAGTATAGATGGGAAGAGGATCACCAATCCCCCTAATTCTGTGCCGACAAATAGTGGAGCAATATCAGAAAGGAGTTCGACAGTGTAAAATTGCAAAGAGTTTGAACATATCATCATCTACAGTGCATAATATCATTAAAAGATTCAAAGAATCTGGAAGAATCTCTGTGCGTAAGGGTCAAGGCCGGAAAACCCTACCGGGTGCCCGTGATCTTCGGGCCCTTAGACGGCACTGCATCACATACAGGCATGCTTCTGTATTGGAAATCACAAAATGGGCTCAGGAATATTTCCAGAGAACATTATCTGTGAACACAATTCACCGTGCCATCCGCCGTTGCCAGCTAAAACTCTATAGTTCAAAGAAGAAGCCGTATCTAAACATGATCCAGAAGCGCAGACATCTTCTCTGGGCCAAGGCTCATTTAAAATGGACTGTGGCAAAGTGGAAAACTGTTCTGTGGTCAGACGAATCAAAATCTGAAGTTCTTTATGAAAATCAGGGACTCCGTGTCATTCGGTCTAAAGAGGAGAAGGACGACCCAAGTTGTTATCAGCGCTCAGTTCAGAAGCCTGCATCTCTGATGGTATGGGGTTGCATTAGTGCATGTGGCATGGGCAGCTTACACATCTGGAAAGACACCATCAGTGCTGAAAGGTATATCCAGGTTCTAGAGCAACATATGCTCCCATCCAGACAACGTCTCTTTCAGGGAAGACCTTGCATTTTCCAACATGACAATGCCAAACCACATACTGCATCAATTACAGCATCATGGCTGCATAGAAGAAGGGTCCGGGTACTGAACTGGCCAGCCTGCAGTCCAGATCTTTCACCCATAGAAAACATTTGGCGCATCATAAAACGGAAGATACGACAAAAAAGACCTAAGACAGTTGAGCAACTAGAATTTTTTTTTAAATTGAACTTTTATTTCATTTTATTATTTTATTTCTACTATTGTTTAATTCTTATTATTTTTCTTCCCCATTTATTTTATGTAATTTTATTTTCTATTGCTTACTGTTTTGCTTTTACTTCTGTAAAGCACATTGAACTGCCACTGTGTATGAAATGTGCTATATAAATAAACTTGCCTTGCCTTGCCTTGCCTTACATTAGACAAGAATGGGTTAACATTCCTATCCCTAAACTTGAGCAACTTGTCTCCTCAGTCCCCAGACGTTTACAGACTGTTGTAAAGAGAAAAGGGGATGTCTCACAGTGGGAAACATGGCCTTGTCCCAACTGTTTTGAGATGTGTTGTTGTCATGAAATTTAAAATCACCTAATTTTTCTCTTTAAATGATACATTTTCTCAGTTTAAACATTTGATATGTCATCTATGTTCTATTCTGAATAAAATATGGAATTTTGAAACTTCCACATCATTACATTCCATTTTTATTTACAATTTGTACTTTGTCCCAACTTTTTTGGAATCGGGGTTGTATATATATATATATATATATATATATATATATATATATATAAACGGTTATTCTGAGTTATCCACATTCACTGGGTTTTGAGAAATAGAGCATTTTTTATTTTTGGCAAATTCGATAAATAAAGACTTTTAGACAAAACATCCAACAAAATCATTTCCATTTAGAATGTAAACAAACCAGCAAAATAACAGTAGCAATTTGTGAAAAATGCGATGATAATAATAATTCTTGAAAAATTAAAAAAGATACGTTCCTTCCATCAAATACTTTTATTCCATATTTTCTTGCTTTTTTTGTATTTTTTGGGGGGAGTAGAGCTTTTATTTTGTCCTCGGCTGGTTCAGCAACACACTCCGCCATTTTGTTTTTTTCTATTCATAGTATATGAGTTGATATCCTAGTAGTAGAGTAGCCAATCGGAGTGTGCGACTGCTCAAATCCAGTGAAAGTGGATAGAATATGTGTCTTGCAAAAGTATTCATCCCCCTTGGTGTTTGTCCTGTTTTGTCATATTACAAGCTGGAATTAAAATTTATTTTTTGGGGGGTAAGCACCATTTGATTTACACAACATGCCTACCACTTTAAAGGTGCAAATTGTTGTTTTATTGTGACACAAACAATAATTAAGATGAAAACACAGAAATCTGGATTATGCATAGGTATCCCCCCCCCCCACACACACAAATTCAATACTTTGTAAAGCCACCTCTTGCTGCAATTACAGCTGCAAGTCTCTTGGGGTATGTCTCTATTAGCTTAGCACATCTAGCCACTGGGTTTTTGGCCCATTCCTCAAGGCAAAACTGCTCCAACTCTTTTAAGTTAGATGTGTTGCTTTGGAATACAGCAATCAAGTTATGCCACAGATTCTCAACTGGATTGAGGTCTGGGCTTTGACTCGGCCATTCCAAGATGTTTAAATGCTTCCCTTTAATCCACTCCAGTGTAGCTTTAGCAGTATGTTTAGGGTCATTGTCCTGCTGGAACGTGAACCTTCGTCCCAGTCTCAAACCTCTGGCTGACTCAAACAGGTTTTCCTCCAGAATTGCCCTGTATTTAGTGCCATCCATCTTTCCTTCAGTCCTGATCAGCTTTCCTGTCCCTGCAGATGAAAAACATCCCCACAGCATGATGCTGCCACCACCATGCTTCACTGTAGGAATGGTGTTCTCAGGGTGTTGAGTTTGTGCCACATATAGCATTTCCCGTGATGGCCAAAAAGATCAATTTTAGTCTCATTTGACCAGAGAATCTTCTTCCATGTGTTTGGGGAGTCTGCCACATGCTGTTGGACAAACTCCAAACGTGTTTTCTTCATCAGTGGCTTTTTTCTGGCCATTCTCCCATAAAGCCCCGCTCTGTGGAGTGTACAGCTTAAAGTGGCACTATGGACAGATACTTCCATCTCTGCTGTGGATCTTTGCAGCTCCTTCAGTGTTATCTTTGGTGTCTTTGTTGCATCTTTGATTAATGCCCTCCTTGCCTGGTCTGTGAGTTTTGGTGGGCGGCCTTCTCTTGTCAGGTTTGTAGTGGTGCCATATTCTTTCCATTTTGCTATAATGGATTTAATGGTGCTCCCTGGGATATTCAAAGTTTGGGATATTTTTTATAATCCAATCCTGATCTATACTTCTCCACAACTTTGTCTCTGACCTGTTTGGAGGCTCCTTGGTTTTCTTGTTGCTTGCTTAGTAGTGTTGCAGAGTCAGGGTCCTTCCAGAATAGGTTGATTTTATTCAGACATCATGTGACAGATCATGTGACCCTTTGATTGCACACAGGTGGATCTTAATCAACTAATTATGTGACTTATGAAGTGAATTGGTTGGACCAGCTCTTATTTAGGGGTTTCATACGAAAGGGGGTGAATACCTATGCACACTCCAGATTTCTGTTTTTTCATCTTAATTATTATTTGTGTCACAATAAAATTTTTTTTTTTTAATTTCACCTTTAAAATCATAGGCATGTTGTGTAAATCAAATGGTGCTAACCCTCCAAAAATCTATTTTAATTCCAGCTTGTAATGCAACAAAACAGGACAAACACCAAGGGGGATGAATACTTTTCATGACACTGTAGTGGGTAGAGGCTACAATATCAGTTGTATCCCAACTGTCCAAACTGAAATGCACATAAAATAAGAAGAAATGTGCATATATGTAAGATACTAAAACTATGTGATACATCACTGGAAACAATGGCTCTCTACGCAGGCATGATGGATTATACGGAGAGTCAACACCTTACTGCTCATTCTGTATTGACTGTAGGGATCAGCTCAGTGTTGTCTTTGATAACAGACAGGAGGATAAGCCTACATCCTTCCCTCCTTATCCGAAGTCCCCCAGGCCTGTCAAAAGACAGAAGGGCTTCTTTGCCATTCACCCAGATCTCTTTCTTTTCAGTTAAACTACCATCTGAAATGACAGAAATGTGCATCTTTATCTTTTTGAGTCATCTATTGTTTGCATTTTACGATAAAGCAGTAGTTTGCCTTTTCTGGAAAGCCACGCGAGATCATGCTGATGCATACTTACACCTACTGTACATTTAAAGTTACAGTCCTGCCTGGAATCAATCAGATTTCATGAAATTATGTTTAAAAAATCATTACCAATCGCATTAGAGACCCTCATTCATTCCTTCCATTTTACAAATGAACACTCAGCTGTATCATTATGGAAGTTGCGTTGGAGGAAATCGATATTCAGATAACCCAGATAAGCTTCCTAGAGTAAAAATTAGTCTTATGAGTAATTTCTTTCTTACTATTTGGTTATAACCCATATATTGCCTAATAATAGCCCCTTTCTTGTCCATTTCAACCCACTGACTAAGTTTTCAAGGAGATCGATGTCCACTGATTTTATCAAAGCAGACTATCATGACCATCAGTTCCATCATGGTTTTTGAACGTGGCCTACACAGATTTGGCTCAATACACCTTACAGATGTCATCCTGGAATGTGGAAGTATCAGCTTTTTCTTCAGCTTGACAATGTCTAAGTTATATTGAACAAGTTGTGCAAATCTAAGCAATATAAGGCACTGCTATTGGTCGATTTGTCTATTTTTTTCCCTCAGGAATCATACCAATATAGCCAAGCTGTAGTAGTATTACAGCCAACTGACTGCTGGAGCTCAAAGTCCAATGAATACACCCTCATGATGACCCAGCCAAGTGGTTCCAAAACCCAGCAACCTCTCAGTCAAGGCTCTGAGCTGTTTGTAGAGTCATTTGTATGCATTCATTACAAGCTTATGGTGTTTATGTATGTACACTGCTTTAACATAACGAGGAGCTTCTCGCTTTGTTTGTTCAGTGTTATAACCAGTGTAGACCAAAGCCCGTTTTAACTACACATTGTGATGCTGTTTGTAGGAGCATGCATGTGATGTTTGCTCACAGTTGCAAAAATCTCCTTCACAGTACTACTCCTAGACCCTACCCTTTAAACACACCCCTTAAAGTCCACCTGATAGAGAGCAGATTAGTGTAGCCAAGAAGGGACTGAAATATCTCAACGCAGTCTAAATTAAGATTAAGAGGCACGGCTGAATTCATTAAGTAAGCAATTCTGGAAAGACTAAGAAAAGTAAACATGCAGTTATTCACTTTGAGCTGGTTCAGGCTACACCCACTGGCATGGTTTGAAATTAAATAATAATAATTTAAAAAAATTATTTGAATGTGCATATCACACAACATGTGAGCTGTTCAAACAGCTACAGTATGTGCGTTTACAGACATAAAAGCCGGAGACCAGTGATTTGGATAAAACAATATTCGCACTCTGTGTGGGAGAATGTACACACACTCTCCTTAAGGCATGACATTTACATCAGTTAGTGTTTGCGTATTTAAATATTCTGCTTATTTAATATATTCTGATGCCTATTTGGCAGGGCTGATGAGTCAAATATGTGACTTTGGCAAGCCTTCCCTCATCTTAACTAGTTCGATCCAAAATTTGGGGAACAATAACGTTAAAGGCATATTACACACACACAAAAAAACAAAAAACAAAAACAAAACTAATGTGTGGCCTAGGGCAGAAAAAGATGAAAGGTGAGGTGATGAGTGGTCTAGATGAAGCAACTTCTATAATGGTGACAGCAGGTTGCATGAGTGAAAAGCCCTTGCTGTCTGAGCTGTATGTGTGTGTGTGCCAGCCAGCAGCAAGAGGTTAAAAATACACTGAGGGATTAAACAAATATCAATAATACATTTTGCATCCCACTTCAAATTTTGTTCCAGAATGAGTGTTTTCTTCTTCTTTTTCTTCGTTTTACATTAAGTGCATGAAGCTATGGATATATATTTACAAATATAGAAGATTATATTCAAAGACTATACACTACTAGGCTATTTATCTAAAAATGTCGTCTTCTACAGCGTAACTTTCCTTATTTCAACAGATGACACTGGCTAGTTTTTCTTGAATTTGGCTTGGTATTGACCGCCCCCATGTGGTGCATGTCCTTTAGTGCAAGTAGAGTTTTCAGCTCTCCACATTCTCAAGCTCGAGCACAATGGTGTATTAAAGCAGGATAAAAATGACACTGTATTCTTTATGTGACCTCCTATTTCATTATCTTAATACGAGTTGATCCAAACACTATTAAAATGGGTTTTTCAATGGTTCTTTAAGGATTTATTGGATAATTTGGTGCTTTTAGCTTCTAAAATATGGTTCTACTGTTTTTAGTAGACAAGCACTTGGTGTAGGGATTACCAAAGAACACCAAAGGGATCTAAGTTTCCTAAAATAACAATTATACTTAAAAAAATCTCTTGATTCTCAACAGCATAAGAGTAGCTGGGTGGCATGGTGGTACAGTGGTTAGCTAAGAAGAAGAAGAAGAGCCAAAAAGCCTTTATTTGTCACACGTACACTCAAGCACACAGTGAAATTTAACCTCTGCATTTGACCCATCTGAAGCAGTGAACACACACATGCATACACAAGTAAGCAATGAGCACACACACCCAGAGCAGTGGGCAGCTACACTACAGCCCAGGGAGCAGTTGTGGGTTAGGTATCCTTGCTCAAGGGCACTTCAACCCAACCTCAGGCCATGGCTGCCCCATGTTAACCTAACCTGCATGTCTTTGGACTGTGGGGGAAACCAGAGCACCCAGAGAACATGCGAACTCCACACAGAAAGGCCCCCATCGGATGGTGGGCTCAAACCCAGAACCTTCTTGTTGTGAGGCAACAGTACTAACTGCTACACCACCGTGCTGCCTTGTGGCAGGTTAGCCCTGTTGTGTCATAGCAAGAAAGTTCTGGGTTCGAAACTGGTGGCTGTCTGGGGCTGACAGAAAATGTGGAGTTTGCATGTTTTCCTCATGCCTGCATGGATTTCCTCCCACAATCCAAAAACATGTGGATTAGGTCAACTGGTTACTCTAAATTCCCATGAGTGTGAATGGTTGTTCCTCTCTGTGTTAGCCCTCCAGTAGTTTGGTGACCTGCCCAGGGTTTACCCCACCTCTCACTGAAAGTTAGCTAGGATTGGCGCCAACTTCCCCCATGATCCTGATGGATAAGTGGGATGAATGCATATGACTGTTTTTTTTTTAAACAAATTTCATTTAAAAAATAAATTTCTTTAATGGTCTCAGACTTTTGGACCCCACTGTTTATACTCAATGCTTAAAAGAAAAAAAAAGGTCTGATCTTGAATCACTCATGGTTCTTTGGTTGTTCCTCTGGGGGAATCCTTAAAGGTTTCTCTGTAGAAACCTTCATAATGTTCTTCTTTTTTTGTGGCTACTGCCTCATAGAGGTGAAGCGAGGCAGTAGACACTATGTTATCATGTTGTAAGAATGTAAGAATGAGTGTAACAATAGCGCATGCGCATATGTGATCTTGCGAGAAACCTCATTATAACTTCGTAGTATTGGAAGATAATCACCAGATAAAAAGATAAATGAAATTCACCTCATGGTTCGCCAAGGCTACTGATTCGATATCAAATACAACACCGATTCCAAAAAAGTTGGGACAAAGTACAAATTGTAAATAAAAACAGAATGCAATAATTTACAAATCTCAAAAACTGATATTGTATTCACAATAGAACATAGACAACATATCAGATGTCGAAAGTGAGACATTTTGAAATTTCATGCCAAATATTGGCTCATTTGAAATTTCATGACAGCAACACATCTCAAAAAAGTTGGGACAGGGGCAATAAGAGGCTGGAAAAGTTAAAGGTACAAAAAAGGAACAGCTGGAGGACCAAATTGCAGCTCATTAGGTCAATTGGCAAAAGGTCATTAACATGACTGGGTATAAAAAGAGCATCTTGGAGTGGCAGCGGCTCTCAGAAGTAAAGATGGGAAGAGGATCACCAATCCCCCTAATTCTGCGCCGACAAATAGTGGAGCAATATCAGAAAGGAGTTCGACAGTGTAAAATTGCAAAGAGTTTGAACATATCATCATCTACAGTGCATAATATCATCAAAAGATTCAGAGAATCTGGAAGAATCTCTGTGCGTAAGGGTCAAGGCCGGAAAACCATACTGGGTGCCCGTGATCTTCGGGCCCTTAGACGGCACTGCATCACATACAGGCATGCTTCTGTATTGGAAATCACAAAATGGGCTCAGGAATATTTCCAGAGAACATCATCTGTGAACACAATTCACCGTGCCATCCGCCGTTGCCAGCTAAAACTCTATAGTTCAAAGAAGAAGCCATATCTAAACATGATCCAGAAGCGCAGACATCTTCTCTGGGCCAAGGCTCATTTAAAATGGACTGTGGCAAAGTGAAAAATTGTTCTGTGGTCAGATGAATCAAAATTTGAAGTTCTTTATGGAAATCAGGGACGCCGTGTCATTCGGACTAAAGAGGAGAAGGACGACCCAAGTTGTTATCAGCGCTCAGTTCAGAATCCTGCATCTCTGATGGTATGGGGTTGCATTAGTGTGTGTGGCATGGGCAGCTTACACATCTGGAAAGACACCATCAATGCTGAAAGGTATATCCAGGTTCTAGAGCAACATATCCTCCCATCCAGACGACGTCTCTTTCAGGGAAGACCTTGCATTTTCCAACATGACAATGCCAAACCACATACTGCATCAATTACAGCATCATGGCTGCGTAGAAGAAGGGTCCGGGTACTGAACTGGCCAGCCTGCAGTCCAGATCTTTCACCCACAGAAAACATTCGGCACATCATAAAACGGAAGATACGACAAAAAATACCTAAGACAGTTGAGCAACTAGAATCCTACATTAGACAAGAATGGGTTAACATTCCTATCCCTAAACTTGAGCAACTTGTCTCCTCAGTCCCCAGACGTTTACAGACTGTTGTAAAGAGAAAAGGGGATGTCTCACAGTGGTAAACATGGCCTTGTCCCAACTTTGAGATGTGTTGTTGTCATGAAATTTAAAATCACCTAATTTTTCTCTTTAAATGATACATTTTCTCAGTTTAAACATTTGATATGTCATCTATGTTCTATTCTGAATAAAATTTGAAATTTTGAAACTTCCACATCACTGCATTCTGTTTTTATTTACAATTTGTACTTTGTCCCAACTTTTTTGGAATCAGGGTTGTAAGTGGTGTTTATTTTAAGAATATTTACCTTTTGATTATCACAGCTTTTGTTTGGTCCTTCTGAAAGGTCAAATAAAAAGTTTTGTAAGGTTTTTTTTTTTTAGCTTTTTGGCAGATATATTGAGAAGCCGATATCAAACTTCTGCTATTTGCTTTATTTTTTTAATTTAATTTTTTGTTTTAGAATCTTTACACTACACTTGTGAAACAAAATGTGCTCATTATTACTAAATAATGCTTCTAAGACAATTCATGAACAAGTGCTTTCTTACTATTTTGAAAATGGATATAGTTCACAGTGCTGTATTTTGAACAAAACACAGTAAACAAAATTGGTAACCAAAATACTACAAGCCCTGATGCTGCTCACAGCTTGGTGATGCTTGCAAGAGATGAGGCGAGTATAATTGATAACGTGTATATATTCTATATTTACTGTATGGACATGGTATCAGAAAACAATTTTATTTATAAGCAGTAGCCGCATGTACCCATAGGGTACCTATTTATAAAGGATTGTTGTGAAGCCATAGATTTAGTGTAAATAGTAATATATTACACAAACATTAAATGCATTTTGCCCTGATATATCTGCTAAAATTTTGAGGATTGAATTATTGGGCTCGGTCATTTGTCAAGGACAATCCTTGAACTTTTAATATTTAATTCTGCATTATGTTTCATTATGCATTGTCTGATCATTGCAGATTTCTCACCCATGTTTCTATTAAACCTAATTAGATCCTTTCACATAATTTGATACTTTCCCTCGTCATCAGACAACGTTACTTCGGAAGACTCCTCGGTATCAGTAACTGGAACAAAAAAATGGAAAAATGTACAATGTCTGTTAAAACAAATTCTGTTAACCTTTCTCTGTGAAATGCTCCCACAACCTGACGTATTTGACTATCAAAGTTCATATTATCTGTCATGTTTATTTCATTGTAACAGAGGCTCCTGCTAATTCTGGAGGGCATTTAGTTTGATTGATGCACCCTCCAAACACAAAATTTGCATCCATTTGAACTTCAGCAGACTTCAAAGAAGAGATTTTTTTTCACATGTGGCATGGTAGTACTGCTTTAAAAAGTATGCATGTTGTCATTTTAGGTCATGAGAACTTAGACCTATGTATATTTTTGTGATATCAGGTTACAGCCTAAGACAGACAAAGGGCTGTCCTTTGTCACCGGTTCTGTTCATAACTTTTATGGACAGAATTTCTAGGCGCAGCCAAGGGGCGGAGGGTGTCTGGTTTGGTGGCATCAGGATCACGTCTGTGCAGGTGGACTGCCTACTCCAGGTCAGGTGGGAGTTGCTACCTAAAGTGGAGGAGTTTAAGTATCTCGGGGTTTTGTTCATGAGTGAGGGTAAGGGGGAGTGGGAGTTGGACAGAAGGATCGGGGCAGCGTCAGCAGTGATGCGGACACTAAATCGGTCTGTTGTGGTAAAGAGAGAGCTGAGCCAAAAGACAAAGCTCTCAATTTACTGGTCCATCTACGTTCCCACTCTCACCTATGGTCACGAGCTATGGGTAGTGACCGAAAGAATGAGATCACGGATACAAGCGGTAGAAATGAGTTTTCTCCGCAGGGTGGCTGGGCTCTCCCTTAGAGACAGGGTGAGAAGCTTGGTCATTCGGGAGAGACTCGGAGTAGAACCGCTGCTCCTCCACATCGAAAGGAGTCAGTTGAGGTGGTTCGGGCACCTTGTTAGGATGCCCCCTGGACGCCTCCCAAGGGAGGTTTTCTGGGCATGCCCCACCGGGAGGAGACCCCGGGGCAGACCCAGGACACACTGGAGATATTACATCTCTTGGCTGGCCTGGGAATGCCTCGGTATTCCTCCGAAAGAGCTGATGGAGGTGGCTGGGGAGAGGGAAGTCTGGGCTGCTCTGCTTAGGCTGCTGCCCCCGCAACCCGGATTCGGATAAGTGGTAGAAGATGGATGGATGGAGGTTACAGCCTAGGTTTGATACATACGCTGTGTTTTAAAAATTATTTTACATTTAGCCTCTAACATAACGATCTGAATGAAGTCTCATATCAGATTGCTCTAAATTGTATTTCTAGCTTCATTCACAAACTGCAGCAAAATCATAAACTTAGAGGAGAATGGCCAGATTGGTTTGAAGGCTATGCTAATTCAAATAATCACTCTTTACAACCATGATAAGGAGAAAAGCACCTCAGAATGCACAACATGTTAAACCTTCAGGAGGATGTACTACAACAGCAGAAGAACATATCCGGTTCCATTCCTGTTAGCCAAGAACACTAATGTGAGGCGACAGATGAAAACTGGAAAAATGTAGCCTGGTCTGATGAATCTTGATTTTCTTGTGACAACAGCAAAACCTTGTGTCAACAGTTCAGGCTGGTGTGGGTGGTGTAATGTTGTGAGGAATGCTTTCTTGATACACATTGAGACCCTTAATTCCAATCAAGTATTGTTTGAATCTGAGTATAGTTGCTGACAATGTGCATGCCTTCATGGCTACTGATTACTAATCTTCGAATGGTCAAATCTTCAGCAGTTCCATCCATTCATCAGTTATCTAGACCACTTATTCATCAGGGTCATGGGAGAAGCTGGAGTCAATCCCAGCTGACTTTGCATGAGAGGCAGAGTACACCCTGGGCAGGTCGCCAATCTATCACAGGGCTAACACAAACAACGATTCACACTCATATTCACATCTAAGGGCAATTTAGAGTAGACAGTTAGAATGGCTTTGGACTGTGAGAGGAAACCCATGGAGGCACAAGGAGAACATACAAACTCATCACAGAAAGGACCCAGTCGACCATGAGGTTTAACCTCAGAACCTTTTAATTGTGAGGCAACAGTGCTAACCACTGCAACACCGTGCCACACATCTGAAGCTGTTATATGATGCAATTATGTAAACGTGGACCAGAATCTCAAAGGAATGTTAGAGCAAGGAGATCCTTTCAAGCATGTATTAGTGCATTTCACTAAAAATTTGTCTCATGTACTCTACCTACTGTTTAGAAAAAACTGCTCATGTTATGGCACTTCATAAAGGCAGTAACCCAACTGATGTAAATAATTTTTACAACCTTCCATACTTAGCTAAAATACTGGATTAGAGTCTTTAGTTAATTCACAATTACATGCTGCCATCACCTGTACCAACATTCTTCAGCCTCAGCAGTCAGGGTTCAGGCCAAACCACAGCACTATCACATCTGCCACCTGCTACACTCTTCGTTGACCTCTCAAAAGCATTTGATACTGTTAAGTTCTTCTTCTTCTTCTTGTTCTGGCTGCTCCCGTTAGGGATCGCCAGAGCGGATCTGTTCTGTATATTTGATTTGGCGTAGGTTTTACACCGGATGCCCTTCCTGACGCAACTTACGATCCCCAATCGGTCTGGGCTTGGGACTGGCACCAAGTTTGTACTATTTGATACTGTTAACTATCAAAAGATAATTTAATGAACAAATTGCCTCCATTGGATTTGGATCTCCTTGGTTTGGTACCTACCTTACTGGGAGCATACAAACAATCTTTATGGATGGTTTCAAATCACACTTCCATATCAACTGTAAAGGTGTCCCAGGAGGGTTGATGCTTGACCTGTTGTTATTCACCCTGTATATTAGCAATATCCTCAGACCACTAGTAATATTATACACCACTCCAATTTTTACTTTTATACTAATAATACAATTATTTAGTCACCTGGATTGACACTAGATCACAGTGGTGTAGTGGTTAGCACCGTCACCTCACAGCAAGAAGGTTCTAGGTTCAAGTCCAGTGGCCGTCAGGGGCCTTTCTGTGTGGAGTTTGCATGTTCTCCCCGTGTCTGCATGGGTTTGCTCCGGTTTCCCCTACAGTCCAAAGGCATACAGATTAGGTTAATTGGTGGCTCTAAATTGACCATGAATGTGAATGGTTGTTTGTCTCTATGTGTCAGCCCTGTGATGATCTGGTGACTTGTCCAGGGTATACCCCGCCTCTTGCCCATAGTCAGCTGGGATAGGCTACAGCTTGCCTGCGACCCTGCACAGGATAAGCGATTACGGATAATGGATGGAATATCATGTTCTATATGAAACAGCTGCCTGAGCCTTGTTAACTACCAGAAAGGAATCACACTGTATATATTTTATTTAATTTATAAGGCAATTTTAAGAATTTTAAACACTTTTAAACAGACTCTGTTAATACTGGGTCTGCTTATTACCATCAGGAAAGGCTTAGTTAGTTAGCCCCTATAATGTAAGTCATAAATTGTTTTGTGGACATTCCACAACATTTAATATAACTGTAAAGGGATAAAAAGTACAATGTCATTCTTTATTGAAATGAATAAGCACTCATTGGCAACTTGTTGTGGTAGAACAAACAGTTTGATTGGAAAGTAATCAATCTTGGTGGTGGCAGTATGCACGTTATGTCTCACTTAATGAAGTTTTAATTCTAGTTCTTTGTAGATAGGTGGATCTAAAAAATAGAATATCATGAAAAAGTTCAATATTTTCCATCAGTTATTTAAGAAATTAAATTTTCATTACACAATGTTTCAAGCATTTATTTTTATTTTGATAATTATGGCCTACAGTGAAAAAAAAAAATCACAAAATATTAGAATATGAGGGTAAGCCACAGAAGGTTGTTGCTCAAAAGGCTGGCTGGAAAAGGTGCACAAACAACAGGGAGGACTGCAGCCTTGAGAGTATTGTCAAGAAAAGTCAATTCAAGAACTTGGGAGAGCTTCACAAGGAGTGGACTGAGGCTGGTGTCAGTGCATCAAGAGCCACCATGCACAGACATCTTCAGGAAAGGGGCTACAACTGTCACATCCCTAATGTCAAGCCACTACTGAACCAGAGGCCTTAGACACATCTTACCTGGGCTAAGGAGAGAAAGAACTGGACTGTTGCTCAGTGGTCCAAAGTCATCTTTTCGAATGAAACTAAATTTTGCATTTCATTTGGAAATCAAGATCCTAAAGTCTGGAGGAAGAGCAGAGAGGCACAGAATTCAAGGTGTTTGAAGTCCAGTGTGAAGTTTCTGCAGTTTTTGATTATTTGGGGTGCCGTGTCATCTGCTGCTGTTGGTCCACTGTGTTTTATCAAATCCAAAGTCAACACAACTGTCTATCAGGAGATTTTAGAGCACTTCATGCTTCTATCTGCTGACAAACTTTACGGAGATGCCGATTTCCTTTTCCAACAGCACCCGCCCACAGTGCCAAAACTACCAAATGCTTTGCTGACCATGATATAACTGTGCTTGATTGGCCAGCCAACTCACCTGACCTGAACCCCAGAGAGAATCTATGGGGTATTGTCAAGAGGAAGATGAGAAACACCCGATCCAAAAATACAGACATGCTGAAGGCTGCTTTCAAAGCAACCTGGGCTTCGATATCACCTCAGCAGTGCCACAGGCTGATTGTCTCCATGCCCCACCGCATTGATGTACAGTGGGGCAAAAAAGTATTTAGTCAGTCACCAATTGTGCAAGTTCTCTCACTTAAAAAGATGAGAGAGGCCTGTAATTTTCATCACAGGTATACCTCAACTATGAGAGGCAAAACGAGAAAAAAAAAAAAAACCCAGAAAATCACATTGAAATTCAGACAAAGAATTTACTTGCAAGTTATGGTTGAAAATAAGTATTTGGTCAATAACAAAAGTTCATCTCAATACTTTGTTATATACCCTTTGTTGGCAATGACAGAGGTCAAATGTTTTCTGTAAGTCTTCACAAGGTTTTCACACACTGTTGCTGGTATTTTGGCCCATTCCTCCATGCAGATCTCCTCTAGAGCAGTGATTGTTTTGGGGCTGTCGCTGGGCAACACAGACTTTCAACTCCCTCCAAAGATTTTCTATGGGGTTGAGATCTGGAGACTGGCTAGGCCACTCCAGGACCTTGAAATGCTTCTTACGAAGCCACTCCTTCGTTGCCCGGGCGGTGTGTTTGGGATCATTGTCATGCTGAAAGACCCAGCCACGTTTCATCTTCAATGCCTTTGCTGATGGAAGGAGGTTTTCACTCAAAATCTCATGATACATGGCCCCATTCATTCTTTCCTTTACACGGATCAGTCGTCCTGGTCCCTTTGCAGAAAAACAGCCCCAAAGCATGATGTTTCCACCCCCATGCTTCACAGTAGGTATGATGTTCTTTGGATGCAATTCAGCATTCTTTCTCCTCCAAACACGACAAGTTGAGTTTTTACCAAAAAGTTCTATTTTGGTTTCATCTGACCATATGACATTCTCCCAATCCTCTTCTGGATCATCCAAATGCTCTCTAGCAAACTTCAGACGGGCCTGGATATGTACTGGCTTAAGCAGGGGGACACATCTGGCACTGCAGGATTTGAGTCCCTGGCGGCGTAGTGTGTTACTGATGGTAGCCTTTGTTACTTTGGTCCCAGCTCTCTGCAGGTCATTCACTAGGTCCCCCGTGTGGTTCTGGGATTTTTGCTCACCGTTCTTGTGATCATTTTGACCCCACAGGGTGAGATCTTGCGCGGAGCCCCGTATGTCTTGTATGTCTTCCATTTTCTAATAATTGCTCCCACAGTTGATTTCTTCACACCAAGCTGCTTACCTATTGCAGATTCAGTCTTCCCAGCCTGGTGCAGGTCTACAATTTTGTTTCTGGTGTCCTTTGGCAGCTCTTTGGTCTTGGCCATAGTGGAGTTTGGAGTGTGACTGTTTGAGGTTGTGGACAGGTGTCTTTTATACTGATAACGAGTTCAAACAGGTGCCATTAATACAGGTAACGAGTGGAGGACAGAGGAGCCTCTTAAAGAAGTTGTTACAGGTCTGTGAGAGCCAGAAATCTTGCTTGTTTGTAGGTGACCAAATGCTTATTTTACCAAGGAATTTACCAATTAATTCATTAAAAATCCTACAATGTGATTTCCTGGATTCTTTCCCCCATTTTGTCTCTCATAGTTGAAGTGTACCTATGATGAAAATTACAGGCCTCTCATCTTTTTAAGTGGGAGAACTTGCACAACTGGTGGCTGACCAAATACTTTTTTGCCCCACTGTAGTAATTCATGGTAAAGGAGCCCTAACCAAGTTGAGTGTATAAATGAACATACTTTTCAGAAGTTGGACATTTCTGTATTGGAAATCATTTTTTGATCGATCTAATAATTTGAGATACTGGATTTCTGATTTTCATGAGTTATATGCCATAATCATCAAAATTAAAACAAACAAAAAAAGGCTTGAAATATTTCACTTAGGTGAAATGAATACAGAATATATAAAAGTTTACCTTTCTGAATTCAATTACAAAAAAGTGAACTTTTTCATGATATTCTAATTTCTTAAGGTGCACCTAAGTGATGTGACTGGGAATGGATGAAGTAGATGGCTGTTGCCAAATGTGATTAGTATAGTCAGGCAGAATATAAGGAAAATATAAAGATAAATAATTGTGGTAGTACTGATATTGTCTGAGAAAGTAGATATTAATGTTTGATCACTTGCTGAAATGAATAGATTTGGGTGGGAGATTACTGGAAAAACACTACTACGCCTTACAAGCTTACATGTGTTTCAGAGATAATGTCTCATCACTCACTCACATACACACAGAGGTATAAATCCAGTGATCACGTACACACACACACACCACTTGCATAAGCAAACAATTTTTACTACACCTTGTTATTGAAGAAACATCTCAGCCAAATCCTCACAATGCCATTCTGTGATTATAATATCATTAAGCACTGGTGGATATGAAAGCAATTTAGCAAGACTGTAATCATGAGATTAGCTACAGAAGGAAGCTCTCAAAACACTGACAGTTTTACCACCTTCGTTCCTCTAGAAATGTTCCATGTAATACAATTACTTAGAAAAGAATAAATTTATACATTTGACGAATGGACGTAAACAATTTCTAGAATACTCGGATTGGTAAAAAGTTGCTTCACATAAATGTACAAACCAGTGCCTAATAGTACTTCATGGTTTACTTACTTAAAGACTAAAGCATGTGTATTCGACTCCGAAAAAATGTCTTTTCTAATTTCAAAAGAAATAAAGCCAATACATTGTTTGTAGCATTCATAGCATTTCAGTGGCTTCAAAATACCACATTCCAACTCTCCTTCAAACACCAAAGCTTCTTTTCAATTAAGCGCCTCGACTGAATCGATCATGCAAAGAGGCTGAGAAGGGAGAGCTTCCTAATTGAATGAGTTGTAGTAGCACTTCAAACGGAGGTGAGGAGAAGGAAGTGGACACCGGAGTCAGAGTGGAAAAGTGGAGTAAGAGCAAGTCAAATTCCCACATGTAGGTGTAAATTACCATCAGTTCGAATAGTCGGAACGATCGAGGAATTACCCAGTGCACCAGAGGAGGCCTGTCCTATCGATCGACCCATAGAGATGTTTGTAAACTGGCAATAACGCTCCCCACACTTCCCTTTCCCCAGCCAGGGAAGGCTTTGACCTCCAAAAACGATTTCTATAGATCAGCTGGCACTCAGCAGGACCTCCTCTTGGATCCAGCGCCTCTCGGGCGTCTGGTAACCTGAGAGCAGGCCCACAGTCAGTCTTAATGTACTCTATGGATCCGTCTGGACCACCATACTCTGAGGTCTGGGCTGGTTGGCCAAGTGGTGGGATGATGCAAGCCGTCCAACATTCGCCCACATTAACGCCAGCTGATCCCACTTCTCTCTTGTGTAACCGCTACATCTCCTAACGCTTGCCATGAGGTATGAAACGGAGCAGAGCATCCACAAGTCAATGCTAACAAGATTGACCTTTTATCTCTTGGAGCAGGGGGAGGATAAGATGGAGAAGATAATAAACTATTCAGTTTATCCGTCAGAACAGCAGCGGTATTTGAGATGCAGCTGTTTTGTTCCAAGCTGAGCTTGATGCTCAAGAGCTTGAGCTACTCCTGGTTTTGCCGTTTCCTTAAAACTATTTTATAAGTATCAACTTATGGACATAAGGGTGGAGAAAGTAAATGAAGTAGCGGCTTTGTCTTGCATGTCAGGAATAGGAGAATTGTAAATGTCTTACAGGGGAGACATCACACACATTTAAAAATTTACCTAGAGTAGGTGGTGGAATCGTCATACAGCAGGTAACATCTCCTCATACTTTTTCAGTAAGCCCTTTATCCTGGTCAAGCGTCACAGTAAACCATGACCATACATTAGGGTGCATCAGTTGCCCTCACTTTCATAAAATCTGATGCATTTTTGTTTGGGTGTTCCTTTTCACCAATAAAGACATCCTGTAAAATTGTTTGACCATATTCAAAAGCCTAATGGTGGCACCATGAGGTTCATTTTTTGCCAAAAAACGCTTATTTTATGTTTTCGCGTAAGGTTTGAATCACAATGTTGGACTCCATTTATTGATTTCTTGTGAGCCAGAGATCATGTTAAGAACCTTTGCAAGGGATTGAGAAGCATTAATGTGATTCATAATACATTTGTATTGTTTAAAAGTAGTTGAACAATGATTCAATGAACAGCTAAAACTCAAACTGTGCTTGATAATATATTTAGAATATGTACTAAAATGTGTATCTAAGATATTTGGTATACTCTATAAGGTGCCATAATGTTTCATGAAAAGTGATCGAAATTGTCATAAAATAGCAGCTTTTTCCATAACTTTGAGCTCCTGGTGCCACCATTAAACTTTTGAATTTTGTCAAAATATTTCACCCAGTTTGTTTTCTTACCAAAAGGAACATAAAAACAAAAATGCATCATGATCGGAGGCACTTTTCATTTTTAGGAGGCAAATGATGCACCCTAACGTACATACACGTTCACATACTCATTCACACCAAGGGCCAATTTAGCCTCGCCAATCCACCCACCAGCATGTTTTTGTGAGGTGAGAAGAAGCCAGAGAACTTGGAGGAAACCCACACTGGAGAGAACACGTGAAACTCCACTCAGTTCAGAACCGAACCAGGAAGACTGGAGATATGAGGTGGCAATGCTACCTGCCGTACCATCATTTTCCTTGGCTAATTAATTACTATTTAATTAGCATTATTACATAATACTCCCATACCTGACTCTCTTCATCCCAAGTCTTGGTTCATCATCAGCCTATTTGTAAAATCAGAACACTCATAAATGAAAGATACTTCTAAAAGAACAAGAGTTTGTCCAGGTGCTTGGCTCCATTTCGGAGATGACATTAACACTAGTAATTATTAACAGTTGATCTGGGAAGGAGGCCAGCACAGTACAGTTGTTTCAGATGTACAATCATTTAATTACTGTCAAATGAAGTTTACAAACGGGTAAGACATGTACCATTTCCAAGAATTATACAAGGACACAGATCGGCTCACACAATTGTCTTGTGCAATTTTTTTTTTTTCCTTTTCATCACTGGGACAGGATCTATTTTTTTCTCCAAAAAAAGAAATTTAAAAAGGGGTTATGTCTGATCAATAATCTCATACATTTAAACAGTTATGGACAGCCTCTTGTCTTCTATGAAGCTTGGCAACTCCAAATATCAAATTTGAAAATTGGTTTATTTACAGAATTGAAGCAGACAGCCATTAATCTCTTAGCTAATGGTGAGTAAAAAAAAATAAAATAATAATAAAAGAGCTGAAACATTTGACCATTTATTGTGGGACTGGGATCATCAATTTACTTTCTTTTCTTGAATCCTTCTCCCCCTTGTTTACATCAATACAGAAAAGAAAAAAAAAATAAAATCACGGAATATATAGTTGTACAAACACAAAAGTACACCATCTAACTCCTGGAGAGAGCAGAGGGACCAAGCTATCTGTCAATCATCCAGGCCTAACAGATCTTTCTTGGAGGAAGAAAGGAAAAGGTCATCGTCTTCCACAATGGGGCTGAATGATCTGAACATAACCCAAAAACAAGGGCGTCCAAAGCTTTTTTTTTTTTAAATCTTCACATCGGCCCATCTTGGAAAGGAAGAACAGAATCACACCTGCTTTTGCAGCAAACTTGCACCAAATGACAACAATCGAGTTGTTTAATCCTCCTTCAATGATTTCTATTGTCATTTGAAAGCATCAGGGTGGTTAAGAGTAAATTAAAAATCAGTCTTTCCAATATTTAAAAAAGGCAAAGAAAAAAGATGAGCTCCCTTACTTTAGATTTGAATCTACAGTTTATACTGTATATCAGAGTTGAAAAAAAAAAAATGTACAGCCTAAACCTTTAAAGCCTAGTTTGAGTACTTCATTATTAATATTATTAAATTTCTTCCTGTACAATGAAATACAACTTCAACCTCAAGACAACATCTGTTTAAAAATACAGAGGGATTTCTTTTTCCACAAAGATTGAAACATCAGCCCCTCCCTCACCCACCCGACCCCTGGCCCCAACTAAAACTGGACGTTTGCAATATATACTCGTGTGTCTTTTTTTTTGTTTGTTTTTGGCTTTTTTTTTTGTTTTTTTGTGTGCGCGCGCATGTTATGCATGTGTATACAAGTGTGTTCTCTATGTCATTTACTCACAACACCGTAAACATACAGACTATAATACATGTGCTTGCACTGGTTCATTGAATTTGGTTGACGTCACTAGAACACCACAAAAGAAGTGAAAATCGAGGGTGGGGGAGAAAGAACACAATGACAGTTTGAAGAAAGGGACGAAAAGGGACAGAAGGGTGGAGGCTAAACTATTATCAGTTATTTTTTTTTTTTTCTCAAGTCCCTGTTGGGCTGGAGGGCTCTCCCAGCTGAAGACTAGCTCAGTGACCTTGCTGAGAGAGATCCCACCAACATGCACACACAGACACACACACACACACACACGAACACACACTCCATCGTAGCAGACAGAGGACGCGTGTCAAAGCGAAGCGGGCAGCAGCGTTATGGACCTGCACCGGAACATGGAGCACCACAAGGGGGCAGAGTCAGAGGCCGGGCAAGAAGTGGGAGGAGCTTCTCACTCACAGGGAAGTACTGAGTCTATACATAGTCCTTACAAGTCCCTGTTCGGTTTGCTGCTACATCAGACGCTCCCTGTTAGTATCGGCACAAGACTCTCAGTCTGGAAAAGGGAACTGAAATCCACCAGAACGAAACGGACAAAAAAGGAAAAACGGGGGAAGAATCGAGACGCTGAAGGGGACTCGTTCACAAATACACGCGTCGGAGGTCTCCTGGTGACGTGATGGTGTTGCACTGTGGACACAGTTTTTTATTTCCCTGTTAAAGAGAAAAAAAAAAAAAAAACAGTAAGCTGGGTGCCTAATGAGGCTGCTGTAGAAATTAAATGGTGGAATGATGTGATGTGGGTGGAAAAATGGGACAGGAAATCCAGATATTCTCTACAATACAGCTCACTTGGAGAGGGAAAGAAGGAAAAAAAAAAAAGCACACACCCTATTCCTATCACCTAGCACTCAACCTCAGCTGTTACCCATAAACACCAGGCAGTAAAGAAAGCCCAGCGGGAGGAGATCACATGCACATACTTCAGTTAAAGCATCACAAAATATAAAGACACAGAGTCAGCTAAGCAAAGTCTTTAGCACTAATAAAAGACTGTGTGACTCAAGTTTAAAGAGCAGACTAGAACACACACTCAGTACGCCTTATGAAAACCAGCCGAGGTAAAGTGCTATATTTCCACAGGTCACTCGTGAAGAGACAGCCCGACCGTTTCGCTTTGTCAGTTGACATAGCTGGGACGGGACGGGACGGGACGTGCACACAGTAGCACAAGTGTGTGGAATCTCTATAATCTCTACACCACTACTTCAGCATTCATACAGAGTCCTAACACATCCGTGTCACAGCCAGAGGTTGAACATTTTTGCAGAGGACACGTGAGATCAGTCGAGGAGGAGTTCTAACCCAGACACGAGAACACGAAACTGTGAGCAAACACAGGTGTCTGGAACGAGCAGCGGATGCCACCTCATGGACCTCAGACTCGCGCCGACTTTCTACCGTGTAAAAAGGTTTTGTGCCTCTGTGTAATAAGGCACAAAACAGCCATACTGCTGTTCAAGACCTCACTAGGGTGCTTTCTTTTTCGACTGAAAGCGCAAGTTTGGACGTCCCGACTCAATTTTTTTGCACTATTTCTGCTTTATACGGCCCAATTATGGACTGCTGTCATCAACTGCGACACAAAGCCAGGGTACCATGGTAAAAGACCTCCTTCTTGACAGCAGTTCCAGGTTTAGTCCCCCCCCTCCGTCCCCCAGAACCACAGGGCACTACATGTTTAATTTGGTTCCTTTGTTCTAGCTAGGCAGGGGTTACCTGTATTTAACGAGTGTGTGTGAGGCGTGGGCTCCTCGGTTAGCCCTGTCTGTAACCAAATTACACACGTTTACTTTGATCGAGACGCGAGGAGCCGCAGCATGCTGCCTTTTATTGCAGCCTTAAGGCAATGGTTTTAATGCCTGCATTAGTAACAAGCCTCTGTGGCAGAGTGGGCTCACCACGCACGCACACACGCACACACTTCTCTGATCCCTTATTCTTTACCTTCATCAGTGTGGCGGACACAGAGGGCTTTGTGAGGAGAGCAGGCAGGAAAAGGCTGATTTAATACAAATGTCTACTGGAAAAAAAAATAAAAAAAGGCTGGGGCTGGGAAGCATTTATTAATTGCTTCCTCGTGTAGCAGCTGAACACGGTGATGGACTACTGAGAAGAGCTGCTGAAAACGGTTTAGAGCACTGTGTGTGTGTGTGTGGAAACCAAATTGATGAGTTCTATCAATCAGACAACCGGCAACGTTATTCAGCGACTGTTCACTATTCATTTTCCCGGTCTGAAAGTGGAATCGATGGTGATGGAAGGATGCACGTTATATGGCTGTGATGTGCGCAACAAGAAATGTACACAAGTCCAGAGATTCTCACCAGAGTCCTAAGCCAGCATTCTTCACAGTGGACATGCCAACACTGGATGGAGGTGAGGGGCGCTGTGTAGGAGTCCTGAGAGAGAAATGAGACACTTTTTATTTATACCTAGAAACATTTGAATAAATGTTACTGTGCAGTGTGTAGAAGCCGAATTGTGTACGCGAGCCACCCAAGGACACGGAAGCAAGCAGCGATTAAGGGTCCCGACAGATCTGAATGGCTCTTTAAACACGTGTTTATTCATTATTTGAGAAAAAAAACCCATAATTACTCGAACGGTGATCAAAGACGTAGAACGAGCACGGAGGTCTGTTTTAGTCAACATGAGCAGCAGGTGGCAGTAGACCGCCACTGATAACCACCATCGAGAGTCATTAAAAATGCAAGGATCCAGGTGGAGAACTGAAGACTTGCAAAGCATGAATGGAAACGCATAATTGCTCCGGCTTATTCAGAGCAATGAGGGATGGGCCGAGATGATGGCAAATCACGTCAGTACCACTCAAGTGCTTAGACCCATCAATATGGTTTAGAGAAGCGACGTCTTGGGAAGATTTGGGGGGGGGGGGGGGGGGGGGATGTGCACAGGAAAGAATCTTAATGAAAATACAAGTGGGCACAAGTTTAGAAAAAGACGACAAACGCTCAGCAGTGTCACAGAGGATGATCCGTTTTAACGGGTTCCTTCTGCAGCAAGCCTCGGAGGCTACAGATCTTTTGGCTTGCCGATATCTCTGTAAAGAGGACTTTTACAGAGTCACTGTAGGCCTAAGAATCAAGATCGAACAACACGATGTCTTCATAGGCATCAGTGTGCATTCATTCCGGTCTCTAACACTACGTTCAGACTGCAACCTGAAACGACCCATATCCGATTTGTTGTGAAATCCGATTTTTTTGTTAGGCCGTTCACATTACCAATTATACGAGACTTGTATGCGATCTCCAATATGAACGGAAAACAACCCAAAAGTGTCCCGCATGCGCAAATTGACACGTAATAAGCACATCTACGTAATACGTAAACAAAAAAAAAAAAAAGCGCACTCTTCAAGTTTAATGATTGTTTGTTTGTTTGTTTAATTATCTGGTTAGTGTTAAAGTGTGAGGTCTCATGTGTGTTTTTGTTTCTGAACTGAAATGAAAACGTGTAGCCTGGTAACGAGGGTTGACTCCTAAATGTCTCTCTAATTTCTATATAAGTGCACTACATGTTACTAGGAAGTAATGGATTTTTAAACTCTATATAGTGCACTCGAGCTTCAGTAGGCAGTCATTTGGGATACGGCCGCTGTATTACCAAACTCTTAATTCAGGCTTAATAATTTGCACGTATTTATTTCGTCATATTAATAAACTTTTTCTACATTTTTATAAATATTTATTTAGATTGTTTATAGCCAGCTGAATTCTGCAACTTCTCTCAGCGCTGGCTCAAGGTGCAGAAACACCAGTGCAGTTTGCTATGGAGATGAGGCGAGACCTGGTGATGTGGTTTTTGTGGCGGCGGCGGAACTCACACAATAATCTGATTAATGTGGGCAGCAGACTAATGAGACCGAAGGTGTCAAATTACTGGAAATTTCCAGAACAATCTTGTAATACAGGATGGTTTAAGTTATAAATCAGTTATAGAAACTGTTTTATTTAATCAGGCTAACAGATCAACATCCAGGTCCCTACCAAATCCACCATTAGCTTGATCAATTCTATAAAAGTCTATTTAAATTCTGAAAACTGTACAAATGTTGTTGTTTTCCACCAAAGAGGCGGGATTAGCCAACGCAGAATAGTGACGTTTGTCTCTTGTTGATGACGTGTAGGTCGCATGAATGCGACCTGTCCGGTCAGACTGCAGTCGCATGTGAAAATATCGGATATGCATCAGAATTAGGACCACATATCCAAGCGGCCTGGGTCGCATGTGAAAAAATCGGATCTGTGTCGTTCAGATTGTCAATAACAAATCGGATACAGGTCGCATATGGGCAAAAAAATCGGATATGGGTCGTTTCAGGGTGCAGTCTGAACGTAGTCTAAATGGTTTGCGACGCGATGTCCGACATGCAGTGTGTTTTCATACCATGCAGATCAGACACTTGTATCTATCTCCTCTGAGGATCTGCTTCTCCAGCTCTCGGATGCGAGCCTTCAGAGCGTCCAGTGTGGTGCCTGTAGAATCCTCTGTGATTCTGTGGAGAGAGAAAAAACAAACACCCGCAAAACACAAACGTTAAAAATCAAGGAGATATCCATATCCCTTAAAATAAAAAAAAATGCTACACGCTGAAACTTGCATCAAAAACGTTTGAGCGCACTTTCATTTTCAAGCATGTCCATTTTGCGCACTCCAAATTATCGAGAACTTCCTTCGATCCTGTAGAACTCTCTGTATCAGGCATCACCATATGATCAGATGGTAATGCAGTCTTAATCCACTCCCCCCCCCAAGCCCTCACTACTCATCCACTGATGAATGCCCGTGGGCTGGTGAATGTACATTTAAACACTGTCCATAGCATATGAACTCGCAATAACTAAATCGATATGGGTGCCATTGATTGGGCGACGCCTTGCTTGGTGGGATGTTTATGGTGATCCGCTCATTTTCCAGCCAGATGGAGCGCTGATCTACGGTATCGATTGCACTGGTGTTCTCCCCGGTACTCTCCCTACGATTAGTGCCTGTTCCGTTCCGCTGCCTTTTCCAATAGTGCCATTTATTACATGCCTGCGCCAGCCCTCAATGAGGACTTGTCTACTTTCCACACAAACACGGTATACAAGATGTAAATCAGGTGAGCGGCAGTAAGATGGGTGAAGCCCAGTTATGGACTGCAGCGCTCTTATGAGGCCAAATGGAGAGCGAGCGAGATGCTTTTGCAAGTGGAAGTAATCATTGAGCTGTAATCAGGTCAAAAAACAGAATTTTTTTTTCCCCTTGAAAAAAGTAGCCATGTGTGGAAGTGGCCACTATCCCATTATTGTTTACCATCTGTAGCCAAATGTTTTGAGCGGACAGTCAGTGCGTTTACATGCACATAGAGAAAATCGAATTTCTGCCGTTGCTCGACTGAAATCGAAGTTCTAAATGCCATGGAAACACTTTAGCTCGGCTGAAATCGAACCGAACTTGATTTCTCGGAATCGAGCTACACGACCTAGATTATGCGATTTTTGCCGAGCTACTTAGTGCATGTAAACCCTATCGAGCTACGTATTCGAGCTACTTACTTCAGCACTGCCCCTTCCGGGAGTGACGAGACCACAAGCGGAAACACAACAGCCTCGGTCGGCATGACAACGAATCATGACAACGGCATGAATCTTTTCTTTTTGTGGCATTGTTTGCACTGTTAAAATTTAGCTCACTTACTGTATCACCAAATACATCTGTACAGCTGTTGCATAGCTGTGAATTGTGTACATAAGTCATTGTATTTGTGTGTGTGTGTATATATATATATATATATATATATATATATATATATATATATATATATATCCCCCATCTGAAGAATGTCAATAAAAACAAAACAATTGAACTTTTTGTGTGTTTATTAAGACACAAGTTAAACTGTAAGCAAAAAAAATATTTTTTGTAAGCAAAAAATGGACTTTAGAAAAATATACAATTGTGCAAAATAAGTTGTCTTACAAAACAGTGGTCTGCGCAGGACAGTTTGTAGCCATACAGTCTGTTAGAGCAAGCCTAACAGCTTGAGCATGGAACTTGTGAACACAGAACTGCCAGTGTTGCCAGATTGGGCGGTTTTAAGTGCATTTTGGTGGATTTGAACATGTTTTGGGCTGGAAAACGTCAGCGGTATCTGGCAACACTGCTGATAACTTTGTTTATACTCTTGAATAGCTCTTCTTCATGACGAAAACCGGAAGTGTACCAACACGATGGGGCGTGTAGCGCCACCTGTGGCTCGGGTGCACAATGTACCTCACACAATAGCTCGATTTCCTTGTGTGCATGTAGGATTGGATTTCTCTGGCACCCCTGCTGGGACCCTTAGCTCGATTACCGACAGTAGCTCGATTTGGATGTGCATGTAAACGCACTGAGTGATGATAATCTCCCAACGTCAATCAATTTCTTAATGATGCTTTCTGGGTTAACTGTATCAAGGGGAATTATCAGTATCTCACTGTGCACCATATAAGATAAACAGAAATAACTTTAACAAAATGCACTTAACAAAATAAGGGGGAAAAAAAAAAAAGTTTAGTCAGCTTTGTGGATTCCCAAAAGTTTGCACGGTTATATTATTTAGCCAAGAGTCAGACATATTTATTGGCTATTGAAGGAAACCAATCGGCTTTGCTCTTTCGAAAAAACAATATCTTGCCGGTACCGTAAACCATAATGAAAGGGTAGGTTATAAAAGTTTCATAGTATCAGCATATGCCTCGATCAGTCTCCAGAGTCACTGAGGCTGGATGAAGACCTTGAGCAAGGAGAGCCAGCTTGTACATCTGGCAGGCCGGACGGACCGGCGGTCAGCTGCTCACTAACCTACAATCAGCACAGGGACCATAAAGCTTTAAAATCTCCTCTTACTGGTGGGCAGCTTGTAAAAAAGCATTTAGCCTTGATTAGCGTGCTTGCTTATAAAGCAGATAGAGGACTGTGTGGGTGAGCTGCACTCCATGCCCACTGTTTCTTTAATGGCTTTGTAAATCTCTGTGGCGCACTCGGCCTGCGCCACGCAGAACTTTTCCCCCAATAAAATATCCCCTCTCGCACAGGGCCAAAACATCATGAATATTCATCTCGCTGAGATTTATAGAAAACCACATTCTAAAAGTTATTTAATTCCTCAGGGTAATAAAAGGTTTTAATCCTCCTTTATATGCAAAGAGAGAGAAAGAGAGAGGTGAAGGAGCGCCGAGCTCAACTTTACTATAAGTGCAGGCGTACACCCGATACACGGGTCAGGATGAGCTCACTCGGAGGCAGAAAACAGTCTCCCTGCAGGTAAGCACAACGGACTGGGGGGGGGGGGGGGGGGGGGGGGGTTGAACAGAAACTTCACTTAATGCAGAGTGAGGAGATTTACTCCACAGTTTTGTACAAGATGGTGTTGTTTTGGGAAATAAGACGCAACCTCAATCTAAAGAAAGCAATGGTAGCTTTAGCACTTTGAAGGAAATGCAAGATTCATTCACTCATCTGTTCATGTTCAGGCACTGCTTTGTCCTGGGGAGGGTCAGGATGGATTCAGAGCCTGTTCCAGGAAACACTGCGCATGACCGAGGTGCTGGTCTCTCAGGAAAACATGCATGTCTGGTCAAAATATATTCGCACACTTTTCCGAAAGGGCAAAATGACCTTCACATTCCTACTGTTTTTTTGTTTTTTTTTAACCAAGCATTTGACAAAATGAACAAGAGTGCTCTGAGAGCACAATATCCTCCACTGGCAACTCAGCCATAACTCTGGTAAAATGCGACTGAATTGAATGAAATTGCAATATGCGTATTACCAATATACAACAAAGAATCCTGTCAAGTTTCATGAAATTCCTCCAAAAATTGTGAAAGGAGTTGATTTCAGAAGGCGAGTACCCTTCCCGGGACGGACGGATGGATGGACATCGCCACGACATAATCCCCCTTCAGGCCTTTCGGCCAGCGGGGGATAATAAAAATTGTGAGGGAAGTTGATTTCAGAAAGCAAGTACACCTTGATGAAATTGCCAAAGTACATTTTTTTTTGGGGGAAAAAAATTATAAATTACAAAAAATATTCCTATTCTTTCATTTTCTTAATAACCAACAATAATTTACCTATAAAGCTTGGAGTGTGGGTTTCCTCCGGGTGCTCCGGTTTCCCCCACAGTCCAAAGACATGCAGGTTAGGTTAACTGGTGACTCTAAATTGAGCGTAGGTGTGAATGTGAGTGTGAATGGTTGTCTGTGTCTATGTGTCGGCCCTGTGATGACCTGGCGACTTGTCCAGGGTGTACCCCGCCTTTCACCCATAGTCAGCTGGGATAGGCTCCAGCTTGCCTGCAACCCTGTGGAACAGGATAAAGCGGCTACAGATAATGAGATGAGATGAGGTTGGAGTGAAATATAATAGCCTATTAACTAAAATATTATTCTTATTAAAAATGAACAAGAGTGCTCCTGAGAACACAATATCCCCTGCTGGCAACTATGCCATAACTCTGACTCGGGTAAAATGTGACTGAATTGAACGAAATTATAATATGCGCATCACTGACATACAACAAAGAATCCTGTCAAGTTTCATGAAATTCCTCCAAAAACTGTGAGAAAAGGAGTTGATTTGAGTACCCTTCCTGGGACGGACGGATGGACATCGCCACGACATAATCCCCCTTTGGGCCTTTTGGCCAGCGGGGGATAAAAACGTTTCGCCAAATTACATGAAATTCCTCCAAAAATTGTGAGCGAAGTTGATTTCAGAAAGCAAGCACACATCTTGATGAAACTGCCAAAGTTTATTAATAAATCAAGGGCATAACTCTGGTAAAATTAGCTCAAATTAAACCAAATTTCAATATATGCTTATAACGGTCACATAAAGCGTTTGCCAAGTTTGGTAAAATTCCTCCACAAATTGTGAGAGGAGTTGATTTCAGAAGAACGTACAGCCTCATGAAATTGTCAAAGTTATTTAATCAAAAGGTCAAAACTGGTAAAATTTTCACAAACGAAATTAAATCACAATATGCATAGTACGGTCATATAACAAGGCCTTTTGCCAAGCTTCAAGAAATTCCTCCAAAAATTGGGAGAGGAGTTGATGTCAGAAGGAAAAAAAAAAAAAAACCTCATGAAATTGTCAAAGTATAATTTTGTTAATCAAGGGCTGGAACTTTGGTAAAATGTGACCGAATTTAACGAAATTACAATATGTGTATTACCGACCAATAACAAAGAATCCTGACAAGTGTCATGAAATTCCTCCAAAAACTGGGAGAGGAGTTGATTTCAGAAGGTGAGCACCTTTCCCGGGACGAGACATAATCCCCCTTTGGGCCTTTCGGCCAGTGGGGATTAAAAGGACATGATGGAATTTGGATCGTGTCCATATAACGGTGACTCGTCCTGTAGCATGTAAAGAGACTGTTCACTCTGTACAGTTCTCAATGCTAGGGCCATCCTTAAAAAAAAAAATCCGTTTCCTGTCCACCGGGTGAGCAAAAAAATTTTCAGTCGGGAGGGAGGGATTTTTTTTTTTATATATATATGGATGGATAAGAAATCGCAATGCTGTGTTTGCTTTTTCTTTCAGTACTTTTTTTATTACAAAAGCAGACACATTTAATAAAATATGACGGTTTAATCAACTGAAACTTGTACAAAAACTTTAAGTTAGCATTTTAAATGCTGACTGCAACATTTGCAAAACTTTTACAAAGGTACTTAAAATGTCCGACACACGGACTTTTTGTAGTTCTAAATCGAGCGTTAGGCCGAGTTCGGATGAAATGACACTATTAAAATGATCACTGAATGATTTGTTTTTCTGAATCTTTACTATTTTGTTGTTCGCTAGAATACCATTTTGCGATTTCACACTTAAGCAAATGTTTGAAAACTCCGGATCTCCTTCCTTCATGGTGGCTGCCGTTTTTTTTGTGCCGCACGGCGCATGCGCAGAGCTGATTCAGTTCTATATTCTGCGCGGAATGCAGGGCTTTCCACAAGCGCCGGCCATACAGCCGACTACACAATTAAGTCCAGCCGGCAACTTTAATGACTATTTTTATAGCCTACAGGCTCTAAATATTAATTTTCGATTTTAATAAAATTAAATGTTTATCTAACGGACTGACAATAATGTCAAACTGAACCGCACTCATTTAAGTTGTGATTCGCGCTGTTTGTCCCGATAATAACCACAAATTCCCCGCCGACTTCGTTGATCAAGGGAGAGTAACTCATAACTGAGTAACTGAGAGAGTGGCTCAGGTGGATAAGGCGCCACACCATAAATTCGGGGACCCGGGTTCGATTCCCGATCCCTCCCAGTCTCTCTCTCTTCTGCTCATTTCCTGTCTCTACACTGTCCTATCCAATAAAGATGAAAAAAGCCCAAAAAATACCTTTAAAAAAAAGTCGAAAATCCGGCGTTAAAAAAAAACAAAAAAATTTCAGCCGCACAAACAGCACTCACCTGGCCGGTGGACCGGAAACAGAACATTTTTTAATAATGGCCTAGACTACTGAACATGATGGTCTAAAGCCTGGACTGTTCAGTCACTAAAGTCACAATTTCACACTACCATTCATGGCGCATTTCGTGGCGCCGATCTCCGTTTTGTAGCCCTCGGCCTCTCGCCTATATTACATAGCTAGGGTTACGGGGGGGGCGGCGCGTGGGTCCTAACCGCGAGAGTTTGACTCCCCACTCGCATCTGTATTGCAGCGTGCCTTGCCAGACGGCAGTAGGCACCATTTTTATAATGGTCTTTGGTACGACCCGACCGTGAATAGAACTCGCGATCTCCCGATCGAGAGGCGGACACGCCAACCACTAGGCCACTCGCCGGTACATGCTGTGTACACCCTTTACAGGGTCCTTGATTTAAAAACAGACCCTCTGATACAAGCACCTCACTCCTGGGAAATGGTGTTAGCCTTCTGAAGGCTTCGGAAGCCTGCAAGAAGCACAAGTTTGCATTTAATGCAGTAGCAGGCCGGTTGTATAAATCCGAGACGCTGCAGGCACGGAATTCACCGTATACCCCTGCCGGAGCCTTAATCATGACCCACTACAGCATGTACGCAATCCTGTCATGTAAAAGCACACGCAGTTCTCCTCTCCCTCTCTAAACCATTCACAATGAATCACTGTAACTAAACTCGACAAATCTCATTTTCATTGCAGATTGAAATGCATGCATCTCACAAACAGTGTAGGGAGGGGGGGATTGTTTCTTGCACTCTCTGCTGGAAGTGGAATCATTCAGCTCCTTGTCTGGCATCTTTAAAGTGCACTCAGATTAAGGCCCTTCACTTTAGGAAATTGGAAATAACATCATTGCATGGTTTTACCCATGTGTTTGAATTCAGGGCTTGAGGCCAGCTCTTAGGATGTGGAGAATTTTGTAAGAAAAAGAAAAAAAAAATGTTCAGAAACATGATCACTATCCTTTCATGTTCAAATGTATGTGCGGTTTTTTATTTTAAATAAATCTCAATCTAGATGTACAGTATATTCACTTCTATTACTGTAGGAAATATATCACGCAAAAGCAAAAATACAAAATTACGACCAAAGAAAAGACAACCCCTGACCTTTTTGCTAAACACACCACCCTCCTTCTTATACCCCTCAGTGCTTGATTAATGACATCATCATCACAGAGTTGTGCGCGCTGCTCCTTCCATAATGTGATATGGTGGAACAGCTGGTGTGCTGAGACTGAGGAAGGACTGTGTAGAGGCGCTCGCTGTCATAGAGAGAGATAGATGGGGACAAGGCGCAGCCATAAAGAAATACTGTGGGAGATATTAAACACGCGAGTGTGTGCGTGCGCTCACGCGCGTGTTTAAAGCTATGTGCTGAGCTAATAGAGAAAGGTTACTGTTCTCCGTTTCCTCCTCTGCCTTAACTTCGGTGATTCGTACTCCAGCAGGCTAAAACACTTCATGCTCCCCCTCAAACACACGCTCAGTCTAGCTTAAACGTCTGGCTGTTGCGTGCGCACAAGACAGCGAGAGGCTCTCGGTGGAGAAAGTGATGAATCAATCTAAGCTGTCACGCTTCTGCTGCACCACTTAAGAACAGTGTTCTGTCCATCTTCATCCTCCCACTCACATACCCACATTCTCTTTCTTTCTCTCACACACACACACACACACACCAGCAGACGCGATCTCAACAGCGCTCACGAACACATTCGTGTCCACAGATACTGTCTGTCATATTGAACATGCATAAAATGCAATTTCCCCTCCAAAATACATAACTTCAGCAGCTCTTCCCCAAATGGCAAACATGGTTAAACGTGCACTCTGCAACCGTCACGGAAGATGCACATCACATAAACCCATTCCCTTTCCCCCCTCTCTCTTGCACACACAGACACGAGGGAGGGACGTGCATCCGGCGTGCTGATCGGAGAAATCAATTGGGCTGGCTTTGCTCTGCCTGTTCACCAGTTCTCAGCTCTGATATTTAATATGAGGCTCAGAGATGGGCAGCCACGCACGGCAGATTGATTCAGCCGTACTGGACAGCCCTCCCATGAGAAGAGCGCTGAGAGGGGGGAAGAGCATGAACAAACAAAAAAACCAAAACAAAACTCATAATAACGAAAGAAAAAGTATTATATACATGTGTACAAGTATATCTCAGGAATCTAATTCAAGTCTCAACAAGGCCTTGACTTCCCTCTTCGAGCTGCAGAGTGGAGGAATATGTTCTTGGGATGAAAATGACCGGATGCTCTATATGTGCTGCAATGGGTAGATTACTGTACACATCACATCTGTAAGCTGTGTAACCATAACATGGTTGTAGATAGGGCTGGGCGATAAAATGATAACGATACGTATCGCGATAGACACATACTTGATATCAATAGAAAATGCGTTCGATAGAACGTTTCGATAGAATTTTTTTTTTTTTTTTTTTCAAGAAACAAGCGTTAGCCAGAGCCCTCTCTGGTTTAGGTCCGCTTTCAATCAACTGTTGTTGCGAAGCAAGCTTGGTTACATGAGCAAAGGCACTCATCCTCTGGTGCCTAGCAACGCATAGGGAGTGACACACTGATAGCCAATCATGTAACAGTATCGCGTTTGGTTGCGCCATCTCGTTGTCTCGTGGTCGTGTTTATTTTTTTTTTCCAGAAACAGCGTGGCCAAGAAAAGAAAGATGAGTGCCGGAACGAGCAAGGAAATTGTGGATAAAGTCAGTAAGGTCAGATGTTACAGATGTAAAGTCTGAAGTCTACCTCAGTTTTACTTTAATTTCTTCTATGTTTACAAAACACTACTTTTATTTTATTAAACCTTCAATGAAAATATACTTGAATAGTTTAAGAATAGTCTAAGTCTACCTCAGTTTCACTCAATTTCTTTTATGTTTATAAAGCACTGCATATTTTTATTTATGTTTTTAAATGTTATTCACCAGAGGGTGAACTTTTTTTGCACTAAACTTGCAGTAAAAAATTAAAAATATGACAGTCCTTCTCACATAGCAGGTTTTGCTATGTTTACATTTAACACTTTGCTCATGTTTTTATAACACTTGAGTTTTTTAAGCACTTTATTATTGATAATTGCTCAGTTTTTGTTGTGATCGTAACACTGAACATGCGTGTTGACATTCCTTGCTTACTGGCTGTCAGAGGAAGTTTAAGTTTAAAATAAATGTTTGAATTTAGTATTGTTCCCTCCTGGTCCTTATTTTAAATAGGTCATAAAATGTTTCAATAATTATCGATATCGACCAATATGAAACACTTATATCGTGATACAGATTTCAGCCATATCGCCCAGCCCTAGTTGTAGATTATGATTTTAAAGCAGGACTAGGACTTTACATTTTGAGCAACGCAAGTGGTACCGTAGACAGAGATTTGAAACGTTCACTGTTACAGCCAGGCCTTTCAATTACATAAATTGAGCTACACCCTGTATTTCTGAATTTGGGCTTTTTCCGTCATGATGCAGGGTAATTTGGGCTTTTCTGCATGCGCAAAGTGCTGTTTTCCCAGCGCTCCGTGTTTACACCTGCTGCTGCTTTTTTACCTACAAAGTTATAATAATAAAATAATAATAATAAGTTTAATTTATATAGCACCTTTCAAGAAACCCAAGGACGCTTTATAATAATAGACAAATAAATAAATAAAAAATAAAGGGAAAAATAATAATAAAAAAATAAATACATGAATAAATAATAAAAAGTAAAAAGTCCACCAAGTAGGGGTCAGGATGTAATTCCTGTGGTGTAGCAGCCACAGTCCCACCGAAAGGCGCATGAAAACGAGTCCCACATCTCCAGCACCGCCGCCGCCAGCCACATCGCCCGAACACCACGCCATGGATCCACAAAGCGAGCACAGAAGCTCCGCCACGCAGAGCGCTGGTATGTCCCAAACTGCCTGCACAGCCGCCGCGACGCCACCGAGCAACATCGCTCGGAACATCACGCCAAGCGTTAAAGCGCAGAGCGCTGGACAACCATGATGTTAAATGAGCAGCGAGCTCACTGCAGTCCACAGCTGGGAGCGCAGGCATCACCCACAGCGAACCAAGGCCTGGAGGGAACCGACGCCCAAAACTGGGTCCGGAGCTACACCACAACCGGCGGACAAAACACTCAAACATCAAACTACACAAACGCACAAAGAAAAAAAAATAAATAAAAATTGAAAAAGAAAGAAAATAAAAATAAAATACAAAAAGCTCTGGTGAGAAGCGGCAGCCAGAATGCGCACGACGTACTCTCAATCGGAAACAGAAACGGGAAGGAAAAAAAAAAAGTTATGAATAAATAAAGAAATCTATGAATGCTATTTTTTACCTTTATTGCAAAATGTCTGCAGCATTAATCCCTCTTGATGTACATGACACAAATAATTAGAATCCAGTTAGTTAGTATTTAAAAGACGTGTTGGGGCCTGAGGAGAGCCTGGAGGAAAGGAGCCTGTGAATGAAAAAAGCAAGTTATGCACTGCTGCCATTAAAGAGACGAACCTGTAGCAGACCTGCGACACAAAGTCACGTCACAAGAATCGGCAGCGCAATTCACAGCATGTAGTCGGGTAAAAGATCTTAGTTTAAATGAAAGGCCAGTGTCTGAGACTATCATCAACAAGAGGACCAAGCTCCAAGTCACCCACGCTTACACAACCGTGTGGATTTAAGATACAAGCTGTATCTCAAATACACACAGTTGTGCCCTGAATAGCTCCCTTTTATTCAGTCTTTTACCTGATTTAAATCGTATGACACTAGGTATTGGAGAGATATTGCAGTTGAGGTCAGATATAGGGCTGTTTTAAGGTTTTTAAATAATACAGGAATTATTAGGAGAATTTAGCACAATAGGGTAGTAAACATGCTGGCTCACACTTCAGTCCAGAAGGTGGCGGTAATGCACCTAAAAACCGTTTGCCAACCGCCATAAAAGAAGAAGAAAGAAGATTTACCTAATGTGGAAATCCTGCTCTGGTCATTGGTACGCGAGTCTCGCTCCTCCACGAAATCATATGTGCCGATCGCCGTTGGAGAATTCGTGCTCTGCGCGACGCTTACGGCAAGTTCGATGAACCCAGAACAACATGGGAACGGGGCGGATTTCGCGTCAATTACGAGAAATACATGCGAATTCCAGTGTTTTTAAAGAAGAAAGTCAAGACATTGGGTTTTATGCAGCCAAGTTTATTTAATCAACATTTCGTTTTTTTTTTTTTTTAAACTTTTGGTAGCATATTTTGGGCGCCATTTTAATTTGGGCACCTACGACGTTATCCGTCACAGGTTTCATCTAATTGGAAGGCCTGACAGCTATACGAGGGTTAGTCGAAAAGTTCTAAGACAAATTGAAAAAAAAAATCTTTATTTAGGCCATCCTTAAAAAAAATCCGTTTCCTGTCCACCGGGTGAGCAAAAAAAAAATTTTCAGTCGGGAGGGAGGGATTTTTTTTTATATATGGATGGATAAGAAATCGCAATGCTGTGTTTGCTTTTTCTTTCAGTACTTTATTACAAAAGCAGACACATTTAATAAAATATGACATTTTAATCAACTGAAACTTGTACAAAAACTTTAAGTTAGCATTTTAAATGCTGACTGCAACATTTGCAAAACTTTTACAAAGGTACTTAAAATGTCCGACACACGGACTTTTTGTAGTTCTAAATCGAGCGTTAGGCCGAGTTCGGATGAAATTACACTATTAAAATGATCACTGAATGATTTGTTTTTCTGAATCTTTACTATTTTGTTGTTCGCTAGAATACCATTTTGCGATTTCACACTTAAGCAAATGTTTGAAAACTCCGGATCTCCTTCCTTCATGATGGCTGCCATTTTTTTGTGCCGCACGGCGCATGCGCAGAGCTGATTCAGTTCTATATTCTGTGCAGAATGCAGGGCTTTCCACAAGCGCCGGCTGCCGGCCATACAGCCGACTACACAATTAAGTCCAGCCGGCTACTTTAATGACTATTATTTTTGTAGCCCACAGGCTCTAAATATAAATTTTCAATTTTAATAAAATGAAATGTTTATCTAACGGACTGACAGTAATGTCAAACTGAACTGCACTCATTTAAGTTGTGATTCGCGCTGTTTGTACCGATAATAACCACAAATTCCCCGTCGACTTCGTTGATCAAGGGAGAGTAACTCATCCGCGGCCCCGACATGCGGTGTGTGCGCGCGCACTCGGCGGAGGCAGTAGTGTGTCGGAGGGGACAGAAGCAGAGAGAACGCTTATTTAGTCTCCGGTAAACCAGTCTTCTCTCGTTCAATTACGTGCTGGCATCAAAAGACACCGCTGGTTGTAAATGAAACCAAACTGAGTGGTTGGAGTGTATTTACATACACAAATGGAGAAATGTTGGCTGAGTGTGTAATTGTGTCGCCCCACTGCAGACCGTTATCGTTGTTAATTCATAGCATGCTCAGCTGCGTGAATGTGTCATGCACCGAAAATTAGAGATTTACAAGCCAGGAACGCCTCATGATGCAATACGCAAGAAAAGAAAAGATTTACTGCCATTTTACTTTGTATTTGAGTAAAGTGAATAAATAAATGGTCTGTGGAAAATACATTTAATCCTGGGAACTGCGCGCACAGGAGTTTATTTTGTGTTTACTCCCCCCCCCGGCTGGCTACTTATTTGTCATGGCTGGCTAGTATGAGCCTTAGTGGAAAGCTCTGGGAATGCGGAAATGTCAAGTTCGATTTTAGATTTACGAACCCGAAAAAAAAAAAAAATCGAAAAACCGGCGTTAAAAAAAAAAAATTTCAACCGCACAAACGGCACTTACCCGGCCTGTGGACCGGAAACAGAACATTTTTTAATAATGGCCTTATGAAAATAAAGCTAATTCTCTACATATCCTCCATTTAAGTCTAAACACTTCTGCAAGCGGTGTTTCCATCGGAGAATTCCTTCTTTGCAGAATTCTGGGGGATGTCTTTCACACCTTTTGAAATTATAACATCCGTCTTAGAACTTTCTGACTTACCTTCGTATATGAGACTTAAGAATGGAAAAGATGGAGACAAGGAGAACCAAACATACACATCAAAAAAAAAAAAAATTTACAGATAAGCACACAGCTACAGGAGCTGTGCTCTGACCCCAATTACCCATGCAGAGGGGGTGGTGCTCTCAGCAACAAGCAGAGGGAAATTGTTTTGCGGGTGCACTTGTCGAGGAATATGGATGAGGACATGGAGATGAGGGAATTAAAGGGGCTGGCCTTTTCACACCATCCACGTTCTTCAAATTCATCTTCTGCTCTAGGCAGCCTTCTAGCCCACCTAGGCCCTCTCGCTGTCTCTCTAAGGGATGCGAAGCAGTGGCTAATGTGTGTCCGATCCAAACTCAATACTTCCAAACTCTCTTCAACTACTCCCTTACATCCACAACTCAGGGTTAAAAGGATGAAAAGGTACTGGATGCCATGTACTGCAAAACTCCCGAAACATCAGTAGCAGGCTGAAATCAACAAGATCAACTGTGAGCTACTGCTCACTTACATACACCCCCTGCTCATATCAGAGTGCAAGCACTCGAAGGAACAGGACACTTATTATGAATGTTGACTTCAATGAATAATTAACCCTGAAACAAGCAAGTAAAGAGGGTTGTTCACACGGCAACTTTTACTCCGGTGTAGCGCCGGGGCTGCCCCGGTAGAGCGTTCACACGGTACAAAGTTATCCCGGTGTCGCCCCTGAAAGCTGCTTAAACCGGTGCAAATCTAACCCTGCTCAGGAGGCGGTTTAAGAAATTTACTCCGGAGTAAATGCTAGTTTGCGGGGCAGCACCGATATAAAATGGGACGTCTGAACGCTAGGGGTAGACTCGCTACGCGTCAGGAGAGTTGATTACATACGGGCATGGCATAATTTGCATCCTGGTATTTTGCGCTTCCAAAATGGCGAATATCAACAACAACAGAACTGCGTGTCTTCCAGTGTTGCCAGATTGGGCGGTTTTAAGTGCATTTTGGCGGATTTGAACATATTTTGGGCTGGAAAACGTCAGCAGTATCTGGCAACACTGGTGTCTTCATCCACGTTGTTTTCCCGGCGCTTGGTGATGCCATGACAACCGGGAAAAAGGAAGTACATTTTCATGCATGCGCATATTTCATTTCCGCATTATTACTATCGTATAGCACGGTCGCAAAAACTGCCGTGTGAACGCAAGTGGGGCTGCACCGGTGCTAACACGCTTCTCTCTAGTAAGCAGGTTTGTGACGTGTGAACGCTCCACAAAATTTACACCGGTGTAAGATAGATCGCAACAAAATACATCGGTGCAAATATGTGCCGTGTGAACACCCCTAAGAGCAGTGTTCTCCCCGGGGATTTCAAATCGCATCCGGGTAAACGGTCACTTTGAAATAGCATCAAAATCCACCCTCTATGTTTCATAAACACATTCAGCTGGTAAACAGGAAGTTGATGTGCGACAGACCTGAAAACGGTATACACGGTATAGAACCCCAAGCTGAAGCTCGGTACCAAATATCAAGCAGTTGTGATTTGTAGTTGCTGAGAAGAGTGTTACGAAAGTTTTCTAAATCCACGCTATATGTTTTGTAAATACATTTCAGTCGGTAAACAGGAAGTCAATGTGCGACAGACCTGAAAACAGTATAGAACCCCAAGCTGAAGTTTGGTACCAAGTGGCTATGATTTGTGGCTGTGTGAGAAAAAGGATGTTTCGCACGGACGGCGGTAAACCAGTATACCGCCCCTCCTTACAACTTGTGTTGAAAGCTGCAGAATTTTTTTAAAAATTGCTGCATTTTTCCCCCCAAACGTTCCCAAATTGATCTCTCATTTGTCCCTCCCTTTTCTAGACAAGCTCACGTTTCGTCTCATCCTCCACCACTATTTCTCACACACACACACTTCATGTCCCACTACAACTAATAACTGCTCTTGTACAAGCACTGGAAAACTGTTGCATTAGCATTCCCTGGGTATCTTGGTAATAGGGACGAGGCTCGGCTGCCCGGGATCAATAGTACGAGCTCCTCCCTGTGATCGAGGCTGCTCTAGAGAAATGAGAGCATAAAATGCATCATTTATGACCCATCAGCTCCTACACAAACTCATCTCACCCCAGCTACGGGTAGGCCTCAAAGGGGTAAGACTGTCCATGCATGTGTATTTATATTTAAGGCCACACTCACTTCTCGATCTCGCTGTTTTTGCAAGTCCTGGGCATGGTGGACATCGATGCGGAGCTGGCCTCCTGCTTACTGCTCTCACCGTTGCTGGTAGACGGCATTTCTACACACACACACACACACACACATGCACAATCATGTTATCCTGAGGAAAAAAAAAAACTTGGGTGTGCGCACAAACTACTCACTGTGATATTTACTCATAGGGAGATGAGGCCCTGGCTTTAAATGCACCATTTGCCACAATTTATGTCAAAAGGGGTGTTCACATGGCAACTTTTACTCTGGTGTAGAGCGTTCACACGGTACAAAGTTATCCCGGTGTCGCCCCTGAAAGCTGCTTAAACCAGTGCAAATCTAACCCTGCTTGGGAGGGGGTTTAAGAAATTTACTCCGGAGTAAATGCTAGTTTGCGGGGCAGCACCGATATAAAATGGGCCGCCTGAATGCTACAGGGGTAGACTCACTACGCGTGAGGAGAGTTGACTACATATGGGCATTGCATAATTTGCATCCTGGTATTTTGCGCTTCCAAAATGGCGAATATCAACAACAGAACTGCGTGTCTTCCAGTGTTGCCAGATTGGGCGGTTTTAAGTGCATTTTGGCGGATTTGAACATATTTTGGGCTGGAAAACGTCAGCAGTATCTGGCAACACTGGTGTCTTCATCCACGTTGTTTTCCCGGCGCTTGGTGATGCCATGACAACCGGGAAAAGGAAGTACATTTTCACGCATGCGCATATTTCATTTCCGCATTATTACTATCACTATTTTACTAGTCGCAAAAACTGCCGTATGAACGCAAGTGGGGCTGCACCGGTGCTAACATGCTTGTGACATGTGAACGCTCCACAAAATTTACACCGGTGTAAGATATATCGCGACAAAATACATCGGTGCAGCATCGATGCAAATATGTGCCGTGTGAACACCCCTAAAGATACAGGTCATGAAAGAAAAACACAGGCGATGCTCACCATCGCTAGCCCACTTGGAGAACTCCGGCGTTATCCTGTTGGACGGCATGCCTCCACTGTTAATGAAATGAAGATGTTGACAACTTGCAAATCGCTGAACTTAGCACAGGAAGTGCGCTTACAAGATGATCGAAAGACAGACAGCACATACTTTAAGACGGCTCCACGGAGTGCCTCGCGTTCTTTGGTCTCTCCTTGGTCTTCGCCGGAACAGGGAATGATATCTGCTTCAGTGTACCTGCAAATGCTAAGTTAAAGAAAAAAAAAAAAAAAGAAAAAAAAACAGCTTACACCCGTTTAATCGCTACGCACCCTGTGAAAGCCCGACAGCGGAGTGCGTTTACGGAAGGATACTGTGCTTTGCCGTACTCCAGTGTGTCGTCTCCGTCCACATCCAGGTCCGCATCGCTGTCATGGCTCTCTTTTGTACTGCACATGGCAAAGCCTGTTCCTGTTATGAGACACAGACATGTTTCGTTTCTATTAACAGCCATCATTTGGCAGTAATTAAGATCAAATCAGGCCAAAAATATCTGCTTAAACGTGCTGCTGTTACAGGCAGCTCGCAGACAGACTTCAGTAACTGGCAGAAGGTTATTTGTCTGGGAATTCACTTGCATCATGTTCTTGGATGGCTGTGCCCTAATCAGGATTTGAACATGAAATCTCTGGAAGTTGGAGTACAACGTTAGTTTCGCCTCCACACAATCTGCTTCGGATTTTCTCTTCTTTGAGCCGTTGCTGTTTGATGCCATTTCGCAGATGTGTTACAAATACTAACGTTCACATTTATAATGCTGTTTAGCTGTTTTTAAGCTAGAAAACATAATAGCAAAACTCTGTATGAGCAAATGTGTTCGTGCTCGTCTTGTTTTTGGGCTTATGAAGTTAAATCAGCCAATATCCATACTATATGATACATTATTATACATACAGGACACTTTTTTTTGATGGAATAAAAACATTTTTTTCACGGTCCGGTTTCCATCAAATCCTGCGCTCTGATTGGCTGGCGAGCGGGGCCGTATCCTACGGACCCCAGTTATGGACCTCTGGCGACTCCCTCGTTCACAACAACAAACGTAGTAGCAATTTTTGTCAACATTTATCTTTTTTTCTAAGATTTATTTAAAAGATTATCAAAAATCTTATAAATTTTTACCAGCATTTCATCATTAATTTTACAGAATGGACAGCGATAACGACAGTGTTCACAGCGAAAGCGAGTTTTACTACCCTGAGGAAGAAGAAATAAAAGAAAACATTTCAGGAGAAAGCTAAAAACCTGTAACTTGCTAACGCTGAGCAAAAACATGTCTGAATCCTGAATGACTCCTATTTGTATAAATAGGGGACTACATAGGCGGCAAAATGTAGTTGTTTTCCTGCCATGGAAGTGGACTTGTATACCGAGGAGGAAGCCATTTGCATTACAGCCGTGAATGAGGATTCAAAATGGCGGCTTGGCTCGGTTTTCCCTTTCGGGCGCTCTCGTTTTCTGTTAGAATTTGGTAAAGAAAAAATATATATATTATTTACCAGCTTAAGGTCGGGCCGTATGGTGAAATACCGTGACCTCGGCATTGAATACTGACCTCGGCCCAGAGGGCCTCGCTCAGTACTTTCAAGACCTCGGTCACGGTATTTCACCATACGGACCTCCCAGCTGGTAAATAACATATATGCATTCTATTCCCTTCTAGTGGGTTTATTGATGGCATGCAATATTGTTATCATATCACTTATCCTCCATGTATTACGCCGCTCTGCCCAATGGAGAATGAGCGTGCAATATTGTTATAATACTGCATGTTGTCCAGACAATACAATGTCACATGTCGGAGCTGATGCAAAGATCCAGTGACAAAACTTTTCTCTTGTGCATGCACACAATCATTTCTTTGTCAGCCAGGAAAGAGAGAAAACGGGGTTAAATCAGTGCTTGGATTAAGCGCTAAATAAGTAAACTGAAATCTGAAACTAAAAGACATGCTGAACATCCAAAAGGCTACCAAAACTTCATAATATATTCTTAACGCACATTTACAAGAGAAAAACACACCAACGGACATTGAAAAACTGGAAAAGAGAGCAATAGCGGAAATATTGTCAAAGTTCTACTTGGAGGTGAGGAAAAGTGACCGAGACTTTTACAAGAGGACTTCACTCAGCAAAGCCCTTTTGTTTTGAACAACTGCAATGTAACAATTAACTCCGACCAAAAGTAACTGAACTTGAACTGTCAACCTGGATATAGCTTGTATATAAGTTGGGGTGTTGTTCAGGATTTTTGGACTTGAACCATTTTTATTGTTAGAAGGTTGACTTTGTACATTGGCTTGACAGAACACTGAATTACATTCGATCAGAATCAGCATTCAATATTGGTAAGTTACCCCCCTGTTCTTAACTTTATGTAAAGTCTATAATTGTTCCACTGAATGTATATGTATGATAATATTGGCTGGATTTTTTTCGTGGTATATCAGATATATTCCATTCAGCTACTCGTCTTTGACTTGTTCCATATCATGCTGGCTGAATGGAATACATCTGATAGACCACTCAAAGGCAGCCAAAATTATTTAAATTATTATACATACAGGACATTTTTTCGATGGAATAAAAACATGTACTATTCGCGGGTTTCATTCATTTGGTTTGATAGCATGCAATATTGTTAGCACATCGCTTATCCTACGTGTATTACGTCACTCTACCCAATGGAGAATGAGTGTTGAATATGGTTTACGACACTGCATGGTTGTCAAGACATGACATCACACGTCAGTGCTGATGCGAATATCCAATGAGAAAAGTTTTCGGCTGCGCATGCACAGAACCATTGCTCTGTTTGCTGGGAAAGAGAAAGATGCGTTGAACACCCGAAAAGCTACCGAAACTTCATTAGATATTCTTCACACACATTTAGAAGAGAAAAACACATCAATGGACATCGAAAAATTGGGAGAGCGCGTATGTAGTAGTATAATAATGATAATCATCATCATCATCATCATCTTCGACTCGTTCAATATCATGCTAGCTGAATGGAATATATCTGATATACCACTCAATGCCAGCCAATATTATTTAAACATTAAGCTCCTTAAATAGTATTTGGCCCTCCATATCAGTTCCTGTAATCTTTTTAAAGTCTTTAAAAATTCTAAAAAATCAGCTTCAACTCACTGCATTATAATAACATATAAACGTCAAAGTCTTGCCATATAGCGTCTACCCTACAATGAATCTGTGTCCACTTTCAGTCCAGTCCCAGTCTAGAGGCCAGAGCAACATCAATTAAAGCCCCGGCAGCTCACTGATTGAAGGCGACAGGGCTGCGGCTCCACTCTCCAGTGTCCCAGATGGAGTGAGGTACCCGTCACACAGAGAAGCCTGGCGCAGTGGAGCGCAGCACCTGACTGGCACCTCTATAAACCTGGTGACGAGCGTGCACACAAACTCCAGCTGGCGCCTTCAGCTCCAGTTAGGAGAGGGAAGCTCCCAGGACATCCTGACAGGTTCAAAAGGTGCTGGGCTCTGTGTGTGTTGAGCGTGTGAGTGAAAAGAGGGGACTGCTGCCTCCTCTCATCTCATTGAGTGATGCTGGAGTGATCTCCATTCTGTGGTGCTAGAGAATGAAAGTAAGGAGCGGCAGGAGTAGGGCACACACCCCTCCCTCTGGAGTTCTCTAAAGGGAGCGCAATGGGCCAGAGAGGGGATAAAATGCACTGCAAATGCTCCCTAATTTTTTTTTTTCTTTTAACACCACGGTGACGGTTTTTAGTGATCAAATAAAAGGAAGCTTTTAAGTTTTATATGGTCCCTATGGCTGTGCTGGCATATGTGAGCATTGCCCTAGTTGTATAAATCTCCCAATTCCAAAGCCACTGCTTGCAGGAGACCAACAAATTATAAGAAACCTTTTCTACACCGCATTGTATACCTCCACCCTCCCACCCACGATCCCGCAATAACCTGCGAATGATGCTGAACCGTTAATTCACTGTGAAGATGTAGGAACAAACATAAGCAGAAAGGGAAAAACAGCCAAATAAAGAGATTGTCCTGACCACTAATGGGAGTGAGACCTGGGGAAGATGAGGCAGCCCATAAGGTGGAGGAGGAGGGGAAAAAAAAAAATCACTGTTAATCCAATCTATTGATTAATCCGTGGTTGTTGCTAATGCCTCGGTCACAACCACCCGTACGTGCTCCTACGGCCGGTCTACATGCAAAAAACGCAAGAAACGCACGGAGGGCGCGCGTGTGACATGCTGATTTTCGAGCCGCAGACCGGCTGCAGAGGTTCTTTGTCATGTCAAACAAACTCTACGGGCGCTTACGGTTTTTTCAGGTTGCAAGACAAACTTACGGCCAACGTGCGTCTTTCTCCACGAACAAAAAAAACGCAGCGATTTGGGAAATGCCAAAAAAAATCGTACGTCCGGTTGTGACCTAGGCTTAATATATGGCTTGAGCCACGGCAAAAAGCAGTACTGATCCAGTGGGCACTATGCAGCTAGAGCTTGAGTGCAATCGTCTTTAGTACTTTTGCTTCACTACAAGCAGGAATGCAAAACGGTTGCACACAAACGCCTTAATCTTAAAGCCCCTTTGTGAACTTCAGCCTGTACACAACCCGATGATGAGGACACGAGACAGCGTTGAAGCAAACATCGAACGGGCGTGTTTGTGAACACATCATGATTTTCAAGACAACACTAATAGCGACGCGCCAGCCAATAGTCAATACAGATCCAATACTTGCACTTTCGCCATAGCCAGCTTCTGCTGCAAGGGTCTGATGGAAGTTGAGCTGACATGCACAATCTGTTCATACGTACATAAAAAAAAAATTCCCCGAGGCCGTTATTAAAAAATGTTCTGTTTCCGGTCCACCGGCCGGGTGAGTGCCGTTTGTGCGGTTGAAATTTTTTAACGCCGGTTTTTCGACATTTTTTTTTCGGGTTCGTAAATCTAAAATCGAACTTGACATTTCCGCATTCCCAGGGCTTTCCACTAAGGCTCATACTAGCCAGCCATGACAAATAAGTAGCCAGCCGGGGGGGGGGTTAAACACAAAATAAACTCCTGTGCGTGCAGTTCCCAGGATTAAATGTATTTTCCACAGACCATTTATTTATTTATTCACTTTACTCAAATACAAAGTAAAATGGCAGTAAATCTTCTCTCTTTTCTTGCGTATTGCATCATGAGGCGTTCCTGGCTTGTAAATCTCTTATTTTCGGTGCATGACACATTCACGCAGCTGAGCATGCTATGAATTAACAATGACAACGGTCTGCAGTGGGGCTACACAATTACACACTCAGCCAACATTTCTCCATTTGTGTATGAAAATACACTCCAACCACTCAGTTTGGCTTCATTTACAACCAACGGTGTCTTTTGATGCCAGCACGTAATTGAACGAGAGAAGACTGGTTTACCGGAGACAAAATAAGCGTCATCTCTGCTTCTGTTCCCTCCGACACACTACTGCCTCCGCCGAGTGCGCGCGCACTCTGAACTGAATCAGCTCTGCGCATGCGCCCTGCGGCACAAAAAAATGGCAGCCACCATGAAGGAAGGAGATCCGGAGTTTTCATCATTTGCTTAGTGTGAAATCGCAAAATGGTATTCTAGTGAACAACAAAATAATAAAGATTCAGAAAAACAAATCATTCAGTGATCATTTTAATAGTGTAATTTCATCCGAACTCGGCCTAACGCTCGATTTAGAACTACAAAAAGTCCGTGTGTCGGACATTTTAAGTACCTTTGTAAAAGTTTTGCAAATGTTGCAGTCAGCATTTAAAATGCTAACAAAGTTTTTGTACAAGTTTCAGTTTATTAAACTGTCATTTTATTAAATGTGTCTGCTTTTGTAATAAAGTACTGAAAGAAAAAGCAAACAGCATTGCGATTTCTTATCCATCCATATATAATAAAAAAAAAAGTTAAAAAAAAAAAATCCCTCCCTCCCGACTGAAATTTTTTTTTGCTCACCCGGTGGACAGGAAACGGATTTTTTTTTTTAAGGATGGCCCGATGTATTTTTTTTTTTAAACAAAAATTGGTACAAAACACACCCGTGTTCCCGTATAAAAGCACTAAACACGAACGCTATTTCCACATTAAGGACAAGGTTGTTTAGCACAACATGCTCAAAAGACATAAAATACCTCCAAGGGAATAAGGAGAACATTACTAAACAAAGCGGTGGAACATTTTTGCGCTTGAGAAACTTGTCTCTCGTCCAACGTTTCTGCCTCAACCATCCCGGGTTTCAAATTTCCACCATTTCCGTTCAGGTGCACACATACAAACTGTAAATCTGCCTAAAGAGCATGCCAAGGCAAACACCACTTCACTTCTACAAGCGTGTGTGAGCAGTGCAGGCCTCTGTACCTGAGAGGTGTTGGAAGAGTCGCTGGCTTGCTGCTAACTGGACCTGGCAGGCAATCTAATCTGTGCTGAAAAGGTCAGTGGCGCTCTAACTGCCTTTCAGCCGCATTATGCACGCTGCCGCACCGCGTCTCTGCCTGCAACCCCCCACCTCCCCACCCGTACCCCTCTAGGGATAGTGTCCTCCTCCCACCCTGTCAACACACACCCAATCAATAAAACATCTCAGGCACACATAACGTAGCTTTACTGGTTAACGCGGTCTACTACTAGCTCAGAGGTACGTCAAGGAAGCTCTGGAGTGCCACAAAAACCGAGCAGACGCAAGACAAAGCTCAAATGTCAGTCGTGAATAGCACCTGTAAAATACATAATACATGCTCTTTCTCTGTTGTAGCCCTACCCGAATGAATATTACATGCTGATCTACATATGCCATGGCGGACACCCCGTGCTAATCTACATATACCGCCGAAGGAGACGACTAAAAGAAACTGCAAAATAAATAAAATAGCCAGGCCTTTCAGACAACAGTCAACCCCTCTCTGTTTGGAGCGGAGGTCAAAGTTCACCTAATCAGAATGGCATTTAACATGTCCCAATAGAAAAAGGGAAGGGAGAGTACAAAGCCCATCTTTAAAGAAATCATTTACAAAGGCTTAAATCGTCCCATGTGCTTTGCACTAAATCTCTATCTCTCTTGCCACATCTATCCCTCCGTCCTCTGTGGCTGTCGTCTCTATCTGTTCATCAGCCTTACAGCTCTCCTAAGCCTGGGACACAGGAGGCCTGGAGCTCCAGCGCCCAAAACTGATCCGCTTCGATTTCTCTCCTCTTTTACCCTTTTGTTCAGTTGAAAGTGCTTCCCCTTGGCTTTCTTCCTGCACCTTCTGAGAGATAGAGACGTCGGAGCTGGAGGTTCAGAGCTGAGAGGCCTCTTATCCCATTGATGGCTCTCTTCACACCCCTCTATCTACTCCCCATTTTCCTCTCCGGAGGGCTGGAGGGATTCCGCCACTTGGGTTTGCTGGCCGCCTGAGGACTTTAGCTGAGCGCGTTCAAGGTAAATACAGGGGACTTTCAAGTGTTCTGGGGGCCAGTGAGCTCTCTCTCTCTCTCTGCATGGCTCTGGCTCTCCATCGCCGTCATTTCAAAGGCTGAAAATTTCCCCGAGCTGGTCACATTCCCAATTGATTCGGCCACACTGGCTGTCTAGCTGGGACTAAGAGAAGATGCTAAGCTGCCCCCCCCCTCCTCTATCCACACTCACAGCTTTGTTATTCAGTTTCTTCCACTTGCGATCGAAGCATCTTGCCTCTGTTAAGAGCACTGAAGTTTACAAAAGGTCCCCGAGGAGGAGGAGAGGCTCTTCACCAAGTGTGCCCGTGAGGATAAAGCAGTACTGGGGTTTAGACGCTGAGGTAAACAAAGCACAAATCCATGCACTGTAACTAAGCTGTGCATGTTTTAAAAGCGTTACTTGAAGCACTGAACACAGAGTTGGCCTTTAGACTACTTGAACACGACAACAAACAAACTACCTCTTAAGGCAGACCTGGGCATTTTCCAGCCCGCGGGCCGCATCCGGCCCTTTGGTTCATTCTGACCGGCCCACGCAAGGTTAATTAGAAATTACAAAATAAACGTATTTTCTAATTTTACCTCATGCATGGACTGAATGTGCATTGCTTTTATTTTGAAGTTGTGTTCAACAAAAACGCAATGCGCGCGACATGAACATGACATGAAATCCCCCGAAACCTAATCCCGCGATAACTACTTCCGTAATTTGTCCAGACCAACCACAAACTTATACGTCATCCTTCAAACGGTCCAGCCAATCACATAGTGTGATGTCACCAGCAGGCGCCTGAGCCGATCTGTAGATCTGATACCTACACCGAATCGACTGATGATCATCTGTCAGCTGTGCTTCGCATCTCCACCTCAGACATTCAACCTGACTCTGATGCACTCGTTAAAGACCAACAGAGACTAGATTTCTCTCACTGAACAAATAAAAAACACCAAATGAGGTGATTAGACTACAAATGTGGGCATCATTATTATAACATGATGTATCTTGCTTGATATTTGGAGTAGAAAGACAATATTGTGATGTCTTTATTGTGTTTTGGGGTGAATGTGACTGAAAAAAAAAAAAAGGTACAAACGTTCACATTTTGTTAACCATTGTTTTGGGAAATTTGATTGAATAAATGACATTTTTTGTAAGGCAACCTCGTTTTTTTTCCATACTCTTACCAGTCTTAGCAGCTTGTAAAAACAATGATATTTATTGCTTTATATAAAGAAATACAATTAATATTATGCAGAATTTAGCTCAGCCTTATAGTCCGGCCCTCCACAAAATTTTCTGTTTCTCATGTGGCCCCACAGAAAAAATAATTGCCCACCCCTGTCTTAAGGGATAAGAGTGCGAGATAGAAACTCATCAAAAGTGGTGAATTTTTTATAAACCAAGCTGGATTCTTTAAAATCTTTCTAAAAGAATGCCAGCACAGACTGCGAGTGGGCAGGAAAGGGTGTGCGGGGCTCCTTTTCCCAGGTGAGCAGAGGAAGGCTGGGAGCCATGATTGCACGGCTGCACAACATTGGACTGCAGGTCACTGCACCGCTGGACATGTTTTCTAACAGTTCTTCACAGAGCATAACAGACCCAGCCACAGCCAACCGTCTGGACCACTGCCACAAACAACACAAGCTCATGTTCTGTCTCCTACTTCCACATGGACATCCTGTTGACCAAGGTCATCTCTGAACTTTAAAGCAAGATATATTCGGGATTTTTAAACAAACTCGTTATTTAAAGAAATGATCGTCATCGTGAACAGTATGTTCTGTGTTCAAAATGCATATTTGAGCAGAAATATGCACCAGACACTTTTTTTTTAAAAATGATATTGGGGATATCACGGTTTTATGATGGCCACTGATCAAAACATGGTCATTTTACTTGAACACTACTGTGAACCACAAGCCGAAACCAAAACCCGAGTCCAAGACATGTAATCAATTAATTTGTTTTGTTGCGATAACAATGTGATCTGATTACTATCATGTACACGTGTAATAATTCACCTAATTCATGATTTGATTCATGATATTGGGTTCAGAATTCAATTTTCCCATGATATGTTTTTGAAAAAAAAAATAATAATAAATTACAAAAAATATTCCTATTCTTTATCAACTTAAATACTCCTTTTCTTTCATTTTCTTAATAACCAACAATAATTTACCTATAAAGGTTGGAGTGAAATACATACATATTATTTACCAGCTGGGAGGTCCGTATCGTGAAATACCGTGACCTCAGCCTTGAATACTGACCTCGGCCCAGAGAACCTCGGTCAGTATTCAATGCCAAGGTCACGGTATTTCACCATACGGACCGACCTTAAGCTGGTAAATAATATATTTATTTTTTTCTTTACCAAATTCTAACAGAAAACGAGAGCGCCCGAAAGGGAAAACCGAGCTGAGCCGCCATTTTGAATCCTCATTCACGGCTGTAATGCAAATGGCTTCCTCCTCGGTATACAAGTGCACTTCCATGGCAGGAAAAAAAATAAAAAATACATTTTGCTGCCTATGTAGTCCCCTATTTATACAAATAGGAGTCATTCAGGATTCAGCCATGTTTTTGCTCAGCAAGTTAGAGGTTTTTAGCTTTCTCCTGAAATGTTTTCTTTTATTTCTTCTTCCTCAGAGTAGTAAAACTCGCTTTCGCTATCCATGCTATAAAATTAATGCTATTCTCCTGAGAAATGCTGGCAAAAACTTACAAGATTTTTGATAATCTTATAAATAAGTCTTATAAAAAAATAAAGATAAATGTTGACAAAAAAATGCTACTATGTTTGTTTGTTGTTGTGAACGAGGGAGTCGCCAGAGGTCCATAACCGGGGTCCGTAACGTAGGATACGGACCCGCTCGCCAGCCAATCAGAGTGCAGGATTTGATGGAAACTGGACCGCAAAAAAAAAAAAAGAAAAATATTATTTACCAGCTTAAGGTCGGTCCGTATCGTGAAATACCGTGACCGAGGCCAGTATTTTCAATGCCGAGGTTACGGTATTTCACCATACGGACCGACCTTAAGCTGGTAAATAATATATTTATTTTTTTCTTTACCAAATTCTAACAGAAAACGAGAGCGCCCGAAAGGGAAAACCGAGCTGAGCCGCCATTTTGAATCCTCATTCACGGCTGTAATGCAAATTGCTTCCTCCTCAGTATACAAGTGCACTTCCATGGCAGGAAAAAAAAAAACTACATTTTGCCACCTATGTAGTCCCCTATTTATACAAATAGGAGTCATTCAGGATTCAGCCATGTTTTTGCTCGGCGTTAGCAACAGTTACAGGTTTTCGGCTTTCTCCTGAAATGTTTTATTTTATTTCTTCTTCCTCAGGGTAGTAAAACTCGCTTTCGCTGTGAACACTGTCGTTATCACTATCCATGCTGTAAAATTAATGCTATTCTCCTGAGAAATGCGAAAATAAATGTTAACAAAAAATTGCTAACATGTTTGTTGTTATGAACGAGTGAGTTGCGAAAGGTCCGTAACCGGGGTCCGTATTGTAGGATTCCGGACCGCTCGCCAGCCAATCAGAGCGCACGATTTGATGGAAACCGGGCCGCGAAAAAAATAAAATAGCCTACTAACCAAAATATCTTCTTATTAAAAATGAGCAAGAGTGCTCTGAGGGCACAATATCACCTGCTGGCAACTAGGCCATAACGCTGGTAAAATGTGACTGAACTGAAAGAAAATTATAACATGCGCATCACCGACATACAACAAAGAATCCTGTCAAGTTTTGTGAAACTCCTACAAAAATTGTGAGAGGAGTTGATTTCAGAAGGTGAGCGCTCTTCCCGGGACGGACGGATAGACATCGCCATGACATAATCCCCCTTCGGGCCTTTCGGCCAGCGGGGGATAAAAACATTAATAACAAATCAGGCTTTTCTTAATAAACTTGTGTACACTTGTACTACCTTCATTTGCTCCTCTGTTGTTTAGCTTTCAGTAGTCTGTCAAAAGAGAGCTCCGATTTCTTGTTAAAACTGTTTGCACAGTCAATCACACAACAGCTCGTTCTCATTTTAGATCCGTTTTTGTGTTTCTCGTGGCATTAGAGCTGTTACACTTCCGCCTAGGGTGAAGTCACGTGTAATATGTATTCCCACGATTGTACTTTATCTGCTGTCTAAGCAAGGCAATCACAGCTAGGAAAAACTAAGAGACTACACAGCCTGATTATCATCATGATTCATTTTTGATTTCATTCATTCCAATTGTCAAATTCACATTGTGATTTATCATCAGACGATGGATCGTTACATGCCTACTACTGTGTGTAAACTAAATTCAAATTCCTAATCAAGTTTTAAAAAACTTGAAAGCTTTCACTGACATACAGTTATGTCGATGACAATTAGGCTAAAATGCTAACAATTTTTAGTCCTTGGGCCGTTATTAAAAAATGTTCTGTTTCCGGTCCACTGGCCGGGTGAGTGCCGTTTGTGCGGTTGAAATTTTTTTTTTAGCGCCGGTTTTTCGACATTTTTTTCGGGTTCGTAAATCTAAAATCGAACTTGACATTTACGTATTCCGTGCAGAATATAGAATTGAATCAGCTCTGCGCATGCGCCGTGCGGCACAAAAAAAATGTCAGCCACCATGAAGGAAGGAGATCCGGAGTTTTCAAACATTTGCTTAAGTGTGAAATCGCAAAATGGTATTCTAGCGAACAACAAAATAGTAAAGATTCAGAAAAACAAAATCATCCAGTGATCATTTTAATAGTGTCATTTCATCCGAACTCGGCCTAACGCTCGATTTAGAACTACAAAAAGTCCGTGTGTCGGACCATCACAAACCGTTACTGGAAAATTCGTTTGATCTTGATCCATCCGAGATGTTACAAACAGCTTTTGAGTTTTGTTATGCGAAATTCATTACCTACTTTGTTAATGACCCTGACAGATCCGTAGGAGAACAGTCCCTGAAACGTGGACCTAAAAACACAGCTGCAAGAGCAGCAAAAAAATCTAAAAAATAAGCAAAGTTTATTACATTGAGGTTAAAATTTGTTTACACTGAAGTTTTGCTTGTCATAGTTTCAAAGAACAAAAACCTGAAAACATCATACCTGCCAACCTTGAAACAATTTTATGAGTACAATTTTACAATTTCATGAGTACCCCCCGCATCAACCTCACCCCAACCTGGCACGCATGCGCCCCCACAGACCAAAAACACACTTTCAATCCAGTTTTATTGATTGACCTTGGGAACATAGTCCAGTTTTGTAAAACATTCCTATTGATAGACTTTGGGAAACTGTTATTGATGGCTCTTGGGAACTTCCTTCCGTTTTGAAAAGCACAACAAACATTAAATACATGTGCAAATGAAATGAAATTAAACCAGAGCCACTCTTTCAAAATAAATAACACATTAAATTAATACAGTATGCAAAAAAGGCACTTTCAACACAAAACATGGTATGCACAAATTTCCCATGCAATAAGTTTAGACTTTTGCATTTTTTAACATGTTGGAAGTATATTGCATTATACAGTACACTGCAGTATTTTGTAGTATGCATTTTTCATGTGCAAACTATTGCATTTGCATTCAAAATATTGCATTTACTGCAGTAATACTGTATAAAAAAGCATCTGATACTGCAGTACCACGCAGGTTTTTTCATAAGAGGGATGACCAATTTTCGACTTCACATCATCTGCAAACATTCTAGGCTCCCATTGACAGAAGTTACCGACTGCCCTTAAGATATACAACACGCTACGTTTTGTTGAGCGCATCAATAAAGTGGTACTTATCATAGTGATTCAATGAGAGCGCGAGAGAAATTGTAATCAGGTTTCGTTGGTTACCGCATCGAATATGCAACCTCGAGTGACGGCTTCGAAGTTAAATGAAGAACTAGCCTGTACTGTTGGTGTTGTAAATGCACAAAATAACGGCTAGGAAGCTCGAGTACACGTGAAACACAACCGTTTCTGTTACAAATATAAAAACGACGTCTCTAACCGACGTTTCAATCCCTGACTCGCTCTAGCCACCTGGCTGCACCGCTGCACTCAAGTCAGAGACGCGAAGGAGGAAGGGGAGGGGGTGAAGAGGGCGGAGCCACACGTTCTGGAAGAGGGGCGGGGGGATTGGGCAAAGCGTTCCATTCTGGCTTTGAGTTTTCTCACAGATCAGCGGTATCAACTTCAGCGGGAACTTGACTAAAATGCGAGTTCGGACGATATGCGTACTTTTTAATGTGAAAACGTACAGTCGTACAATGAGGTAAAAATTCGTAGCGGCTACGCAAGATGCGTACATGTTGGCAGGTATGAAACATTGGTAAATTATCAGTTTCTTTGCACTCTTGCATAAAAATTCTGAATGTCAAACGAGTGCAGTGCAGTACAAAGTTTAGTCTTCAAAACATTTTAAGTACCTTTGTAAAAGTTTTGCAAATGTTGCAGTCAGCATTTAAAATGCTAACTTAAAGTTTTTGTACAAGTTTCAGTTGATTAAACGGTCATATTTTATTAAATATCTGCTTTTGTAATAAAAAAAGTACTGAAAGAAAAAGCAAACAGCATTGCGATTTCTTATCTATCCATATTTTATATATATATATATATATATATATATATATATATATATATATATATATATATATATATATACACACACACACACACACACACAGTGGGGCAAAAAAGTATTTAGTCAGTCACCAATTGTGCAAGTTCTCCCACTTAAAAAGATGAGAGAGGCCTGTAATTTTCATCATAGGTACACTTCAACTATGAGAGACAAAATGAGAAAAAAAAATCCAGAAAATCACATTGTCTGATTTTTAAAGAATTTATTTGCAAATTATGGTGGAAAATAAGTATTTGGTCAATAACAAAAGTTCATCTCAGTACTTTGTTATATACCCTTTGTTGGCAATGACAGAGGTCAAACGTTTTCTGTAAGTCTTCACAAGGTTTTCACACACTGTTGCTGGTATTTTGGCCCATTCCTCCATGCAGATCTCCTCTAGAGCAGTGATGTTTTGGGGCTGTCGCTGGGCAACACGGACTTTCAACTCCCTCCAAAGATTTTCTATGGGGTTGAGATCGGGAGACTGGCTAGGCCACTCCAGGACCTTGAAATGCTTCTTACGAAGCCACTCCTTCGTTGCCCGGGCGGTGTGTTTGGGATCATTGTCATGCTGAAAGACCCAGCCACGTTTCATCTTCAATGCCCTTGCTGATGGAAGGAGGTTTTCACTCAAAATCTCACGATACATGGCCCCATTCATTCTTTCCTTTACACGGATCAGTCGTCCTGGTCCCTTTGCAGAAAAACAGCCCCAAAGCATGATGTTTCCACTCCCATGCTTCACAGTAGGTATGGTGTTCTTTGGATGTAACTCAGCATTCTTTCTCCTCCAAACACGACAAGTTGAGTTTTTACCAAAAAGTTCTATTTTGGTTTCATCTACCATATGACATTCTCCCAATCCTCTTCTGGATCATCCAAATGCTCTCTAGCAAACTTCAGACGGGCCTGGACATGTACTGGCTTAAGCAGGGGGACACATCTGGCACTGCAGGATTTGAGTCCCTGGCGGCGTAGTGTGTTACTGATGGTAACCTTTGTTACTTTGGTCCCAGCTCTCTGCAGGTCATTCACTAGGTCCCCCGTGTGCTTCTGGGATTTTTGCTCACCATTCTTGTGATCATTTTGACCCCACAGGGTGAGATCTTGCGCGGAGCCCCGTATGTCTTGTATGTCTTCCATTTTCTAATAATTGCTCCCACAGTTGATTTCTTCACACCAAGCTGCTTACCTATTGCAGATTCAGTCTTCCCAGCCTGGTGCAGGTCTACAATTTTGTTTCTGGTGTCCTTTGACAGCTCTTTGGTCTTGGCCATAGTGGAGTTTGGAGTGTGACTGTTTGAGGTTGTGGACAGGTGTCTTTTATACTGATAACGAGTTCAAACAGGTGCCATTAATACAGGTAACGAGTGGAGGACAGAGGAGCCTCTTAAAGAAGTTGTTACAGGTCTGTGAGAGCCAGAAATCTTGCTTGTTTGTAGGTGACCAAATACTTATTTTACTGAGGAATTTACCAATTAATTCATTAAAAATCCTACAATGTGATTTCCTGGATTCTTTCCCCCCATTCTGTCTCTCATAGTTGAGGTATACCTATGATGAAAATTACAGGCCTCTCATCTTTTTAAGTGGGAGAACTTGCACAATTGGTGGCTGACGAAATACTTTTTTGCCCCACTGTATATATATACACACATATATAAATAAAAAATCCCTCCCTCCCTCCCTCCCTCCCTACTGAATTTTTTTTGCTCACCCGGTGGACAGGAAACGGATTTTTTTTTAAGGATGGCCTTGGATGGGCCTGTTTTTCTGATAGAATGTTCAGTGGCAAAAATCTCAGTGCTTACCTCTGAAGCCTCCTTCCAGTAGAGAGGTGGCTCGGATCCTCTTCTGGCCGCACCACTCGTACTCTTCGAAGCGGGTGCCGTTCTCGCCTTCCATGTCGGCCTGGTCATCCTCCATGCCTCCCTCCCTCTGAGAAAACAAAGCCATGAGAAACTATCCATACGCAGCAGCACTCGCTGCCAATCAGCTGTTCGACAGTCTCGTGTTCCACTGTGCTTTCGCTAGCATCTTACGTCTACGGCTGCACAGTGATGAGAATCTGTGCTTTTGGACTAACACGTATTTCTTCTAATATCTATCAGATCTAAGGTGATTCGGAGGCAAAGCAGCACATGCAGTGTACCAAACCCCAACACCGAGAGTGCATTAGTAATGCTAGAGCTACTGGATTAGAGAGAAATGGATGGGTAGGTGCTGCATCCTGAACCGCTCAATAATGAAACAGAGAAGCTACTCAAACACACAGGCCCACTTTGCTGTCTACGGAAAGGATGTGAGCGAATCTCTTAAGCAGGTTCAGGAAGCCAACCTCGCCGAGTGGTTCGGATAGTCTACATGAGTAAGTAGTACAGAAAGGAGGGGACTCCTTTCAGGAAAGGTGTGATTGCCGTACGGCTTCCCCTGGACACGCGTGCGCATCCGACGTGATGCTTTTCTGTGCGTGTGTAATATTTTTGCAGAGGCTGATGTCCAGGGGAAGGAGCAGGCAAGGAAGAGACAGCGTGAACTGAAGAGATTTGGAGGCTCTGCGAGGCCCGGGCTTGAGAGGCTACCTTTAACAGACACTCTTCCACATGCCTATTCATTTCCTCAACTGTTCCTTCCAGCGGAGCGCTGCACAGCGGACATACCTGTCCATCCTCCGGCTTCCGCCGCTTCAGCTTGCCGATCCGAGCTGCAGGAGACAGACAGGAAGACAAAAAGCAGCGTGTGGATATCATCATCATCGGAACATAACAATACAGTATTTATCATGTGCTTTTACCAGACCCAAAGTCTGACTTGATTAAAGTGAGATACAACGAATCATGAGACGCATACATTTGGAATATTTCTGATTTCAAAACCCATCGACATGCCAAAATGGGTTCAGCATAAATACATGAACTAACACCCCCCCCCGTTCCTCTAACACTGCATTGGCAGGATCACTGAGAACAGATTGCTCAACAAGATCTGTTCAACAGAGATGCTAAAGAGCTGGGTACAAGAACCCCAGAGGTGTAGACCCTGATTACCATTCCATGCCACTCATCTGTAGGACGCATGCAGAAGGAAGGGGAGGTGTGTGTGTGTGTGTGTGCGCGCGTGTGTGTGGGGAGAGTTTCCTCTACCAATGCGCAATGTAATTAGAAATTTAACGTAGCAGAACAGAGCCCATTGTGCCGTAAGTCTCTGTCGCTTTTCCTTAACTGCAAATGGCGTGTGGGGACATTAATTTTTAGGTGGCTGTGATTGCCAGAGAGGCTGAGGGAGACTTGGGGGGGGAGGAGGAAGCATGTGCGATTACTTCAGGGGGAGGGAGACTAGCTGAGAGAGAGAGAGAGAGAGAGAGAGAGAGAGAGAGAGAGAGAGAGATGAGCAAGATATGGTCTCCGTCTCAATCTCGCAGCGGACAGTAATAGAGGGGGCCGCTGGGCATCATTAAACAGGAAGAAAAAGAGGCAGATTAATTAGGAAGGGCAGGAGTTTTCCCAGCCAGCGTCTCAAACGAGAGGTGAAATACGGCACGAGAGGCCACGGTTTAAATAAAGACAGCTCCATTAGCCTCGACGCAGTTCGGCTAGGAGGAGTGTGTGGGATTGGGGGAGGGGGGGTGTTTCTCACCATCATGTAGGCAGTAGGGAGCTAGGGGCACATCTCGGGGCACATCCTTGCCGTAACGCCTGCGCCAGCAGAGGTCACCGACTGTTGACATATCAAGAAGCGAAGGGTTAAAGAGATCCTCTGCTCGGGCAGGCGCTACAGACAAGGGAACTGCACAGAAAACATGTACAAGACAAGCCCGGCTTCACCTAATCACTGCTGCACTGATATGACAACCAATAACGCTAAAGAGAAGCTAGCGGAGGCTCCAGGAATACTGACCTTCAAATCTAAGCCATGATTAAGGAGTTTTCACTTCCTGGCAACCTTCGCTAATGTTACGCTGCATTTGTTATTGACTTACAAGCTCCAGATTTCTATGTTGGCCCTGTGCTTGAGTGGTGTCGATTATTCAAAGTATAAACCTGATTATATTCAACGGTCATGTGGCTAAGAGACCGTTTCAGCCTGATACAAATATTGATTTCGCGACCGAAACGCATGCATATCATACACAATCCGGACAAGAAGTCTCTTCGCCGGTTTACAACGGGAAAATGATGAAGTGCAGTAAAATAATTTTGATCATAAATGGCTTATTGACGACTATAATTTCAATACTGGGGGGGGGAATTATCACTTTAGACATTACCGTGAATCCCTCTTTCATGATCTAAACGCGTTTCACTGCAATCTAATAGACTGCTGTGCAATTTTAATTATGCTTGATATTGCTGTTTAATTCAAGCGGCTGATACAAAAATAAAAAGCTTGCGGATAAGGATGTTTGGTTGAAATGAATGAATAACTGGGATGAATTGCAGTTATTAGTGTTCGTGTTAGTATAAACCACATCTCCGTCATTTACTCGACTGTAAACAAGAAAATGAAGCCTTTGGCTGGATAACCAAGTAACCGGAGAAGCAACTGAGGTGATGGAATTTTATATTTTAGATAATATATACACACAGCGCCAGTCAAAAGTTTGCACCCAGCTTCTCATTCAATGGCTTTTCTTCATTTTTATTAATTAAAATACTCTTCGTGTCTTAAAGGAGATACGCAGAGCCATGGCCTCACTTTCGTTTATAAATGCCTTGAGACCTCAAGAATGGCACAGGAATAGTTTTAAGCGTTAACAATGAATCTAATATAGTAATTTTTACGATTAAAGTGATTTATATAAGTAGCGGTCTGAGTGAATGACCTTGGCGTCCATAACGTCACAGCAGGAAATCTATCGGTCTCATCATCATTTCCGCTATACTAAAACACAGAGCTGACTGCAACTCCGATCCTCCATTTTGAGCTAATTTATCACCATGCCACGTAGATGTGTTGCTGGCCGGTGCAGCAACACGACAGAAGGTGGATTCACATTGCATTCACGGCCCAAGAATGTTCAAACTGCAAAGATTTGGACGCGTTTTGCGAGAAGTTCACGGGCACATTGGGCGCCTACGAAGTGGTCTCTCCTCTGCTCTGCACATTTTACTGAAGACTCGTACGAGACCTCTGATCTGTTGAGGAGCGTTGGCTACAAGCCCAGATTGAAAGAGGGTGCAGTACCAACAATTAAAGAAAACTGCAAGAAAAGGAAATTATATATTTTATTTACTCATTTTTTTTTAAAAGGAAAGTGAGTTTAGCTGCACCAGTTCTCCTGGAGTGTGAGCCGAGGGTTGTTGGTAAAACCCAGGACGGAACGGGACATATCGCTCGGGCAGTGACCTCCCCGCAGTGGTTACTAAAACCAGTGACGTTCCGTTCTGCCCCGGGTTTTAGTAACTGCCTGAGTTGAGCAGTAATGGCGGAGCACTCCGTATGGAGAGAATGAGTAGAGCAGCCGTCTGATTTCAAAACTGGATATCACTGCCGTCTCACCCTTACATGGAAGAAGCGAATGAACGGAGAACTGAATGAACAACTGAAAGTCAGACTGTTTCAAAACGATCAGCCTTCAAGAAGCGAGAACACCAACGGATAAGCTCCGACTCTCATTTGGATTTAAAAAAAAACAAACAAACAAAAAAAAACACACACACCACATCGTTTACCTGCATTTAGATTAATCCATGTAACTTGTATTGTGTGTTTAAGTTACCGGTATAAGATTATTTAATTTGCTTCAGAATGTCATCGTCTCAGACCTGGCGACTTGTCCAGGGTGTACCCCGCCTTTCGCCCATAGTCAGCTGGGATAGGCTCCAGCTTGCCTGCGACCCTGTAGAAGGATAAAGCGGCTAGAGATAATGAGATGAGATGTCATCGTCTCAGTTCAACTGATTATTTAATTCGCCTTTTACGTTTTATCAGTGAAAATGCATGCATGTACATGTATGTTGCATAAGTTATAACACCCATCCTGTTTTAATGAGAGTCAACCCACAATCAATGAAGTCAAATCAGTCTTAGTTGAGCGAGTCGGTAACGCTATTTCTGACTTTCACCATAAATTTTATTTATATGACTTTGGTCTATAGCTGTCAAAGGCCTCGGCCTTAAAACCGGTTCCTGCAGTGACATCATGCACTCAGGGCTGGCTGGCTCAGCTCAAATGCCAACTTTGCGATCGATTTTAACTCTCAAAAATATAGAGATTTTTAAAAATTCCCATTTATGCAGCATATAAAAGAGTCAAGGGTGGAGATACTATCCACTCAGAAATTTATTTCAAAATAAAGGTTCTGCGTATCTGCTTTAAAGTAATGATGGATGTCGATTCTTTTTACTTCGTTAATCGGTTCTTGACATAATATGGATTACTACAGTTGTGGAATAGGGCTGTTTACTGTATGTTTATTATTTACTGTTTGATCTCTGACGCATTAAAAAGGCAAGAAATTGCGCTAATTAACTTTTGACGAGGCACCTCTTAACCGAAAAGCATTCCAGGTGACTACCTCATGAAGCTGGTTAAGATATGCTAATAGTGTGCAAAGCGTCACTGAGGTAAACGCTGGCTACTTTGAAGAATCTAAAAATATGAAACGCATATTGTTTACTACATAAATCCATACATGTCTTCAGTTTTGTTCTACAACATAGAAAATAGTCAAAATACGGAAAAACGTATGAATGAGTACAAATGTCCAAAGTTTTTACTGGTACCATGTGTTCACACACACACACACACACACACACATATATATACACATACATACATATATATATATATATATATACACATACATATATATATATATATATATATATATATATATATATATATACACACATACATATATATATATATATATATATATATATATATACACACATACATATATATATATATATATATATACACATACATATATATATATATATATATATATATATATATATACACATACATACATATATATATATATATATATATATATATATATATATATAAAATTGTGTGTGTGTGTATATATATATATATATATATATATATATATATATATATATATATATATATATATATATATAAAATAAATATGACATGAATGTTTTACTGGGAAATACACCGCTCGTATTTTTCCATACGTGCTACATCCGGGACATGGAGAAGCAAAACCGCTGCACGTAGATATGAAGTTTATCTTTGAGCTGTTTACGTATTCATGAGTGAGCAAAGCGAACGAGTGAAATATTTTTCAAACAGAAGATAAACTTCATATCTTCAAGCCGACGTGTGACGTTCTTTATATTATATAGACACATTCACAAACAAAAAGTCCCCAAATTTATCAAAACAATTCATCGACCTCTTCGCAAGTACAACCCCGATTCCAAAAAAGTTGGGACAAAGTACAAATTGTAAATAAAAACGGAATGCAATAATTTACAAATCTCAAAAACTGATATTGTATTCACAATAGAACATAGGCAACATATCAAATGTCGAAAGTGAGACATTTTGAAATTTCATGCCAAATATTGGCTCATTTGAAATTTCATGATAGCAACACATCTCAAAAAAGTTGGGACAGGGGCAATAAGAGGCTGGAAAAGTTAAAGGTACAAAAAAGGAACAGCTGGAGGACCAAATTGCAACTCATTAGGTCAATTGGCAATAGGTCATTAACATGACTGGGTATAAAAAGAGCATCTTGGAGTGGCAGCGGCTCTCAGAAGTAAAGATGGGAAGAGGATCACCAATCCCCCTAATTCTGCCCCGACAAATAGTGGAGCAATATCAGAAAGGAGTTCGACAGTGTAAAATTGCAAAGAGTTTGAACATATCATCTACAGTGCATAATATCATCAAAAGATTCAGACAATCTGGAAGAATCTCTGTGCGTAAGGGTCAAGGCCGGAAAACCATACTGGGTGCCCGTGATCTTCGGGCCCTTAAGGCCTCTGCATGCTCTTGCAACAAGGCTTTCGCAGACAGTTGTAATTTATCGTTGAGCGGGGAGTAATAGGCGTGCGCGATGTTATTCACCGCTACAACGCAAGGGGGCGCGAAGTCGCGAAATCGCTAGGAGTAGTTGGTGGGTGTGGTTAGTGGAGTGTTTATCCTCCGGTTACTTATAATGGCTAGAACTGGAGTCGTATAGATGTACGTACTTCCTCACTTCCTCGATCAACCACTCTTCCTGCTGCTCCATCTTCGATCGTGTTTTTAAAAATGGCGGTCATGAAAACAAACCAAACCGGGAAAGTAGGGAAGCGGAAGTGCGTGTACAGCAGATGTAGAGTGGACCAATCAGAGCCCTCTTGTCTGCGACGCTGTCTGCGAGGCTTCTGCGGTGGTCACAATTTTTGGGAGGTGCGTGCAGAGTGTCTGCAAAGGTGGGGGGGCTACGCAGACGCTATCTGCGACACCGTCTGCGAGGACTGCGTTGTCAGCATAAATTGGCCTTTAGACGGCACTGCATCACATACACGCATGCTTCTGTATAGAGATCTTGCAGTCACGTGACCGGAAAGTACACAACCGCCATCTTGTCGGTCAAAAACACCGCTGAATACTGCTGCACTCGTGTACAGAATGGATCAATTTCAACCGACGGACTACACGGCTCATTTTTCTAACGAACAGATAACTAGATATATGTCTAAAACAAACGAGCTACAGATTTGTGACCCTTATGGCTTACCGGATGGAGTTTTCACGACCGGATTTTGAACTGCCAGCGGAATACCCAGACGTGTATAATTACCTCATTAACTTTCCCTCGCTGTTCAGTGGTGAAGCACTGCGTGCTTATAAATCTCTGCACAGTTATCTTTACAGAAATTCAGGATTTGTCAGCGACTCAGATGTGGCATCTTGTAAACAAGAATCCTCATTGGACGGGTAAGTCACTTCAGTATTGAGTATAGCACTGACCAGCCGATTATAGAATAGAATAAGGTAATTCCAGTTGTAATTCCAAATCGTCCGTCTTGTTTACATGGATCTGGCGTTGGAGAGGTAGAGGCTTGGCAGTGGAGATTTGAGTGGCTGTTTTCTGAGCTTAGTCAACAGGCCGGCTCTGCAGCCTCGCTTTTGCTTCCGCTCCCGGCACCGCCTCCTTCGCTTTGCTTCCGATAACAATCCACGGAGACCCCGCTGGTCTCGCTATCTCGTCCGGAATGTTTTTTTTTTTCTTGTCCGGAATATTGTGCATGCGATGGAAATCGCTACAAACCGTCATTTTCTGCTGGAAACCAATGTCCAGCAAGTCCATACGGTTGTAGTGGATATTGAAGTCCGGTACAGACGAACAACACGCAAAAATACACACAAAAAACATAAAAAACGTGCACAGGTAGGGAGAGCTTGTAGCCGCAGCCGTTGTAGTAGAATTGTATATAGTCGGGTTTTCCAGAAGAAAAGGCAGAAGTAAAAGCAGAAGTAGAACCAGAAGTAGAAGTAGAAGGCGGAATATGGCGTTTGACCGACAAGATGGCGTCTGTCCGACAAGATGGCGTCTGTCACAATCTGGATCGGCTGTGACGTCACATGCAAGTGCTCCATTGGAAATCACAAAATGGGCTCAGGAATATTTCCAGAGAACATTATCTGTGAACACAATTCACCGTGCCATCCGCCGTTGCCAGCTAAAACTCTATAGTTCAAAGAAGAAGCCGTATCTAAACATGATCCAGAAGCGCAGACGTCTTCTCTGGGCCAAGGCTCATTTAAAATGGACTGTGGCAAAGTGGAAAACTGTTCTGTGGTCAGACGAATCAAAATTTGAAGTTCTTTATGGAAATCAGGGACGCCGTGTCATTTGGACTAAAGAGGAGAAGGACGACCCAAGTTGTTATCAGTGCTCAGTTCAGAAGCCTGCATCTCTGAAGGTATGGAGTTGCATTAGTGCGTGTGGCATGGGCAGCTTACACATCTGGAAAGACACCATCAATGCTGAAAGGTATATCCAGGTTCTAGAGCAACATATGCTCCCATCCAGACGACGTCTCTTTCAGGGAAGACCTTGCATTTTCCAACATGACAATGCCAAACCACATACTGCATCAATTACAGCATCATGGCTGCGTAGAAGAAGGGTCCGGGTACTGAACTGGCCAGCCTGCAGTCCAGATCTTTCACCCATAGAAAACATTTGGCACATCATAAAACGGAAGATACGACAAAAAAGACCTAAGACAGTTGAGCAACTAGAATCCTACATTAGACAAGAATGGGTTAACATTCCTATCCCTAAACTTGAGCAACTTGTCTCCTCAGTCCCCAGACGTTTACAGACTGTTGTAAAGAGAAAAGGGGATGTCTCACAGTGGGAAACATGGCCTTGTCCCAACTTTTTTGAGATGTGTTGTTGTCATGAAATTTAAAATCACCTAATTTTTCTCTTTAAATGATACATTTTCTCAGTTTAAACATTTGATATGTCATCTATGTTCTATTCTGAATAAAATATGGAATTTTGAAACTTCCACATCATTGCATTCCGTTTTTTATTTACAATTTGTACTTTGTCACAACTTTTTTGGAATCGGGGTTGTAACATACGGTTTTGGTTCTCCGTGTCCCGGATGTAGTTCGTATGAAAAATACGAGTGACGCACTTCCCAGTGCAACACTCGCGTCCATATACATTCAACAGTTATTCCACAAAATCAAGTCGTACATGAGCTGACAGCCGATGAGTCACGTAGCACCGAGTTGGCTAGAAGCCATGTACGACGAGACTGAGTGGAATTACTGTTTCATTTTATCCACACTCACTGGATTTTGAGAAACAGAGCATTTTTTTTTTGCAAATTCGATCAATAAAAAATTGATACAAAACATCCGACAAAATAATTTCCACTTAGAATGTAAACAAATCGGCAAAACGACAGGAGCAATTTGTGAAAAATGCGATAATTTTTGGGAAAAAAAATAAGATACGTTCTTACCATCAAATACTTTTTTTTTTTAGGGTTTTGTTTTCAAGTAGAGTTTTTTCATCCACAGTTGGTTCAGCAACATGCGCCGCCATTTTGTTTTTCTCTACTCACGGTATATGAGCTGATAGCCTAGTATTAGAGTAGGCTACAAGAGCGCACAATTGCTCATATCCAGTGAATGTGGATAAAATATAAATGTCTGTGTGTGGCACGGTGGGATGGCACATAATCTCACAGTAAGAAGGTCTGGGTTCGAGCCCAGCGGCCGGTGAGGGCCTTTCTGTGTGGAGTTTGCATGTTCTCCCAGTGTCTGTGTGGGATTCCTCAGGGTGCTCCGGTTTCCCCCAAAGATATGTGGATTAGGTCGAGTGGCTACTCTAAATTGCCCATAGGTGTGTATTGCCCCTTTTCCACCAAAGCAGTTCCAGGGCTGGTTCGGGGCCAGTGCTTAGTTTGGAACCGGGTTTTCTGTTTCCACTGACAAAGAACTGGCTCTGGGGCCAGAAAAACCGGTTCCAGGCTAGCACCAACTCTCTGCTGGGCCAGAGGAAAGAACCGCTTACGTCAGCGGGGGGCGGAGTTGTTAAGACCAACAACAATAACAAGACCGCGAAAGATCGCCATTTTTAAGCGACGAGAAGCAGCAGCTGTACAAACGCGAAGTCATCCATTATTATTATTGTTGTTGTTGCTGCTGCTGCTTCTTCCATGTTGTTTTTGCTTTGATATTCGTGCCAAGGTTTATGCAAACGTAGCGACGTAACTGACATATACAACGACGTAATGACATGGCTTCCCTTAGCACCTCGAGCTATGGAAAAGCAAACTGGTTCTCAGCTGGCTCGCAAGTTGAACGAGTTGTGAACCAGCACCAGCCCCGAACCAGCCCTGGAACTGATTTGGTGGAAAAGGGGTACATGTGTCCCTGCCACCAGATAAGGGTTTGAGTCCCTTTGGTGTGCTATAATCACCCAAGAGAATTCAGGGAAGCTAGTTGATTGCTTCCAGGATCACCAACCGTAAATTACCGTATTTTCTGGACTATAAGCCGCTACTTTTTTCCTAGGTTTTGAACCATGCGGCTTATACAAAGGTGCGGCTATTCTGTGGATTTTTCTTCCACCGCTAGGGGCGCTCTAACCGGAAGTAGAATCAAAAATAAGATAGACGAAAAATCAATGCAAAGAAGAATTAGCAGATCTTTAGCAGATAGAACACGCACGACAAATTACTAACTGGTAATTATTTTCAAATCCAGCGAAGATGATTAAAGTGACTTGTGGTTTCAAACACAGGAGAAATGAAGGTAAATAAATACCGGTTATTTTCTCTTGGTTCTGTTCCGTTTTAATCAGCAAAGTTGCTGCCGTGTTAAAAGGCACTGTTCGGAAAGAATCTGTTCAGGTACATACATGTACATTTACAGTACAAAATCGTTCTGTACATGCAGTAAATATCTAATTTTTCAACATAGATATCTGCGGCTTATAGCCCGGTGCGGCTTGTATATCTTTTTAAAAAATTTTTTTTTTTAAATAGAGCGGATGCGGCTTATATACAGGTGCGCTCTATAGTCCAGAAAATACGGTATGAGGACGGCAACAGACATACGTTACGTGTGTCACTCATGAGGACGTCGATGAATTGTTTTGATAAATTTGGGTACTTTTTGTTTGTGATTGTGTTTGTGTAATAAAAAGAAAATCGCATGTTGGCTCGAAGATATGAAGTTTATCTTCAAACTCGCATTTTTCATATGAAATACATCGTGGATCTGAGTGACACGTTTCCCGATATTTCACGCCGATGATGTCACTCCTAGTGTTTTCCCACTGACTAGAGGTGCATTGTCAAAATGGTGAACCGGTTACAAATTAAAATGCTTTTGATTGACTCGTGTGTGTATTATGTTTTTTTTCTTTTTTTGTGGATGTGCCCTTATAATATAATGAACATTACACGGTGGCGCAAAGATTTCAAGTTTATCTTCTCATGTTGAACATCTAGACCGTTCGCACATGATGTCACATGTCCCATGACCCTCTCTGATTTAGCTGTGTCCACCATCTTTGTGGAATAACGCATGCGCAGCAACAAGTACTTTAATACAAAATGCCACAAATTTGCGCAGTTATCGGCTGCTCGAACGATTCTGCTAAAGCTGGAGTCGGATTGTTTCGTTTACCCTCTGTTAAAATGCAAGAAGGACCCCAAATGGAAGCTCTAACCCATAGAGGACAAAGAAAGGGGCTTGCAAATCTAAACAGATCGGACATAAAAGAGACAGGCTACAAAATGTACGAGTATGTACAGATCATTCCGTAAAGGGCAAGTTTATATTTCTACCGCTTATGTGAACCACAGACAAAATATATATATATACACACACACACACACACACACACACACACACACACACGTAAGCGCTACTCCAATTTATACTGCAGTTACAAATGCATCGCACAAAGCCCCAGTAAAATGTCGGTAGAGGAGCTCAGTAAAACGTTGCCTTAGAAGACGTCAATAATTAGGTTGGGGTTTTTTTTTTGGTTTGTGTAACATTTGCCCACATCAGGAACCTACTAGATCCTTACGGTAAACTTTCGCTAAACTTCTGTATGCTTTCATCTGCTTCCCAGTGACGAAGCTAGTAGTTAACACCAGGCAATTCACGATGTCTGTGTAATTCACACTCAGCCACATCTGTACATCGTCTCCATACTCGAGAACATTGTTGTACAGATCCACCCCTGAACATTCTTTTATCTTTTCCCTGTACCTGACCTTGTATTGGTGTAGTGGTTAGCACTGTCACCTCACAGCAAGAAGGTTCTGGGTTTGAGCCCAGCAGCCGGCGGGGGCCTTTCTGTGTGGAGTTTGCATGTTCTCCAGTCCCCCCCCCACAGTTCAAAGACATGCGGTTAGGTTAACATGGGGTGGCCTTGGGCTGAAGTGCCCTTAAGCAAGGTACCCAACCCCTGACTGCTCCCCGGGCGCTGTAGTATGGCTGCCCACTACTCTGGGTGTGCACGCGCGTGTGTTCACTGCTTCAGATGGGTTAAATGCAGAGGATGAATCTCACTGTGCTTGAAGTGTACACGTGACAAATAAAGGTTTCTTCTTCTTGTCACTATTACTCAATTCGTGATGTATCTGCGAAAAATTAGAGCTCGCCAATGCACTCTCCTCGGCTACGCCCATTCACGGATGCTGTACCGCAAAAACGGGGGACACAACAAAATCGGAGCGCATCATGGGAGATTCATGACGCAAGTCTATTTGCGAGTGGGCATAGCAAATAAGCTAATGCTCTTTATTTTGTTCGCGGTCCAAATCCCGCGATCTGATTGGCTGGTGAGCGGGGCCGTATCCTACGATAGTACGGACCCCAGTTATGGACCTCTGGCGACTCGCTCGTTCACAACAACAAACGTAGTAGCAATTTGTGTCAACATTGATCTCTTTTTAAATAAGATTTATTTATAAAAGATTATCAAAAATCTTGTAAATTTTTGCCAGCATTTCTCAGGAGAATAGCATTAATTTTACAGCATGGACAGCGATAACGACAGTGTTCACAGTGAAAGCGAGTTTTACTGCCCTGAGGAAGAAGAAATAAAAGAAAACATTTCAGGAGAAAGCAAAAACCTGTAACTTGCGAACACCGAGCAAAAACATGGCTGAATCCTGAATGACTCCTATTTGTATAAATAGGGGACTACATAGGCGGCAAAATGTAGTTTTTTTCCTGCCATGGAAGTGCACTTGTATACCGAGGAGGAAGCAATTTGCATTACGGGTTGTTTTACAATCAGGGTACGCAAGCTAAAAATCACATTTAACACTTATTATCTTCAATATCAAAAGGCTTGACTAAATAAACTTGGTTGTTTATTGTAGCCCTGTGATAGCTCTGTTTACCATGCAAAAAAAAAAAAAATTGGTGATAAGGTTATTTTTGGTGAATGTATGGCAATATGTGTCATATTTAGCACAATTACTCGTGTCATTTAGAAAAAGTGCTTTTTTGACCACAGGTAGCTCCAAAAGGGATGCACTTACATCATTCTTTATACCATAACACAAATATTTGGTTCCATATCATTGGAAACATAGTTAAGTTTTAATGTTGAATGCCAATAAGTTTTCAGACTATTTTGATCAAATTAGTACGTAATTGTGTCAAAAAAAATGTCCTCTCCGAGACAGCTAATTTTTCAATATAAAATAACATATCTAAAATGGGGGCAGCACGGTGGTGTAGTGGTTAGCGCTGTCGCCTCACAGCAAGAAGGTCCTGGGTTCGAGCCCTGTGGCCGGCGAGGGCCTTTCTGTGTGGAGTTTGCATGTTCTCCCCGTGTCCGCGTGGGTTTCCTCCGGGTGCTCCGGTTTCCCCCACAGTCCAAAGACATGCAGGTTAGGTTAACTGGTGACTCTAAATTGACCGTAGGTGTGAATGTGAGTGTGAATGGTTGTCTGTGTCTATGTGTCAGCCCTGTGATGACCTGGCGACTTGTCCAGGGTGTACCCCGCCTTTCGCCCGTAGTCAGCTGGGATAGGCTCCAGCTTGCCTGCGACCCTGTAGAAGGATAAAGCGGCTAGAGATAATGAGATGAGATGAGATATCTAAAATGATTATTTTCATCCTAAAATGTGGTCAAGATATTGGGACAGAAATATTAGAGACAACTAACACAAAGCTTACAGCCTTATATTTAAAAGCACTATGGAAGTAGTGGATTCTGAATTGTCAAAAAAAAAAAGTCCTCTCCGAGAATCACTTCATTTGTTTCTCCCATCTTGTAGCAGATTACACAAAACTACCATATACACGCGTCAAAAAATGACCTGAAATCTGTTCTTTAACTTGTCCTTCACTTAAAAACTGGTACAAAGAACCAGTTTAAATCAATTTGAATTTTGGACCCCTGTGACACAAACTTTGTACCCTGATTGTAAAACAACCCTTACAGCCGTGAATGAGGATTCAAAATAGCATTAATTTTACAGCATGGATAGCGATAACGACAGTGTTCACAGCGAAAGCGAGTTTTACTGCCCTGAGGAAGACAAAATTAAAGAAAACATTTCAGGAGAAAGTTAAAACCCTCTAACTTGCTAACGCCGAGCAAAAACATGGCTGAATCCTGAAAAACTCCATTTTGTATAAATAGGGGGCTACACAGGCGGCAAAATGTAGTTTTTTTTCCTGCCATGGAAGTGCACTTGTATACCGAGGAGGAAGCCATTTGCATTACAGCCGTGATTCAAAATGGCGGCGCTCTTGTTTTCTGTTAGAATTTGGTAAAGAAAAAAATAAATATATTATTTACCAGCTTAAGGTCAGTCCGTATACAGTACTTTCAAGACCTCGGTCACGGTATTTCACGATACGTAAAATAACATATAAATAACACATTCTTTGGACACATCCACACACACACACAAAAAAACCCTGCAAGTTAATCAATAGATTTTTAATTATTTATGTGGTTATGGGTCTTTTTTTTTGGGGGGGGGGGGGGGGGGGGGCTAAGCAGCGCTGCAAACTGCTGGGCAGTGTTGCTAGATGTACGATAATTGTCGTATTTGTACGATAATTTTGCCCTCTGTACGATCAATAATGGGAAAAAATCTGAAATGTACGATAATTTCAAAGTTTTCAGTTGGTTGTCCAAACATGCATCCCTCTCTCTCTCTCTCTGACCCCCAGTGAACTGGGAAAGTTTGCCCTGGATGTGCTTGTGTTTCCCCACTCCAATGCATCATGCGAGCGAGTTTTTTCGAAAGTCAATCTCATAAAAACAAAATCACGAAACCGGCTCATTGCAGACACTCTGAATGGACTTGTGCACACATCAGAGTGTGTGAGGAACGCTGGTGGGTGCCATGCCTTCAAACCGACGAACACCATGCTGCGGTCCATGACGGCATCCAATCTCTACCGTGACAGGATTACCCAACCAACAACATCTGCACAAGTGAGCGTGGCATCGGATGACGACAGCGACCTGGAGGTTGAATTCGAATCTTTCTAGTCTTACGGTAATCGTGCATTTACTTTCTCTTTGTGTCATAGTTTTCCCTCTACTACGGGAATATTGCGATTTACTGTTTAAGAATTTAAGTAATATTATTTGGAAATTAAAATACAGCTAAAATAACTATATTGTATGCGTTTTGTTTGTGTACGATAATTTCTCACAAAAAAACGATAATTTTGAGGTTTTGGTATACGATACTTGCATATTTCCTATCTGGCAACACTGCTGCTGGGATTGTTTTGTTTTTGGCTCAGGGCCTCTGCATGCTCTTGCGACAAGGCTTTCGCAGATAGCTTTTCGCAGACAGTTGTAATTTATCGTTGAGCAGGGAGTAATAGGCATGCGCGATGTTATTCACTGTGCGAAGTCGCTAGGAGTAGTTGGTGGGTGTGGTTAGTGGAGTGTTTATCCTCCGGTTACTTATAATGACTAGAACTGGAGTCGTATGGAGCACTTGCATGTGACGTCACAGCCGATCCAGATTGTGACAGATGCCATCTTGTCGGTCAAACGCCATATTTCCACCTTCTACTTCTGCTTCTACCTTCTCTTCTGGAAAACCCTACTATATACAATTCTACTACAACGGCTGCGGCTACAAGCTCTCCCTACCTGTGTACGTTTTTTATGTGTATTTTTGCGTGTTGTTCGTTTGTACCGGACTTCAATATCCACTACAACCGTATGGACTTACTGGACATTGGTTTCCAGCAGAAAATGACGGTTTGTAGCGATTTCCATCGCATGCACAACATTCCGGACGAGAAAAAAAAAACATTCCGGACGAGATAGCGAGACCAGCGGGGTCTCCGTGGATTGTTATCGGAAGCAAAGCGAAGGAGGCGGCGCCGGGAGCGGAAGCAAAAGCGAGGCTGCAGGCAGAGCCGGCCTGTTGACTAAGCTCAGAAAACAGCTACTCAAATCTCTACTGCTAAGCCTCTACCTCTCCAACGCCAGATCCATGGTAAACAAGACGGACGATTTGGAATTACAGCTGGAATTACCTTATTCTATTCTATAATCGGCTGGTCAGTGCTATACTCAATACTTAAGTGACTTACCCGTCCAATGAGGATTGTTATTTTCTTGTTTACAAGATGCCGCGGCTGACAAATCCTGAATTTCTGTAAAGATAACTGTGCAGAGATTTATAAGCACGCAGTGCTTCGCCACTGAACAGCGAGGGAAAGTTAATGAGGTAATTATACACGTCTGGGTATTCTGCTGGCAGTTCAACATCCACTGACACGGTCGTGAAAACTCTGTCCGGTAAGCCATAAGGGTCACTAATCTGTAGATCGTTTATTTTAGACATATATCTAGTTATCTGTTCGTTAGAAAAATGAGCCGTGTAGTCCGTCGGTTGAAATTGATCCATTCTGTACACGAGTGCAGCAGTATTCAGCGGTGTTTTTTACCGACAAGATGGCAGCTGTGCACTTTCCGGTCACGTGACTGCAAGATCTCACACCCATGTTGCAAGCAGTACAATAGAAGGTTTGACCCAAAAACGAAATATTTTAATCCAGTCTGCAGTGTAAAATAAAGGAAAAACGCCATCAAATCCTATCGAGGTACCACCTCAAAATGATTGGATACTGACACGTCAATCAGACTGAAGCCCGCGACCCCAACCCTCACCGCCCCACCCCCGCCCCTACCCTTGTGCGTACAGTATGTGTTTTTTACTGACAAGATGGCGGCTGTGCACTTTCCGGTCACGTGACTGCAAGATCTCTATAGATGTACGTACTTCCTCACTTCCTCGATCAACCGCTCTTCGTGCTGCTCCATCTTCGCTCGTGTTTTTAAAAATGGCGGTCGTGAAAACAAACCAAACCGAGAAAGTAGGGAAGCGGATGTAGAGTGGACCAATCAGAGCCCTCTTGTCTGCGAGGCTTCTGCGGTGGTCACAATTTTTGGGAGGTGCGCGCAGAGCGTCTGCAAAGGGGGGGGGGGGGGGGGGCTACGCAGACACCATCTGCGAGGACTGCGTTGTCAGCATAAATTGGCCTTCAGTGTTTCACCTTTCCTCACAGCCACTCTCTGCTTTTAAAGAACATGATGCGATGTGTGATAAATAATGACATGATTAATAGGGATGTCCCGATCAGGTTTTTTTGCCCTCCGATCCGATACCGATCATTTGATTTTGAGTATCTGCCGATACCGAGTCCCGATCCGATACTTCTTATAATCCATAAAAAATAATAAAGACGAGGAAAGAAACGGATCCAGGATGTTCCTCGTTTTTTTATTTAACACCTTATTTTAACATCCAGCAACTCCGTTAGCAAACAGAGCACTTACGTGAGGTAGTTTGAACAATAAATAACACAAATTAAAAACATAACCTTAAAATACCTGGCAGGAATGTAAACAAAAAAAATAAATAAAACTGCCACAGTGCCAGTAATTTGCTTTTAAGAACGCATCTCACAGTGGTATACAGTAATTTCAATTAAGGAAATGAACGTTTTTCTTGATGAAAACAAGCATTTCTACCCTTTCAGGTTTGAGCCTGTTTTTGTCATCCAACAGCACTAAAAACTCGCTGTATTGTGTCGGGTGTTTGTTTTTCAGGTGCCGTATCAGGTTTGTTGTATTAAATGCGGCCCTTTCCTGTCCACCCCTTGAAATTCCAACTTTACATATTTCACAGTTTGCTATGGCAATGTTGTCATCAACTTTGAAATACTGCCACACCGCAGACATGCTTTGCTTTCCGCTTCCGTGTTCAACTTTGCCGGCAACGGGCAGCCAATAACCAATAGTGTCTCTGCTACAAAGTGATGTCATGCCGCACGCGTCGATGTTGCTGTGTTGAGACAAGAGGTCTGGTCTCACTCTGTGCCAACGCATAGTTATTGATGTGTTCAAAATGAGAATATATTATATATATCCGATCCCTGATCGGGAGGTAATGCCCGATTCCGATCGAGTCTGAAACCACGTGATCGGGCCCGATTTCCGATCACGTGATCGGATCATCCCTAATGATTAATGTTTTTTTTTTTAAAGAAAAAAAAAACCTGACCGAAGTGACTTAAAAATAAAGAAGACCTGCTGTATTATAATCATTATTATTATTTTGGGACTTGGAAAAACACATTTGCATGAAGAAGCTTTCTTCCTCCATTTTCACCACAGGGTGTGTGTGTGTGTTTTTCACTGGTTGATTAATACCATAATGCAGTGATTCATTGTCTCTTATTTCTAATTGATCTGAAACTAAAGTTCAATAAAGTGCCCAGCTGAAGTCCAAATGAAAATTGGTTCTCACTTGACATAAAGTAATTAGTGCATAGGGAGCTAATGGACTAATGGAACATACATAATTAGTTGGATATGTTAATCAGGAGACAGCAGCACATGTGATTAGAGGATTAAAGGTGGCATGTAAACATTACGTACCATTCAGGCGTGTTTGTCTGTTTGCCCGCACACGCAAAAATGTCTGCAGGAGAGAAAGAAAGAAAGAAAACACAGCAGTTACAAGTCAGAGTGCACACTTTCTGTGAAATGAATCATCTTCCACGCACTCAACCTCATTCTGCTGGATGGCACAGGATTGTGCACCATCTTCCTGAAGACCTACTTCTCTCTTGCCATTTGTTTTCACTTCCTCTTCCTGCTCCATTCCTACCGCTCCCGCGATAACACACTGAAAGTCCGAAAAGGCATGTCGCTAAATGAAGGAGGAGGTGTGCAACATTCCTCAGAAGCCCCTGCAGGTCTGCATTTTCGATTTAAAAAGGATGGGGAAGGATTGGGAAAACATTACTATAGTAACGAGCGGCTCGAGCTAGCGAGCGAGCGCCATCTTGGCCTGAATCACGTGACCGGTGCGCGTCACAGTCAAAGGTCAAGCGCCGCGAGGGTGCAGTTCCAGCGCGGGCCGCAAGGTGGAGACAAAACGCAAGTCTACTTTATTGTCATCTCACCTCATCTCAAGCCGCTTTATCCTGTTCTACAGGGTCGCAGGCAAGCTGGAGCCGATCCCAGCTGACTACAGGTGAAAGGCGGGGTACACCCTGGACAAGTCGCCAGGTCATCACAGGGCTGACACATAGACACAGACAACCATTCACACTCACATTCACACCTACGCTCAATTTAGAGTCTTTGGACTGTGGGGGAAACCGGAGCACCCGGAGGAAACCCACGCGGACACGGGGAGAACATGCAAACTCCGCACAGAAAGGCCCTCGCCATCCACGGGGCTCAAACCCAGGACCTTCTTGCTGTGAGGCGACAGCGCTAACCACTACACCACCGTGCCGCCCTACTTTATTGTCAAGACTGCAATATAGAATAGAATAGAAAGCCTTAGGAGCAATTCCAGCGTTATGGACGTGACACTTGAACTCAAAATGGCAACAAATGACCCAGTGCATGTTTTATTGTCTCCCAGTATTTAAACAGGTGTTGCATATTTTAAGGCTGTACCATACTGGAGAAGTGATAGAACAAGAACAATTCCCATAGTACATCTAGGGCATGCCAGAAAATGCCAATAAAAGATGCGTTATGGATGTGACAGAAAAAGTATCACTTTTCTTGGGTGACTGTACATTTTTATCAAACTCTGAAATTGTAAACCTAATGTCGAAATGGAGAGATCCATTTGATAGAGGGGTCCAAGGTGAATATTAAAAAAATATTTGTTTAAAATATTTTGTATTTCATGTAGAGTTTCGGAAGGAAAAGTCAGCGTTATGGATGTGACGAAATTCCGTTATGGATGTGACGCGTCTGAAATAGACATGGCGTATGTTTAGAAAATCAGCAATTTAACCACCATAACCCTTTGAAAAACTCTCTAAATATCAGCTAAAACTATCAAAGTTCTTAAATAATATTTAGGATGGCTATTGTTTTGCTGTTTTGTGGATTTTAGCATACATTTCTGTGGCTTGTGGCAATAATATAGAATTGTACATGATCAAAGTTGATTTTAGCTTGGGTTTTACATTATAAGAAAGAAAGACCGACAGTGACATATTAGGTTGGTTACAAATTGGTTCAACTTATTCACATCTGTAAAATACAGGCCTAGGTGATATCTCTGGGAGTGGTTTTGATGTATTACATGCTGCTTTATTTTTGCATGGTGAGGTTGACATTTACATGGAATTGCCCTAATTGTCATTATACAAGTACAATGAGATTTAAAGCTTCACCATAAAGTGCACACATAAATACTAAAATAAACATAGGAATATATGTACAATAAAACTAGTATAAAACTACTACTAAAAAACTACTGACAACTATACATAAACTTGTGCAAGTCCCTGAAGGAACACAGGTGCATAACAGTAACAGGGTTGAGAATAAAGTGACTAGCTGTGTCAAGTGATAGAGGTAGCATTGGCATGTACAGACGCCTATTTTCAGTATGTAGGCAACTAAAAAAACACATGATCTGACTTGGTATGATAGTGCAATAAGACAGTTTGCAGATAGCTATGATATTAACAGTGCAAATATGACAGTTTACAGTACTTAAAATGACAAAGGAAGAGGATGTCTAAGAACAGATGAACTGACTTGATATGATAGTGCAACAGATTGAAACTGCGTAACTCTCAAACCCATGATTAAACATTAAATAAACACTAAGCGTAAAATATAGGACTAATACACACTAATCATAAAGATATGGACGGCACGGCACGGTGGTGTAGTGGTTAGCACTGTCGCCTCACAGCAAGAAGGTCCTGGGCTGCTTTCTGTATGGAGTTTGTATGTTCTCCCCTTGTCTGTGTGGGTTTTCCTCACAGTCCAAAGACATGCAGGTAAGGCTAATTGGTGGCTCTAAATTGACTGTAGGTGTGAATGGTTGTTTGTCTCTGTGTCAGCCCTGCGATGACCTGGCGACTTGTCCAGGGTGTACCCCGCCTTTCACCCATAGTCAGCTGGGATAGGCTCCAGCTTGCCTGCGACCTTGTAGAACAGGATAAAGCGGCTAGAGATCATGAGATGAGATTTATTGTTCGGTGGTGTAGTGGTTAGCACTGTTGTCTCACAACAAGAAGGTCCTGGGTTCGAGCCCCGGGGCCGGCGAGGGCCTTTCTGTGTGGAGTTTGCATGTTCTCTGCGTGGGTTTCCTCCGGGTGCTCCGGTTTCCCCCACAGTCCAAAGACATGCAGGTTAGGTTAACTGGTGACTCTAAATTGACCGTAGGTGTGAATGTGAGTGTGAATGGTTGTCTGTGTCTATGTGTCAGCCCTGTGATGACCTGGCGACTTGTCCAGGGTGTACCCCGCCTTTCGCCCGTAGTCAGCTGGGATAGGCTCCAGCTTGCCTGCGACCCTGTAGAAGGATAAAGCGGCTACAGATAATGAGATGAGATGAGATGAGATTATATGAGACATGCCACCACAAAATGAGTCCAGTTGGTCAATAGATAGATAGATAGATAGATAGATGTTTTATAGGATATTCTAAATCTACAGTTAATTATCTTTAAAATAAAGGGACATTTGTTAAATTTCGTGCAGCCCATACAGAGAAATTAGCAAATGTTTAAGGTATCATCATCTTAACAGACAAGTTTTGGAGAAGGTCAGCTGTAAACTTTGTGATGTGTAAACTGAAATTAATGCACAGCACACACATACACTCACCGGCCACTTTATTAGGAACACCATCCGCCTGCTGTTTTATACAGTTCTCTAATCAGCCGATCTCTTGCCAGCAGCACAATGCAAACAGTCATGCAGATACAAATCAAGAGCTTAGGTTAATGTTCATTTCAAACATCAGAAAGGGAAAAAAATTGTGATCTGTGACTTTCATTGTGGCATGGGTATTGGTTTGAGCCAGATGGACTGGTTTGAGTTTTTCAGAAACTGCTGATCTTCTAGGGTTTTCACACACAACAGTCTCTAGAGTTTACACAGAATGGTGCGAAAAACAAAAAAACTTTGAGTGAGTGACAGTTCTGCGAGTGGAAACAAACACCTTGTTGATAAGAGAGGTCAGAGGAAAATGGGCAGGTTGGTTCGAGCTGCCAGGAAGGATATAGCAACTCATATAATCACTCTTTACAACCATGGTGAGCAGAAAAGCATCTCAGCATGCAACAGCAGAAGAGCACATTAAACAGGAACCGTCGAATCAAGAACAAGTTCCTATTAAAGTGGCCGGTGAGTGTATTTGGCCTACAAAGTCATATTTATTGGTTGTTTTCAAGTATAATATTTTATTTTAGTGACTGATACATTATAGATTAAGGAATGTGTTTATAGAAAAACTGAAGAAAAAAAACAATACGTGAGTCGTTTTTTGATGCGCTCTTGTTTCAAATTGCTGTATCTCAGATTGAACTTTTGCTATGCTGGACTCATTTTATAGTGGCACACCCCATATAATATAATATAATATAATATAATATAATATAATATAATATAATATAATATAATATAATATAATATAATATAATATAATATAAAGTTAAAAAAAATACACAACTTGAACACTAATTAGAGTTTTGCTTTGTGATGATAAACGCTTAAAGTGGCATTCCACCATTGGATGTATTCTTTGGCATAAAATACAATATATTTTATGACAACATGACTAGACAGAGAAATCTTTTAGCTTCAAAATGATATATCAAACATAATTTTTTGACAACGACAAGTATATTAATTTTGCGACCAAAGTCACCTACCCTTTTAATTTCCGCGCGGTAGTGAAACGTGATGTCATCGGCAGGTTTCCCTTCTTGTGTACCATGTGTCGGTCTATTTTTAGACCAGGAAACCCCCAAAGTGAGAGAGTCATTTCTCCTCGTATATGGGGGCCAAAAAAATTTCGAAAAATTTTGAGTTAATCTTTCAGTTAGCTAGATTTATTGATATTAGCTAGATTTATTGGTATTATTTTTATTGCGTTCTATCTGCCACTGCTGATAATATGTGCCACGTCACACGTCACGTGGTACACAAGAAGGGGAACCTGCCGATGACATCACGCGCGGAAATTAAAAGGGTAGGTGACTTTGGTCGCAAAATTAATATACTTGTCGTTGTCAAAAAATTATGTTTGATATATCATTTTGAAGCTAAAAGATTTCTCTATCTAGTGATACCATTTATATATGTTGTCAAAATATATTGTATTTTATGCCAAAGAATACATCCAATGGTGGAATGGCACTTTAATTTAACATTAACAATACAGAAAATAAAATAGCAAAACAGCAAATCATAATATATCTTTTTATATTATGCACGTTCACGTTTCCATAGTACTATCTTAATATAAAAGTGACTACTGTTTACAATTAGTACATAATTATAATGTGTAGTTTATCAGTCGTATTTTTACAGTGTTCAAATTATCTTTTTAAGTATCGGAAATGTCATACCTACAGAAACAAAACTGAATTTAGCACCTCGATGCTTAAAATGTTAATTATAATTCAGATCAGGTTCAGGTTCAATCTACTTCACTTCCCTTTGCATCATCGCTACTTCTCGAGGTGCTTAGGAACATGTAACGTTTTTCAGTCTAGTTTATAACAAGGAGTGATTCTGTCCTGCTGTCTGTCTGTTAGAAAACACAATCTTTAGATTCATCCTGTTTCTGTGACTGTTTGCAGTCTGGTCTAATAAGGATCCCAGCTCAGGACTGTAAAGTAAAAAAGGGTGTATTTTATACTGTACATCGAAAGTCAAAAGTATATCCAGACGCTTTATTACTTCAACCTCGTGAACAGGGCTCATGTCTCCGACGCCTGTTGAAGCTCCTTCTTCGTGTGACGGTGAGAAACGGTTGAGGTGAGACCCAATTCCATCCAGCAATGACTCCGGAGAAGAAGGCACGAAAGAAACATTTCAAGGACACGGGAGTGACGGGATGGTGTGTGGAGGCCGGTAGAGATTAGCCCCGGGGTTAAACCATGCATGATTACATATCAGAGCAGGGCACATATTACAGCCTGAGCAAATCTGCAGCTGGAGATTGGGAGACGAGATCTCCGTCCCTGTTAATGTGGCCAGCAGTCAGATCCATTCAGGGATAAGATGGAGGATGTTATGAGCGGAGGAAATGCCAAAGCGCATGTATACACAGCAGCACGTATATCTAATCTATCCTTACTTTGACATTGCACTTAATTGCACTTTAATCTACAAGATCTTTGCTTTTGTTTTGGGAGCGAGCGGTTGTCATTCACTATCTTAAGCTTCCCCGAAGGCCTAAATCTAACTCAAATAATTGAGTTTATATATGCACAAGTGTGTAAAAGCACTGCTTCGGGTGTGTATGCCATTGCCATTCCTTGAACGGCGCTTGATTGTGTGTGTGTTTGAGGTTCTTTCCCGGGCTCACCTGGTATCTGTCAGAATGGTGCGGGTCATCAGAGGACAGCGGTGAGATTACTGGAGACTCTCCCTCACGCTTGATGTGCACTGACAACAGGAGAGACTGAGGAAAGAAAGAGACAGTGAGAGATGAACAGTCTGCAGTCATCCACAGGATAAATATGTCACCCGCAGCCCTGTTCATCATTTTTGACGGGCTGCTGCATGCTACGGAACCAGTTTAAGGGCACTAGGTTCAGGTTAGCCAGAAGGCTTTAAAGGCAGCACACTAGGTAGCATCATAGGATACGCTTTGTCTATTTTCATTACAAGTCTCTCTGATTAAAAAAAAAAAAAAGCTAGAGGGAAAAGATTTCATTTGTCCTGTGACTGCAGGAAGGCAGGAACGTAAACTCGGCTTTCTTTACAGGGAGTCTTGATCTCTGGCTTGCCTTTTATGAGCCCGCTATAAAATATTTGTATTTACAATCCTCTCCAATTAATCAAAGTGAGAGGAGGGGTAGCGGCTTTAGTGGGTGACAACTGTAATCTAATATTAATACGTGAAAAATGGCAGGCTCGCTCCACAGGGACAGTAAATTAGACATTATGCATGGCTTCTTATGCTTTTGAATTGCAAGGTCAGGAAACAATTTATTTGCCAACTCAAAGCCTTTAGAGCTTAGGGAATATTGGAAGACAGAGAAAGAGGGAGAATTAATGCGCGTATATATGTGTGTGTAAACCACTGATGTGGCTGTGCAGTATATTGAGAATGAGAAATGGAACAGCTGCTTTGCGATATACAACTTTCGAAATCATTCACAGCTAGCAGTGCAGGAATAGTTGCAAATAATGACATTTGAACATGACATCAGTTGCTGTTTTGTGTTTAGACCAATCAGAGTTGTTCGTTTCAGGCTGATGGGAAAGGAGGAATCTGGCGATGGAACTGGCCTCTGACCCACTGGATTAGTGCCAACCTGGGCTGGCATGGAGTCGCTATGGCAATGGGTGCTCAAGAGGAGTGGGAAAAGCAGTTTGGGCCAGATCGGGGTTAATCCCCTTTAGAACTGGCACGCCAGGCCCGATCTGTCAGCTAGCGTGGACCCCTAGTCCCAGTTGGCCTCTTCATTTTCCACACACTGCTGAGGAATACTAAATGCTAGCTCTGGAATGCTCGGTCACGTCTGCACTCTACCCCTCGCCCACTTCCTTGCCCACTTTTTCTGAGCGTCCCGATTTTGCATAAGCATGGGTCGGCACCTCATTTCCCTTTGCCGCAGGCACGGGTCTCATCCAGACTGGAATAATGATGTGAATTGCTTTTATAAGCCCCATCGATCAAAATCATTGCACTGTTTAAAGGTTTCTTCCTTTGGATAAGGGCGTTCTCGGAGCTGGCATTTGAAGAGAGATATAGTGTAAAATAGAGCTCAGTGAGCTCGAAGTGTCAGTTTTACATGTATGGCTTGATGTTAGTTTAAGTTGATATTAAAAGCCCTATCTAATCATTTACGTATGACATGTGAACCAGCAAATCTCTTTTACAGAAGCCAGAGATAAGAGCAGACTTTTGTGTCAGTTGGGCCTGCATATTTGGCAAGCCTCCAGCGATATGAAATGTCATATCTCTCCTTCTCTTTCTCCTTTATCTCACTTTCTCTGTTTCCCTTTTCTCACCCTCTCCCTACCGTGTCAATAACATGCTGATATATGAAGGGTAGCTTTCGAAAAAAACGAACAAATTCAGAGGCAAAGATAAGGCCAACATGATCCCGTCTCTTCTCTTCCTGTTAAGACTGAGTAGAACAATAAACCCTCACTGGCATAGTTACCATATGATTGTTAATGAGGCCCAGCAGGAAACCATCTTAAGCTCTCACTTTTCCATAAGTACATTACTGCAGGAAATAAAGGAGCATAATTCCATAATTCCTCTCTCATAGCTAAGTGGGGCTCTTCGTATGGCTTAATAGAATGGACAAGAGCTCTTATTGCTATTAACGCCATTCAAACCAAAAAGACCATCTTACCTTGGGCGTGCCGGGCGCTGTGCTGAGATCCTTCGGTGATGGGTTCTTACTGCAAGAAGAAGGAAAATACAAATATATATATATAAATGACCTAGGCTGTAAATATGACAATATGGCGTTCACCAATAAAGTGAGGCCAAATTTAGACATAGCCACGTTATCAGGATTAAGGACTATCTGTAAAAGAAGCGGCTCATGTTTCAGACAGTTCCTAATATTTGTGTCAAAGTGTCTGGCACTTTTTAGAACCTGCTTTCGTGTGTCCTCGGTCAACACTCACTTCTGCTCGGGATCAGGTCTCTGAGGCGCCTCGCTTCGAACCCAAATGGGCATTTGAAAGGACAGCTGAGACAAAAGTCCACCAAGCAACACAAATCACAGGTTTAATCATGTGGAGATGAAAAAAAAAACGGTGCTTTGCTGCTGCAGCCATGCCCTCTGTGCCACTCAATCCTGGCAGCCCAGGGCCATGCTGTATTTGAAACAATTACTGTCCAAAAGTACCTAGGCTAAGCAGATTTGGGTTATAATTTTTTTATTGAAGTAATCATTCTCATGGATGTGCTCATCCAGTCGTTCATACCCTCTCTTCTTCTACGTTCTCTGTGTGTGTGTGTCTCTCTCTCTCTCTCTCTCTCTCTCTCTCTCTCTCTCTCTCTCTCTCTCTCTCACACACACACACACACACACACACACACACACACACATGCACACACGTACACACAGTTTGGCTGAGGCAGGATGAAATAAATGATTTTGCCATTATTTGATTTGTCAGTGAAGCGCCTTGGGCACTTAGGACTTTGAAATATGTCGAGGACAATGCGCCGGCTTGTAAACATTGTATTAAGGAGGCAGAAAGGAGCGGAGGGGAGTAGGGGAGGTGAAGAGGGGGGAACCCCCCGCCCTCCCCTTTCAAGTGTGGCTTGGAGGAGGGGAGGGGTGGGGTGGGGGTTTGGGGTGGGGTACATTGAATCACCGCCTCGTGGACACAGCTGATTGAAGATGACTGATTACAAAGCAGGAAATATTAAACGAGCCGGCTAAAGCATCCACTGACAATAGGGAGAGACACATCAAATCAGATCTCTGTCTGAAACATTAATATCTTCTCCTCCTCATCTCTCTCTGTCTCACACACACCTGCACACACATTCACTGATGCACTCAAATCTCTCTCTCTCTCTCTTATTTGGCATCTTTTTTTTCCTTCCATGTGTGTATTTCCCGGTCAGTTGTTCAAACTATATTCTTCTTTCTCTATATGTGACACATAAACACAAGACATCATAATGGCCCTTGCATCCATTTTTTTGTTGTTGTTGTTGTTGCGTACTGGCTTTTCTTGTGTTTCCTTAAACTAGACTTGTAATGGCTGTAGCCAGCTGTGGTATTTCTAACGCTGAGAAATGATAAGGTCAGCTGCACTGACAGAGAGGAAAAACGTCACCCTTGTCATGTTCACTTTATGTCCCTTGTTCACTGCTGAAGCACTGAAATTTAATCTGCTCCAGTTCCTAATCCAGAAACTTGATTTGGCAAGTGTGCTTTTCAAAAAGAGAAGGAGGAACACTAAGCAAAATAGGATGGATGGATGATAAGGAGTGTGAGTCCTTTAAAAAAAAAAAATCCGATCCAGTAGATGTAACATGCTACACTGATGGAATTAAAGGTTCCAAAGGAATATTAGAGCCAACTCCCACAAATGACAGGTGAGGGTGGAGTCAGCAGTTAGCTCCGCCCTCATGCAGGTAATAAGCTTCATGCCTGCCTCTTGTGCAGTTAAACATGATTGATCTTACAAGGCCTGAGCAGAGATATAGAGAGAGACAGAGAGAGGAAGTGAAAGAGACAACACAAATCAGGACAGGGCCTTGAAAGAGGATGAATTGCCCCATCGGAGGCAGTGCACTGGTTGTGAGATAATAAACACACTCCCCCGGCGTCATAAATCCGCCACTATGGCACAATGGATCTCACTGGCCTTTACTCACTCCCAACACATGCACTATAAGTGTACTACACCAGCAGGTTCATAAGCATGGAAAAAAGGTCCTCTGGAGATCCCCTTAAACTAGTTGTACACTGTACAACAATTACCTCACAGTGCTCACTCTGTGAAATCATCCAACGTTAAAATGCCAGTGATGAGACGAATCACCACAGGAAGCTTGTAGTTTGTGCAGTTTGTGCTCTGAAACTTCAAAATCAAAGGAGAAACCAAAGAATGTCATTACATACTGTAGTCCATTGGGGATACTGTTCAGGGCTGGGTTTCTCAAAAGCATCGTAGCACAAAGATCATCGTTAAATGGTGGCGCGAGCATCACAATGAACACTCTCTCTCCTAGTTAAGCTGCTCTTAGCATTAAGAGGCTTTTGGGAAACCCACCCAAGTTAGTTTTACTTCCATCACTTGGGTTGTTTTGTGATCTTTTTTCCCCCCTCAGTCATAACATCATTTTTGCTTTTGGTTTTATACTCAAGAGGCTCATAGACAAACTAATGGAGCTAGCTAGGTTTCTGAAATGTACATCAGACATTGTGACACTGCTCACACTACGTGATGTCCAATGTCAGAAATTCCCTGTATCTCCAAAAGCATAACAGACTGCATTTTTGGACAAGGGTGGCATGGTGGTGTAGTGGTTAACACTGACACCTCACAGCAAGAAGGTTCTGGGTTTGAGCCCAGTGGCTGATGGGGGCCTTTCTGTGCGGAGTTTGCATGTTCTCCCCGTGTCTGTGTGGGTTTCCTCCGGGTGCTCCGGTTTCCCTCACAGTTCAAAGACATGAAGGTTAGGCTAATTGGTGGCTTTAAAGGTGTGAATGTGAGTGTGAATGGTTGTTTGTCTCGATGTGTCAGCCCTGTGATGATCTGGCGACTTGTCCAGGGTGTACCCTGTCTCTCGCCCATAGTCAGCTGGGACAGGCTCCAGTTTGCTGGTGACCCAGCACAGGATAAGCGGTTACGGATAATGGATCAATTTTTGGACAATGTTTATAATTTTCCATCCGAATTAGCCACAGTTTTAAAAACTTGTCACTGACTGCAAGCCCTGCATTAGGTTTAAGGTTTGGGAAGCTAAGAATGCTCAACTATTCAAGAAACTGAAGTGCATAGCAAATGTTTATTCATATTCCTTTGTAATATACACTTCATTAACAATTCCATGTTTTTAGATGCTGACTTGAGCCCCAGACGACCTCTCACCTGTCTCCTCTTTCCAAAAAGTGTTCACTTAAGAGAAATCTTTCACACACAGCCTCATAAAAGTCTTTTTTCTATCAAAAGAGATACTAAGAACCAGGCTTGTAGTACTCGAGTCTGACTTGTGCCCTACTTTTAAGGACTCGTGACTTGACTTGGACTTGAGCACTGATGACTCGGACTCGTGCATTCGGACTCGTAAATTGGAGACGAGGACTGGGCTTTTTTCTTTATTTTTTGCAACATGCCATGATAATTTGGCATAAGATATTTATGCCTACATTAATTTTTATATTAATTTTGTGCAAGAGAATGCACTTTCACCTGTTCATACGTCATGTTCAGGAACAAACTAATGTTAATGGCGCTAAAATGCCTGGAGAGAAGCCCCTTGGATTGTCTGCTTTGCTTATACAGACTTCTCATGCAGTGGGAAAAAACGCACCGCTAGGTGTTCCATATGGTGAAGAACTATCGAGGAGACGACGGGGGCAACCTCGAACTTCAATCGTCATTTGGCAAACTCCACCCAGAGATGTGACATGCTACAGTGGTGCTTGAAAGTTTGTGAACCCTTTAGAATTTTCTATATTTCTGCATAAATATGACCTAAAACATCATCAGATTTTCACACAACTCCTAAAAGTAGATAAAAAGAACCCAGTTAAACAAATGAGACAAAAATATTATACTTGGTCATTTATTTATTGAGGAAAATGATCCAATATTACATATCTGTGAGTGGCAAAAGTATGTGAACCTCTAGGATAAGCAGGTAATTTGAAGGTGAAATTAGAGTCAGGTGTTTTCAATCAATGGGATGACAATCAGGTGTGAGTGGGCACCCTGTTTTATTTAAAGAACAGGGATCTATCAAAGTCTGATCTTCACAACATGTTTGTGGAAGTGTATCATGGCACGAACAAAGGAGATTTCTGATGACCTCAGAAAAAGCAGTGTTGATGCTCATCAGGCTGGAAAAAGTGACAAAACCATCTCTAAAGAGTTTGGACTCCACCAATCCACAGTCAGACAGACTGTGTACAAATGGAGGAAATTCAAGACCATTGTTACCCTCCCCAGGAGTGGTGGGCCAACAAAGATCACTCCAAGAGCAAGGCATGTAATAGTCAGCGAGGTCACAAAGGACCCCAGAGTAACTTCTAAGCAACTGAAGGCCTCTCTCACACTGGCTAATGTTAATGTTCATGAGTCCACCATCAGGAGAACACTGACCAACAATGGAGTGCATGGCAGGGTTGCAAGGAGAAAACCACTGCTTTCCAAAAAAGAACATTGCTGCTCATCTGCAGTTTGCTCAAGATCACGTGGACAAGCCAGAAGGCTATTGGAAAAATGTTTTGTGGATGGATGAGACCAAAATAGAACTTTTTGGTTTAAATGAGAAGCGTTATGTTTAGAGAAAGGAAAATACTGCATTCCAACATAAGAACCTTATCCCATCTGTGAAACATGGTGGTGGTAGTATCATGGCTTGGGCCTGTTTTACTGCATCTGGGCCAGGACGGCTTGCCATCATTGATGGAACAATGAATTCTGAATTATACCAGTGAATTCTAAAGGAAAATGTCAGGACATCTGTCCATGAACTGAATCTCAAGAAAAGGCGGGTCATGCAGCAAGACAATGACCCTAAGCACACAAGTCGTTCTACCAAAGAATGGTTAAAGAAGAATAAAGTTAATGTTTTGGAATGGCCAAGTCAAAGTCCTGACCTTAATTCAATCGAAATGTTGTGGAAGGATCTGAAGCGAGCAGTTCATGTGAGAAACCCCACCAACATCCCAGAGATGAAGCTGTTCTGTACGGAGGAATGGGCTAAAATTCCTCCAAGCCAGTGTGCAGGACTGATCAACAGTTACTGGAAACATTTAGTTGTAGTTATTGCTGCACAAGGGGGTCACACCAGATACTGAAAGCAAAGGTTCACATACTTTTGCCACTCAGAGATATGTAATATCATTTTCCTCAGTAAATAAGTGACCAAGTATAATATTTTTGTCTCATTTGTTTAACTGGGTTCTCTTTATCTACTTTTAGGACTTGTGTGAAACTCTGATGATGTTTTAGGTCATATTTATGCAGAAATATAGAAAATTCTTAAGGGTTCACAAACTTTCAAGCACCACTGTAGGTTCATTGCTCTGTTGATAGCAGGGTTTGCTGAACGATGAACTAGCTAGTGTTAACCCTCATCTCATCTCATTCTCATTATCTCTAGCTGCTTTTATCCTGTTCCACAGGGTTGCAGGCAAGCTGGAGCCTATCCCAGCTGACTATGGGCGAAAGGCGGGGTTCACCCTGGACAAGTCGCCAGGTCATCACAGGGCTGACACATAGACACAGACAACCATTCACACTCACATTCACACCTACGGTCAATTTAGAGTCACCAGTTAACCTAACCTGCATGTCTTTGGACTGTGGAGGAAACCGGAGCACCCAGAGGAAACCCGCGCGGACACGGGGAGAACATGCAAACTCCACACAGAAAGGCCCTCACTGGCCACGGGGCTCAAACCCGGACCTTCTTGCTGTGAGGCAACAGCGCTAACCACTACACCACTGTGCCGCCCTAGTGTTAACCCTCTCTAATGTTATTTGCCCTGTTGATAGTGGGTGGGGCTTGCTGAGCGATGAACAAGCTTTTTATCTGTAATCTATTAACTAAAATGGGGAAGTCAAGCAGTAATTTTAGTCCAACACAGTAGCAGAGACGGTTTCACATAAAGGCAGCAACGGCCACTGTCAAATGGTGCAGGTGGAGTCTGGTTCTCGGACTTGACTCGGATCAATCGTGGAATCGACTTGGACTTGACTCGAAATTTTCTTTGATGACTTGGACTTGACTCGGACTTGATCACTGGGGACTCGAGACTGGACTCGGACTCAAGGTTTATTGACTCAACTACAACACTGCTAAGAACACTTAACTATCCAAAGCCCGTCTTCCTACACTCTCAGCAAATAAAGTACATTACTGTACCTTTAGGGGAGCAATGGCATGCCACTGAGGCATTACCCTCTAAGGTACTTATTTGTACCCTTTATATACTGCTTGGGAACATATATGTACCCTTTTGGCCCTAAAAAGCTTCACATAGTTACCTTGAGGTCTAATAAACGAGTCCTAGGGGTATATTAGTGTAGATTGTACCTTGGGGGACAGAAATGGACTCCTACTGTACTACTATGTCCAACAGTGTATACGTAGTCCATCATCCACCGTCTTTTTACTTTGCTATATTATATTGAAATGATGAAGAATTTGTGTGTCTAAGAGGCAACTTTACAGATGCAAGAAGAGCATCAGGCCCTGTCTCACACCTCTTCAAAACAATGGGCCAGTGGGGGTTCGGTATGTGTCATGTGCAGGAGATTTTTATTCCTTGTTCTTTACTGCTTCACCCTGCATGGTGACAACGAGACAGAATGACTTTTGAAGAGGCAGCCATCACTGCCAGAGAGAGAAAACAAGGAGAGGCAATGTTGAGGCCCTGTTGTCAAAGTGACAGCTATGTGAGAGAGAGACAGTGAGAGAGCCAGAGAGAGAGAGGGAGATTGAGAGAGAGAAGGGGCTGGGAGGGAAGAGCATAGAGAAAAGATGAAAGGAGACACGGAGACAGACAGATCGGGAGATGCAGAAGGAGGGCAGAAGACACTTTTTCCCGCGTCACAGCTGCCGAGTCGAAGGGAATGACGTGCGAAGACATCAGCGCAAGCTTTCAGTCTGTCCTGTCAGCCCATTTTGATATGAGCGACAAAGCCAGGGACAGAAGGAACAGAGGAGACATATAGAGGTTGAGTTGACTTTCGCTAACGAGACACCAGAACAAAGATGAAAATAAGGAAAAGGAAAAAGGAACCCCAGCTACGGCTTTACGGTCTGCAGTTATAAAAGGTTCACGAGTGGGAAGATGACAAATCTATAAGAACCAGTTTCTTTTATCAGTGCCACAGTCATAGACGAGAATTAATTCCAGACTACTGGATCTCAAGAAAGCACTTTCTGGATCAACCGAGCTCATGCCTTGACTGTCAGAAAGAGAGAGAGAAAGATAGAAAGACAGAGAGAGAAAGGAAGACAAGGCTCGAGTGCACAAGGGAGATGTTGAAAATTGAATAAATACCAGTCGATGACGGGGGGGGGATTGTACACTAGAGATAAAGATTGCTTTTGGTACCATTTGCCACCCTGCTCTCCTTCGCTCGGTTGGTGGCAAATTGATTAGGTGGAGGGGTTTGGGAGCATCTGGGAGGTGTGTGTGGGGGTGAGGGGTAACGTAGATTGCCGTGTGCAGGCAGATGTGTAAAGGGCATGATGGATTCCCATTTCCATACACGAGGAAGTGGAGGACATGCTAAGGATAGAGAGAAGTAATGCAGCGCAAGGGAGGAAGAGAGAGAGAGAGAGAGAGAAAAAGCTGGCAGTCCCAATCTCAGACACACTCACCCACATCCATCCAGACATCTGCCTAATGCTACATCTTAAATAGCCTTCTCCATTTTACATGCACTCCATTCTCATTTGCTGCTGAATGAAACGGTATCATTAAAGGGAGATTTACTACAAATTGCCACAGATTTGCCATGTCACTTTCAATGATCTGTGTGAGTGGATGTGTGTGTGTGTGTGGGGGGGGGGTGCATGCTGGAAGCGAGAAGGAGGAGGAAGGGGAGGAGGAGAATGGTGGAGGTATCTGCTGCTCTGGATCAACATGCGAAATGACCTCTGTTGTTTTTAAATTTAATGTTATGTCCAGGCGGCACGATGGTGTAGTGGTTAGCGCTGTCGCCTCACAGCAAGAAGGTCCGGGTTCGAGCCCCGTGGCCGGCGAGGGCCTTTCTGTGCGGAGTTTGCATGTTCTCCCCGTGTCCGCGTGGGTTTCCTCCGGGTGCTCCGGTTTCCCCCACAGTCCAAAGACATGCAGGTTAGGTTAACTGGTGACTCTAAATTGACCGTAGGTGTGAATGTGAGTGTGAATGGTTGTCTGTGTCTATGTGTCAGCCCTGTGATGACCTGGCGACTTGTCCAGGGTGTACCCCGCCTTTCGCCCGTAGTCAGCTGGGATAGGCTCCAGCTTGCCTGCAACCCTGTAGAACAGGATAAAGCGGCTACAGATAATGAGATGAGATGAGATGTTGTGTCCACTTATATGTTAATTATATGGTATATCCTTATCGACAAAACCATATTACTTACACTATTCCTACATGCCTCCAAAAAAATTACGAAAACGAGGAGTACTGATATATGCATGGTTTAACAAGTGAAAAAAAAAACTTACCATGACCAGTGAATTTATCCACAGCTTCTAGTCATTTGTTTGTTTTTGTTTTCAAATGGTTCTTTCAAATTCGTACGGGCTTCTGGTGCAATAGTGCAAGAGTAGCCTTCTTGGGGTAAAAAGTGTCCAAGAAGAAGTGCAAAAGTGTTCAGAATTCCCAGAATCCTGATGGTACAGTAAGATGCTTTCAGACCAAAAGAACTTTTAGAACTGCTAAGGTGATGGTAGCCCTGGGTATGCCTTTAAACTGCAATCGGTGGTGAGTCTCAGGTCCGGGAGGATTTGAGTATTGGGGAAAGTGGAGTTACCCCTTAATCACCATTGCTCCCAGGTCCACTCTGACCCGGAGGGGTAGCGCCTGCCTGGGTTCCAGCTATGGGTTAAATATTACATCACCAATAAGGCACTGGCAGCCGGGCGCTTTTCGGTGCAATGTGGCAAATGAACCCAACAGGGTCAATGGTGCACCACCTGATGGCATGCGGAAGAGCCACTCAAATGGCCAATGGATGGTATCACTTGGCAAATCAGTTGTCCCTGTGGGGTAACTTCCATACCCGTCAGATCTGTGGCACTTTTGTGCACCATTTGGCATAAGATCTGGAGGTCCAGAGAGACAACACAATGGGGTATAACATAATTTGTCTTACCTTCCTGTGCAAGACACTTCATTAGGAAAGGAGTGTCTGGTGCGGGCCTCGCGTCCCATCTGCGTTTCTGCGCATCCTAATGAAGCAGTCATCATTGGTAGTGATGAACAGCCAACAAAGGTGATGATACATGGGGCAACTTTTTGGGCAATGTTGCTGGGCAATTGTGCTTTGACGCGTTCCCATTGAGATTGGGCAACATAGATTGTTTTGGGCTACTTTTTAAGATTATCCAATCAGAGTGCTAGCAGCGAATCACATGACCACCTGAGAGCTTCTGAAATTTTCAACAAAGATGGCAGCGTTTCCGGAAGTGGAGTGAAGAAAAAGAGAGACAACTTATCCTTTTATGGCGGTAAGTTGTAATGTGTAAACCCAAAGTGGTGAATTTACCTCGTCAAATGCTTAAAAAACCAACAGACATCTATTTTTATGTGCTCAGGTTGGAATTAAGACATCGATTTTTTTTCAGTTAAAGGTGGAGTACGAGATTTTTTCAGGAGTATTTTTTACCATATTGCTTGAAAAGCTCCTCACACCCATGTTGCAAGCAGTACAATAGAAGGTTTGACCCAAAAACAAAATATTTTTATCCAGTCTGCAGTGTAAAATAAAGGAAAAACGCCATCCAATCCTATCGCGGTACCACCTCAAAATGATTGGATACTGACACGTCAATCAGACTGAAGCCCGCGACCCCAACCCCCCCCAACCCTCACCGCCCCACCCCCGCCCCTACCCTTGTGCGTACAGTATGCGCAGGGACCACTCCAGCCATTTCAAAGCAACGGATACACAATGTAGGCTTTGCTAAGTTAGCATGATTTGCAAAGTTAGCTGACACGGATTGTTATACTAACGCGTATAGTCGTATTACGTCCTTGATGGTAGTTTTTCCATGGTATTTATTTCATGCATACAAACGATTTGTTAGCTTAGCTGTATGTGGCACAAACGATAACTCTTATTTATTGTTTTCTTAGTTATGAAGGCATGGCACAAGCCAGTTCGACACCAATGAAGCATGGGTTTTTGAAACCACCTCCTCCTCCCGTATCCACTATTCGTTCGGATTCACTCTCAGGCTCTGACCTGTAAGTACCATTATGTTCACATAAACATGGTTTTGGCAACATGCTTTGGAGGCGCGGGTAGGGAGGGGGATGGAGGCGCGGGGGGGAGGGGGAGGAGGGGTGGAGACGCGGGGGGGGGGGGAGCATGGCGAGTTTCTTTTCAAAATATGGCTTGCGGGAACCGTTATTCCAAAATCTCATACTCCACCTTTAAGTGTAAACTGCTGTTAGCTAACCACCGCTCCATAGAGATTGAATGGGATTTAGCTAACTAGCTGTGATTTTGATAGCACAGTTCGCTGAAAATTAATGCTAGCTATGTACGGATAACATTAGCTCTCTTGCATCAAGTTAAAAGTGATGAGCAGCTCATGATTTTTTTTTTTGTGAGTTGTAATAGAGATTGTCTATCATATCTTCTGATCTAATTCACATGTAGAGCACAACTACTCGTGGAACCCAAGGACAAAACAGGACAAACTTCAGGATCTAAAAAAGAAAGCCTTTCAGGAGTTCTGCCACCCCCTTTTCCTCCTCAACAGCCATCTCCTAGTCCATATCCTTTTTTTTCTTTCTTGCTGAGACGAGAATTAAATGATTATGTTTTTGTGATGTATGTCAGTTATTTAGCATATGTGATTGAGGTCGGTAGCATTTTTAAAGAGATTTAAAAAGTGTTTATTATGAACAGAATAATGTGGTTATTTTGACTTATAAATGTTAAAATAACGGCAAATTATCTTTTGACCAGAGTATCTATTGAGTTTTGTTCCAGAAGTGATACTTGAGTGAAATAAAGGCTGAAGCCAAGACAAAAGTGACAGCTGCAAATGTTTCAGTGTCCATCTTTGTGGTGTCTGTCTTCTTGGCAATAGATTTGCTCTTATCTGATTCATCTCATCTCATTATCTTTAGCCGCTTTATCCTTCTCCAGGGGCGCAGGCAAGCTGGAGCCTATCCCAGCTGACTACGGGCGAAAGGCGGGGTACACCCTGGACAAGTCGCCAGGTCATCACAGAGCTGACACATAGACACAGACAACCATTCACACTCACATTCACACCTACGGTCAATTTAGAGTCACCAGTTAACCTAACCTGCATGTCTTTGGACTGTGGGGGAAACCGGAGCACCCGGAGGAAACCCACGCGGACACGGGGAGAACATGCAAACTCCGCACAGAAAGGCCCCCGCCAGCCATGGGGCTCGAACCTGGACCTTCTTGCTGTGAGGCGACAGCGCTAACCACTACACCACCGTGCCGCCTCTTATCTGATTGGTTGTTGACAATTGTCTGTTGCCCTAATTAGCTGCTCCGTGTCTCATCTGGTTGCTTGTTGCCGGCAACATTGCTCAGAAAGTTGTCATGTATCATCACCTTTAAAGGAAGCTCCTTCTTTTTTGTTGTGTTCATACTGCAGGAACTGAGGACAATCATAGTTCTTAGAACGCCATTTTGAGGGACTTTTTAATCTCCTACTTCAGGGTAGGTACTCGCCCAGCACAAGAGGAGCCATGAGTGACATAAGTGTATGGTGATTGGTCCTGACATAAGTGTATACATTGATTAGTCGAACACGAGCCAATGCAGCACCGGCAATGGCCATTTGGTGTTAAAAATGGGGGGGGGGGGGGGGGGGGACCACTGACAAATGGACTGACAGAGAAGTCCAGGCTTTATTGAGCATAATACAGCACAATTTTGACACATCTAAGCGAAAAATAAAAATCTTTGCTCGCATTTCCTACTAACGTCACGCTAGCAAGCTGTCTTACATCACTTCAGCGTTCCTACTGGTGGTGCGAATACAAACAGGGAAAAAAGCCCTGAAGGTATGTAGTTCTTGGGTGAGCTCCACAGTTAGTAATTTCTCTCAATAAGTCTCTAGAACTGTTTGGTTGGAAAGCTCCTATAGAGATTAGTTACCGCGAATCCAAACAATGCCATGGCTATACAATACTGTGCAAAAGTCTGAGGCAGATGTAAAGAAATGCTGGAGACCAAAAAGGGCTTAAAAATAATGAAATGAAATGTTTCAACATCAAAAAAAAAAACTATAAACAGCAGTAAGCCATCATAAATGAAACAAAGTCAATTTGGTGTGAGATGACCCTTTGCCTTAAAAAAATATATAGTAGTCTCAGGTACAGTGAGGGCGGCATGGTGGTGTAGTGGTTAGGGCTGTCGCCTCACAGCAAGAAGGTCCAGGTTCGAGCCCCGTGGCCGGCGAGGGCCTTTCTGTGCGGAGTTTGCATGTTGTCCGCGTGGGTTTCCTCCGGGTGCTCTGGTTTCCCCTACAGTCCAAAGACATGCAGGTTAGGTTAACTGGTGACTCTAAATTGAGCGTAGGTGTGAGTGTGAATGGTTGTCTGTGTCTATGTGTCAGCCCTGTGATGACCTGGTGACTTGTCCAGGGTGTACCCTGCCTTTCGCCCATAGTCAGCTGGGATAGGCTCCAGCTTGCCTGCGACCCTGTAGAACAGGATAAAGCGGCTACAGATAATGAGATGAGATGAGGTACAGTGAGTGCTGTTTTATAAGGAAATGAGCTGTAGGTTTTACTGAGCATCTTACAGAACCAGCCACAGTTCTTCTGGACACTTTGACTGTCACACTCGCTTCATAAAGGAGAACTGAAGGCAAATTTTTTATGATCAAAATTCTATTTCTCTCATTTTATTAAATATAGGAATGCATTTCTGACAGCTATTTTGTCGCTGCTATAGCAGATTCTGAGTGTTTGAAATATGCTTTGTAATATATCAGTCCATATGTCAAAGCAATGGGCGTAAACGGGATTCGTTGAGACCTGTGCGAGACATCGTAGGACGGAAGTAAAACGTACAGCGGAAATCAAAGTGGCCAACATTTGCCAATGTCGTCAAAGACATGCGCGCGCCCTCTTTCGAATGCTGACGTAATCAAGCCAGAAGTTGTTTGTTTTGATAGCAATCAGGAAAGTTTGAAAAAAGTAGGCAGTAATCGTCATTTAAACTCATTTTTGTGCAATATTTCGTTTGGAAAACAGTTTTCAAAATGGCGGCGCTGACACTTCATGTTTCGAAGTCTCACACAAGTCTCGTGAAAATCGCACGGATAAGCGACGCCTGCTGTGGACCATCCATCCATTATCTGTAGCCACTTATCCTGTTCTACAGGGTCGCAGGCAAGCTGGAGCCTATCCCAGCTGTCTACGGGCGAAAGGCAGGGTACATCATCACAGGGCTGACACATAGACACAGACAACCATTCACACTCACATTCACACCTACGGTCAATTTAGAGTCACCAGTTAACCTAACCTGCATGTCTTTGGACTGTGGGGGAAACCGGAGCACCCGGAGGAAACCCACGCGGACACGGGGAGAACATGCAAACTCCGCACAGAAAGGCCCTCGCTGGCCACGGGGCTTGAACCCAGGTCCATCTTGCTATGAGGTAACCGTGCTAACCACTACACCACCATGCCGCTCCTGCCGTGAACCAAACGAACTAAATTCAACATGGCTAAAAACTGAATAGGCCGATAAGTATAATATTTACTTGCAATTAGTTGCCAATACGAGTCATGATATAAGGTTACTAAAACCGAAAACGTAATTGAATAACACGTTAATTAAGAAATAAAGCAAGTTTAAAAATGACTTCAGTTCTCATTTAATTTTGCACCAAAACCCAGTAGCCTTCATTATTTTATTTTATTTTTTCTTTTTTTAACCTGCAAAGTGGTCTTTTATGTAATATGCTGCTCAGATACAAAGATTTTTTTTTTCTGTAACATTTCATTTTGTGCTGGAAAACGAACGTTCTGAATGCTAAAATATTTTTGTACTGACTCGATAATGTCTAAGTCATACAATAGAAATCTATAACAAAGTTTGTATGAAAAAAAAAGACTTTTGCACAGCACTGTACGTCTCTAGCCTATAATGGTGCATGAGCAGCAATCTGAAAAAGATAAAATACCTTGCTTCACGTCTCAGTGGGAGAATATGTAATCTTTGGGCTGTATTTTGACCTGTCATGCAATATAAAAGAACTGCTTGTGCCTAACTGGCAATGGGACCCAAATAGGGTACAATGGACACGGTGGAATCTGTAAGTGTGTAAATAAGATAAGATTAAACGTATATAAAACAGTTCAACAGAGATGGCTGGATCATAACTTAGAATCACAGAGATGGTTCAGAGATACTCTGCAGCATCCGCTCGAGATGAACAAGCAACGATGATGGACGGCGTTTCCCGAAATAACCCCAGCTGTCCAAACTGGCAACATAGATGGCAACACACTGCCCTTTATTAATTATTAAACCCAAGCTCGTGACTGGCATGTGATGAATAACTAGCACTCGTGCTGGAGAGGGCACTTATACTCATACTCGTACACCTTGCAATATATCTGCTTAAAAGTCATATCCCTAACAATACAGACTTACCTAGGAATGCATATAACACTTAAGCGATGATATTGTTTCTATTGTCACTCCTGACTGAGGAAGGAAGAAGGAATGATACAGCAGAGAAAGCGTTAAGCCTGGCGTTAGCTGGGAGTTCATTGTAAGCTGAAGCGTTATGTGTTGCCGACTGTCATGTTGTGTCAAAGAGGCAACCATGGTGAGTGATAGCTCACCATATGGATCTCTCTGATCCACTCCACATGCTTAACCTGGCCGGCTCCAAAGCTGTGACAGCACCAAGACTGATTTATGAGAGACGGGTTTCGAAAGTAGCTGAGCAAATACTGGGCCGCTAGGTCAAGAGCAGGTGGGATCTCACTGTCAGACCCCAAAGCTCACATCGTCTGAGAATGTACTGTATGGGAGATGGGTGGCTACCTGATGTGCAAATGGGTGAGCCTCTCCATCTCCTGCTCCATGTGCTCCTGCAGCTCACCAGGACGCAGCAGAACCTGGCAGATAGGGCAGATGGGAGCCTGGCTGTCATACAGAGACACCTTCTTCTTGCCTGAAGGGGAAAGAGAGAGAAAGAGAGAGCAGAAATACAGAGTCAACAGCGAACAGTGAAGTGACCTACATGAAAACTTCTCAAACATATTTGAAATGTTCTTTCCATTGTCAAAGCAGTCAAGCAGCACAGTATTTGAATCTGATTTGCACAACAGGGAGACTGAGGATGAGGAAAAGTGTAAGTGAGAGTTCTGTGTGTGTGTGTGTGTGTGTTGAAGGGCAGGGGTGAGCGCTGTGGCTCGCTCAGGATAATATGTGTGTGTGTGTGTGTGTGTGTGTGTGTGTAGCTCGTGGATTAAGTGGCTCGGATTTCAGTAGCAGGAGAATCCGTCACCCTCGGCCTCCTGTCTCCAGTTCCCTCATTAGAGCAGAGGCGAGCTCAGTCAGCCCAGCAGCCCGAGAGGAGCTGCTAACTTACTGCACCTCACCGACTCTACAGCATCACTTCATAAGCTCCGTTTTTGATAACTTCCACTCCAACGCAAGCTAAAAGCATGCATTTTCCACAATATACTCCTATACTGTGTGTGTGTATATATATATACTTTATACACAGTTCATATATTCCCTACTTGTGCGCATGTGTATGGTGTTTAGTAAAGGCTGGTATGATCACATCATGTCTATCAAACATCACCAAATAATAAAGCCTATTATTCTATCCACATTCACTGGATATGAGCAATCATGCGCTCTGATTGGCTACTCTGCTACTAGGATATCAGCTCATATACCGTGAGTAGAGAAAAACAAAATGGCGGAGTGTGTTGCTGAACCAACCGAGGACGAAATAAAAACTCTACTCGAAAACAAAGCCACAAAAAAATAAAACCCTGGCGGGAACCCTGGCCATTATTTAGTTGAATGAAACTTAGTTTCACATCACGCGCTGCTCAGTTTTGTACATATATGTAAACAAAAATATTTTTTGTTACTCATTCAGTGAAAAATAGACGGTGGCAAATCCTACTAGTGTTTTGTCCGACAGTTGTGGTTTAGCTTTGGACCCAGTTTCGGGTGTCGGTTCCCTCCAGGCCATGGTCCACCATGGGTAATGCCTGTACTCCTCGCTATGGACTGCAGTGAGCTCGTTGCTCTTTTAACATCGTGACTGTCCAGTGCTCTGTGCGGCGGTACTTCTGCGCTTGGCGCAGTGTTCCGCCCGGCTGCGTCGTGGCGGCTGTGCAGGCAGTATGGGACTTATTTTTGTGCGCCTTTTGGAGACACTGTGCCAGCTACACCATTGGAATTACATCCTGACCCTCTTTTGGTGGCCTTTTTTTCCCCTTAATTGTAACGCGACCTTGGGTATGAGAAAGGCACTATATAAATTTAACTATTCTTATTATCTTTTTTTTTGGGCGGCACGGTGGTGTAGTGGTTAGCGCTGTCGCCTCACAGCAAGAAGGTCCTGGGTTCGAGCCCCGGGGCCGGCGAGGGCCTTTCTGTGTGGAGTTTGCATGTTCTCCCCGTGTCCGCGTGGGTTTCCTCCGGGTGCTCCGGTTTCCCCCACAGTCCAAAGACATGCAGGTTAGGTTAACTGGTGACTCTAAATTGACCGTAGGTGTGAATGTGAGTGTGAATGGTTGTCTGTGTCTATGTGTCAGCTCTGTGATGACCTGGCGACTTGTCCAGGGTGTACCCTGCCTTTCGCCCGTAGTCAGCTGGGATAGGCTCCAGCTTGCCTGCGACCCTGTAGAAGGATAAAGCGGCTAGAGATAATGAGATGAGATGAGATTATCTTTTTATTTTTCAAAAATTATTGTAGCATTTTTCACAAATTGCTCCTGTCATTTCGCCGGTTTGTTTACATTCTAAGAGGAAATGATTTTGTCGGACATTTTGTACAAAGTTTTTCTTTGTTGAATTTGCTACTCAGTGCTACGTGCCTCGTCGGCTATCAGCTCATGTACGACTCGATTTCGTGGAATAACTGTTCAATCTGCTATAAATATTATAATGTGTATGAACGTGCATGTGTGTGTATTTGAATGTGTAAATGTTTGTACGTATAGACCAATATAGAGTTATTGTACTTAATGGAGGGAGGGAAAAAAAACAACAACTGAATTTAAAAATATAAAGCAGATGTGATACTTTTGGTTTCCATTTGTCAACATGGGTGACACAGTGGTGTAGTAGTTAGCATTGTTGCCTCACAGCAAGAAGGTTCTGGGTTCGAGCCCAGCAGCTGACAGGGGCCTTTCTGTGTGGAGTTTGCATGTTCTCCCCGTGTCCGCGTGGGTTTCCTCCGGGTGCTCCGGTTTCCCCCACAGTCCAAAGACATGCAGGTTAGGCTAATTGGTGGTTCTAAACTGACCGTAGGTGTGAATGTGAGTGTGAATGGTTGTTTGTCTCTAAGTGGTGACCTGGTGACTTGTCCAGGGTGTACCCCGCTTCTTGCCTATAGTCAGCTGGGATAGGCTCCAGCTTGCCTGCAACCCTGCACAGGATAAGGGGTTACGGATAATGGATGGATGGATTTTTAACATCCAATTTATTGTGGAAAATAGCAGCTGGCAGGAAGGGAGTACGATGTGGGAATATTTTGAGTTTAACGAAGGCCTACGTTCCTGTTTTCTAATAATATCCTGTGACGGTGCCAAAAATCATTCAGTAAAAAAAAAAACTGACCAGCTTATATGTGCACCTGCAGCACAGTCATTAAGAGAACTCCAGAAAACAATTAAGAAACAACAAATAAATGAAAATATGTGATAAAAATAGAAATTTTATTTTTTTATTTTATATATTTTAAAACAGGGCGGCACGGTGGTGTAGTGGTTAGCGCTGTCGCCTCACAGCAAGAAGGTCCTGGGTTCGAGCCCCGGGGCCGGCGAGGGCCTTTCTGTGTGGAGTTTGCATGTTCTCCCCGTGTCCGCGTGGGTTTCCTCCGGGTGCTCCGGTTTCCCCCACAGTCCAAAGACATGCAGGTTAGGTTAACTGGTGACTCTAAATTGACCGTAGGTGTGAATGTGAGTGTGAATGGTTGTCTGTGTCTATGTGTCAGCCCTGTGATGACCTGGCGACTTGTCCAGGGTGTACCCCGCCTTTCGCCCGTAGTCAGCTGGGATAGGCTCCAGCTTGCCTGCGACCCTGTAGAACAGGATAAAGCGGCTAGAGATGAGATATTTTAAAACACTAACTCTGATCAGAAATGAATGAATGAATGATGTATTATTATTATTATAATTATTATTATAAAAATAAATGAGTTTGAATAGGAGCTACCCAATCTACACTAAAATGAACTGAAATACAAATGAGTAGGTTTAAAAAGCTCAAATCTGTAATAACGCTACACTATCCACCTGTGTAGGCTTGGCACTGTGAATGTGTGTGTGTGCTGTATGAACTCACACCTTGTATATAAAACTCAGTTCATGATCTCAAAGTGTAAAAATAAACCCAAAAGCCTTTCGCATGTCTCTGAGACTTCCGGTCCCACTCGGCTGTCTCTCTCGCTTCTCTCACATCTGGAATCAGCCAATCAGAGCGGCTATTTTTAGCAGCCAGGACAATGGGTCTGCCCCCAAAACAGGATATCCTGGATGGACTGGACATTATGAACAGACTACAGTGTACTGGTCAGATGGGCGCTTACCTCATCGCTTACACACCCTGCGCAACCACAAACAGGAAGTAAAGGACTTGTTTTTGTGGCCACCTGCAGCTCACATGCACACCATAAATCAACAGAATAACCGGAAAGGCTGGAGTTAATTGTGTTTGTCTGGATCTCCAGCTCAGATCATGAGACGTCTTTGTTTATAATGGATATAAAGATAACAGCTGCGAAGTATACGGGGCATGCTTTCAGAGAGTACATCAATGTAGAATGATAAATGTAATTATAAATGGCATGTGATCATGGAAAGCGTGGGTGAATACCAAGGAAAGTGTGTAATCTAGATGAGCAGGAAGCTTATCGTCTATCAGGGCTATCAGTTAAAGAGGTCACTTTTTATTCAAATGATGAGATAACCCAGGAGAGGAGTTGTCTCGTTCTCTCTCTCTCTCTCTCTCTCTCTCTCTCTCTCTCTCACACACACACACACACACACACACACACACACACACACACACACACACACCCACGGTGAGTATCTGTAATCCAACCACTCTCTATATAAAGCCCAGGGCTCAGTCTGAACGTGTCCTTGACTTCAGAGGGCATTGTTGTGTTTGTCTTCACATGATGTGTTTACTGTTTGAGTGGGTGATGGATCAGTAACACTCCCCTCCCACACGCCCACACTTCCATACACACACTTCCACACACACGCAGACACACAGACGCGTGGCAGGCTGCCTCTGGGGGCACATATCCCTGCACACATATTGGCCTGTCAGAACTATTTCCTGCAAGAGCACAGATCCATCAGTGAGAAGCAAGCAGGGTCAATGTTATCATGCCAACTTGCCCCAATAATCTTCCCCTCCTCCTTCTCTCTCCCTCTGCCTCTCCTCTCCCTCCTTCCCTCCCTCTGCGCTCCCCAGTCGTGCTGCCGCATACTCAAACCCTATTCCCCGGCACTACTACTTAACGGCCCTGTGCTCTGGACACTTTAAGTGACTTTGAAAAATAGGTAATCGATTACAATCCCATGCACCTCTGTTTCTCTCTTTCTCCTCACTCTCTCACCCCTCCCTCTCTCATACTCTCACTCGCTCCATCCTCCAGTATCCCTGCATATATATTTCTCTCTGGATTCGTTTACCAAAGTGCTGTTTCCCTTTCTCTTATTTATCCACTCTTTCTTTTCGGTATACCATCGTGTCCCGTTCGCTTGACGTCGTATCGTTACATTTTTTTCTCGTACAATCCTTGTCACCTTCCCTCTTTCTTTCTTTCTTTCTTTCTTTCCCTCTCTTTCTCTTCTCACTCCTTCCCTTTGGCTCTTGGTGTCACCGTTTCTTCTGATCTCCTCTTGTTTCACATCCAGGCTCCACAGTGGTCAGTTTTATTGCCCTGACAAGATAATGTGAGTCATGCCAAAGCAATCAACGTTTGTGAGAATAAACAAGGCTCGGCCCAAGCTAACTCAGCAGCTGATGAAGCTCTTTACACTTCTGGAAAGAAGGTCAAACGTGTTGTTTTGTGTGCTCTCTCTCTCTCTCTCTCTCTCTCTCTCTCCAAGCACAATATACAGTGGTGCTTGAAAGTTTGTGAACCTTTTAGAATTTTCTATATTTCTGCATAAATATGACCTAAAACATCATCAGATTTTCACACAAGTCCTCAAAGTAGATAAAGAGAACCCAGTTAAACAAATGAGACAAAAATATTATACTTGGTCTTTTATTTATTGAGGAAAATGATCCAATATTACATATCTGTGAGTGGCAAAAGTATGTGAACCTTTGCTTTTAGTATCTGGTGTGACCCCCTTGTGCAGCAATAACTGCAACTAAACGTTTCCGGTAACTGTTGATCAGTCCTGCACACCGGCTTGGAATTTTAGCCCATTCCTCCGTACAGAACAGCTTCAACTCTGGGATGTTGGTGGGTTTCCTCACATGAACGACTCGCTTCAGGTCCTTCCACAACATTTCAATTAGATTAAGGTCAGGACTTTGACTTGGCCATTCCAAAACATTAACTTTATTCTTCTTTAACCATTCTTTGGTAGAACGACTTGTGTGCTTAGGGTCGTTGTCTTGCTGCATGACACACCTTCTCTTGAGATTCAGTTCATGGACAGATGTCCTGACATTTTCCTTTAGAATTCACTGGTATCATTCAGAATTCATTGTTCCATCAATGATGGCAAGCCGTCCTGGCCCAGATGCAGCAAAACAGGCCCAAACCATGATACTACCACCACCATGTTTCACAGATGGGATAAGGTTCTTATGCTGGAATGCAGTGTTTTCCTTTCTCCAAACATAACACCTCTCATTTAAACCAAAAAGTTCTATTTTGGTCTCATCCGTCCACAAAACTTTTTTCCAATAACCTTCCGGCTTCTCCACGTGATCTTTAGGAAACTGCAGACGAGCAGCAATGTTCTTTTTGGAGAGCAGTGGCTTTCTCTTTGCAACCCTGCCATGCACACCATTATTGTTCAGTGTTCTCCTGATGGTAAACCCATGAACATTAACATTAGCCAATGTGAGAGAGGCCTTCAGTTGCTTAGAAGTTACCTTGGGGTCCTTTGTGACCTCATTGACTATTACACGCCTTGCTCTTGGAGTGATCTTTGTTGGTCGATCACTCCTGGGGAGGGTAACAATGGTCTTGAATTTCCTCCATTTGTACACAATCTGTCTGACTGTGGATTGGTGGAGTCCAAACTCTTTAGAGATGGTTTTGTATCCTTTTCCAGCCTGATGAGCATCAACAACGCTTTTTCTGAGGTCCTCAGAAATCTCTTTTGTTTGTGCCATGATACACTTCCACAAACATGTGTTGTGAAGATCAGACTTTGATAGATCCCTGTTCTTTAAATGAAACAGGGTGCCCACTCACACCTGATTGTCATCCCAATGATTGAAAACACCTGACTCTAATTTCACCTTCAAATGAACTGCTAATCCTAGAGGTTCACATACTTTTGCCACTCACAGATATGTAATATTGGATCATTTTCCTCAATAAATAAAAGACCAAGTATAATATTTTTATCTCATTTGTTTAACTGGGTTCTCTTTATCTACTTTTAGGACTTGTGTGAAAATCTGATGATGTTTTAGGTCATATTTATGCAGAAATATAGAAAATTCTACAGGGTTCACAAACTTTCAAGCACCACTGTATATACTTACATGGCCACTTTAATAGGAACTTGTTATTGATTCTAAGATCCCTGTTCTTGGCCACTGAGATGCTTTTCTGCTCACCACGGTTGTAAAGAGTTGCTATGAGTTACTATACCCTTCCTGGCAGCTCGAACCAATCTGGCCATTTTCCTCTGACCTTTCTTATCAACAAGGCGTTTGTTTCCACCCACAGAACTGCCGTTCACGCACTCTGTGTTTTTTTGTTTTTCGCACCATTCTGTGTAAACCCTAGAGACTGTTGTGTGTGAAAACCCCAGGAGATCAGCAGTTTCTAAAATACTCAGACCAGTCCATCTGGCTCAAACCAACACCCATGCCGCAGTGAAAGAAAGTCACACTTTGAGATCTAATGTTTTCCCGTTCTGATGTTTGAAGTGAACATTAACTGAAGCTCTTGATTTGTATCTGCATGATTTGATGCATTGCGCTGCTGTCAAAGGATCAGCTGATTAGAGAACAGCATAAAGCAGCAGGTGGATGGGTGTTCCTAATAAATTGGCCAGTGAGTATGTTTACATTTGATTTTGCATGTAAAATGGGAGTAGATATAGGCTCTACAGGCTGCTTTACATGTGCAGAATTGCACCAAATGCTCGTGCCCTTTTTTAATCTGTCAACATGACAGGCAGCTTGATGAACCAGTGGTAATGATATGATGTTCATGGAGTTACTAGTTCATATTATGATCACAGTATATGTGTGTATGCGAGTTGTGAAGACAACAAAAGACATGTCTCTTGAATCTATTTCTTTAATTCATCCGTACACAACACAATCAATAAGCTCAGTAATGGAGTCCTGATAGCTTGGTTGAGCAACTGTCACACCTTTAACCACCTCCCTGTCACCTGTCGCCCTAAACACACACATGCCCGCATACACATACACACTATATGGTGGATATAAAAAGTGTACACACCCCGTTAAAATGATAGGTTTTTTTGATGTAAAAAAAAATGAGACCACGATAAATAATTTAAAAACTTTCCCCACCTTTAATGTGACCTAGAACCTGCATAATTCAATTGGAAAACAAACACGTCTGTGAGAGGGAAAAACATAAATAAAAAAAAAAACGTACAATGAGCTGGTTGCATAAGTGTGCACCAGTGGCGGCTGCTGGTTTTTAAAACAGGGGAAGCCCATTTTACGCATTCATCGTAAAACCTGTAGGCCGGATATCAAAGCATAGAAAGGTGTGCCCCATTAGCATAGTGAACTAGACAACCCTACCTAGTGGCAGAAAGTATTTTTGCTTGTACATTTCATGTTATAGTCTGGCTTGCCAGGCTAGTGCCTCATATCCTTAATCAAAAATATCAAACATCCAAAAATCACTGGCTATTCAACGAAGAGCCTTGAACATCATACCCTGATATGCAACACAGAGTCTTTAACACAACACCCAGCTGTGCAACACATCCTTGAACATCTTCTGCAACACAGTCTGGAAATTCATAACCAGCTAGGCTATGCAACACACAGAACCTTGAATATTATACCCAGGTATAACCTATAACACAGAGCCCACCATTCTCTTAACATTACTGAACAATATACACACTTCAGATTCATGAACATGAACACTATTTATACACAAATTCTGCCCTCCGCTCCTTTTCCAGAAAATGGTCTGTGATCCTGTCATACCAGCTGGTTGTGCTTTCCAGAGACTTCACCAATTTCTGTTAGCAGCTAGCACTGCAGATCCCAATAAGGCTCAAGCTAGCCTACAACCAGATTGAACTACAAATGAAATAAATGAGTGAATTCACGAATGATCAAACTGATAGAATGGATGAAAGTTAACGGAGCACAACGAGTAATATTTACATTTATTTACAGAGTAATGTACAGAGACATCAATGAGAAGAAACGTTTATATGAAAAGAAATTCGGACAGCACTTTGGCACACGACTGCACTTTCTCGACATCCGCTAGGGACTGACTGATCATACTTCCGTGTTCCTCGCCGAAGTACCGCCCTCCTCATGTCTTTCAAACACTACCTCCAATAATCCTTTATCAGCCCGGCTTCTTGTCCCTCCCACTGTCTCGTTTAGTCCCAGAGAAGCCCGGCTTCCCTGGAAGTGACGATTTTGTTGATTTTAACCAATAACAACTAGCCGAAATTGGCTGTTCAGAGCCGTCTCATAGACTGCAACGGATACCCGGCTGCCAGTCAGTGTTGCCAGATACTGCTGACGTTTTCCATCCCAAAATATGTTCAAAACCCGCCAAAATGCACTTAAAACCGCCCAATCTGGCAACACTGCTGCCAGTCCATAGAGCCCATTGAAATAAGAAAGTTTACAGCCTGGCAGCAAAGGTGATTCTCGTAGCGAACTGCAAGTTCGTCAGACATCACTCAAATAAGTTACAGGATAGTTATGAACATAAATACAATCTTGGGCATATATTATGTTATGCAAGTTATTGTTTTAATGAGAATTCAATGTCGTAGACGCCGCAGTTTGGGGAGAGAATTTTAGGGGAAGCTCGGCTTCCCTTGTTGTCTCTGAGAAATCGCCCCTGGTGTGCACACCCTTAAACTAATACTTTGTTGAAGCACCTTTTGATTTAATGACAGCATTCAGTCTTTTTGGATACACACTGCCATCAATTAAACTGACTCTGATTAACCCCAAATAAAGTTCAGACATTTACTCAGTTGCCTCCTCCAGCAAAAGCCAGGGTTCACAGAGAGCTAACAAAGCGTCAGAGGGATCTCACTGTTGAAAGGTATCAGTCAGGAGAAGGGGACAAAAATATTTCCATGGCATTAGATATACCATGGAGCACAGTGAAGACAGTCATCGAGAAGTGGAGAAAATATAGGACAACAGTGACATTACCGAGAACTGGACGTCCCTCCAAAATGGATGAAAAGACAAGACGAAAACTGGTCAGGGAGGCTGCCAAGAGGCCGACAGCAACACTGAAGGAGCTGCAGGAATTTCTAGCAAGTACTGGTTGTGTACTACATGTGACAACAATCTCCCGTATTCTCCATATGTCTGGACTATGAGGTAGGGTCAAAGAAAAACATCCAGGCCCGGCTAAATTTTGCAAAAAAAAAATACATCAACTCTCCCAAAAGCATGTGGGAAAATGTGATATGGTCTGATGAAACCAAGGTTGAACTTTTTGGCCACAATTCCAAAAGGTATGTTTGGCACAAAAACAACACTGCGCATCACCAAAAGAACACCATACCCACGGTGAAGCATGGTGGTGGCGGTATCATATTTTGGGGTTGTTTTTCTTCAGCTAGAACAGGGGCTTTAGTCAAGGTGGAGGGAATTATGAACAGTTCTAAATACCAGTTAATTTTGACCCAAAAACCTTCAGGTGTCTGCTAGAAAGCTAAAGATGAAGAGGAATTTCATACACACTACCTAAGGACCGATCCTTTGTACTGTTACAAGCAAACATACTGTAGCTACTAAAGTCATAAAGTGCTGCTTTGTAACTCTCAGTACATTTATATGCACACTAATATTCCACTATTATTCTGAATATGACAGTACTGTATTCAGAACATATCCTGGTTGGATATTCCAAATTTGGCCTTGTTCTAAATTTAGCATTTTTCAGTTAAGTATATGGGATATGGCAATATTTTTCAGGATTTCGGAGCATTCTTTGAACATGTATACAACACATCTGGAATACGCGTCTCAAACAGGGATTTAACGGCAATTTGAGATACATGGTGTCTTGCCTGTTTACAGTCAGCTCAGTGCGTTGTACACAAACCAACTACAATCAGAGTACACACAACTGCATGTAAACAGCAATATTAGTGGAATATTAATTTTCATTAGTCATGTAAACAGCTTAGTAGGAAGTGGTTTTTTTTGGAATGAAAGCAAAAACTGGGATATTTTGCACATGTAAACGTAGTGAATGTCTACTGTTAAAAGCACTATACAAATACAATTCAAGTGAAATTGGGTACTAGCAAACTTGACTTGATTTGCAAGTGATAGCAAGTCAAAGCAAAATAGAAACCCGGATGTCGGCCATGTTGGTGGATATACAGTACAAATGTGGGGTCAAGCAACATTCCATACAAAACATAGTCACGCGTGTGTAACTCTCTTTGTTTTACCACTGCTTTAAGCGTTCTTTTAGCTCTGCCATATCTTTGTGCTGTATATGGTTGTGGTCACAACAGTACTCGTGACCGTGGCACATTCCGATTTTTTAGAATTCCGTCCATGATTTGGAAAGAGGGCGAGGAAACTCTGAGGCTTAGTACGGAAAGGAGAGGAGAGGAGATGAGCAGGGCTGAACAACATCGGCAGGGCTGATCTAACAGAGGCTAAAACCAAAACAGCTCGTGTTTGCAGTAATCATTTTATCTCAGGTGAGATTTAAAAGCTTTCTCAAAAATATCATGGAAGAATTTTATTTTGTGTTGCTAGAATTTTGCGATAAAAAGAGCGTTCTATTGCCGTGGTTCACTCGGTCATTGTTATAATTTTAACATGTGTATTAGTCAAGTGAAGTTTATTTGTACAGCGCTTTTAACGATAGACATTGTCGCAAAGCAGCTTTACAGAATTTGAATGACTTTAAACATAAGCTAATTTTATCCCTAATCTATCCCCAATGAGCAGCCTGTGGTGACGGTGGCAAGGAAAAACTCCCTCAGACGACATGAGGAAGAAACCTCGAGAGGAACCAGACTCAAAAGGGAACCCATCCTCATTTTATTACCATTTCGCTTCTAGGAGCGCCACCAAAATTATATGATAGAAACAATCCAGACTGGGCACCCACTCAGAAAATGGGCAATGTTTCGTCCAAGGTCGGACTTGATTCTTTGGCAGCCAAACCAGATAGAATGTGATATCTGGGTACTCGATGGTCAGTAGAAGTGTCTTCAGAAAAGTCTGACTTTTTTAAATAATATGGGTCAAAACCACACATATCTATCTTCTCTTTGTATCAAATCTTCGCTCGACTGTTCAAATCATAGTAATAGTGAGAAAATTTAGCATTGTTTACAGACACGCTTTCAGTGACTGCCATCCTAGTTGCTTTGTATATCCACCAACATGTCGGATGCTCATGACATCGCACATTTTGATCACGTGGTTGCAAGTCATCTATACTGTAGTTGAAGTCCATCCTGAACAGGCCTTCATTTTCCATATATTAATTGCGATCGTGGGCGGCACGGTGGTGTAGTGGTTAGTGCTGTCACCTCACAGCAAGAAGGTCCGGGTTCGAGCCCCGTGGCTGGCGAGGGCCTTTCTGTGCGGAGTTTGCATGTGCTCCCCGTATCTGCATGGGTTTCCTCTGGGTGCTCCGGATTCCCCCACAGTCCAAAGACATGCAGGTTAGGTTAACTGGTGACTCTAAATTGACCGTAGGTGTGAATGTGAGTGTGAATGGTTGTCTGTGTCTATGTGTCAGCCCTGTGATGACCTGGCGACTTGTCCAGGGTGTACCCCGCCTTTCGCCCATAGTCAGCTGGGATAGGCTCCAGCTTGCCTGCGACCCTGTAGAACAGGATAAAGCGGCTACAGATAATGAGATGAGATGAATTGCGATCGTGATTTTTTTTAACTGTATGGTTAATACATAACTGTTTTTGATCAGCTTAAATTAAGTTTGATCAGGCTTAATTGACATTTGTGCATTAAATGGCAAGTTCCCTCCTGATTCATTATCTTTGTTGGAAGAGGTTATGTTTTCACCTCCATTTGTTTGTCAGTTTCCAATGTAACACAAAAAGTAGTGAACAGATTTTGATGAAATTTTGAGGAAATGTGAGCCATGGGGCAAGGAGCAATTGACTAGATTTTGATGCAAATCTGAATATGTGGCTTGGAGGACGTATGTACTCTACCGAGTGCCCTTCTAGTTTTGTCTATTTGATTGCATACACATTAATTGTGGTGGCTTGACTATTTAACAGTTATTCCATGAAATTGAGTCAGATATGCGCTGATAGCCAATGAGACACGTAGCACCGAGTTGGCTATAAGCCATGTATGACAAAATTGAGTGGAATAACTGTTTTATTCTCTCCACATTCACTGGACTTTGAGAAACAGCACATTTTTATTTTTTGCAAATTCGATAAATAAAAACTTGATACAAAACATCCGACAAAATCATTTCCACTTAGAATGTAAACAAACCGGTGAAATGACAGAAGCAATTTGTGAAAAATGCGATCATAAAAATTCTTGACCATCAAATACATTTATTCCAAATTTTATTGCTTTTCTTGTATTTTTGGGGGTTTTGTTTTCGAGTAGAGTTTTTATGTCATCCTCAGTTGGTTCAGCAACACGTTCTGCCATTTTCTTCTTCTTCTTTAGGGTTTTTGGTGGTTTGAAACCACCAACTGGGCTGGAGTGTGGAACAGGAGATATTGAAGGAAAAAAATATGTATTCTTTTTTGCTATTTCTGTTTCTTTAAAATACTTGATAAAGTGATATATCTGACTTGATGCACTCTGCCATTTTGTTTTTCTCTACTCACGGTATATGAGCCGATATCCTAGTAGTAGAGTAGCCAATTAGAGCATGTGGTTGCTCATATTCAGTGAATGCGGATAGAATAATAATTTTTATTCTATCCACATACACTGGATATGAGCAATTGCATTCCATGATTGACTACTCTACTAGTAGGATATCAGCTCATATACCATGAGTAGAGAAAAACAAAATGGTGGCGTGTTGCTGAACCAACCGAGGACGAAATAAAAACTCTACTTGAAAACAAAACTCCCCAAAATACAAAAAAGCAACAAAATATGGAATAAAAGTATTTGATGGTAAGAACGTATCTTTTTTATTTTTCAAGACTTATTATTATAGCATTTTTCACAAATTGCTCCTGTCATTTTGTCAGTCCTGTGCGCCTTGGCGTGTGCACCTGAAGGTGCGCCTCGGGCTGCGTGCGCGCCAAAGGAGCTCCAGCATGCGCACAATGAACAAGGCGCACCTGTCCTCAATCAGTGAACTAAATGTTGGGCTGTTTAAGGATTGTGCTCAAAGTAATGTGATGCGAAGTATTACGCCACGTTCAGTGCACATTACCGAGCCTTGTTTCCCGTATTTCTGATTTTCCTGGTTTCTCGACTCCTGCTCCTGGTTCTAGTTCTCATCCTCGTTTTGCCTCTAATATCCCGTTCACGCCTCGATCGACTTCTTGCCTGTTTTCCTGTTTATGACCTTGTCTGCTGATTTGGACTGTTTGCTGTTGTGTGTTTCATGCACTTCTTGTATAGATCGCATTGTATAATAATAAACATTTCTGCACTTACATCCGCCTGTCTCCCACACCTGACACATTTCGCCAGTTTGGTTACATTCTAAGCGGAAATGATTTTGTCGGATGTTTCGTATGAAGTTTTTATTTATCAAATTTGCAAAAAAAAATTTTTAAATGCCGTTTCTCAAAATCCAGTGAATGTGGATAGAATAAAACAGTTATTCCACTCAATCTTGTCATACATGGATTATAGCCTCATCGGCTATTCAGCTCATGTATGACTCGATTTCGTGGAATAACTGTTAAATATGCTATAAATATTAAATTGTTGTTTTGTTGCTATAATGTGTGTGAACGTGCATATGTGTGTATTTGAATTTGTAAATGTTTGTACGTATTGACCAATATAGAGTTACTGTAGTTATTGTGGGGGGCGGGCAACAACAACAACAACTGAAATTAAAAATATAAAGCAGATGTGATAATCAACTATCAGTTCATGTATGACTCGATTTCATGGAGTAACTGTTAAATATATATATATGTTATTTACCAGCTGGGAGGTCCGTATCATGAAATACTGTGACCGAGGTCTTGAAAGTACTGACCGAGGTTCTCTGGGCCGAGGTCAGTATTTAAGGCCGAGGTCACGGTATTTCACCATACGGACCGACCTTAAGCTGGTAAATAATATATTTATTTTTTTCTTTACCAAATTCTAACAGAAAACGAGAGCGCCCGAAAGGGAAAACCAAGCCGAGCCGCCATTTTGAATCCTCATTCACGGCTGTAATGCAAATTGCTTCCTCCTTGGTATACAAGTGCACTTCCATGGCAGGGAAAAAGAAACTACATTTTGCTGCCTATGTAGTCCCCTATTTATTCAAAATAGGAGTCATTCAGGATTCAGCCATGTTTTTGCTCGGCGTTAGCAAGTTAGAGGTTTTTAGCTTTCTCCTGAAATGTTTTATTTTATTTTGTCTTCCTCAGGGTAGTAAAACTCGCTTTTGCTGTGAACACTGTCATTATCGCTATCCATGCTGTAAAATTAACGCTATTCTCCTGAGAAATGCTGGCAAAAATTTATAAGATTTTTGATAATCTTATAAATAAATCTCATTTAAAAAAAGATAAATGTTGACAAAAAATGCTACTATGTTTGTTGTTGTTGTGAATGAGCGAGTTGCCAGAGGTCCGTAACCAGGGTCCGTATCGTAGGATACGGACCAGCTCGCCAGCCAATCAGAGCGCAGTATTTGATGGAAACCGGACTGCGAAAAAAAAATTATTTTAACCAGTTTGATTTTTAAAAGGCAGCTTTATGTACCAGGATGATAATCTACATTGAGAAAGAAAATTTGATTGATTTTAAATTTTGTCCAATAATTGTGATATTTGGGAGTTCGATTCTGACCCCTAGTCCAAAGTTTGAGGCTATAGTGATTCTTGTGATTCTAGTGTGTGTATGTGTTAGAATAGGGGTGTGTGTATGTCAAGACACACAGCTGGCAAATCTGATATCGGAACACCTCACTGATGGAGAAATATGCTGACTCACCTATCCATCAATAAACAGACTGATGAAATGTCAGCTGCAGACTAATGGTGCGTGTGTGGCAAAGTACGTGGGTCTGCATACTCTTTTGGAAGGGTTAGGTGTGTGTGCGCTTCTCACAGGGGAGAAATGATTAATCATTCACTGTCTCTATTAGTCAATCCTCTCAGGGGAGGCTGTGAACACCAGTAGCACACACATAATACCTCTGTATATAGGAAAAGCATTAGGCTAACACACACACACACACACACACACATAGCCCTCTCGCCTCACTTCCAGCACAATCCAAACTGCACACAAATAGCATTTTCCTTCATTCTAGCCCATAAAACATCTTTTCTGTGGTAACCTCCATTCATTCCTACAACAGGACTTAAAGTGCTAAACTAGCTATCTATCTAGGTTATCGAAGTAATGTTTAGCTAAGACACCCATACCCTGTCCACACTAGGGATTTTGTACCGATACGAAACTACTTTCGTACCACAACACCTGTCCACACTAGCAACTATACCGGTACTGTAGCGGTATAACTGTATCGGTACGAAACCCACAAATGTATGGGTTTCGTACCGGTACAGTATCGGTACTGTAGCGCTTCACTGTAGTGTGGACAGATGAAGCGGTTCTGTATCGATACAAATATAATGCGCATGCGCAATGAACCATTCCTACTTCTTCGCTGTCTTCGCTGAATAAAATAGTGAAGAACGGAGATTCGTTTTCTTTGTTTCTTTCTCAACTGCCTCGCGCGTTTTATACAATTCGACTGAATAAATGACCACCAGAAATACAGACTGTACATTGACAACAAAAAGCACACACACGTTGTTTCATCCGCCATATATTCTCGGAAGGAAGTTACTCGGTAACCACGGAAACATTTCGCGCACGCGCATTTCAACTACTGTGAAAGAAAACCGCAAACATTTCCCGCTAGTGTGGACAGATGCACTAAACTGTACCGGTATACTTTGTATCGATACAGTTATACCACTTTCGTACCGGTATATATGTGAACACAGCTTTTGTGTAACAATTTAATACCTTAATAATCTGAAAACAAATTTTTAGCATGCTAGTCTTCTTAGCTCCCAAGCTAGCTAGCTATTTAGCTATTAATGTTAACTCTTTTGACAACCACTTGGTGTAACCTCATTTACTATGCTATTTTAGGAAGCTTCTATCTACAATAGCTATCTGGTTAGCTAATACACTGAAATGAACAGTCTTTAAAGGGGAACTGAAGTCATTTTTAAACTTGCTTTATTTCTTAATTAACGTGTTATTCAATTAGGTTTTCGGTTTTATTAACCTAATATCGTGACTCGTATTGGCATATTATATTATACTTATCAGCCTTTTCGGTGGGGCGGCACGGTGGTGTAGTGGTTAGCGCTGTCGCCTCACAGCAAGAAGGTCCGGGTTCGAGCCCTGTGGCCGGCGAGGGCCTTTCTGTGCGGAGTTTGCATGTTCTCCCGTGTCCGCGTGGGTTTCCTCCGGGTGCTCCGGTTTCCCCCACAGTCCAAAGACATGCAGGTTAGGTTAACTGGTGACTCTAAATTGACCGTAGGTGTGAATGTGAGTGTGAATGGTTGTCTGTGTCTATGTGTCAGCCCTGTGATGACCTGGCGACTTGTCCAGGGTGTACCCCGTCTTTCGCCCGTAGTCAGCTGGGATAGGCTCCAGCTTGCCTGCGACCCTGTAGAACAGGATAAAGCGGCTACAGATAATGAGATGAGATGAGATGAGATGAGATAAATAGAATTTTGATAATAAAAAATTTGCCTTCAGTTCTCCTTTAAAGGTATAAGGGTAGCTAGCCTATTTAAATGCATGTTAGCTAGCTTTAGCGAACAGCTATGATTTTTTTCAATTTGTTACAATCTTGAACATTATGAATTTTGTGTCAGTCATGGAGAAAATATGAGGACTATTTTAGTCAGTGAATAGTGTTTATGATATCATGGGGACTAGCTAGGCAGTGATCAGCAACGCAGGGACAGATTTGGTATTAGCACTGCGTAGCACTAGCTGTTAAAGCTGTTCCTCTGAGGTAAAATGTGGTTTCTCTTGCCTCTGTTTTTTCTCCTGTCCCTTTCTTTTAATCATTCTTCCTCCTCACCAGACATCGTACCGTTCCCTCTTTTACTTGCTCTCTCTCCCAGGTGACTGATGGCCGGTAGCAGACAGAGAGATAAATCCGGCGGACGGAGGAATAGAGGAGGGGATTCTGGTGCACGGCGCTTGTCAGCGCTTTAAAGATGATTAATGTGGGATGCCCTCTTGCGCGGCATGGCGGCAGGGCCTCCGTTTAATCTGTGGGACCGCCGGGACCGGCGTGCAGAGAGGGCCAATAACAAGGAAATAGGACTGACAGAACTTTTTAGTGCTGAGATTCCTCACCTAAATGCCATGCTGAGGGAGAGAGACAGAGCAGGTGGGAGAGACACACTGACAGAAAACGAGAGAGAGATAGATGTGCTTTTGACAGCTGTGACTGAGTGCAGGCCTGATTTTCTCTAATGCGCCAAGATGGATCATCTCATCTCTTGCTCTCTCGCTCTCTGTCTCCCACTGCCTTGCAGCGTCTCTCTTTTTAATCTCGGCTGCGGTGAGACTTTATCAGGACCCTTTATCGGGTCTCTTCACCCGGACCTCAAGTAGGATAGCGGAGCTAATGAGGGTCAGAGCGGGCCTCACAGCTTTCAGCCATCGATGTTCCCTAATTATTAAAAGCACTTTCATCACTACTAACCTCTCCGTAACCTCGCTCGGAGCACAATTACATACTAGACGAGCAGTGTAGAGTATGCTAATATTCTTGGCTGGCTAATATTCTCTCTGGCTATGGAAGCTTTAGTCCTCTTGGCTCGAAGTGCAGCATCCAGCAGCTGCCAGCTGTTCTACGATGTAGCACTTCTCCCCAGCTCACTCTTACACTCCTTACAAGTTGTTTTATGAGCCGCTGTGTTAAAAAAAAAAATCTTGCTTGACAGAAGCTGAATCAAACACACTCTTCCTAGGCGGCTGGCAGCCAGCCACGAGTAGCTCTGGGCCTGTAAGCGGTCTGTCTCTACGCTCATTTAGCAACATAACTCGAACCGTTTGTTTAAAAAAATACACTAATATATCTGTCCATAACAACTGTGCACTGTAGACCTGAACTGTTTTGCTGAAAAACTGATGTAAAAGTCGAAGAAAAACTCGTACATCAGTGTATAGTGCAGTGTTGGAGTTATAGAAGGTATAATTTTATAATATATAAAATATCTCACGGCACTGCTTAGTCTTAGGATGATGCTAATGGCCTTTTAAAATAGCAGGCTTATAACATGCGGTGAATTCATTCGTTCAATAACTTTACTGCCGTCGTCTGGTTTGGTTGTTTGCAAGAGCTTATAGTGAGTGTGTGTTTGTGTGTGTGTGAGAGAGAGAGAGAGAGAGAGAGAGAGAGAGAGAGAAAGAGAGAGAGAGAGAGTGTGTGTGCCAGGTGTGTGTTCACTAAGCAGAATAGAGTGGTACTCTTAACGCACTGGCGAGAGAACAAAGCCTCTGCTAATGGGCACAGAGGGAGTTGCAGGAGCCTTTTGAAATCTTTCTGTGTTAACAGCGTGGCTGTGCTGGGTAGGTACACATGTGCAGGCAAGCACACACACACACACACACACACACACACACACACACACACACATACCAAAACACAGCCCCTGCTAGTATCATTCCAAGGATTGTATGTAACTCCACAGAGTGAAAACCTAGTACTGGGATTGTAGTTTTCAGATTTTCTTGAACGTTAGTCCTCCATGCTGCATACTATCATACCTTTCGCAACAAACACTAAACACAATTTATGCTTAATCGCTGAACTTTGTCTTGCCTGTCTAACTTACACACACTTGCTAATGATTTAAGCCTTGTTTTTGATTTCACAAGTGCTACTGAGAGCTACATCTGAAATCCTGGACTGTTAAATAAATAAATAAAGAAAGAAAGAAAGAAAGAAAGAAAGAAAGAAAGAAAGAAAGAAAGAAAGAAAGAAAAACTTTATTCATCACACACTTGTGAAATTCCTCTCTGCATTTAACCCATCTGAAGCAGTGAACACACACATGCACACACACGTGAGCAATGAGCACACACACATACCCAGAGCAGTGGGCAGCCATGCTAACAGCGCCCGGGGAGCAGTTGGGAGTTAGGTGCCTCGCTCAAGGGCACCTCAGCCCAAGGCCATCCCATATTAACCTAACCGCATGTCTTTGGACTGTGGGGGAAACCGGAGCACCCGGAGTTCTAACTATTCGTAGGCTGTCAAGCAAACAAGATAACAAAGTAGGAGGTGTTTTGGTGTTGTCTCATCTGAAGAAGGTGATAAAGATGATTGGACTGTCTTTTATTACCAAACACTCACTCAACAAAAATACAGCTTGTCACGTTAAACACTGAGTATGTGACAAACCACTGAGTTGACTTGAAAGGGAAAAGAAGTGCCTCGTAACTTTTAAAGGTAGACGGCCTTTCGATTTCATAAAATCGGTGAAATTTAGTTCCCTCTGAAATTTGGTCATTGTGATATATGTTTAGTTCTGTAAATGTCTAAAAAAAACCAGGCCATTCTGTGGCTGGGAAGTTATTTAATTTAAAGGGGATGCAAATATGAGCATTTCAAATAATGTGCATGAAATCACTCGGCTCACGCAGTCAAGGAGACAGGAAGTCTGTGTTCACATACGTACGCTTACCTTCATCTTCTTCTTCCTCTTCTTCATCTTTTGGGTTTTACGGCAGCTGGCATCCACAGTGTTGTATTACTGCCATCTACAGGTTTATCTTGACCGTGCCCTAACAGTTCCATCATTCTGTCGCTAAACGAACAGCTGATCACACCGAGGTGCTCGCTGACCGCCAATATTTATTAGTTTGGTCCTGCATTTCCTTTCCTTCGCAACATAACGTCTTTTCTTCTCACTTTCCGTTACTGTAGTCGGTATTTCACGTTTCATTTGCACACTCACGTCCTCCATTTTTCTCTCTGGTTTCAAATTTGTATCCCACAATACCTTGCACGAACGGGGTAGTATCTTGTATTGCATCATGGAGAAGCAAGAAAAAATTGAAATAATTGTTCTATTAAAAAAAAAAGCTAATAAAATTGGAAGTCTGTGATTCGAATTCAGTAGCTTTCAATCCACTAAACAAAAATAACTGGGTGTCAGGGAAGATTCTTTTTATGACCTAAACTTGAAAAATCTGAAAGGCAGTCTAGCTTGAACAAGCTGATTGATGTTACTGAGAAAAAGAGTTAAAAATAACATACTGTTATCCAGTGTTACATGTATTGGACAACCTTCCAAAAACATGTTCAGCTCTTCACACCAGTTGGATGTTTGAATGGTTTCTGATCTGCCTCGCACCACTATCACACATGTTCAACCTCACATCGAGCATACAGTACAGTGGTGCTTAAAAGTTTGTGAACCCTTTAGAATTTTCTATATTTCTGCATAAATATGACCTAAAACAACATCAGATTTTCACACAAGTCCTAAAAGTAGATAAAGAGAACCCAGTTAAACAAATGAGACAAAAATATTATACTTGCTCATTTATTTCTTGAGGAAAATGATCCAATATTACATATCCATGAGTGGCAAAAGTATGTGAACCTTTGCTTTCAGTATCTGGTGAAGCAATAACTTGTGCAGCAATAACTGCAACTAAACGTTTACGGTAACTGTTGATCAGTCCTGCACACCAGCTTGGAGGAATTTTAGCCCATTCCTCCATACAGAACAGCTTCAAATCTGGGATGTTGGTGGGTTTCCTCACATGAACTGCTCGCTTCAGGTCCTTCCACAACATTTCAATTTGATTAAGGCCAAAACTTTGACTTGGCCATTCCAAAACATTAACTTTATTCTTCTTTAACCATTCTTTGGTAGAACGACTTGTGTGCTTAGGGTCGTTGTCTTGCTGCATGACCCACCTTCTCTTGAGATTCAGTTCATGGACAGATGTCCTGATATTTTCCTTTAGAATTCGCAAGTATAATTCAGAATTCATTGTTCCATCAATGATGGCAAGCTGTCCTGGCCCAAATGCAGCAAAACAGGCCCAAACCATGATACTACCACCACAATGTTCCACAGATGGGATAAGGTTCTTATGCTGGAATACAGTGTTTTCCTTTCTCCAAACATAACGCTTCTCATTTTAACCAAAACATTCTATTTTGGTCTCATCCGTGCACAAAACATTTTTCCAATAGCCTTCTGGTTTGTCCACGTGATCTTTAGCAAACTGCAGACGAGCAGCAATGTTCTTTTTGGAGAGCAGTGGCTTTCTCCTTGCAACCCTGCCATGCACGCCATTGTTGTTCAGTGTTCTCCTGATGGTGGACTCATGAACATTTAACATTAGCATATGTGAGAGAGGCCTTCAGTTGCTTAGAAGTTACCCTGAGGTCCTTTGTGACCTCGCCGACTCTTACACGCCTTGCTCTTGGAGTGATCTTTGTTGGTCGACCACTCCTGGGGAGGGTAAACAATGGTCTTGAATTTCTTCCATTTGTACACAGTCTGTCTGACTGTGGATTGGTGCAGTCCAAACTCTTTAGAGATGGTTTGGTAACCTGTTCCAGCCTGTTGAGCATCAACAACTCTTTTTCTGAGGTCCTCAGAAATCTCCTTTGTTTGTGCCATGATACACTTCCACAAACATGTGTTGTGAAGATCAGACTTTGATAGATCCCTGTTCTTTAAATACAACCCCAATTCCAAAAAAGTTGGGACAAAGTACAAATTGTAAATAAAAACGGAATGCAATAATTTACAAGTCTCAAAAACTGATATTGTAGTCACAATAGAACATAGACAACATATCAAATGTCGAAAGTGAGACATTTTGAAATTTCATGCCAAATATTGGCTCATTTGAAATTTCATGACAGCAACATATCTCAAAAAAGTTGGGACAGGGGCAATAAGAGGCTGGAAAAGTTAAAGGTACAAAAAAGGAACAGCTGGGGGACCAAATTACAACTCGTTAGGTCAATTGGCAATAGGTCATTAACATGACTGGGTATAAAAAGAGCATCTTGGAGTGGCAGCGGCTCTCAGAAGTAAAGATGGGAAGAGGATCATCAATCCCCCTAATTCTGCGCCGACAAATAGTGGAGCAATATCAGAAAGGAGTTCGACAGTGTAAAATTGCAAAGAGTTTGAACATATCATCATCTACAGTACATAATATCATCAAAAGATTCAGAGAATCTGGAAGAATCTCTGTGCGTAAGGGTCAAGGCCGGAAAACCATACTGGGTGCCCGTGATCTTCGGGCCCTTAGACGGCACTGGATCACATACAGGCATTCTTCTGTATTGGAAATCACAAAATGGGCTCAGGAATATTTCCAGAGAACATTATCTGTGAACACAATTCACCATGCCATCCGCCGTTGCCAGCTAAAACTCTATAGTTCAAAGAAGAAGCCGTATCTAAACATGATCTAGAAGCGCAGACGTCTTCTCTGGGCCAAGGCTCATTTATAATGGACTGTGGCAAAGTGGAAAACTGTTCTGTGGTCAGACAAATCAAAATTTGAAATTCTTTATGGAAATCGGGGACGCGGTGTCATTTGGACTAAAGAGGAGAAGGACGACCCAAGTTGTTATCAGCGCTCAGTTCAGAAGCCTGCATCTCTGATGGTATGGGGTTGGATTAGTGCGTGTGGCATGGGCAGCTTACACATCTGGAAAGACACCATCAATGCTGAAAGGTATATCCAGGTTCTAGAGCAACATATGCTCCCATCCAGATGACGTCTCTTTCAGGGAAGACCTTGCATTTTGCAACATGACAATGCCAAACCACATACTGCATCAATTACAGCATCATGGCTGCGTAGAAGAAGGGTTCGGGTACTGAACTGGCCAGCCTGCAGTCCAGATCTTTCACCCATAGAAAACATTTTGCGCATCATAAAATGGAAGATACGACAAAAAAGACCTCAGACAGGTGAGCAACTAGAATCCTACATTAGACAAGAATGGGTTCACATTCCTATCCCTAAACTTGAGCAACTTGTCTCCTCAGTCCCCAGACGTTTACAGACTGTTGTAAAGAGAAAAGGGGATGTCTCACAGTGGTAAACATGGCCTTGTCCCAACTTTTTTGAGATGTGTTGTTGTCACACACACACACATCACATTATCTCTAGCCGCTTTATCCTTCTACAGGGTCGCAGGCAAGCTGGAGCCTATCCCAGCTGACTACGGGCGAAAGGCGGGGTACACCCTGGACAAGTCGCCAGGTCATCACAGGGCTGTGTTGTTGTCATGAAATTTAAAATCACCTAATTTTTCTCTTTAAATGATACATTTTCTCAGTTTAAACATTTGATATGTCATCTATGTTCTATTCTGAATAAAATATGGAATTTTGAAACTTCCACATCATTGCATTCCGTTTTTATTTACAATTTGTACTTTGTCACAACTTTTTTGGAATCGGGGTTGTAAAATAGGGTGCCCACTCACACCTGATTGTCATCCCATTGATTGAAAACACCTGACCTCTAATTTCACCTTCAAATTAACTGCCAATCCTAGAGGTTCACATACTTTTGCCACTCACAGATATGTAATATTGGATCATTTTCCTCAATAATTAAATGACCAAGTATAATATTTTTGTCTCATTTCTTTAACTGGGTTCTCTTTGTCTACTTTTAGGACTTGTGTGAAAATCTGAGGACATTTTAGGTCATATTTATGCAGAAATATAGAAAATTCTAAAGGGTTCACAAACTTTCAAGCACCGCTGTATTTCACATTTGTTTATACTGGCCACTTTATTAGGAACACCCATTCACCTGCTGTTTTATGCAGTTCTCTAATCAGCCGATCCCTTGACAGCAGCACAATGCATCAAATCATGCATATACAAATCAAGAGCTTCAGTTAATGTTCACTTCAGACATCAGAATGGGAAAACATTGTGATCTCAAAGTGTAACTTTCTTTCACTGTAGCATGGGTGTCGGTTTGAGGCAGATGGACTCACTCACTCACTCACTCACTCACTCACTCACTCACTCACTCACTCACTCACTCACTCACTCAGCTCTGCATGCTCCCGAAGGGAGCGTGGCGCCTCTGCATATGGCTCTCCAGGCAGGTCTGTTCCTGGCAGCCTCCCAGGGGGTGGTGATGTTGAGGCCAGCAGCCTGCAGGTCGTCGCTCAACTGGTCGGACCATGTGCGTCTGGGTTGGCCTCTGGGACAGTAAACAGTTGTTGGAGCTGACCTGCTACTGCGGGTCCACCATGCAGCAGCAACTCTGGGGTGATTCTGTCGACCCCTGTGGCCCAGCCAGATTTGAGTTTCCATATGGCCTTGACCACTTCATCTAGAGTGGGAGGACCAGTAGGGACAGAATCATCCTCCCTGGCTGAGGCAGCTGGTTCTTCCAGCTGGGGAGAGGGGGGTGGCGCTGGACAGTTGAGCAAGCTCTGAAAATGCTCCCTCCACCACGTCATCTGTTGATCTGGAGTGTCTGGGATGGTTCCATCCATGGCTTTCACGCAGGCAGTAGGTGGTGATGTCTTCCCGGAGAGGGTCCTTAGGGTCCTGTAGAGGGAGCCTTGGTCGCCTCTACGGGCAGCCACCTCTGCTTCTTCTGCTAGATTGTTGAGCCAGTTCAGCTTGTCCTTGTGGAGCAGCTTGTTGTGTTTGGCATTAACACATCTGCACTCCCTGTGGTTTCCTGCCAGTCTGGCTGTTCTTCTTGCCTCCACAACACTGAGAGTTTCCTCTGACAGAAAGTCCTTCCTCTTCTTCGTTCTCTTGTGCCCAAGCACCTTGGCTGCAGCAGTGGTGATGCTTTGCTTGAAGTTGTTCCAGAGCTTCTCTGGGTTATCCTCATCTGGGTTTGTAGGCAGGGCGGCAAAGTGATTGTGAAGGTCCAGCTGGAAGTGGGCTGCGACTTCTGTAGATCGCGGTTTGGAGACATCGACCTTGCACTGAGCTTTGATGGTGGGGTTCCTTTTCAGTCGAAGACAGGCTGTCATGGCGAGCAGCCTGCGGTCGGAGTTTCCCAGCTCAGCACTGCAGTAGACACAGCAGTCTGTTGAGGTGTGCCAGTGTCGGCTGGTAAGGATGTGGTCCAGTTCTTTCCTTGTGTGGCCATCGTTGCTGATCCAGCTTATGCTATGTATGAGTTTGTGCTGGAAGAAGGAGCACTCTGTTTGTAGGTGAAAATTGGAGCAGAACTCTAGGAGTCTCATGCTGTTGTTATTGCATGTGCCAGTTCCATGGGGGCCTAGGGCACTCTCAAACCCGGCTCTATCGGGCCCGGTTGTAGCATTGAGGTCACCAAAGATCCAACCGATGTCATGTCTGGAGATGTCAGCCATAAGCGACGATAACTGGGTGAAAAACTCATAATTTTCCTCATCTGCTGCCATGTTGGTTGGGGCATAGGCTATAATGACGGAGATTCTACCGTGGCTGTGGCGTAGGCGGACAAGGAGCAGTCTATTGTTCACTGGTTTCCAGTGGACTTGTGCTCGGGAGGCAGGTGGTGCTAGGGCAAGTGCAACCCCTTGGCGATGTTGGCCGTCATCCCTGCCCGACCAAAGGAAGTTGTAGTCATTTGCTACATGTGTGCCAGATCCAGGCCAGCATACTTCTGTAAGACCTGATACTGTGACACTCAGGCATGCCAGTTCGTTAGCAACCAGCTCTGATGATCCTTCCCTTTTTATGGACAGTACGTTCCAGGTTGCAACTCTTATTGTTGTAGTTCCATTAGGCTTAACTCGTAGGTACGTCCAGTCCATGGTCGGGGTTCCATTAGGGTCAGTCCAGTTAGGGTTCCATATGCGAGGTTTCGTAGCAGGTTTGTTTTATGTGGGGGGTTGCTAACCCACCGCACAACCTCGGCTGGATTTATAGACTGCCCATCGGAGGCTAAGGCAGTGCAGGTGCTATTAGCCAGCAGCAGCTCCCCTGGGAACTGTCCCAGCATGGTTGAACCTTCCAGGAGCGGGGAGAGCCTTTGCAGGCAGACCTGCTAGTTCTCTGCCCCACTCCTGATGGTATCGCAGCCAAGGGTCATTGCAGCAACCGTTGCCCGGGGAAAACCGCTAGGAGGTTAGCACTCTGCCTTTAACCCCAACAGATGGACTGGTTTGAGTATTTCAGGAACTGCTGATCTCCTGGGGTTTTCACACACAATGGTCTCCAGAGTTTACACAGAATGATGTGAAAAACAAAAAATATTGAGTGAGTGAGCAAGTGACAGTTCTGTGGGTGGAAACAAACACCTTGTTGACAAGAGAGGACAGAGGAAAATGGCCAGACTGGTTCGAGCTGCCAGGAAGGATATAGTAACTCATAGTAACTCTTTACAACCATGGTGAGCAGAAAGCATCTCAGCATGCAACAGCAGAAGACCACGTTGGGTTCCACTCCTGCCAGCCAAAACAGGAATCTTAGTATCAAGAACAAGTTCCTATTAAACTGGCCGGTGAGTGTGTGTTCTCTGTTTCTTTCTTGCATTTAGATGCTGTTACTTCTATGGATACTACTGATTACGTCGACGTACTGTATTTATACAACACTTTATTATTGATCACTTGAACACTGAACAGCGAGCCCTGGCCAGTGTCCTTGAAGAAGCCGGTTGCTTCTTGTGTACCCTGTTGCATCTCCTTTCTGCTTTCTATTCATCCTAAATAGGTTTTCCTGACATGCATACAGCGTTTACACCTCCCTGCCTATCTCCACTCATCCCTCCCTCCTTCTCTCCCTCCTTTCTCCGTCTCCTCCACCCCTAAACATGCCAACATCAGTAAACAGTGAAATCTCTCAGCCCCTTACCGCACGTAACTGCATTACCCTGCTCGATAACGTCTTCAAATAACGCCCGATAAGAGCAATTTGATTTGATTCGTGAATGGCCTTCTTCTTCTTCCTTTTTTCTCTCCTTCAGAGAACCCCCTCCTTTCTTCTTCTTCTTCTTACCTCAGGCTGTACACCCTCCTCCTCTTTCTCGCTGCTCTCATCTTCTGCTGCTAAAATGACACTGCTTCATATGCACAATCAAATAAATCCAGCAGGCCTGTCAACCTTCATTCTTTGGCTTGGCACCTTCTTAAATCAACTCAAGGTGAGACGCCACGAGTCATCTCCATAACGCCAAATAAGAATGCGCTGCACAAAAGGAAGGGAATTAGAGCATGTGTCTGTGTGCGTGTGTGTGTGTATAGGGTGTGTGTGAATGCGAGAGAAAGAAATTCTTTTTATGTTGAGCTGTGGAGATATTAAACAGGTTGGACTCTGAGGATACAGAGTTAGCGGTTGTGTAGAGAAAAGAAGAAAGAAAGGCGAGGGGAAAAAGTGGTGACAGCAAGTAAGAGAAATATGATGAAAAGAAATGAAGGCGAAAGGAAATATGTGAAGAGAAATCGAGCAAGAGTTAGAGTAGGACAGGAAGAGGAAAGGTATGCAAAGATTTATGAATTAGATGAGGAGAAAAAAAGGATAAGAGATAATAGGGGAAAGGAGCAAGAAAAAAGGAGATAAGAATGAATATTGGAGAAAAGAGGGCATAAGGAAAGGAGGAGTAGAGTGGAAATGGTGATGGAAAAGGAAGAGAAACAAGAAGTGAAAGGAAACTGAGCGAAAAGTGAGTCGAGAGGAAATAGAGGAAAAGCAGAGATGGCAAGGAAAGCGGAAAGAAGGAAAATAGTAGATGGAAATCTGGAAAAATAGAAAAGGAGAGAAGAGGAATCTGGGAAGAGAGGAGAGGATGAAAAAGACGAACAAGAGGAATGTTGAGAAAGCAGGAAGGATGAGAAAAGGGTGCAGTCGGAGAGAAATAAGGCATCATTCCTCCTTCCAGAGAGCGTGTGATGAAATGGAACGAGGTCGACCTCATGTTGTGCCCACTGAGCGCCTGCGTTAGCATCAGGTCTAGCGAGGCCACATGCCACTGACAGTGATGCATTGTGCTGTTTAATAACAGCCGCACACACCCCAGCTCAAAGCTGATCACACATGCTCTCTCACACATTTAAGTAGGCAGATGCAATCATGCAGCAGTGACTGAAGAGGCGAGCGAGGACGGAGCCGTGAATGCGAGGGGCGGAGTGTTTTGCTAAAGATGATGTGCGTGTGATCCCTGTAATCGGGACGTGGCTCTCCTTTACGGGAGAGTGGCTCTACTCCAGTGCAAACCACATTCAGCGGCGCACATAACAGGTTAACGGTGGGGGGAAGGAGACGGCATTATCTACAAAAATGAAAATAACAGGGAGGACTTTTTAAGGCCAGAGTGGCCCATGTGCAGGCAGAGAAGCACTTCTAGAAGTGTCCGAGTGCTGTCTCAGGAGGTTGTATTCAGTGTGCGTGTGGACTGAGGGGGTGGTGTCGAAATGAGTGCTTGTGTTTGGAGGGTGTGGGTGCTCACAGTAGTGACAGCTGTTTATTCAATCAATCACCTCGCGCTTGGTACAGCAGTTTGCCACGGTTGGAGATTGAGTTTTGCCTCACGGGGAGAATGGAGCAAATTAATAGAGCATTACCCAGCCGCTGACCCAGGAAATGAGTCTGACACTACTGGGTTAGATCTGCCAGCTTAGCCTGCTTCCCTTCCCCTCTCTCTCTCTCTCACTCAGACACAGTAGTCCCAGCTGTGGTGTGTGTCTTGGTCCTGGCTCTCAGCTCGTCCCTGGGGGAAAGAGCCATTACGAATCACACTCCCTGCCAGGCCGGCTGGAGCAGGAGAGGGCATCGGGCCTACTTAAATATGGATGGATTTAGGCGGCTCAGAGAAACATTTCAACGAAAACCTGTTCAGACTAGAGGCCAGACAGGAGTAGGGTCACAACCCAGAGCAAGGGAGCGCTGCAGAGACCCTGCCATGTTGGCAAAAACTCTCAGTCAGGCCATCTTTCAACGGCTTTCGGAAAAAGCTTAATTAAATAGGAAAAAGAATAGCTACCATAATTATGACTCAACAAAAACAATGGTGTTCTCTCTCTTTTTTATTTTCATGCAGTTTAGTCTTCTTGAATCATACGGCAGCTTGGTAGAGAGCGCTTACTCGAAGCTCTGACATCTACATTTACATTTAATCATTTGAGAAACACTCTTATCCAGATTGACTTGCAAACAGCTGAGGGTGCATGCGGCAATTCATCGACTTCTAGATGATGTGTAAAGACTGGAAAGACAGACCCTTAAAGGCAGGAGACTAGCGCTAGTTCATATAAAAACTACTTGAAAAATAAGGAGGGATGTAAGTAAATAATAAATTTAAGTAATAAAGTGTTATCCGAGAAACATTTGACGTTAACCCAACCCTGGACCTGGAGTATGCCTGTCCAACACGTACTGTATTATAATGGTTTCCCCTGCTCCAACTCAACACACCTGAAACACTAAAATCATACTTACCAACCCCCAGAGAATGAAAAGCGGTAGATCGGATGAGGAAATAAAAAAAAAAAACAGTGCAAAATGGTGCATTCTCCTGCATTCTGAGTGCCATATTTAAAGAAAATTGATTGGGAAATCGAGCAACATACTTCACAAAATGCTGCTTCTCACCTTCCCTTGATTCTTTGATGCATGGATGATCCGATGACCAAGTCGCCTTGAACTTGTTGTCATAGCAAATTTTTTTTTTTTGGAGAATTCATTATTCATGATCACCTGAGCATTTTATTTATTTATTTATTTTTTACAAACAGTGGTGCTATTTGGGCACAGTGGTGTAGTGGTTAGCACTGTTGCCTCACAGCACGAAGGTTCTGGGTTCGAGCCCAGTGGCCAACAGGGGCCTTTCTGTGTGGAGTTTAAATGTTCTCCCCGTGTCTGAGTGGGTTTCCTCTGGGTGCTCCGGTTTCCCCCACAGTCCAAAGACATGCAGGTTAGGCTAATTGGTGGCTCTAAATTGACCATAGGTGTGAATGTGAGTGTGAATGGTTGTTTATCTCTGTGTGTCAGCCCTGCGATAACCTGGTGACTTGTCCAGGGTGTACCCTGCCTCTCACCCATAGTCAGCTGGGATAGGGTCCAGTTTGCCCATGACCCTGTACAGGATAAGCAGTTATGGATAATGGATGGATGGTGTGATTTGTTGTAGTATGTGACCCCATTGCTGACTGGCTACAACCATAATGAAAGCCAATGGAATGGTGTGACAGAGCAAGACAGTTTAGATTCAACATCATTATCACACTTTTCCATTGGCTCTGGGCTTCACTTAATATGACTATTTGATGCAATGTGTCCCCTGTGCTGCAAACAGCTGAAGTGATGACAGAAGAGCAAATCCAACAGTATTCACAGATTATTTTGTAATACGGTACTTTTTCAAACTAAAAGCAGTAGACTACCACGTGAATTGGTAGACTTGGCAGGGTGCTCCAGGACCATGGCTAGGAACCTTTGCACTAGGCCATTCCACCTAAAGAAGAAAGCTTAGTCCATCAGTGAAGAGTCAGCACACCAAATCAGCAAGCTGTTACCTTTGAGCATAGTTGGATCTCTGATCAATGTTGTAGTCGAGTCACTAAACCTTGAGTCCGAGTCCAGTCCCAAGTCCCCAGTGTTCAAGTCCGAGTCAAGTCCAAGTCATTAAAGAAAATTTCAAGTCGGGTCCAAGAACAAGACTCCAACCACACCCTTTGATGGTGGCTGTTGCTGCCTTTATGTGAAAGCGTCTCTGCTACTGTGTTGGACTATCGTTACTGCTTGACTGCCTCATTTTAGTTAATAGGCTACAGATAAAAAGCTTGTTTATCACTCAGCAAGCCCCGCCCACTATCAACAGGGCAAATAACATGAGAGAGGGTTAACACTAGCTAGTTCATTGTTCAGCAAGCCCCGCTATCAACAGAGCAATGAACATAGCGTGTCACTTAGGCTACATCCACACAACAACGGCAACGAGATTTTATTAAAAAAAATATCGTGTCCACATGGGCAACGGATCAGTAAAATATCAGGTACATATGGCAATGCAACGCTTGCTGAAAACGATGCAATACACATGCCACACCTCTACGTGCGCTGTAAGACGGTCCCATCGGAGACACCAGAACAATAGAAGAAGTAGGACGCATGCGCATAAACCCCTTCCTCTACCCGGCGTGAAGCACTCACGGAACAAACACACAACAAGAAGAAGATGGCTGTGACTACGTGAGGAAATCGTGCCTTCTGTGTGTACAAATAAGTTTTATTAGTGTGCATAGTTTTATATAACTTAATTTTCTTATTGTGTGTGAACATTTTGAAAAGCATTTTTATATAATTTATATAACTTTTTATATTGTGTGTGAACATTTTGAAAAGCAGTCTTATCCAATAAAAAAAAAGAAATTCAAGAAATGGTTCAGTTACTTGTTTATTTAAAAGAAAAGCTGTATACAAAAGTGAATGCAATGCAGTGGTTCATACAAAACAGCGAGAGTGCTGCTTGTTCTAGTCATGTGGTTGTGACGTCATCGTAAACAAATCCGTTCTACTCATCCAGACGACTTCGCAACGGCGCCGTTGCCAGATTTTTCCACTCTGGAACCCGTTCTCAAAAAATATCGTTTTGGGGCACCCAAAATGCTGGTGCCGTGTGGACGCCAGGCCGAAACGATAAACAATTTTATCAGATTCACCTGAATCCATTGCCGTGTGGACAGCCTCTTACTTCTCTGAGTGGAGTCTTGCCAAATGATGATTGAAGTTCGAGGTTGTCCCCGTCGTCTCCTCGATAGTTCTTCTACATATGGAACACATAGCAGTGCATTTTTTTCCCACTGCATGAGAAGTCTGTATAAGCAAAATGGACAATCCTAGGGGCTTCTCTCCAGGCATGTTGGTGCCATTAATGTTAGTTTGTTCCTGAACATGATGTATGAACAGGTGAAAGTGCATTCTTTTACACAAAATTAGTGTAAAAATGAATGTAGATGTAAATATGCCAAATTATTATGGCATGTTGCAAAAAATAAAGAAAAAATCAGAGTCCTCCTCTCCAATTTATGAGTCTGAATGCAGTTAATGCACGAGTCTGAGTCCAAGTCTGAGTCATTAGTGCTCAAGTCCAAGTCCAGTCATGAGTCCTTAAAATTAGGGCACGAGTCGGACTCAAGTACTACAAGCCTGTCTGATATTATGGTCATGACGTCCCCACCCCAGACACCCCAAAAGCTGACCTGAACTGCCATGCAGGTGTGTTGTTCTGACCCAAGATATCATGACGCACCACACTTTAAGGCCTCAAACGTCAGGACAAGAGTCAAATCGGTAACAGGAAGCTAGTGGAGTGACCCGAGTCTTTGTGAACAAAGTTATCAGGACCATTCTGAATGCTCTATGGACGAGCAAAATGTCAGTCTGGATAGGACAGATTGACGTGTTAGAGAGTGTTAGAGTAATGCCATCCTTCCCACTCATAGAACACAACTAATTATGCTTTACTGGACTCTCAAGCTTGAAGGGCTCAACTGCTTCGAAGATTGCACCAGAAAAGTGGAGATTTATGACAAAAAGGGTGAAGAAACCAAATCTCCAGCCTAATGTCAATTAAGTTTCCGAGTGCAGTTTGTTCCAGCCTGTAACCGATACTAAGTGCTGCTGGATCCTGTCTGTCCATTAGTGGGATCTCTTTCTCTGACATACATAAACACTGTTTCCCAAATAACGCCTAACCATAATTGATAGCACAAAGCCACAGATAACCTCGGCAAGGTTCCTTTTGCAAAGGCACAGCCCCATCGCTCTCCCCACCATCCCCCCTCACTCCCTCTCTTTTCGTTCTCATATGCTGGGGAGTGGGAATTAATTACCAGAGCCAATTTGTTGTTTATACTCTGATGTTTTAACTAATTAGCCCTAATGGCAACAGAACAGCAGCCAGTGGAGTTAATTGAATTCAGACTGCGATGTGGAGGAGAGAGCTGCAGGTCCGTCTAAACAGAGCAGCTCGGAGCTGTCATCACCGACTGGGGCCCCTGCCTGTGCCTGGGTTAACGCTACACACACTACACACACAAACATACACGTGGCTAGCAAATGTCTTCACAAAGGACCTGTCTTCTCGCATTGCTCTTGCTGTCTCTTTGGAACCTCTTTATGGAGACGCTAATCTTTCGCTCTGCTAATTCCAGTCTGTCGTCTCAGTTAGTCACACAGTGCCAATGACTAAATGAACGACTTCTACACCGAACACATCCTGCTACTGCGGCGAGCCATAAAAACCCATGGGGACACTCTAAAGGCTTAATCATTTGAAAGTTACAAGAGAAAGTGCTGTTGCAGATGGTGATCAATCATATCTAGCACAGCCAAATGGTTTGGCTTCTGGCCTCACGCTTAGTGTGCTATGACATACGCATACGTGGGGAATATGGGAGTGTGCGTAGCTAATGGTTGACCTCCTGTGACAAGTCCTGTGATGCAGGTGTGAATCCACAGGTCCTTTGGGATTCTGGAGCCACCTTTCACCATGCAGTCCATTCCAGAAGAAGTGCATTCGCTAAACGATTTGTCATTTGATTATAACGTGAAGCTGAGAGAACAGTGAGAAATAATTTTAATCTACTAGGAAATACATCAGGACTGATATCAATAGCCTTGTATTTCATTCAAGCACAAGCATGAGAGCACTTACATGTGCTTGACTCTACAGAAACAAGTAAATGGTGTATAAATACCCCCATGAAATATCATATTCAAATGTGTAGTTCTAAAATAGCTAACCAGTAGCGATATTGGTAAGCTTAGCTAACATGACCTAATTTGCTAACAACATTTATTGATATATTTATTAACTTGTATTCTGGGCGGCACGGTGGTGTAGTGGTTAGCGCTGTCGCCTCACAGCAAGAAGGTCCTGGGTTCGAGCCCCGGGGCCGGCGAGGGCCTTTCTGTGTGGAGTTTGCATGTTCTCCCCGTGTCCGCGTGGGTTTCCTCCGGGTGCTCCGGTTTCCCCCACAGTCCAAAGACATGCAGGTTAGGTTAACTGGTAACTCTAAATTGACCGTAGGTGTGAATGTGAGTGTGAATGGTTGTCTGTGTCTATGTGTCAGCCCTGTGATGACCTGGCGATTTGTCCAGGGTATACCCTGCCTTTCGCCCGTAGTCAGCTGGGATAGGCTCCAGCTTGCCTGCGACCCTGTAGAAGGATAAAGCGGCTAGAGATAATGAGATGAGATGAACTTGTATTCTAAAAATATCTATAATTGAAATAATTGACAATAAATGAACATGATCAGTCTTCCAGGGTGGCACAGTGGTTTAGTGGTTAGCACTGTCGCCTGCCTCACAGCAAGAAGGTTCTGGGTTCGAGCCCAGCGGCCAGCGAGGGCCTTTCTGTGTGGAGTTTGCATGTTCTCCCCGTGTCTGCGTGGGTTTCCTCCGGGTGCTCCGGTTTCCCCCACAGTCCAAAGACATGCAGGTTAGGTTAATTGGTGGCTCTAAATTGACCGTAGGTGTGAATGGTTGTTTGTCTCTGTGTGTCAGCCCTGCAATGACCTGGCGACTTGTCCAGGGTGTACCCCGCCTCTCGCCCATAGTCAGCTGGGATAGGCTTCAGCTTGCCTGCAACCCTGTAGGATAAGTGGCTACAGATAATGGATGGATGGATTAGTCTTCCAGATTGACATTTGAAGGAATATAGGCTTATGAAAAAAGGGTTGTAAGTACACTGTCAGAAATAGGGATACAGTTGGAGTCCATTTCTGTCCTCCAAGGTACAATCAACACTAATGTACCTCCTAGGGCTCACTATTAGACCTCAAGGTAACTATGTGTAGCTTTTTAGGGCCAAAAAGGTACATGTAGGGTCCCAATCAGCATATCCCATCTATCCATTTTGGCATATCACTACAGTGACATGGCCGCTTTGACGGCTTCAGCCATCAAAGTCTCCAGGGAACATTACAGTAGTGGTTTCCCGTTGCCTTCTCCTGGATTATTATAGAGGTTTTCTCCTCTCAGAGCCACCAATTAGCCTAACCTGCATATCTTTGGACTGTGGGGGAAACCAGAGCACCCGGAGGAAACCCACACAGACACAGGGAGAACATGCAAACTCCACACAGAAAGGCCCTGGTTGGCCGCTGGACTCGAACCCAGAACCTTCTTGCTGTGAGGCGACAGTGCTAACCACTTACACCACCATGTCACGTCAATCAGCATATAAAGGGTACACTGCAAAAAATGATATTTTGCCAAGTGAAAATATCTTGAAAATAGTTGAAATGATCTAGCATTTCTGATTAGAAGAATACAAGACACCAATTGTGAGATTATTAGCCCTAATTCTAAATTGCGACCAATTTATTCTAAGATGTCTTATCAAGTAAAAATATCTGTCCATGCAGCAAGATAATTTCACTTGCATTACGTAATTTTCTCCTCAAATTCAGTTTTCAATTTTTTGCCGTGTACAAATAAGTACCTGAGAGGGTACTGCCTCAGTGATAAGCCATTGTACCCCTAAATGCACAATGATGTACTTCGTTTTCCGAGATTGTATAGGTCCATAAAAAAAAGACATAAAACAAAACAAAAACCTGATTTTTTTTCTGATTTCTGTTTATCTAAAATACGAGATGAATAGTAAGTAATGATGAAAGCTCAATAATGATGATTTTCATTTTAGCTGTAAAAAAAATATGTATATACATATATATGTTGTGATTTGAAATAAATTTGTAAAATTGATATTGATATTTGTATATTTGAAATCTGATGAAATAAAAACAGACACGACTATCACTTGCACCATTAAACTGGGATCACTCTGCCTGTTTTGAGGCCTGGAGGCATGTTTCATGGGCAAGATTGTATTTATTTCAAATAAATCAAAAGCTGCAGAGGCATAACAATACGCGATTAGCCGCAGTCACTTCTGACTTCGATCCTCTCCGTTTTAATGCAAATCTGCACTTTGCATAAACCTACATTGATTTCTTTCCTTTGAAAGTCCTGTTTAACACACAGTTCGCCATCACGCTTGGTCAGAATTATGGAGTCGTGTCCACTCCGGTGGGAGCGCTCGCTTTGTCTCTGTCCCCGAGATTAAGGCTCAAAGTCAGGCTGAAGTGTCACGCAGGGTAAAAGCGATCTGTCTTCTCACAGCTCCGGTGTAGGCCGAGAGCGAGGAGGAGGTGGGGGAAAGAGAAAGTGAGCTACTGATTGATTCGTCACTGGAGACTCTCCTGTGTCTGCTCGCCTGCTGCTGCCTGGCTCTGCAGTACAACATCCGTCACACACACACACACACACACACACACACACACACACACACACACACACACACACGCACGCACGTGTGCTTGCCCCCTCTGGGCTACAGGGCCAGGGACTTCCTGTTCCTAGCCACTGCTCATCTGTCAGCTTCTGGAGTGAGCTGACACAGGCTAACACCTCCACTGCACAAAGCATTTACAGCCTAAACCTCCTCCCTTCACCCTTTCTCTCTCTCTCTCTCTCTCTCTGTTTTTGGAGGCAAGACCTGCTTATTAACACAGCACCTGTCTTGCACTGCAGTTAAGATGAGAAATAAAACACCTCTTTCCTGTTGTTCCTGCCCAGGGAATGAGCCTCATATTGTGGCTCCGGTTGTCCTGCATCAACACCACTGATGATGCAGTGATTTATTAAAACATCCACAGGAACCGATACTAAATTGGGTCTCGTTCGAAGGCTCATTTGCATACTGAGGACTCCTGCAACGCAAAAGGTCAATATTGCAATAATGATAAACCTCCAGTACAATCACGCAGCTCTACTGGTTAGCGCCTGACACAAACGCTTCGTGACTTTGTGAGCGTGTGAGTGTGTGTTCTTGTCCATCAGAAGGTGGGTGTCAGAGGCACTGAGCCTCGACAATATGACCTGAAAGGGCAGGACGAGGACAGCAGAGCAGGGGGAATAATCAGCACACCACTGGTTCGACATCTCGCACTACAATGGGCTGTGATTTATTCTCCACTAACAACCATAGCAAAAGCAACAAATCTGGTCGAGTTATCTGGAAGGAAAGAGAATGGAAGGGAGAAGAGAAGCAAAGAGAACTCTTTCTACTCTCTCGTTCGGTCTCCTTCCTCCTTTTTAAGATATTTTATATCTGGAGTATTGATGCTGGATTGGTTTTTTGACTTTGGGCTTTTTTTGAAAGCCCAGGGGTCTCAATTTTTTTTTCCCCTTTTGCACACTATTAGAAGTCTTGGAGATAGAAGTCTATCACAAAGCAGAGACTCTCACCTAATCCTTGCACTGCAGCATCATAATGTAGCTGTAGCGTTAGCTGTCATATATGTTCCTCTCCATCTCTATGTCTTGCTCTGTAGCAGTGAGAGCTTAATAAAGGCTGGAGAGTGGAGCTGGGGTGAGAGATGCCTATCAGGAGAAGTGGGTTTTACAACAGGCGACAAAAAAAAAACAGGGCCTGAGGGTTCTCGTGGGCCGGTGAAAAAAAAATTACAGAGACGGAGATGGGGCACAATCGGACATGCTGCGATTGCATCACACGTCATCATCGGACATTGTTGCGATCTTATCCGAGTGCCTCCTGGGTCTGACGAACTCAATCCCTTTTACTTATCTCTCTTCTGGATGTCTCTTTCCTTGACGAGTGGTTTATATGTTCCAACAGTAGAGGGGGATGTTACACTTTGGATGCAATGAGTGAGTGTGCGTGTGAGCGCGTGAGCGTGTGTGTGGGAGCATGTGTGTGCACGCGTGTGTGGCAGGCTGCCTGTTTAACCTCTCAGATTATGGACATTATTCACACAGTGTCAGCTTGGCCCGGAGGCAGGGGGGAGCTGCGTGGAGCAGAGGAGGAGCGCAGGAGGAACGAGGGAGGAGGGTGGAGGGAGGTGACGGAAAGAAGGGGAGAACCTCTGCTTCAACACACATCAGTCCCAATTCTCCCTTTAGACCAGGAACACAACGATCAATACAAATCAAAGAGCCTGGAATGGTTCTTCTGATGCTCACACATTAACCTCCCAGCTCCTCTATCATCTCTCTTTTTTGCACTCTCACACTGTCTCTTTCCCTTGTTCCAGATGTCCCTCACTTTTATAACATGCTGCTATGTTCAAAACAAGCCTATTTCTCCTGTGAAAAAAAAAGCATCAACTGACTGGGGAACAGCAGTGTTTAGGAGTATCAGCGCCAAAAAAGAGGTTCGAGAAAGCACTGGCGCAGTGCAATGAGAGAGAGAGAGAGAGAGAGAGAGAGAGGGGAGCTTTGGCTGTCGCTTGCTGTCTTGAGACTCAAATCTCAGAGCAATTTTCAGACTGGCTGATTGGCAGCTTGATGTGTATTCTTCCCCAGCAGGAGCGAGGCGATAACTCGGGCCCATTGGCCCGTCAGCGGCCCGTTGTGGGGCCATTACAATGACGCCGCCGATAAGGGACATTTATCACTCCCGTGGTGCTCTGACAGAAGCGTCCCATCAACAGGTCTAGCAACCAGCAGTGGCCAGTGGGAGTTCACTGAGCCTGAATTACAGAGCGCTCAGCTGGAAAACAACACACACCCACAAACACACACACGTGTGCAAACACATACACTCGAACATATGTAAATGTTACAGTGCTGACCTCAACTCATCTGTCTTTCTCAACTGAAACTCATTTTCTATGACATATATAAGATCAATCTACTGTATAGTCAGGAATAAGTAATATTTACATATTAATTTACATATTCGCGATAGGCACCACAGTGAAGATGCCAGACACTTTGGTTTACTCCTAAATGCTAACATCTCAGGAGTATTGTACTGTGAAATCTCATTTGGCTCTCCTAAGCTTATTTACCTCCACCAATGTTGTTGGAGAAGGTTATGTTTTCGCCTCCATTTGTTTGTTTGTTCCCAACGTAACTCAAAAAGTAGCAAACAGATTTTGATGAAATTTGGAGGAAAGGTGAGCCATGAGCCAAGCAACAATTGATTAGATTTTGATGCAAATCTGGATATATGTATCGATCCAGGATCCAGATATGTATGTGGATCCAGAAATTTTTTTGCCTTTTCGCAATGTACCTCAAAAAGTACTGAATGTATTCGAATGAACTTTGGTGTACAGCTTTAGTATTATCCTAGGTTCAAGTGATTTGATTTTGAGGTTGATAATATGTGGCTTGATGGAGGTATGAACTTTATCGAGTGCCCTTCTAGTTAAAGCATGTTCTCATGAGCCACTTTATACTTGTGTTCTGATTCAACTTCAAACTCATACAACCCCAATTCCAAAAATGTTGGGACACTGTGTAAACTGTAAATAAAAAAAGAATGTGATGATTTGCAAATCATGAAAACCCAATATCTCATTGAAAATGGTACAAAGACAACATATCAAATGTTGAAACTGAGAAGTTTTTAATGTTTTTTGAAAAATATTTGCTCATTTTGAATTTGATGTCAGCAACATGTTTCACAAAAGCTGGGACAGGGGCGTGTTTACCACTGTGTTGCATCACCTCTACTTTTAACAACACTCTGTAAACATTTGGGAACTGAGGAGACCAATTGCTGTAGTTTTGAAAGAGAAATGTTGTCCCATTTTTGCCTGATGTACAATTTCAGTTGCTCAACAGTTCGGGGTCTCCTTTGTCATATTTTGCACTTTATAATGCACCAAATGTTTTAAATGGGAGACAGGTCTGGACTGCAGGCAGGCCAGTTTAGCACCTGGACTCTTTTTTTTAATATGGAGTTTTAATATGTGCAGAAAGCGGTTTGGTGTTGTCTTACTAACTTGCATTTGTGGATGCAGTAATGAACTGTTTTCACAGACAATGGTTTTCTGAAGTGTTCCTGAGCCCATACAGTGATTTCCACTGAGTCTGGTTTTAATGCAGTGTCGTCTGAGGGCCTGAAGATCACAGGCATCCAATGTCAGTTTTCAACCTTGTCTCTAGCATACAGAGATTTCTCCAGATTTTCTGAATCTTTTAATGATATTGTGTACCACAGATGATCTGATCCCCAAATTCTTTGCAATTTTATATTGAGGAACGTTATTCTTAAATTGTTGCACTGTTTGCCCATACAGTCTTTCACAGAGCGGTGAACCCCTCCCCAGCTTTACTTCTGACAGACTCCGCCTCTCTGGGGTGCTCTTTTATATCCAATCATATTACTGACCAGTTGCCAATTAACCAAATTAGTTTTTTTTTTAGTGATATACTATTCAGTCTTTTGTTGCCCGTCCCAACTTTTCTGAAACCTGTTGCTGACATCAAATTCCAAATGAGCATAAATTTTTCAAAAAACAACAAAATTTCTCAGTTTCAACATTTGATATGTTGTCTTTGTACTATTTTCAATGAAATATAGGGTTTCCATGGTTTGCAAATCTTCACATTCTGTTTTTATTTATGTTTTACACCGCATTCCAACTTTTTTGGAATTGGGGCTGTAAATGAATTGCTATATATTTTACTTCACAGTGCTGCTGAAGTCCTGAATGGGATTGGTTGTGGGTTTTTTTTTTAATCTTCTTAACATCAAGAAAATAGAGGAAAAAAGAGAAGTTAGTGAAGGAATGAAGCTTCTAACTGCTCTAATGATAAGTGATAGCAGGAACTAACTTGTTTCACAGATGTTCCATTACATTAAATGTAAATATATTTTATTAAAAACCATGATATGGCATTCATTAATAAATAAATTTGTAAGCGTTGGCAAATTGCTGTAGTATAAGAAGAATAAAACAGGTTAGGGAAACATGCAGTTATTAGAAAATAATCTCCAGAGTAGAAGCAATGATTAGGGTTTGCATCATGCAGCAACACGCCACCCCATAATTGAGTAATTTCCTATAACAGCATGCCCCGTCATGTTGCAGAGGAAAGTCAGGGGTGTCAGACTCCTGAAAAATGTACATTTTTGGTTTCGACATCATTCTATCTCATTGAAAAAAGCCAGTTTTAAGTCGTAGAACATCCATTTGACTCTCATGCTCTCAACAATGTAGCGGACTCTTCATAACTCTGACTCCTGACTCTTTATAAAGTCTGCTTTCCTGTAATCACGTAATGTTTAGGGATGTCCAACTGTCCAGAAGGGTTGTCTATGTACTCGCTCAGGATGAAAAAAGACCTTGTGTTGGACTCGAGGAGGTCAGAAAGCTCTTTGTGCCTCTGTGCTGTGTGGTCAAAGGGTCAATTGTGTGGCAGCGAGTGGCACGGCCTGCTGGTGGTGGGTGGCGGCAGGGTGACGGGGGAACGGTCTGTGACCTTCACCTCATATGATCGCAGTGAGTGATGTGGGACATAGTTACAGGTACATGCCGAGAAGGAGCGCAAGCGAAATGAATTGCTATGAGTTCGTGGAATTTGTCACACCGTAAAGCGTTTGTATAATGGGAATAATATAAATATCTAGGGTATCGTGAAGTATTTTCAGAAATATAAAGCAAAGTGTGGTAGAGAAGTGTGGAACATGGCTATGACTAATTTAACGTTATATTAGTGCTTTGCTGCAGTACAAAAAAGGCATTAGGGCTCACAGACACTCTCTCTCTCTCACTCAGTTTCCTCCTCTGACCTTGAGTCATTAACACTCCAACCCTCCAGACGAGCCAGCTCCTTTACAGCCCTGAGAGCACCTCAGCCCCACCTCTAATACAGGCTTACACACACACACACCAAGAAAGCGAGAGAGAGAGAGAGAGAGAGAGTTTAATGAAAGCTTCTGAAAAAAAACTGGCATCTACAACACAATCTGGCTTCTCATACTGGCCACCTGTTTCTATTCTCTAAAAGATATGGGAATAAATCTAAAATAAGTCATCAGTATCATCCTGGTACGTCGAGTTGACTAGACTTCCAAGTGATGAAGCACTTCAGATGTAATGTCTTTATGATTAGAACACAAGTCCAAAACTATGCTACAAATCCAGTCCCCTCACCTCCCTGCTACTAGACCAATCAATTAACTGGAGGACTTAAAAAAAAACTTCACATGAAAAATAAACAACTGAAAAATCTGTTTTCTTTCCGGTGACAAACTGCAACATGAATACTACGTAATGATTCTTCGATACGTCTTCAAAGATCACTTCTCTGTGAATTATGACAGCAATGCTAGCCACGATTTGTGTGTGTACAGTAGCGCTCACACACACACACTAAACATGCAGAGCCACCTTGCACAGAACCCTCCCTATAATCACCATTTATCAGTCCACGCCCAGCACTGACCACACTGCCTAAACAAACTCCCAATGATGGATGAGCTCCTCTCCGGCTATAAAATTATTAACTTTTAACCAGCGCCTACCGCTTGCCATGAGAGCCGCCCGCCAAGAATGAATCCCCCTGGTGCCAGTCCATACGTCAGACCCAACTTTTCCTCCCTGTACCCATCCATCTTTCTACTGGGTGTTAAGCTAGTATCTATTACCCATCAGGCTCTGGGTGAGGAGGAAAGTGTGTGTGCATGCATGTCACCATGTTCAACAATGATTGCTTCCTACAGTTATGTGAAAAAGAATCGGAGAGTTTTCCGATTTTAAACAGCACAGTGGTCACACTGAGGGGGAATTACATGACAGAAAAGAATGTCTTGTTAGCCATTTTTGTGTATATGAGAAGCTTTGTCTCAAACAAGACAAAAAAAAAAAAAAAAACGTTGAAATATTAAGTTCCAAACTGCACAGCCGGCTTTGTGCTTGTGTCATATCTTGTGTCGGTTTCCTGTGGCTTGGTGGTTAATAAAGGAGAGGTAATGGGTGTAATAACAGTTGCTAAGTGTGGAGCCTGTGTGTATGTGTGTGTGTGTGTGTGTGTGTCACGCTGCAGTGTGACCCATGCCCTGTTTATTGACAGACTCCAGCCAGTCTGGAGTTCATTGGGAGTCTCCATAATCTCTCCTGAGATGATTAAAAATTAATTGATCAGTGCAATACTATCCATACTCACCAAAGATGACAAGCCATCCTAATAAACGTTAATGACTGTTTTTCTTTCCCTTCCAGTTTTATGATCACTCGCCAGTGTTTTGGCCTCCTCATATCAGGTCATAAATTCATTAGTCGCTAACACACCTAGCCTGAACAGATCATTTAGCAATAGCAAACATGATTAAGAGCGGGGGCGAGGGTTATTCCGGCCTCCTGACTCCTGATGCTCGAACAGCGCTGATAAGGCCACTCAGACCTGCCTTACTACAGGGACTTTATTCACAAATTCCCATTTTAAGTCGACCTACCTTAATATTTATTGGGATTATTATGATTAGCATTGCTGGTATGTTTGAATGATGGTGGAGTAGGCGACTGGTGAGTGTTTCTTAACTGTATTTAAGAAACATGGGTTTGCTGACTTTATCATGATTCTACAGTGGATATAAAAAGTGTACACACACCCCGTTATGTAAAAAAAATGAGACCACGATAAATAATTTCAAACCTTTTCCCACCTTTAATGTGACCTAGAACCTGTACAATTCAATTGAAAAACAAACACATCTGTTAGGGGGAAAAACATAAAAAATAAAAAACGTACAATAAGCTGGCTGTGTAAGTATGCACACCCTTAAACTAATACTTTGTTGAAGCACCTTTTGATTTACTTACAGCATTCAGTCTTTTTGGGTCGGAGTCGATCAGCCTGCCACATCTAGACTTGGCAATATTTGCCCACTCTTCCTTGCAAAAGTGCTCCAAATCTGTCAGATTGTGAGGGCATCTCTTGTGCACAGCCCTCTTCAGGTCACACCACAGATTTTCAACTGGATTTAGGTCTGGGCTCTGGCTGGGCTGTTCCAAAACTTTTTGGGCGTCATTGTCATGCTGAAAGATGAAATTCCTCTTCATCTTCAGCTTTCTAACAGACACCTGAAGGTTTTGGGCCAAAATTGACTGGTATTTAGAACTGTTCATAATTCCCTCCACCTTGACTAACGCCCCTGTTCCAGCTGAAGAAAAACAACCCCAAAACATGATGCTGCCACCACCATGCTTCACCGTGGGTATGGGGTTCTTTTGGTGATGCGCAGTGTTGTTTTTGCGCCAAACATACCTTTTGGAATTGTGACCGAAAAGTTCAACTTTGGTTTCATCAGACCATAACACATTTTCCCACATGCTTTTGGGAGAGCTGATGTATTTTTTTTTTTCAAAATTTAGCCGGGCTTGGATGTTTTTCTTTGACCCTACCTCATAGTCCAGACACATGTAGTACACAACCAGCACTTGCCAGAAATTCCTGCAGCTCCTTCAGTGTTGCTGTCGGCCTCTCGGCAGCCTCCCTGACCAGTTTTCGTCTTGTCTTTTCATCAGTTTTGGAGGGACGTCCAGTTCTCGGTAATGTCACTGTTGTCCCATATTTTCTCCACTTCTTGATGACTGTCTTCACTGTGCTCCATGGTATATCTAATGCCGTGGAAATGTTTTTGTCCCCTTCTCCTGGCTGATACCTTTCAACAGTGAGATCCCTCTGACGCTTTGTTAGCTCTCTGTGAACCCTGGCTTTTGCTGGAGGATGAAACTGAGTAAATGTCTGAACTTTATTTGGGGTTAATCAGAGTCAGTTTAATTGATGGCAGTGTGAACCCAAAAAGACTGAATGCTGTCATTAAATCAAAAGGTGCTTCAACAAAGTATTAGTTTAAGGGTGTGTATACTTATGCAACCAGCTCATTGTATGGTTTTTTTGTTTTGTTTTTTATGCGTTCCCCCCTAACATATTTCTTTGTTTTTCAATTGAATTGTACAGGTAATAGGTCACATTAAAGGTGGGAAAAGTTTTGAAATTATTTATCATGGTCTTGTTTTTTTTTACAGTAAAAAGACTATCATTTTAATGGAGTATGTACACTTTTTATATCCACTGTAACTTATGATCCTAATCATCACGTTAAGTATATACATGTGGACACGAGCTAGTCACTAATATAACACCCCACTGAACAATGTCCACTCCTGTCATGAGCATACACACAGTTTTCCAATAATAATAATAATAATAATAATAATCTCATCTCATTATCTCTAGCCGCTTTATCCTGTTCTACAGGGTCGCAGGCAAGCTGGAGCCTATCCCAGCTGACTACGGGTGAAAGGCAGGGTACACCCTGGACAAGTCGCCAGGTCATCACAGGGCTGACACATAGACACAGACAACCATTCACACTCACATTCACACCTACGGTCAATTTAGAGTCACCAGTTAACCTAACCTGCATGTCTTTGGACTGTGGGGGAAACCGGAGCACCCGGAGGAAACCCACGTGGACACGGGGAGAACATGCAAACTCCGCACAGAAAGGCCCTCGCCGGCCACGGGGTTCGAACCCGGACCTTCTTGCTGTGAGGCAACAGCGCTAACCACTACACCACCGTGCTGCCCAATAATAATAATAATTATTATTTATTTTGTCTCAAAGGAAAACTGCACCCTGTCCAACTTACATATTAATCTTTATAACTGACATGATCTTCAATCATGCCGAATATTTATTTACTATTCTTTTATCGACGTGTTAGTCTATTTTCGCTTCGATAATGGCTTCCTACATTAACCACAATGCTTTTTCAGCTACCTGCTGATAGTGGTGCCAGTGGTATTTAGTTCTCTCTTCTTCTCTTTAGAAACAGCGATGCAGCAGCACTTTAGTCTTTTCATCCAGTCCTTCTCAAAGTGAGGACCAGGAACCCCCAGGGGCCCAGGAAGCATAGCCAGAGGGTTGATGACTTTTTAAAAAAATTTTGTTACACTGGTAGAAATCACAATGCCCCAAGGGTGGCATGGGGGTGTAGTGGTTAGCACTGTTGCCTCACAGCAAGAAGGTTCTGGGTTTGAGCCCAGTGGCCAACGAGGGCCTTTCTGTGTGGAGTTTGCATGTTGTTTGTGTGGGTTTCCTCCAGGTACTCTGGTTTCCCCCACAGTTCAAAGACATGCGGTTAGGTTAACGTGGGGCAGCCTTGGCTGAAGTGCCCTTGAACAAGGCACCTAACCCCCAACTGTTCCCCAGGCGCTGTAGCATAGCTGTCCACTGCTCTGGGTATGTGTGTGTGTGCTCATTGCTCACTTGAGTGTGCATGTGACAAATAAAGTCTTCTTCTTCTTAAAATGTATTATATTTAGGGGTCCAAGTGCCAAGCTTAACTCAGACCTAATATGTTCTATCAGTGGAAATTTCAGAAATAGGAACTTCCGGGGGGGTGTCTGTGGATTTTTTTTAAAGTTTAAAGCATCCCTGGTTACAAAACGTTTGAGAACCATACTGCTTTAGTCTGTCCAGCTCTCTCATTTCCTGATCTGTCGGGGTGAGAGCAGGGAGACTTGGGACAAGTTTTCAGCTTTTGTAGATTGTGTGAAATTCTTTGCAGGTAGCGTGACATTCATCTTGCATTAGAGAGTATTTACTATACGCTCTTACTACAACATTAGTTTCTCAGTTTGTCACATATACTGACCTTCAAGCTTCACTTTTTCTGTCAGTATTTTTTTGCAGACAGACATGAGACATGATTCGAGAGGAATCAGCTGAGGTGGCTCGGGCATCTCTTTTGGATGCCTCCTGGACGCCTCCCTGGGGAGGTGTTCCAGGCATGTCCCCCCAGGAGGAGGCCCCGGGGAAGACCCAGGACACACTGGAGGGACTATGTCTCTCGGCTGGCCTGGGAACGCCTCGGTGTTCTTCCCGAGGAGCTGGCCGAGGTGTCTGGGGAAAGGGAAGCTTGGGCTTCCATGCTCAGACTGCTGCCTCCGCGACCCGGCCCCGGATAAGCGGAAGAAGACGAGACGAGACGAGACGAGACATGAGACACTGTGTTGGGAGACTTGGGACAAAACTAAAATACCTAGGGCTACATGTTTAATTTTTTTATTTATTATTAAAACTTGTAGCATATGAACTGTATGAACACACAATGCTGGTACAATGATAGAAAAACGTCAGTTTACCAAAACCTGATGAGACAAAACAGTTCCATAATCAAGAAAGAATGAAATAAGATTAATCCTCATGCAGGGACATGCCCACATTTTTAACAACACTTTTTAAAACAATTTTATATTTGTAAATCACACACACAAAAAAAAAAACCCTGTAACATGATGAACTGTCTCAATTCTCCCCATCTGGCCATTTTTTGGGAAAAAAAATCCTTAAATGCCCCCCCCCCAAGAATTTAAGTTTAAAAAATAATATTACATGGTAACTCAAGGCTTCATACTTTAATTCCTGACAAATCCCGAATTCTCCATTACACCATAGAATGGAGGTGAAGGTGAAGTAGTTTTGGTTGATAAAATATCAAACTGCATAAACCTTACTGCAGCATCCAGCTTCGTGGCTCCAAAGGAAGTACAGTATGTTACTCTCAGGGGCAATATCTAACTTCTGATGTCATCTAAAACCTGATTGGTTGGAATTAATTTATGAGAATACAAACTGTCCCGGCGGCACGGTGGTGTAGTGGTTAGCGCTGTTGCCTCACAGCAAGAAGGTCCGGGTTCGAGCCCTGTGGCCGGCGAGGGCCTTTCTGTGCGGAGTTTGCATGTTCTCCCCGTGTCTGCGTGGGTTTCCTCCGGGTGCTCCGGTTTCCCCCACAGTCCAAAGACATGCAGGTTAGGTTAACTGGTGACTCTAAATTGACCGTAGGTGTGAATGTGAGTGTGAATGGTTGTCTGTGTCTATGTGTCAGCCCTGTGATGACCTGGCGACTTGTCCAGGGTGTACCCCGCCTTTCGCCCGTAGTCAGCTGGGATAGGCTCCAGCTTGCCTGCGACCCTGTAGAACAGGATAAAGCGGCTAGAGATAATGAGATGAGATGAGAGACAAACTGTCCCAAGTCTCCTCCATCCCAAGTCTCCCTGCTCTCCTCTACACTTTGCTCAGCTTCCAAAACATGAACTTTCTCTTTCAACTTTTAACTCATGACCTAGCTGAGCCTAGTCTCTGTCATAGCTCAGCACAATTGTATCATATACCTGCAATGTTTTCTGGAACTTTGAATCAGAAGTTTGCTGTCTCAAATAGTTCTATCTTTGAGTTCTCATTAATGTGGCATCGAACATCTCGGAAAAAGGGTGCGTGAGCAAAGAAGCTCTTGCACTTTGGTTTTTAGGGGCTAACAGCAAAATCTGATTGTCATCATTTATGTTTGAGATTACTAAAAGTTTTTCTCCTATTTCTATTCATTACCTTACAGGCATTTAGCGGACGCGCTTATCCAGAGCGACATATGTACAATGTCCCCAGAGCAAACTGGGGAGCAGTTGGGGGTTAGGTGCCTTGCTCAAGGGCACTTCAGCCATACCTGCTGGTCCAGGGAATCGAACCAGCAACCTTTTGGTCCCATATTCACCATTGTACCTAATACAACACCATTGAGCAAATTAGCACCACATACAATACTCATTAAACTCATCACAGATATTTCAATACAAATGTATTTAATGTGTCCCATTCATAGGTCTCATAACATTCATGTCTATTGTCACACCCTGATCCATTGTGCTCCCTCTCCATAGGAAAGAAAAAAAAAAAACGTCCTAGTCTGCTGTGTTAAATTAGCAAATAATACAAGTCAGGCACCAGCCTTGTCTGCACAAACAAAAGAGAGCAGCCACCGTTTTTATTGTAGATGAAGAAGTGCAGCGAAGGGTACACTAGACGTCAGGACAGAATCAAAAAATCAATCAGCGGGTGCTTATCAGCAGTGGCTCCGACAAGCTGACAGTTTCCTCTCCTCAGGAAAAAAATAAAGGTAGAGGGTGATGGGAAAGGAAAAAAAAAAGTCTCGGACAATGTCGTTTCATCTCCTCACAGCCGGCACTTGAACTTATAATAATATGATACATTTATACGAGGAATGAATGCGTTTTTGCTGTTTCGATTTCAATTTTACACTAAATTTCTGGCTCCTGGAGTGTCAAGTAACCCATCAAACCAGCAAAGAACATTATGACATTATTACTCTACATAGCCCTTTTCATAGCCCATCTACTGATCTACAGAAACTTGAGAACAGAGATTCTAACCACAGCATGGATGTGAAGCGTGAGAGTCAGACAGGCCTGAAGCAGAAATCTGCAAATGTATTTATTTACAGACAGAAACTAATACAGGCTCGAGTGCTCAGCGTGTTGATAGAGAGAGAGAGAGAGAGAGAGAGACTTGTTGGCCTAGACTACGTTAAAGCCTTCAATTATGCCACGTTAATGGCTCGCGATCATCGCTGGAATGTCCTTTTCCACATTTTTAGAAAAATATATGAGTTACAATGCAGAGAGGTTTATTGTTGTTGTTGTTCTGGTTGTTTTAACTAGCAATTTTTGTGCTGCACTTTTAAAATTGAATCAATTAAGTAAAAAGTAAATTTGGCTAATAGAATTAGTGATTTACCAAAATCTGGTTCTACACCTTTAATAAGCAAGTCAAGGAGTAAAGACTCAAAAGCAAATCGCCGTAAATGAGATCTAAAAGAAGACTTAATTAACATTATTTGGCTAAATTCCTACGCCAAAGGCTTTCTCTTATTCTCTTCTTTTAAGGTTTTTTTTTTTTTTATTAAGAGGGAAGTGTGTGGCATGTGTGCAGTTTCAGCAGTCGATGGGACATTTTCCTGATGACATTTCTCCACAATGCTCCCTGACACGTGCGTCAACAACTGGCATGCTGCGCCACTGAAGGTCAGGGATAATGGGGGAAAAGGCCAGGGAAATATTAGAACGCATAAAATCAGAGGAGGCTCAGGCTTTCCAGCAACTGTCACTTGTAACTCAAGTATATTTGAAAGGCCAGGAGAGAAGGGCAAATCTGCATGTCTGCATCATGCCTGTCTGCCTGTCTGTCCATCTGTCCGTCTGTCTGTGTATTGGACCCATATCAAAGCATGATGCTAGAAGTGTGTGATATTGTTTAGATGGCTGGTCATGTAGGTGAATGTACCTGAGTGAGCCAGTTGTGAAAAGACCGAGCATGTACCTTGTCATGTCAGGGATGAGGTGCAGAAAGCTGCCCAATCTCTCTCCGTTACAGGGTTTTCCATCATGAAAGAGCCAAAAATGGTTTGGTTCAGCACCAAAATTAGTCATATCAGGCGCTCACTGCCCGTGCTGTGAAATTATACATGCAGACGCTCATCTAAGTTTTGAAATCTACGGTATCATTGCTTAACTCTTGAATATTTTCTATCATGAATACTATCATTAAAAAGCTTATAATTTCTGCTTTTCAAAGAGATTCATCTGGTTAAGATCTGCTCAGTAATTTGGAAGTAACGGCAGGTTGAAGTTGGTACAACGGATTAAAAACTCTGCTTGCGTGACGTCAGGAAACTGCTGGTGCTTTTTGAGTCACGGGAAAGCGGTCAGGCTCTCTCTCTCTCTCTCTCTTCTGATCGGTGTCTGTCTGGATTACTCGTGAATATCAATCAGATAACTTTTATAGGGATGTTCTCTTGCTCTCAGTGTTTCTGATGAAGGATTCAGCAAAAATTTCTATCTGCTAGTTTTGATGTTATGATTCATGGGAGACTTTGAAGTGAGTTTTCAGAGCTTTACCTACTTATTTTTTCAACTCAAACGATTCATGTAAATAAATAACTATTTTAGAATATAACTGGAGTTGTTTTGATGAAAAATATTGATCTTAGTGGCTGGAATGAGATTTTTAAAATTTACTGTTGACTCTTTGATGATTTCAAACGCATTAGGAAATCAAGAAATTCCATGAATTAACTTTTGACAATATTGATTAAAAAGCACTCCAGGTGACTACCTCGTGAAGCTGGTTAAGATAATGCAAATAGTGTGCAACACGTCATCAAGGTAAATGGTGGCTACTGTGAAAAAAGTGTGATAGCCTGTCAAGTGAGCGCAACTATATAAGCTATAATGAGCTGTTAAAATGACTGAGACAGATCTGTGAGAAGGAGCGCGACATAGACAGGTGGGAGTTGTGTAACAGGATGAAGCAGGACTGAGTGTGTCACATGTTAAGGCCGTTAGCTAACCACACCATCGCGGGCCTCTTCCTCACAGTAACGGCCAGCCAGCTCCTCCAGTGGCCTGTGAGAACAGTACGGCAAGCTTGCACAGGAAACTGAGGTTAGGACACCGCACATATTACATGAACGCTGAGATGTGTCTTGGAGATCGGCATCTGTCCCAGAAAGCAGGATTAGATAACAGAACGGGCGCGGAAGACAGATACCACAAAATATGTCAGTCTGGGGTGAGACTGCTGTGAGCTGCAAGAGCTTCCTCAGATGGAGCATTAGCTTTAAGCAGCCATCATTAAACTCATCCTGATTCATTAGTCAGCAGCTGTTCTTCATTAGCCCACACACTCTGTTTGTGCGCACACACACACACAGCATCTAGCACTGCTTCAGGCTCACACCCACATGCTGTTCTTGTGTTTAAGTCTTGTCATAGTGATCCCTATAAAGCAGGATTTTTATTCCCAGTGCATCTTCTATAATATGGCCATCACCATTTAACCTGTCACAGCAAAACACACACACTGGTTGTGGTGCTCTTAGCCCTTTCTGCGCTGTCACAACCGCACCACCAGCACTGCGTTCTACCAATCCCATCCTGTAGCGTCCTGGCCAGGCCAAAGTACTTCTGAAGTTTCCACCCATTCTTATTGAAATTCTCATTAGATTCCTCCATCCATTCATTTTCTTCTGCTTATCCAAAGTCAGGTCGCGGTGGCAGCAGGGTATTCCAGGCATCCCTCTCCCCAGCAACTCTTTCCAGTTCCTCCTGGGGGAAGGATGACATGAAGGAGCAGCGGCTCTACTCCGAGATCCCGCCAGATGTCTGAGCACATCACCCTATCTCTAAGGGTGAGCCCAGCTACCCTATGGAAAAAGCTCATTTCAGCCGCTTGTATCCGCGACCTCATCCTTTCGGTCACTACCCAAAGCTCATGACCATTTCATTAGATTCCTCTTGACATTATTTATGATCATTGGCATAATTATAATGGGTGATGATTTACACCACTGTACCAAAATTAGAAAATGCTGGACCCTCTGGCAATGGACTCCACGGACAATTTGGATACTATCATTTCTTAGCTGAATTTACACACACAACAAGCAACATTAGCAAACTCGAGAGCTAGATCTACACCAGCAACAAATCTCTTGCTAGTATAGATGCGTGAAAATTGCGCATCAATCTGTATTGGTAATCCAAAGTTCAGCTTTGTCCCTGAACTGAATAACATCAGAGATCAACTGAGACAAGGTTATATTTTTTGGTGGAATTGGTGCAGAACGGAATGACACTGGAGTGTGAATTCAAGGTAAAAGCAAAGAATTGAAAGATAGACAATACCATGCAGACAAAACAAAACACTGTTGCCTCACAGCAAGAAGGTCCGGGTTCGAGCCCAGTGGCCGACGGGGGCCTTTCTGTGCCTTTCATGGCCAAAAGGTTAGAGAAGCAGCTTTGGGATCAAAAGGTTGCCGGTTTGATTCCCTGGACCAGCAAGAATGGCTGAAGTGGCCTTGAGCAAGGCACCTAACCCCCAACTGCTCCTTGTAGGGATGTCAGGGTCCTGTTGTATGTCGCTCTGGATAAGAGCATCTGCTAAATACATATAGGCAGTACGGTGGTGTAGTGGTTAGCACTGTCGCCTCACAGCAAGAAGGTCCGGGTTCGAGCCCAGTGGCCGACGGGGGCCTTTCTGTGTGGAGTTTAAATGTTCTCCCCGTGTCTGCGTGGGTTTCCTCCGGGTGCTCCGGTTTCCCCCACAGTCCAAAGACCTGCAGGTTAGGTTAACTGGTGGCTCTAAATTGACCGTAGGTGTGAACGTGAGTGTGAATGGTTGTTTGTCTCTATGTGTCAGCTCTGCGATAACCTGGTGACTTGGCCAGGGTGTACCCTGCCTCTTGCCTATAGTCAGCTGGGATGGGCTCCAGCTTGCCCGCAACCCTGTACATGGATGGATGGATGGATGGATGGATAATGTTATGTAACAAGACTGATGAAAAATGGCACAACCAACAATGAAAAAAAGCAGACATTATCCTGTCTATTTTTTTGAGACAAAGGAAATAAAAAGTCTCTGTGTTTTTCCAAAATGGTATTTTATTCCTGTATTTCCTTGCAAGCACATGAGCCAAAGCTGTCAACATAGTTAACAAGTGGATAGGATAGAGAACCAACTCAAGCACCATCTGAATGCTGCTGACAGTCATTTTACATTTTCATAAGTGGGTCTCAGATCAGATTGAGATGAATCGTGCTGACAGCCAGCTCTCACCAGCCACCCAAAAAACAACCACAAAAAAAAATCCTTGCCATGCAATTTCATTTAATTCCAGCAGATCAGCACTTGTCAAATCTCCCATGTTTCTGTCATCCAACTGAATGCACCTAACCCTAGTCCTGAGGCCCCCCCAAGTCATTTCTGACATATTTATCACATTACTATGAGTCCCTGTCTCTGTCATTCTGCAGATCACGCACGCTTTCCTGGGCCCCTTAGGACCCCCAAGGGTGGAGTGATCTGGCTCATTTTCCCCTACAGTGACAATTTTCTTCTTTCACTTCTCTGCTATGTAAAAAAAAAAAAAAACATCCTTGAAACAAGAGAGCCCCACAACCGCACAAGCAAAAAAAATCAGGGAGAGTTCCTTGCGCGAGACATAGATTGCCAATGCCAGTTTCAATATGACAAGTGCCAGCGTTATGAAGACAGACATGATCCAAGATGGGCGGGGTGACCTTTTCCAAATGTCACATGTCATCGGAGTTTTATGTCACCCTCCAAACAATATGTCAAGAGCATAAAAAATCATTACGCCCAAGAATTATGTTATACAGGCCAAAAATAATCATTAAGATTATATTATTCAAAGCCAAACTGTGGTTCAGGGAAATTTATGACTGGCCTGAGAGTAAGGAATAAGGAAACAGAACATGAGAGCTGGATGTGAACCGATTTTGATTTCTAGGTCTAGAGCTTCTCCTCGAGTGTATCATTCACTGTCTGGTAGCATCCATGCATGCACAGCTTCTCAGTAAAGGTAGTCATAATCGCTGCGCTCTTCAAAGTCAAAGGTACTCTTTCTTCCAGAGCACCTCAGTGTCCTTGACTCCAGTGATCCCAATGGCCATATTTACATAAACCAACAACCAGGACAAGAGATGGGCACGATCACCTAATTCCTAATCACATTATTGATCATCTGATGGAGCTGTTGTCTGGAGATAAGGGAGCACGCAGAGCAAGGGTATCATCAGGCTTATGATGTTGCATAGCCTGAAGCTGAAGGGCAGATATAGAATGGCATGAGAATGGCATGACATGTGTTCAGCTGATCTGAAAGAAACCAGGAATGTCAGCTCAGGTGTAATGCTTGCTAACATCAGCAGTTCATGAGCAGTCAATAGAGGGGGGACTTGTCCAATCAGCACTATGCGGAACCCAAGGTGAGAGGTCGGCATGATGTCATACATCCTGACAACACAATAAAGATTCTGTCTGAGTGAGTGAATGAGTGAGTGAGCCTTCCTGTCCTGCTCTCTCTCTCTCTCTCTCTCTCTCTCTCAGATGGTGTAATGGGCTCTTGTCTTTGTGAGATCCATACAAAAAGGCCCGTCTTTTCTCAATCTGGCACCAGGCAATAAAGCACTTTGTGAAATCTTTATTGCTTTAATAAACAAGAAAGAGTGATTAATGTTGGTCTTCTCCTTTAGTATTTCAAATAAATTATGACAGCTTTATATGACGGTCAAAGCAGCCAAATCCCCATGAAACCTGTCCGTGGAGGATGGATGGTCTGCCCTTACACATGTAGAAATTAGCCAAACAAAAAAGGCGTTGCCATATTGGAAAATCCATTCCTCTACTTCGAATGCGTCCTGATATTTCTGTTCCTTTCTGCAGATGGTCTTTTTTTTTATTCTTTTCATTATTATGAGATCGTATCCGTCGCACCTCACCCATCTCTGCCAACCAGCTAATACAAAAAGTCTTGTAAAGCAGCACTTAAAAATATTGCATGCAACTCAAAGCGCTGGTGAATGAAACAGCAAGAGAACTTTGGTCTGGTATGTGTCAAATGAATGTTCCCATGCCAGAGCTTTCTGGACCCTCAGTTCTGACTCACACACATTAAAGGGGTGAGATGTACGTCAGTTTATAATGTTACAGTGATGATGGTAATAACCTGGCTATGACATGCTCTAGCAGGTCATTACTGAATTAGGACAAATTAGGAAGTTTATAGGTTGGAAAGTTTGATGTGTGGATGCAAAATAGAGCATTGGCCTGTCTGTGTGCATATACACTCACCAGCCACTTCAATAGGAACCTGTTCTTGGCTGGCAGGAGTGGAACCCAACGTGGTCTTCTGCTGTTGCATGCTGAGATGCTTTTCTGCTCACCACGGTTGTAAAGAGTTGCTATGAGGAAGCTGCTATATCCTTCCTGGCGACTCGAACCAATCTGGCCATTTTCCTCTGACCTCTCTTATCAACAAGGCGCTTGTTTCCACCCACGGAACTGTCACTCACTCAGTGTTTTTTTGTTTTTCGCACCATTCTGTGTAAACTCTAGAGACTGTTGTGTGTGAAAACCCCAGGAGATCAGCCGTTTCTGAAATACTCAAACCTGTTCATCTGGCTCAAACACAAGGAAAGTCACACTTTGAGATCACAATTTTTCCCATTCTGATGTTTGAAGTGAACATTAACTGAAGCTCTTGATTTGTATCTGCATGATTTGATGCATTGTGCTGCTGTCAAGGGATCAGCTGATTAGAGAACAGCATAAAACAGCAGGTGGATGGGCATTCCTAATAAAGTGAATGTGTATTTTTGCACGTGTATCCAAGATGGCCAAAGACGCTGCATTGCATTGCTGTTTACCCACAGTTTTGTATATGTACAGTATTTAGATGAGAAAGTGTACCTGACTCCACATGGCTCGAGTCCCCAAACCTCAGTCTAACCCCACCCAAATTTTAATAGTATTCCAGCATGTTCCATAGTGCTTTCCAAAGTCAGGAATTCGGTCATTTTGTTAAAATTGATCCAGATATGCGATGCGGGTGCTACACGAAGCCTCCCTGCTGTGGCTTCATTCATTGAAGTCTACTTTTATAAGCCCCTTTTTGGTGAGAGAGAGAGAGAGAGAGGAGGAAAGTTGATCAGAATTGGGTGCTCATGTATAAGCAAAAGTTTGCTTGTGTGTAAGCTGTTTTAATGACACCTGATATACAGCAGGAGTTAGATCAGGGCCAGTCATTTCAGTGAGATGTGAGAGACCGAATAAAGTCGGAGAGGGTGTCTGGCGTAAAAATGTCAGCTTGAGCTGCTGGATGTAACCATATATTGGCAGCAGATTGAGATCCTAAACGTCTTTTCCCCCCCTCTGATTTAGTATACAAAGCTGTCAATCTGGAGACTTTATGGGCATCAAATACGTTTCTTTTTTCCTTTATATACAAAGAGGCTGTAAAACTTTTCCCTTCGAAAAAGGAGAAGCTTGAGCAAACCACCTATTAGAGTTGTAGCCTTGGGAAAAGGCACGTGGCGCCATACCTGATAATCTCAGCAGTGGCTGAAACACTGAGCGCTTTTACAAGCTCTTTACAATCTCCTTCGTTCTTTAATCAATTATCACTCTTTGTGAAAGAGGTATGCCTCTCTACCCTCACTAGGCCGCCAGCCTTTCAGAAGGCTTGGCACTATTGCAATGAGGTGGCTCCCTGAGGTGGGACCGAACGCCCAGGTGCAGGCAGAGCAGCCAGGTGTGTGTGTGTGTGTGTGTGTGTGTGTGTGTGTGTGTGTGTGTGTGTGTGTGCAATGTAATGGAGCTGTACAAGATATGCCAAGTGTACCACTCATTTAGCAAGCCAGGAGCTGGGAAGTGAAGACTGTGAAATCCAGCCTCTCTCTGTCTCTCTCAGGAGCCGAGACGGCAGATCAGAGACAACCATCCTCTCCTTGACTTATGAAAGAGCCCATCATGATCAGTAATTATTACTCTCATCCCCATAAACTCACATCCTGCCTCTCGTTCATAACTCGCACTCTAAATAGTGTCAGCCCTTCCTCCATTTTCTGTCCCTTGGTCTTTACTCTCCAATGTGCTCAATTAACCGAGTGAATACATTACATGGGGGCTAATAAATTAGAATATCTTATCCATACAATAATTCCATGGAAAAAAAAGTCTAGTGGGATCATCCCGTCTTATTGCTTGGGGGTAGAAATTGGGATTGGCAGTGTTCAAATAGAAACGCTGTGCCATGTTACATGTAATTGTCCTCTGCCATTCTCCCTTTCCCAAATACCTCTTTATTAATAGTAATTGAGGCAATGAATTATGAATGGAATGATTTTCTTCTAACATGCAAAACTGAGGCATAATGACCCTGGCTCGAAATCATCATTTTGACCCTCTCTCGAGCTACATTTGCACTCTCTCTTTTCATCTATCACTTTCGCTTTTCTTCTCCTCACCAGAGAGCAGCAGAGTGTGTCTATTGCTCTTCCACTCAGTTACACCTGTATGAGTTAACATAAGCCTGTGAATTACAGATACATGAACGGCCTCACACTCCTTTCACTCTGACCAGTTAGGAGATTTCTAAGGCAGGTTTACTTCTTTTCTGTCCATATATAATCTTATTTATTGGGGCTTGAAACTCACAAAGCAATCCCATGTTTCCTGTAGCTTTCAGTAATTGAATAATATGAGTGCTGCCAATAGCCCGGGGTAAGGGCGGAGGAGTGGGTAGTGGTGGTGTTGGGGCAACTAGGTCTTGTTGGCAGGACAAGCAACATTTTTTCCCTTCAGTCTTTTTAAAAGATTGGCTTTCCACACCTATGATCAACCGCCGCGTTTGCTGAGCCGAGCATGGAGGCCCCAGGTCTGCTTCTTATTTCGAAACATCAAACGGTTCACTTCATTAAGGCCCCCTTTTTTAGTCGCATCTGAAGCATGTTTTCCGAAACAAAAGACGAGGAGGGGAGCGGCAGGGGGAACAGAAATCGCACAGTCTGCAGCAGTTTTATTGGGGGAAATAATGGGCAATTGAGGCTAGGTATTTAATAGGCAAAAGCCAGCGCAGCAATGCATTTGCTAGGGTTTCGAAAAGCCATTTGCCAGCTTGCTGAAAAAGGAGCCCTTTTTTTTTTTTAATTTCAGGCCAGGTTTTTGTTGTAGACAGATGAGTCTGTCGCTTTCTCCCAGACACCCACGGCTGACCCATCAAGGATGAGTGATGTCACAAAGGAGGAGGAGTGAGGGTTTGACAGACAGCTGGGAAAGGGAAGACTCAAAGCTGCCCCGTGCAAGGGCATCTGCATATAAATGAAAAGCAAATGGACAGAAGGCAAAACATTCGAGGATCAATAGTCCAATAACTAGAGCAGGAAGACTCCAATAACTGCATCAGTGGCCACCGATGGCTATGCGGGGGAAAAATGATACACAATTGGAAAAGGACTGGCCATGCTAAGTGGATCAGGGCTCGGCCTCGGTGAGTGCGGCTTCCAAAAACGAACCATTATTCAAGAGGCCAACAAAGCCGTTTGCATTGATTTCAATACACCTCATGCTAAGCCTGCTATCCTAATATGCTCGTCACTAGCCATGGGATAATTGTAAAAGTTATTAAGTACTGGTCATTGAGGGAGGAGGAGGGGGGAGGTGGGACTTGGATTTGCCAATAAAAGAGAGCCCGAAAGGGTGCATCCTTTACAAATCACATCAGCAGGGACAAGAGTGGACATCGAGTAGAGAGCTCTGACCTTAGTGACCAGTGGTCAGTATAGAACTGACCACAAGGGTCAATACACCCCCCCAACATCACATTCACAGCCCAATCAATGTCGAATTATGGGTTATTTATTGAATAATCAAAACGGTATTATCGCCATGGCTCTCATGGAGGCTGTCACAGGGGCAGACTATTTATCAGACTGCTCACAAAATTAGGGTAATCACTTAGCATGTAAACAAGAGCCAGCAGCTGCCTGCCAGAGTGAGGCTATTACTCATAGGTACTTATCAAACACTGTGTGTGTGTGTGTGTGTGTGTGTGTGTGTGTGTGTGTGTGTGTGTGTGTGTGTGTGTGTGTGTGTGAGAGAGAGAGACTGTGACTGAGTGAGCCAAACTGAAGGTGAGATAAATTAGCAAAGCATAAAATACAGCTGCATATTTGGGGCACAACAGAGGAATGCACACACACACACACACACACACACACACACACACACACACACACACACACATAGCTGTCATCGGAATCCAGTGATATTACAGAGGTCAGAGCACCTCGTTTCACAGGGGTTATGAAGGACACAGGATGTAGCTATAAGCAGATTGAGTTTCTTTCCTAGCCACAGGCTGGAGTACACTTGTGTACTGGCCTCACACACATCACACACATCACACACACACACACACACACACACACACACACACACACACACACACACACACACACACACACCTGCATAAACAAATAGGCCTAGTAAACAATCCAGAACAGAAAATTGATCACCAGATTTAAAAATATAATCTTAAATCAAATCGCCTGCAAACAAATAGCCTTGCACTGGGGAACAACAGAAAGTTGTGTTTACTGCTTCTTCGTCTTTCTGTCCATTCTGGCAGGAAAGAGGAGCTGTCGGTTTTCCGTCACCAAGTCCATAGCTGTACGCAGCAGGTTTCCGGATCTACTCATTTGCTCTTTGGAAATTAAATAAAACAGCCATGTAGACTGCTCTTAAACAGTCCTATCAATCAAACGCACTTACGTCTGCCATAAATTCCGAACCGATCCTAGTCACTCTAATGCCCTGGCTGGAGCCACAGAGGTACAGAGGGGGGATCTATAGCTGCGGTTGGCGGGCCCGAAAGCTTTCCCCATTTATGTTATTATCTGTCACCATATTTTTGTCTCTTAAAAAGCATTAGAAAAGCTAGCTATGCCTCCCTAACCAGATTAGAATTGGTTTTGGTCTTGGCCACCAGGGAGGTCGAGTTACCGACAATAAGATCAAAAACGAGCCAATTCCTTTTCTATTCTCATTCAAAACAAACAAAAGGGGGCTAATAGGCCCAGCATCTGTGGCCAGAGCTGTGCCAGGTCGATATGTGCGCTGATAGATGCGAGCTGCGCAATTGCTGGTTATTACGCTGCTGAAAGGGCCTTGCCTGGTTTAAGTGGTCAGTGGCCCCCAAAGCCTCTGATCATATCTGGCTGTCTGAGATTATCAGCCATAAAGCAGACCAATGTTCACTTATCGCGGTGAAGACTCTGCTCGAGAAATGCGGCGATAAGAATTATTGGGTAATAGCAGTGCGGTTGTATTGAATGCACCATCTAATCATCTAATATGCCGTTTTTACTGTAATCCACTTGAAAGAATAGCCAATCACGACAATTACTACATCCGTCACCTTCCCAACTGCAGCTCCCTGTTGTGGCTATACTAGGGTTATGAAAACTATATTTTTGAACGTTTCGGATCATTCAAGTCAATCTGAATGTCCAGTTGGCTTGACTTAATATATATGTTTGCTACTATTGCACTAATCAGATCCTGTTGAAGCCTGTGCTGGGTGATGTATGTGGATTTAAGTGTGGTTAGTAACTTATGATGAGGCCATCTATATTAGTGTGGGCTGTGATCTGATGGCGCTCCAGCAAGTGTGTGTCTGGCAATGACCTACCCTGCTTTACTCCAGTTCCCTGTACTCGGCTCTCCTCAGGGAACCATCACCTCTGTCCCCTTGTGTGATTCAATTCCAGGCTGATTTCCCTCCCTCGATGCCCGGGCCCCGGGCTGTAGCTACACCAGCGGCAACCTTGTCTTAACCCCTCATTCAGTGGTGTTAATTGTGTTAAGGGCTAAAATGGAAGTCTTGTAATGGGTAGGTCTGCTTCTCTGGTTGGGATAAAAGACTCTCCTCAGTCTAGTCCTCTCTCGTTATACAACATTAGTCAACTCCACAGCCCGGCGCAGGTGTGACCAGCCTCTAACTATGTTAGCGCACTTGTTAGTGGAGGAAATGTTCACCCCTCAGCCTGCCTATGTATCGATTCCCCTTGTAGCCTCACCTTTCTAAGCCCTTTGCCTTTCTGACCCCCTGACTGTATTTATTTACTCTATATGGGGATGCGGTGCGAGACCCTTCCCTTGAGCACTGATAGCATCCGAGCCAGATAAGGCATGAACTGCAGGTCTTTATGGTCTACACTCGTGGACTTTGCCTCTTCATCACATCTCTGATCAGTAGCGAACACATTTGGAGATACAGATACAATCACCACAGATCCTGTCAGTCTACTTGGTCCTCTAGATGGGACTGTTATCATCCAGTGACTAACATGTGGTTCTACGATGTCAAAAGTGAGCCATTTCACAAGCCATAATGGCATATGCCAAAAAAGCCAAAGGGTTAGTTACATGATTAAGTGTATTCATTGCGATGGCTTGGGGACCTACTGTAAATACTTCTAAGGAGGGAACCTTGGACCCCTCTTATGGGAGCCACATTAAGCTCAGTGTTCCCAATGGACCAGGGCCAATAAATATCATATCAGACTGGCTCCAACTGCACCCAAATCCCTGCTATCCCATTACTCTAAAAGCTAGGGCTGCTCTTTAACGCCATAAAGCACCCCCTTCTCCTCCCCTCTTCTCCCTTCCACCCTTTCTTACTCCCTCCAGGACAGGCTGTAAGATGTGTGTATCAGTAGGATGCATGCTCGGTGCTCAGCCTCGCTCCCGGGTCTTGGCCGACTGGGCCCGATGATGACGGAGGCTGCTGTATAAACGTCCTCATAAAAATGACAGCTAGACATATGTATGGATCCCCATTAAAATTTTACTACTAATCACCCGGCTGCTGCTTGGGCTGCTGACTCCCCAGTAGAGCTACACCACAGGGATGGGCTCTAAATGAAGACATCAGTGGCATTCTTCGTAAAAGACAGTCAACAACGGCTTGCTGGAAGCGTCCTGTAATAGGCTTTTTATTTCTTACTTGGTCACTGAGGCTGGAGGAATTTAAACCCCAAGTTTTGTGTTCAGAGGATGTGAGGCTCAAGGTCAAAAAGACACAGTGAATGAAACGACAGATGATGTTCTACAGTGGTGTTCGTGAATAAAATTGGCATTTTGCTTTCAATAATTAAACAACATAAAAAAATATATTTGAGGACAGACAGTTGATAAGATAATAATGAATATTTTATGCTTCTTGTAGATGAGTTATTTAAAAATGGCTTTCTGCCTTATTAATTTACGAAATTAATCACGTGGTGTCAAACAGTCTGAGAAAGTCCTGTGGTTTTGACCTTCCTTTTGGCCAGACCATGAGGTTAATGCAAACAGGTAGTAGTGTGACAGACCTAAGGTCAAAGGTGAAATGTTCTCACTTTCTGTGGCAGCCGTCGACCGGAGACAGAGGGCAGAGGTATTTACTCATGAGACGGAGGCTTGCTGCGAACATGCTGGATTGAGCCGTAAACATTTGACAGGTGTCAGATGGGAAAGTGCACCTGTGAAACCTCCACCACCATCTGTGCTTTCCCATGGTAGGAATTCAGACTGAATTAACTGTCTCCAAAAGCCAAACTCAACACGCACGCCTGTTATGACTGAAATTGACACTTGAATTAGTCTCTTCGGAAACACCATCTGATCAGAGTTAGCTTAATCTCAGTCAGCAGCAGCTAACTATGCCAACATGAGCAAGCAGGATGAAGCTGTCAAATTACAAGTATTATGCTGCTAACAACATGGATTAGGAGAACAGAAGAAGGAGGAGGTCCTTTTTTCGACTCATAGACACCAAACAGCTGGTAAATAGCACTAAATTTATGGGATCTAGCTCAGGATCTGCACTAACCTAACAATGATGACTTAAATAAAAGTACACTGTCAATCCATCGGGGCAGTCCATCATTAGGACAAGTAGGACTCAGAAAGAGAAGCGGAGGTAAAATGGAGATGCTACGAAGCAGGTCAGAGTAAGGAGATACCCTCTAAATGAACCCCTTTTATTAACCCCTCCTGCTGCCTCCCCCCGCATTCAGAACACCTCTTCTCTCTCTATTACCTCCATGGCCGTTTCATTATCTGACCTGAACTCTGCGTAACCCCCCCGTAGTCATTTTTTATGTCACTCAGGGTACAGGGTCCATGATTTAAACATGCAGTGCTCATAATTTGATTTCTTCATGGGGTGCGCCACAGAGGGGTGACGCTGAGGGTAGGGTCTCTGAGGTCGGTTTGGTAAGCGATAGCAGAATGATTTGAAGGGACTAATAAAGTAATCAGGCCGTTCGTTACATGGTAATAATATTGCTCCTAAAACACTGAGAACTATTACTTGGCTCAATGATTATCGAACGCTGAATAGCCTCCCACCTTTTTCCATTCTCATGACTTTTGCTTACGCCATTTAGCAGTAAAAAAAGGGACATAAGTGCAGCCAGAGCACACGGCATGGTGCTCTTGCCTCTAGCCTACAGCTCTCGCCTAAGTTCCTGGATATGTACGCTTACACACTTTGACAAGCCCATTTCTCTTCAAAGGGTTTATACAAAACTGTAAGAAAGTAACATTTCATCAAATTGTTATGTTTTTCGAATTTAGATATATAGGATTTAGCTCTGTCATCTATTTTTACACAACTATTGTTTGAAGGGAGAGATTTTTTTTTTATTATTTTGCTTTGAAATGCTACAAGATCCAAAAGCAAACTGCATATTATCATTCATTCTATCCACATTCACTGGATATGAGCAATCACGTGCTCTGATTTGCTACTCTACTAGTAGGATATCAGCTCATGTACTATGAGTAGAGGAAAACAAAATAGCAGAGCGTGTTGCTGAACCAACCGAGGACGAAATAAAAACTCTACTCAAAAAAAACCCCAAAAAAATTTTAGCAAGTATTTACAAGAAACAGAAATAGCTAAAAGAATGTAGTTTGTTTTTTTTTCCCCCCACCAATATCACCTATTCCACACTCCAGCCCAGTCGGTGGCAGTAATGCACCTTTAAGTTGGTTTGCCAACCACCAAAAAACTCTAAAGAAGAAGAAGAAGAAACCCCCAAAATACAAAAAAAGCAACAAAATATGGAATAAAAATATTTGATAGTAAGAACGTATCTTTTTTATTTTTAAATAATTATTATTATAGCATTTATCACAAATTGCTACTGTCATTTCACCAGCTTGTTTACATTCTAAGCGGAAATGATTTTGTCGGATGTTTTGTATAAAGTTTTTATTGATAGAATTTGCAAAAATAATAATAAAAATGCTCTGTTTCTCAAAATCCAGTGAATGTGGAGAGAATAAAACAGTTATTCCACTCAATCTCGTCGTACATGGCTTACTGTATAGCTGACGAGGTGCGTCTACCAGCTCATGTACAACTCGATTTCGTGGAATAACTGTTAAATAACTGTGCAAAAAAAAGCCCTAATTTTATTGAAATATTTTGTAAAATAATTGAATAAAATAAAAGGATAACTTTTGATACCTGTGAAGCATCAAGTATACTTAATAGAAATCAAAGAAATGATTGCTATTCGTATGCCGCGCTCCTTATAATAAATAAAGCTTTGCAAGGATATTCGCAAAAAGGGAATCCCTTTCCAAAAGCCTCTTTTAAACCTTTCATTCTTTTACAGCCATAGATCTCTAGCCTTCCTTTGTCGAGAGGGCTATTGAGTGGCCCTGCTGCCGCAGATGTCTGATCAGTCAAGTGCCATTGACTCGACCCGCCACGTTTACACCTGGAGAGGACACGATTGTGGAGCGGAAATCAATGGGAATCACCTGAGTGGCACATCGGCCTCCTCCGCATCAGGGGGAGAGCCAGAAAGAGCCGGGAAGGAGAAGGAGGAGGAGGAAAAGAGGCAGCATGGAGAAGCTTCTCCCTGGCTAGAAGGTGAAGGGTAAAGAAAGCATTAGGTGGCGAGATGAGAGAAAGCGAATAACCTGTTTCATGCATTGCGGCAAACTGGCCAGAATTCCTGATCTTAACTAGGATATTGTAACCACTTTTATTATAAATAGGGGCTGAGGTGTAGGCGGGTGGGTATGTTTGTGTATACGTGTGTGTGTGTGTGTGTGTGTGTGTGTGTGTGTGTGTGTGTGTGTGTGTGTGTGTGTGTGTGTGTGTACCCCGTCTGTGGGCGGATGTGTCTGGGAGTGCAAGAGCGGTGGGGGTTTGGGCATGGCTAGTGCCAGTTCTTTACCAAACAGGGGCTCCATCTGGAGAGCAGACCTTGGGCATTGGTGCCAGTCCATTATGAGGGGGATTATGGGAGTTGTGGGGTGTGGGTAGAGTGTCTGCATTCCAACAGGTCGCTTTCTCTGCCACTGCTAACACTTTAAAAATGTTACATGCTGTAGCTATGCGTGGCTGTCGCCAGTGCAGTAATAATCGGCAGATCTGCTTCACCAAGCACGTGGAGCCAGTGGAATGTCAGTGAAAGCATGTGGTCTGGACACGGAAACAACCAGCGAAATAATGAACCTGCTGCGTTTGATTAATCTCCTCATATTTATGAAAAGGCTGGCTGGGGGTGGGGTAGTGCTTTACAGACAGTATATCTGTACTAAAACATGTATAAGCCTACGCTTGTGGAGAAACATGTTAAAAGCATTACTTACCTAAAAGCAGGAAGCCATGATGGGAGGATGAAAAAAGAGCATGGAAAAAAGAGAGAGAAAAGAGAAAACATGTTAGTAAGTGGGTTTTGAAATTGCGACTTCTAAGAAATCATACGTCCATACAATATACAGTATTATTATACATACAGGACACTTTTTCCATGGAATTAAAACACGTATTCTATTCCCTTCTAGTGGGTTTATTGATGGCATGCAATATTGTTAACATATCACTTATTCTCCATGTATTACGCCACTCTGCCCAATGGAGAATGAGCATGCAATATTGTTATAATATTGCAAGTTGTCAAGACAACGCGATGTCGGATGTCAGAGCTCATGCGAAGATCCAATGACAAAACTTATCTGCTGCGCATGTGCACATCATTTCTTTGTCAGTCGGGAAAGAGAGAAGACGAGGCTAATCCAGTGCTACTGCTAGGATTAAGCACTCAATAAATAAACTAAAAACTGAAACTAAAGACGCGCTGAACACATGAAAGGCTACCAAAACTTCATTAGATATTCTTCTTGCATCTTTACAAGAGAAAAACATACCAACGGACATCGAAAAACTGGAAGAGAGACACATCGGAGACGCAAAACTTTCACGCTAGGGAGTGACTAACAGTTTGTAAACAAACATGGCTGCGAGGTTTGCTTTGTTAAAAGTGTAAGGTTTTGAGGGAACTTTGGCTGTCAGGTCACGTCGTTGTGTGTAGCTGTCGATGTTGGGTTTAAAAGTAACTAAGTAAATTACATGGGGAAAATAATAATAATGATAATATTCAGCTTGACTGCGGGGTGGCACGGTGGTGTAGTGGTTAGCGCTGTCGCCTCACAGCAAGAAGGTCTAGGTTCGAGCCCCGTGGCCAGCGAGGGCCTTTCTGTGTGGAGTTTGCATGTTCTCCCCGTGTCCGCGTGGGTTTCCTCCGGGTGCTCCGGTTTCCCCCACAGTCCAAAGACATGCAGGTTAGGTTAACTGGTGACTCTAAATTGACTGTAGGTGTGAATGTGAGTGTGAATGGTTGTCTGTGTCTATGTGTCAGCCCTGTGATGACCTGGCGACTTGTCCAGGGTGTACCCCGCCTTTCGCCCGTAGTCAGCTGGGATAGGCTCCAGCTTGCCTGCGACCCTGTAGAAGGATAAAGCAGCTAGAGATAATGAGATGAGATGAGCTTGACTCCGCGATCGGGGGCGGCACGGTGGTGTAGTGGTTAGCGCTGTCGCCTCACAGCAAGAAGGTCCGGGTTCGAGCCCCGGGGCCGGCGAGGGCCTTTCTGTGCGGAGTTTGCATGTTCTCCCTGTGTCCACGTGGGTTTCCTCCGGGTGCTCCGGTTTCCCCCACAGTCCAAAGACATGCAGGTTAGGTTAACTGGTGACTCTAAATTGACCGTAGGTGTGAATGTGAGTGTGAATGGTTGTCTGTGTCTATGTGTCAGCCCTGTGATGACCTGGCGACTTGTCCAGGGTGTACCCCACCTTTCGCCCGTAGTCAGCTGGGATAGGCTCCAGCTTGCCTGCGACCCTGTAGAACAGGATAAAGCGGCTAGAGATAATGAGATGAGATGAGACTGCACGATCATTAGCCTTTGCGAACACTACACCAGCTGGAAGGTAACTGGACTGCCGCGCTAACAGCACCGAGTTCTGGGTAAGCTAGCGTTGGCTTTTGAGAATGTTGATATGAAGAGAGTGTGTATGTATAATAATAATAATAATAATATTGGCTGGCTTTTTTCATGGTCTATCAGATATATTCCATTCAGCTAGCATGATATTGAACGAGTCTTCGACTCGTTCGATATCATGCTAGCTGAATGGAATATATCTGATAGACCACGACAAAAAGCCAGCCATTATTATTTAAACAATAGATTAAACTGTTGGTAAGATCTGAAAAGAAAAACACAATGCATATTTTCCTCTTGTGAAGTCAAAGGCTGGCACCCATGTGTGGTTCAGCTGTGTGAGGCCGCATGCTGCCTGCGTGTTTGTGTCTGTTACTGCGTGCCCTCCCGTGCCCTTGCACTGTGGTGTAAACACGGATTGTTAGGTTAGGGGTTAAAAGTGTTGTGCTTAGATTCTTTGACAGTAATCTAATTTCTGCTCTCTCGCGCATCTATATTTATTTGGTTTTGTCAACACTCAGGGCTCTTTTTTCTCCCTTTTGCCTTTAGTGTATTGATCCCTCTAATGGATTGGATCTGATTCCAGAGAGTCTAACATGCTTTCGTATCCTCTTATTTTCACCCAGGGAAATCGATCAGGCAGGCCTGAAAATCAACCAGGATCAGGTTTTAAGGGATCCACCACGGTGGGACTGGTGAGGTAGTGTTGAAAAGGACAGGGGTGACTAGAGAACTTTTAAAAGAGAGAATGGTGCATGTTTTTCAAGTCTTAGAACTGGCCTTCATTAAAACCTCTGAAACTAAATAAAGAGTATAGTGATGATAAAGAGTGGGGTGGCACGGTGGTGTAGTGGTTAGCACACTCTTCTGTCGCCTCACAGTAAGAAGGTTCTGGGTTCGAAGCTGACGGAGACCTTTCTGTGGGGAGTCGGCATGTTCTCCTCGTGTCTGTGTGGGTTTCCTCCAGGTGCTCTGGTTTCCCAAAGACATGCAAATGAGGTTGTACAAGACAGTGCGTACTTAGTGCCAGTCCCAAGCCTGGATAGACTTGGAAGGGCATCCGGTGCAAAACCTATGCCAGATCTGCTGTGGTGACCCCGAATGTATGGGAGCAGCCAAAAGAAGAAGTGATGATGATAATGATGATTATACTTAAATGCATGTGTGTGTGTATGTTAGGTCTTCCTACTGCACCTGTCATCAAGCCATGACAGCTAACCTAGGAAGTTCAACTAATCAATGGTGAGCTCCACTTCCTGCTGAGCCAGCATCCTCTTCTCTCCTCACATTGATTAAGGGAGGAGTTGCTTGCTTTTTAATATATTGGCAGTGCCAGCCTCTAAATAGTTCCTATTGGATGTTATCCTAGCATTCATAGACTGTGGCAGAGGTATCCTTTCAACCAACCCTCGCTAATAATTCAGGTAAATTAGTATTATTGCATATGCATATACACACTTGCCACTCACTGGGAGAAAAGTGCTAAGTACCAGCCAGACCTAGATCAATAAGCAGGATAGGATTGGTGTATAGCAGTCCGATTAGAGCAGGAGTGTGAAACTGTTCCCTTCCGCACTTCTCTCCGGCCCATGTGAAACCCGAGAGAAGGGCCTGATCAGTTGGAAATGGCATGATATCGATGCCCCCTTGGCTCTTCACACAGCTGAGCAAATTGGAGGATTTGTCGCAAGTCACAACACAAGGGCGCCAGGAAGAGGAAAAGGAAGAGGGACGCAGGGACAGATGCAGGAGTGGAGCGTAGGCCATAGCTGATGTCAGGCTGTTTAGACAGAGGTTACCCATCCTAAATTTGTTCAGGCTCCCACAAGGCCTGTGAATGAGGCATATTGGGAAGTTGTGCTTCCTCAGAGTTCTGGCTAATACACATGAGTAAAGGGCAACAGGAAGGTCGAGTCTCTTAAAACAGCTCCCATTCCTGCACGTGTGGGTTCCAAGCATGACTTACAACACCTCTGAGGGTGTTAATCCTCTTCATGCAGCTGTGACCATAGATGCTTGTTTATTTATCTATCTGTGTTCATTCATTACAGGTATAAGTGTAGATAATCTCTCACTTTTTGTGTGCTAAGATCAGACCAGGGATCTGATCAGACCACGCTTTGTATGCCACTGTAAGAAAGTAGGTGAGAGCGCATGCTTTGAGCCTTGTGACAGCTAAACCCCGTCTGCTGGAGGTTAACAATGTGGAGAGCAGGAAGCCAGCGACACATCATAAACCTATCCGCTCCAGGGACGAGGGATGAACACACACACACACATACACGCAAGAGATCATTTCTGCGTGTGACCTTTGGCTTTCTGTAATTGTGATTGGTTGAATTTGTTTCACCTTTACGCACATACACAATAACCAAACTGAGAACAGAACTGTTTACCGTATGCTGAAATCCTGTCATCTAACATTTCTTTTTAGTACTCTATCTCTTTAACTATGTGTCCACACACTCACACGCACACACCTGTCCTTCAATCACCCTCATTTTTGGCTGCAGAAAGTGCACTACATACACAGGTGTTCCCCCTGCCTCAGTCCCACTGCTTTGAGGATGATAGCAGATGCAAGGAGATGAAAGAAGCTCTCTTCCTCTTCCCCCTATCCATAGATCAGATCCTATCAGCCCCACCATGACATTTAACAGTAGCCATCTTCAATAAGAGGGTTGATATCATGGTTTGGTCTTCCTCCATCAGACCCATCAGACAGACGCACCAAACCGAGGTCAGCTGCTCTGAGTGTCATTAACTCTCTCCGCGGAATGCTCTTCGCGTTAAGACAACAATGTCAAAGGATGAGATTAAATTACCTCCCAGTCTAAACAGCAACATTAAAGAGCAGATACAGATCTTGACATCGCACTGATCTAATAGAGATTGTGCACTTGTGAATACGCTTTGAAAACTTGGTTTTGTTCCCACTACTAAGGCGCTGCGACAGAAATCAAGAGTTTTGCATGTGTGAATTGAAATTCTCTGTTTCATAGGAGGGAATGAATTATTGAATATTTGAATAACGACAGAAAGGCAGATGATCGAGGAGGAAGAATGAACTCATACATGTTTTAATGTGATGTGCATTTAGGGCGATGGCTTTCCAGACGCAGAGATCTTTGCTGGTGTGAAATCAAATCTTTAAATCTTGGAACTGCTTCTTTGCATCTCTCTCTCTCACACACACACAGACACACACACACACACATATACAACTATGCACATACAAGACACACACACACACATGCAAAAAGTCCTCCTCACAGATTTATCACCCAAGCCCTGCTCCCGTCGGCATCACAGTGGCTGATTTTCTCATTTCATAGGCCACCGAGGTAGAACAGGCATGTGCTTGTTCAAATCCACCCAGCAAGACGCACCGGTTTCACCACACAGCTTTCTCTTTAGCAGCTTAACAGATGCCAAACAGAAGGGCAGCCGGGGGAGGGCGAGGGGAGCACGGAGAAAGAGAGAGAAAAGGGGTGGGGGGCACAGCCAGAAGCCATCAAGTGCAAGCCCTTCACACAAACACACACACACACAGCAAGACCGAGCCAGGAGAAATGAGGTACCCACGACCCGCGCTCTAATGACCATGACTGAGAGGAGAGGCAAGACACCGAGAGGTTTTTAATTTATCATTCCAAGTCTGTGGTTCTAAATGATGGTGAGCACCCTTTTTCGGTCCACATCAAGTGGTGCGCAGCTTCTCTCCAAATATAGAGATCATGTTTGTATTGTTTGACAGTGAGGCCTGAAGGAATTCTTATTCTCCTCCTGCCGACACACACACACACACGGCATCAGGGCCACAGACCAGGAAGGCTATTAGGCAGAGCAAGGAACCACATGAAAAACATCTGCTGTGGCATAGGGGAGTGCCGCACACTCTCCAGGAGGCGCGTGCATGTGTGTTTGTGCACGTGTGCGCACATGTAATGATATTGCTGTTTATGTGTGCCAGATTTCTTAAAAACAGTGATTTTCAGGTTACAGTGACTTAATTGCATCCCTTTTTAGACGATGCTGGCTCATAGATGTAATGATTTACTCATGGTGTACTTAAGGAGGTAATGTAAAATAATAGTGCCTTATTAGGAGGCATAAGTCCAGAGCACAGCAGTACATAGAGGGAACCTACCAGGGAACATTGATGAGCTCGGCATCTTTAATGAAAGGGTTTTGTATGAGACTCGGGATAGGCTCTGTTACTTCAACCATGTAAATGGTTGCTTACAACACTATGGTTATGCAATCCCTATTTAAGGACTGTGTATGCTTGCACAGACAGTCGTAGTGAGAATAGGCAGGAGGGGTACAGGGACAGAGTACGGTACAGTACAGTTACTCTAAGGAGGGAGGGGTATATGGATACAGTATAGTACAGATACTGTCAAACACGTGAAAACTATGGTAGCGTCAGGACATCTGAGTCCCCAGAGCAAAAAAGTGGACACACTTCAGAGAGCTGGAAATGGGGTGACATACATGAGTCCACACACACATGCAGACACTGTTTGAAGCTCTCTGCACTAGTCAGGGAGGCTGAGATAAACAGGCCTGAGAAAAAACTCACACCTCCCTTTTCTGACAATCTTGGTGGTTTGCGGTATAAGCGAGTGAGAGAATAAGTTACCTCTGATAGGACGCCAAACGGAGTGGCTGCGGATAAACACAGAGGAGCCAGGAAAATATACAAGGCCTGAAGCAAGACCTGGGTTTCACCAAAACTGCCAGCGCACAGAACGAACACTCAGTTAGGCATGAGTCCACTTACCCTTGGCCCCATAGTGTAACCTAGAGACATGGAATCACAGACCACGCTAGGACTGTTATTCTAACATGGTTAACACATGGGAATGAGTGCTACAGCCAATTATTTAACTTCAGCCCTCCAACCGAGTCCTGTTTACCACTGAGGCCTGGACAGTACCAGTATGGTTTCTATCTAGCACACTAAAAAGCTGAGCTTTGTTTTTAATCTCCATATTTTCTTCCATCGCAGCTCATTTTAACCCAAGGTCATGGAATATGTTGCTGATAAACATTTTGGCCATATGCACAATGACAGAATAAGCTGCAAAAGTGGAACATCTTGAAAACTCCTGATACTTCAATCCCACATTAAGACAACTGTGCAAAGACAATAGGGTGGTCAAATCCTCTGGGTGCTGTTGGTTCTTCACTGACTGTCGTAGAGTGTTTGTGTAGCAACAGACAGACCAGTTTTGGGCTCCTGGCATTTTGACTCCTACCCAGCACACATGCTGGACTATTGTATTTGGCAACGTCATTCCCACAAAACAGATCACAATGCGCTGGCTCCCTCTGGCCGGTGCTGTGTTTGCAGTAGGAGCAGCTGTCATGGAAATGGCCCTGTAAGCTCTTCCTAATTACCTAACATGTTCTGAGTCTGAATCCCAGTTAGCACTTAGATCCCCTCCCAACACACACACTACCAGGCCTCCACTGGGCAAACACAAAGTGAGGATGGAGGTTACAGAGAGAATGCAGAGAAGAGCTGAGTGGGGGTGGTAGTGTAGTAGTTGGGTTTGTGGGGCACTGTCATGCCCCACCTGCCCCTCCATCTCTTTGGGTCAGCCCAATACTCCTCCAGATAATATATCAGGCTGCCATCCCCTTGGCAACCAAGCCAGACCTCACACACAACACTCGAGGCTAGCCGGCCCCTTTCTGCTCCCCAGTACGGCCACCTGGCCCCCTCGGCTGGCCTCTCAAAGAGAGAGCCCCATCGCTCAGCTAGCAGTCCATTGTTCAGCTCATGAAGTGACTGCCGGGCAATTAGCAAGTTAACAAGTTAAGAGGCGGACTCTGTCAAATACGGAGCTTTTTCACCCGGGGTCATTCGTGGGGGATCTCTTTTCTCATTCTGTGAGAGGAGCAGCTTCATAAAATGGCTGTTGAAGGACTTCTGAGCCCACCATGACTTTGCAACTCAGAGGCATTACTTTTTTTGTTTATGCCTCTATTTTTTGAAAGAGGTTTCAAAGCCCATTTTGTTCCTGATCCACTCTAACCTGTACCTGTAAAAGTTGAGTTCAAAAGCTCTTTTATGGGCTTTCTGAAGCCATTAAATAATTACAGCAATGTTTTTCCATTCCAAGTTAGTTTGCAAGGTTTGCCGAGACTCATTTTTAACCAAATCGACTTTTGTAAAATGAAATCAGGAGAAACTGTCTTCCTGTGCATTAGTGCTCCCAGTTACCTGTCATCACCACTGCTTGGCTAACCATCCCTGTCTGACCCATGCAAAATTGGTACTTCACTTTCCTCTCCATAAGCTGGACCGTTTCAATTTGAAACAAAGACCCGACATATTTTCCCTTTAAACTGTGCAATTTGCATTGTGTCGCCATGATTCACAATGCATTCTATGGCTCCCCTGCATCCTTTCAATGTCCAGAGTGCCCACCCCCCAACACCCCTGCTCAAACCCTTTCACAAAATTTTCTCCTCTGCCACCCCCTCTGCTTCCCCAGAAAGACAAAGCCCCCAATTTGTCACGTCATGTCCAGCTGTTGACTAGGGAAGACCTCCTCAACCAGTGAAAGGAGCACAAGCTGGGGAGCCAAATGGCTTTTTCCCCTTTTTCTGTGGGAATGTTTGCCCAAGGAGACAAAGCCTCCTCCCTGGGGGTTGGTGGAGACTCCCAGGGGGTATGTGCCTTGTTCCATGGGCTTTAACCCTTTTACGGTAGCCATCCACCTTGAAATGGAGCACCATTGACTTGATGCAGGCTGGCAGAATAGCATCATTAAGCTCCACTAACCTCACTGTGTGCCTGCATGCAGATAGCACAGCAAATCATGTGAACAGATTTACTGTTGGGTCACAATTTTGGGCCATTTCATGGTAGGGTTTGGCCAATAAGAAACTCCCAAACAAAATCTAGGAAGTATGTATGAGGGCTAGACCCAACTAATAAAGAGGTTAAAATAAACACCAACCATCCCCAAGCCGGTTTCCATAGGCTACAGCATGTATGCGCTTTCTGCTAATTGAGTAAAAAACTGGTGGTTGCTTGACCCTCCTTGACCAAAAGCACCTGCAACCAATAGATGAGATGATTAATTGATATTCATGTGGTATTTGTGTTGACCTCCCAACCCAGACTCTAGAAAGCAAATTTAGGGTGTACATGCATATTACGTCTCCCTTGTGCGTGTGGATATGCCAAGGGACATCACAGACCACCCATTAAAACCATGCTACCTTCTTCTAAGGCCGTTTCAGCCAACACCTATAATCACCCCATCAAAAAGACTTTCACCCTGAACATGACAGCGCTAATCAAACCCCTCACTCCACTCAGTGGAATGCCTATTCCCCTACCCACCATTCCTTCTGTCACACTGCGCTTTCAGAAGAAATAAGGTGGAGGGTTCCTTCACCGGCTTTTAATGTGCTCCACAATTACAGCTGTCACAACACAAACCTCTGTGCACAGCGTGTTTCATTACAACCCCACCCCCCTCTTTTTTCGTGAAATATGGAAGCAGGGAACAAGCCCTCCGTCATAAATACCACCACTATGAGAGCTATCGGAAGGGGAGCTTCATTGCAGGTGGGGGAGAGTTGGCAGGTGGGGAGTGGGGGGTTGCTACTCATAAATTATTTTGGTGTGCAATAATATTTGCTTTATGGAATGAGCCCCATGTGGTGCATTTGGCCTACAGGAACATCCACACTGTCATATTCAAACTGCTACAAGACATTACTACAGAGTACGTTTGAACACACACTACAGATATGAAGATGTTGATAGAGGGACTCAAGTTCATGCTTTCCAGACACATCAGAATCATAGTGCATTGTTCCATGAGCTCCTGGAATTAATGTGAGAGTAGATGACCATTTCCCACTTCTCTTATGATTCTCGGCTAGCTCAGAAATGGGCAGCCTAGATCAACTGACCAATCAAGTGCAACGAAAAAAAAATGTACCCAACATGGATCCCTTGGACCATACAACATATCCAGGATCCAATCTTCCTATGCCACTTGACACCACCAGGATTGTACTAGCCTATGCTACAGCAAGAAACCATGGCCTGATCTCACCCAAGCAGAAGCCCCAAGCCTATCTCCTGAGCTTCATTTTAAGCCATCAATATGCCAGTAATCTCTCCCACCAATATCCCCAGCCTGCCTGGCTGTGAGAACAAAGAGAGGGGGGCGGCTGAGGTGATATAGATCCTGACGCACTCTGTTCTTCCTTAAGTCAGGTCATGGGGAAAACCAGGAATCAGGCTGTGCTTCAGAAAGGAATCTGATTCAGACTGACAACCTCAAGCCAAAGGTTCAGAGGTCATCCTCTCCATTATAGAAAACCAACTGTCCATTGATCTCAGTGCATTGCCAGTCTAGGATGCTAACAGGCATGGCATGCTTATAGTCATTTCTGACATTAAAAATACCTTCTTTTTTTCTCCAAAATTTCATTCTGATCTCGTAATAAGTCACATGGAACAAGTGTGACACTTCAGCGACTGCCTTCAGCATGCTTAACAGAACAGAGTCTCTAGTACTAATTCATAAATAAGAGAACATAATCCCATATGCAAATGGGATCATGACAAACATGCCATATTAATTAAGCAGTGGCAGATAAGGCAAAAGTGATAACTGACAGGGCCTTGCACCAATCAGAGAGCCCCGTGAGCGGGTGGCACTCAGAGCCCAGTGGAGCGTATGGAGGTGAGGAGCTCTTCCAGCACTCCACTCTCATCCCTGAGAAGCCTGAGGAGTCATAATCAGACTCTTGTAATACACTAGTACTTGTGTGGTCCCCTGGGCTCATTTGCATACTAATTACCGATTGCAAATGAAGGAGGGGGCGATTGTGTTCCGCCTGCGTCGCCTGGCGGGCGGAATATTCCGGTGATCCCACTAAGGAGCTTATCCAGCACAGCGAGGAGAGAGAAGGAGAGCCACCCCCACCCCTTTCCCCGATATACAGCCCCTCATTAGTATTACAATAAAGGACATGAAAGACACATAAAACATTATATACTGCCAAAGTGTTGTTTTCATACCAATTAACACAGTGCCTGAGTTATCACCACAGTGGATTGAGCACCTCATTGCAAGAGTTGTGCTATAACACACACACACACACACACACACACACACACACACACACACACACACACACACACACGTGTGTGTGTCTATGTGTGTGTGTGTGTGTGTGTTTCTTTGGGGATTGAGGGGGGTGGGGTGGGGGTGAGGTAATGAGGAGTTGACACTAGACTATTTCTCAACAGGAGGGGAGTGAATCCTAAGACACCTGATGGGGAACCTGAATACCAGCTACCCCTGGACGGCAAATCATCGTGTTATTCTGCACAGTTAGCTTGTCTAACAAGACAACTATCTCAGTCTCGCTGCCTTTAAACTGGCTCTCTCTCTTTATACACCACCCTCCCCCCTCCCCCAGCCACCACCTTCCCCCGTTTTCAGGTCTTTTGTCCAGCGAACACCCTCTCAAGCAGAGACGGGTCATGATATGTGTGTGTGTGTGTGTGTGTGTGTGTGTGTGTGTGTGTGTGTGTGTGTGTGTGTAAATTGGTGTTAGACGGGCAAGAAAACATTCAGATGCAATGTATGTTTTCGACATGCTGTGCCATCTCTTCTCTGTCTGTCATCGAAGGCCACTTTTCCAGGTCTGTCGCACAGCCGTGCTGATTTACCCACAAAAAAAGCGGGTGGGTTTTGTTTCCAGCTCAGTAATAAGAGGTGAGGTATTAGTGGGATACACAATTATTTGGAACGAATCATGTAGGGACTCCTCAATATTTACCACTCGATGTAGTAGATGACGCATGGTATCAATGTTAGCTATTGATGACAAACAAATACTATCTTCAGGTGTGTTAGTGGGATATGAATAACTGAGGAAAACAGCTTGACTTATGATCCCTGACTTCTAAGTCTGTGAACCCAGATATACAGTATACGTTGAACCAAAAGATATTTGAAGAAGGGCATGTTTTGAGCAAGAAAGCTGCCAAAGAGACCTCTATGATTGTCTGTGTATGACTGGGCCAAATATCCTCACGTGGGATGATTATCAATATTGTTTGCTCACAGTTGTAGACGCAGTGATATGAAAGTTTAAGGGCGGAAATTAAAAAAGCTAGTATGTGGTTATCAACACGTGTTTGAATATAAAGATCAGCAGACACATTCTTTCTAATGATGCTTATGACTTTGTTATTGGCTGTTTCTTTCTTTCTTGTTGTTGAACATGCACATCTCCATTTAGTACATCTTCTGTTCCTCATTCATGAGGAAGGGGTTTTGAGAAAAGCCCTTGCTGTCCTCTCACTCTCCTCACAGCAGGCTAATAGCCCCTGTCACTAGGCTTTCTTTAACCAGAGAATCAATCTACCCACCACAGTCATTCTCTCCCTTTCTCACTGCCATACAGGCTAAGCCGTTCCAAAAGGCCCATTAACCTGAGCTAAATCCCTTAACCACTGTCTACCATGGGCACACACACACACACACACACACACACACACACACACACACACACACACACACAGAGGAGAGGACAGCTCAGCTGGGAAGTGTAACAATTCTGCTGCAACAAATCTGCTTTCTGCAGACAGTGGCATTGGGCTTTCTTCAAGTGCCTGCTTGCTAATAAGACTGCAGATTCTGGAGCAGTAGAAATCAGGTTATTTTCATGTTGAATAATTTTTGGAATAAATATGCAAGACAAAATACATTCAGGCTGCTTGGAGTCAAATGCAGGATTTGAGAGTGGCGCGAAAGGAAACACGACGAACATGGCTTTTAATAATGTGCAGCATGTCTGTGTCACTTTGAAATATATATCTCGTCAGACAAGGGCGGAGGAACGAGGAAGGAGTTTTGTTTCGGGGCCTTAAATGTTCTCTGTGCATGGTTGGTGACACACACCTCCCGCTCTGTCTGAGAGCCTCATGCATGAGTATTATATCAAGCCTAATTTTCCCCTCCATTCAGCCTGCCGCTACGCAAGGTTAACACGGATCTTTATCAGCAATCTCCTGCTCGTTCTCTCTCTCTCTCTCATTCACTGGCACACTCACATACACATGAATACGCACACAGTTTGCCTAGATACACACTTCCCATCTCTCTCTCTTTTTTAGTCTCTGACACATGACATTTGGTTTGGTAAAAGAGAATAAATAAATATATATATATATATATATATATATATATATATATATATATATATATATATATATATATATATATATATGAAACTGTTCATCTTCATCTTTGGTCCTTCTGGCTTTATGACCTCTGTGTACATTATCATGAGCAATCATGTGGCATATTTGTGCCAATAAGTCACTATTTACAACACTTTGAACCATATAATATGATTGCAATGCTCAGATGAAATATCGAAGGCCTCCTGGTGCAAGTAATGAATCTGTGTGTGATGTGTATCCGTGTAAGAGAGACAGAGAGTAATTGAGAACAAATAGATACAGGAGAAGGCGAACCAAATAAATTCTGGTGAGGCTGAAAGAAAAACTCGTGAAAGGCTGATCAGTCCAGTGCCGTTGCGTATTTTTTTACTCGAGATCTGGATGTTTACAGCATACGTTCAGAAAGCAGCTGGGAAGTTTCTGCAGGGTGATCTCTGTGAGCGTAATGTGAACTGACACACTTACACAATAGCAATCTACCACTGATGATAAAACTAAGAAATAAGAACACAGTAATCTGATTAGCTCGGTAGCGAAACACCTCAAGAATATTTCAGAGTATAAATTATGCACATAAATTACCCAAATGTGTTTAAATGATTAAAAATCATGCTGCAAATCAGCTTTTCCTTTTCATCTTTTTTTCTCCTTTCCCTGTTGGACTATGAATTTCCAGACATGCCCCAGGGATGGGAGGATCTCTCCCAGCCTACCTATTTCCCCTGCCTTCCTCTGTGTTCTTCATAAAAAAAACCAACAACAAACAACTTGTGTTCTTCCAGATAGTAATGGGGTTTTAAAGCTTGGTCTGCTAATGAGCCCAGACAAGCCATCAGCTGTATGCACCTGGCTGGCCAGGAATCATAGACTAGCCAAATGCTGGTCAAGAGAAACAACAATGACATACTCGATTACTGGGGAAAAAGGAACTACTCTGGGTCTTGGAACCTTCTTGTCGCATTTCCGCCAGGTTGAGTAAGAAGAAGGCTAAAAGCTGTTCAGAATGACTGGCTCTTCCTCCATAACCAGACATTATTTGAGGGCAAAGACAGATTACATTCCCATTGAACTGGGCCTAATCCTAAACATTACATTTGCAGTAAAGTCACGCCATCTTAGCAAGAGGAAGTCCCTTTGTTCGACCTCCCAGTATGGCAGAGGAGGGAGTCAGAGGTGGTGGAGGTTGATGGAACCCTCTGCTCACTGGGGTATGCTCTACTACTTCAACACACACACAAACACACACATGGTCAGGCCTCGAGTCCCAGAACACTTGAGCAGCAAAGCCCCGCCGTCACCTAACAGTCCCACTCAGACCAATAAATCCCTCTTCGTAAACACAGACTGGAAATGGAAGAGAGCAAAACAGAAAGGTGGAGGGTTGAAAAGGAAGGTCAAAGGGAAGGAAGGGTTTTGAAAGAGAGAGAAAGATGAAGGAGGACAGTAGTAGTAGTAGTGCGTAACTCTTAAGCTGAACGTGCATCTGCAGGTTGTGACAAACCAGAAGGGTCAACTGGAAGTGACCCTTCATTGCGGCACTACGACTCATTAGATAGGACAGCACAAAGGGCCACAGAGGAAGAAAGGGCCAAAACATTCCATATGGGACAGGTCAAACAGGAAACTGTTCCTCTGGGGTCAACAAGCATCCTAAACACACTACACCTCCTCCTATTCCCAATCAAGAAAACCACATGAGGTGTGTAAGTGGGAATGCAGGTGCTCTGATACTAAGTGTGCTGCATTATTGTCATCAACTTTAGCTGGTTTCTTTGGAACCTTGTAAATCAGAGTCAAGAATGTGGCTTGCTTGTGCTTACATGGAAAAGTAATGCAGAAAAATGCATTTCCCGTAAACGTTCTGGGCCGGACTCTTCGAGGTGACCTCAGCCTTTGTCTTGGCTTCGGCCAACAGAGTTCAGCGGAAAGTATCCTTTAATCGGTCCTCCTACAAAACACGCTTTGGAGGGGTTCAGTAATGTTGCGGTGATGGTGTCACAGCAAGACTACGATTACACTGCAGCCACATCACAGGGGAATTATGGAAACAGCGTGAAAGTGCATTCCCGTGTCTGAGACTTCACCATAAAACATTCTCTGACTGTGTCTCCTGCCAAACCGGGACATTCATTTATATAAATGTTTCCTTTTTCCCTCCAAACATTCCCAAAGCATTAAGAACGAAACTGCCAAGTAAGGAGAAGGGAGGAAAATAACATATTTATGATTTTAGTCTGTAGCTGCCTAAAGTCCATTATCTAGATCAGCACTGTATTTTAAGCTTTTGAACTTTTCAACACCGAGGCTGAGAATTTCCTTTAGCCGAATGACACTCATCCTTTTGGGAACTGGGATAGAATTTGAGACTTTAAACGCAGCTTGTTTCCTCAACAGAGCGCAAGAGCAGCTGAGGGCGGCTCTACTACTATTAGTTTTACTGGTAAGGTAATCAGCCTGTAGGCTGTGTTCGCTGGCCTTAAAGTATGTTTCCTATATTGAAAAACACGCAGCCCAAGGACAAGCCACCGGCACCTTGGCTCTCACGCGCATTTGCATGCCTAGATACACACACACACACACACACACACAGGCAACATGCACAAGCGTGCACTCCCACACTGGAGCTTCAATCAAGAGTGGCGGTCTTCCGACATCAGCATACATTGACAGATGTGCGCACACACTCAGACACGGACACACCGCTTTGGCAAAAGAATAGTCACATATGTGCAGGGTAAGCAGTGGGCGAAAAGGCCACGCTGTGTCCAGAGCGCCTCCGTAGCAGGTCATCTCTGTATCTGAGTACTGCTTTAACCCTTCGTATCTCCCTGCTTGCTATTTGCTCTTATGATTTGTGGACTCCAGGGAGCAAGGATGTGCCTTTCTGCAGAAAGTCAGCAAGCACGAGTCCCCTCCTCCATCCCCAAGCCAAACGCTTTGAGTCTCTTCCCTGCCGTCTTTGAACTGAGATCAGAGGGAAGCGTTTTGGCACACACTGCGCCAGTCGATCAGGTGCAGGGCCAGTCTTCTTTTGAGTGGTCTGTTGTTTTAATAATGCAGCCTTCCTTCTGTCTTGACTTCTCGTCTCTTCTGCTCCCCTTTCTTCATCCTCCTGCCCCCCCCCCCCCCCCCCCCCCCCCCAAACCATTACAATCCACTTGGATTTCTTTCACCAAGGGCCACGCAATTACTCGGACAAAGAGACCAAAGCGAGGACAGTTTGGGAACATGAGTCCAGAGGGTCCGTACTGCAGGATGGGGGGGGGGGTCATCTAGAAGCCCCAACCAGCACACAGGAAAACATAAGCGGGCCCCTTTCAAGGGATTTAAACTAGAATGAGAAAGATCTCTTTTCCCCCTTTCCTCAATGGAGGGGGCTCTAACTTATCAGGAAGCTATGAAATAAAAGTCGATGGCTTGAGTAGTGGTGTCATAAAAGCTCAGCCAAAGAGAGTTACAGCACTGAAGATTCCACATATATTCAGCAACCTGAAATAACAAATAAAGACATGTCTTTTGGTTTCAGAGACTCAGATGGAATGTGCATCTTTTTAATTGTCATTCATGCTCAAGTGATTTAAGGTGACAAATCAATGCTGCTTGGGAAAACTGTTTTTTTTTTTTTTAATGTGTAACGAATAAAGTGAGGAGTGACATGAAAATGCAAGGGGAAAAAATCCTGTTTAACTAGCTTGCTTTTTTACACCTGTCAAACCCTGAGATGCTTCAGTCCTTCTCTAAAAAAATGCTGGCTTTTGACTGAGTAAATCAGAGAGCATGGCAGGCCAGAGAGAACAGGGGCAGGGAAACAGACGGTTTCAGCGGCTGGCGCCGCAATTTGGCTCAAATTTGGCTGGGAAAAACACAGGGTGTTTATTGTGTGCTATCATACAAGCCCTGTCAAAACTGCCGCCAATTATTGCCATTAGGCTTCCATCATGTCAGTGGCTGTCGCTCTCTCGCAGCACGCCCCCTTCTCCCAGCCCTATAATCTACGCCCACTTTTGCTCCATCAGGGCCAGGATGAAGCACAAGGATTGTTAAAGCTTGACGCCCATCTCACTCACGCTCTCTTCTGTCTTCAGACATTAGTCTGAAGAGAGGGCCCGAGTCCCCATCATACTTCAAATCCATCCGTTCCTTGGCCCTTTAAAGACCCTGACAGGCGTTTGGGGTCTGAAATGTTCACATTGTGTCTTGAATTGAAAAGGAAGTGGCCATGAAAGTATGCAAGATAGTGGCATAAATTGGTCTGTGTGCGGATGTGTGTGGGTTTTTGTACTATGGCCTACTATTACTATTGACTCTATTAACATGGTCATATACACACACACACACACACACACACACACACACACACACACACACACACACACACACACAGAGTACTGTGCAAAAGTCTGTAAAGAAATGCTGTAGACAAAAATGGCTTAAAAATAATGAAATGAAATATTTCCTCATTAAAAAAAATACCATAAACAGCAGTAAGCCATAATAAATGACAATATTGCAAATATTATATTATATAGCATATGTATTATAAATATAATCAATATTTGGTGTGAGATAACCCTTTGCTTTTTTTTTTTAAACTAGTAGTTTCAGGTACAATGAGTGCAGTTTTATCAGGAAATGAGCTGTAGGTTTTACTGAGCATCTTACAGAACCAGCCACAGTTCTTCTGGACACTTTGTCACACTTGCTTTTTAATTTTGCACCAAAACCCAGTAGCCTTCATTATGTTTTCTTTTTTTAATCTGATCTCTTATGTAATATTCTTCTCAGATACAAACTTTTTTTCCTGTAACGTTTAATTTTGTGCTGGAAAACGAACGTTTGGAACTCTAAAATGTTTTTGTACTGACTCGATAATGTAGAAGTCAGAAAATAGAAATCTATAACAAAGTTTGTATGGAAAAAAATAGGGTGCCTAAGACTTTTGCATAGTACTGTATATATACGCACTCACCGGCCACTTTAATAGGAACTTGTTGTTGGTTCTAAGGTTCCTGTTCTTGGCTGCAAGAGTGGAACCCAATGTGGTCTTCTGCTGTTGCATGCTGAGATGCTTTTCTGCTCACCACGGTTGTAAAGAGTTGCTATGAGGAAGCTGCTACATCCTTCCTGGCAGCTCGAACCAATCTGGCCATTTTCCTCTGACCTCCCTTATCAACAAGGCGTTTGTTTCCACCCACAGAACTGTCACTCACTTTGTGTTTTTTGTTTTTTTGCATCATTCTGTGTAAACTCTAGAGACTGTTGTGTGTGAAAACCCCAGGAGATCAGCAGTTTCTGAAATACTCAAACCAGTCCATCTGGCTCAAACCAACACCCATGCCGCAGTGAAAGAAAGTCACACTTTGAGATCACAATGTTTTCCCGTTCTGATGTTTGAAGTGAACAGTAACTAAAGTTCTTGATTTGTATCTGCATGATTTGATTGATGACATTGTGCTGCTGTCAAGGGATCGGCTGATTAGAGAACTGCATAAAACAGCAGGTAGATGGGTGTACCTAATAAATTGGCCAGTGAGTGTCTCATCTCATTATCTCATTATCTCTAGCCGCTTTATCCTCTTCTACAGGGTCGCAGGCAAGCTGGAGCCTATCCCAGCTGACTACGGGTGAAAGGCGGGGTACACCCTGGACAAGTCGCCAGGTCATCACAGGGCTGACACATAGACACAGACAACCATTCACGCTCACATTCATACCTACGGTCAATTTAGAGTCACCAGTTAACCTAACCTGCATGTCTTTGGACTGTGGGGGAAACCGGAGCACCCGGAGGAAACCCACGCGGACACGGGGAGAACATGCAAACTCCGCACAGAAAGGCCCTCGCTGGCCACGGGGCTCGAACCCAGGACCTTCTTGCTGTGAGGCGACAGCGCTAACCACTACACCACCGTGCCGCCGCCAGTGAGTGTTTGTTTACATTTTATTTTGCATGTAAAATGGGAGTAAATATAGGCTCTACAGGCTGCTTTGCATGTGCACCAAATGCCCATGCCCTTTTTTTAATCTGTCAACATGACAGGCACATGACACGGGTTTATTTATTTAGGGGTGTTTCTAATAAAGTGGCTGTGTGCGTTTGTTTATATATGTGTGTGTGTGTGTGTGTGTGTGTGTGTGTGTGTGTGTGTACTCTGAATCACTATACATTTTTGCAGCTGCATGTACAATTGTAAGGTTCACTTAAGGCTCTGGACCCTTTTGAGGAACTAATAAGTTCTGGAACAATCCTAAACAAGAACTGCACATAGTTCGTAAATTACAGTGCAAGAACCGTAACAATTATGGAAATTAACAGTCGTGACACAAACTGTGTGACAGAGCCGACTGGAAGGTGATGCAATTTCATGCTTCAAGGTTTATTTGCCATAAGTAGCATGCAACTAGGAGTGTGTATAAAATACACTCTTGTGATGTTTTTGATTTGCCAATTAAAAAAAAAATTTACAGAAACCGTCTGCTTTGTTGGTTGTGTGGCATTTCCTTTGATATAACCAAGCTTTAGTAATTGCTTGTTAGATAAATGCAGATGGGTTAATGCATTATTCTCATTGGTTCTGATGACAAGTTCTGTCTGAAAGCTGTGCTTTATTCATGGGGTTAAACTCGGTCTATAAGACAGATAAATGAGCAGCCAGTGAAGGCCTGGAGAGGTGCAGGAAATACAGGTCCATAAATATTTGGACAGAGACAACATTTTTCTAATTTTGGTTCTGTACATTACCACAATGAATTTTGAACAAAACAATTCAGATGCAGTTGAAGTTCAGACTTTCAGCTTTAATTCAGTGGGTTGAACAAAATGATTGCATAAAAATGTGAGGAACTAAAGCATTTTTTAAACACAATCCCTTCATTTCAGGGGCTCAAAAGTAATTGGACAAATTGAATAATTGTAAATAAAAGGTTCATTTCTAATACTTGGTTGAAAACCCTTTGTTGGCAATGACTGCCTGAAGTCTTGAACTCATGGACATCACCAGACGCTGTGTTTCCTCCTTTTTAATGCTCTGCCAGGCCTTTACTGCAGCGGTTTTCAGTTGCTGTTTGTTTGTGGGCCTTTCTGTCTGAAGTTTAGTCTTTAACAAGTGAAATGCATGCTCAATTGGGTTGAGATCAGGTGACTGACTTGGCCATTCAAGAATATTCCACTTCTTTGCTTTAATAAACTCCTGGGTTGCTTTGGCTTTATGTTTTGGGTCATTGTCCATCTGTATTATGAAACGCCGATCAATCAGTTTGGCTGCATTTGGCTGGATTTGAGCACACAGTATGTCTCTGAATACCTCAGAATTCATCCGGCTGCTTCTGTCCTGTGTCACATCATCAATAAACGCTAGTGACCCAGGGCCACTGGCAGCCATGCATGCCCAAGCCATCACACTGCCTCTGCCGTGTTTTACAGATGATGTGGTATGCTTTGGATCATGAGCTGTACCACGCCTTCGCCATACTTTTTTCTTTCCATCATTCTGGTAGAGGTTGATCTTGGTTTCATCTGTCCAAAGAATGTTCTTGCAGAACTGTGCTGGCTTTTTTAGATTTTTTTTTAGCAAAGTCCAATCTAGCCTTTTTATTCTTGAGGCTTATGAGTGGCTTGCACCGTGCAGTGAACCCTCTGTATTTACTTTCATGCAGTCTTCTCTTTATGGTAGATTTGGATATTGATACGCCTACCTCCTGGAGAGTGTTGTTCACTTGGTTGGCTGTTGTGAAGGGGTTTCTCTTCACCATGGAAATTATTCTGCGATCATCCACCACTGTTGTCGTCTGTGGGCGTCCAGGTCTTTTTGCATTGATGAGTTCACCAGTGGGTGGAACAGTGGTGTAGTGGTTAGCGCTCTCGCCTCACAGCAAGAAGGTCTGGGTTCGAGCCCCGTGGCTGGTGAGGGCCTTTCTGTGCAGAGTTTTCATGTTCTCCCCGTGTCCGCGTGGGTTTCCTCCGGGTGCTCCGGTTTCCCCCACAGTCCAAAGACATGCAGGTTAGGTTAACTGGTGACTCTAATTTGACCGTAGGTGTGAATGGTTGTCTGTGTCTATGTGTCAGCCCTGTGATGACCTGGCGACTTGTCCAGGGTGTACCCCGCCTTTCGCCTGTAGTCAGCTGGGATAGGCTCCAGCTCGCCTGCGACCCTGTAGAACAGGATAAAGCAGCTAGAGATAATGAGATGAGATGAGTTCACCAGTGCTTGCTTGCTTGCTTGCTTTCTTTCTTTCTCAGGATGTACCAAACTGTAGATTTTGCCACTCTTAATATTGTAGCAATTTCTCGGATGGGTTTTTTCTGTTTTCACAGCTTAAGGATGGCTTGTTTCACCTGCATGGAGAGCTCCTTTGACCGCATGTTTTCTTCACAGCAAAATCTTCCAAATGCAAGCACCACACCTCAAATCAACTCCAGGCCTTTTATCTGCTTAATTGAGAATGAAATAACGAATGAATTGCCCACACCTGCCCATGAAATAGCCTTTGAGTCAATTGTCCAATTACTTTTGGTCCCTTTAAAAACAGGGTGGCACATGTTAAGGAGCTGAAACTCCTAAACCCTTCATCCAATTTTAATGTGGATACCCTCAAATGAAAGCTGAAAGTCTGGACTTTATGTCCATGTCCATTATATAACTATAACTTGAATATGTTTCAGTAAACAGGTAAAAAAAACAAAATTTGTGTCAGTGTCCAAATATATATGGACCTAACTATATCTCTTGGCTGAGTGGTGTTTAAATCCAAACAAACCCCAAAAAATAAACTCCTTTATACTGACTGATAATATCCATACAAGGCATGTTTGATTATTCATTTATTCATATTTGTACCTGTATACTGTGTTCACTTTTTTTTTTAAATAAAATATCCCTGGGCACGGACAGCTTACTCTCTCCAAGGTTCAAATATCACACTCTGAGTACAAATTACGCAAGAGAATCCGAGACTGTGATGCCACTTACACCCTACATGACTTACCGAGGCTGAGATCTAGTGGATACATCACTTCTAAATTGTTGTAAACAACCCTGAAGATGCCTGAGTGTCAAGCGTTTGGGTGTAAAAATAAAACAGATCACTGAAGCAACACTCACTCACACACACACACACACACACACACACACACACACACACACACACACACACACACACACACAGGTAAACACTGAGCACACTTTATACCCAGCCTTTGAGAAGCTGTTTTGCTGCCTATAAATGCTCCATTGCTGGTTACTCGCAGTGTTTTTTTCCCCAAAAAAATTAAACCGTTCCTTCTATTTTTTGTGACATGATTTTGTTTGTTTTTATTCACTGAGAAAAAAGATCTTTTTAGATGGCAAGAATCGCATTGCTATGACAACCCTCACTGTTTACCAGTATCTGTGTCAGTACTGTGTATGCATTATCTAGTAAAGTGAGATTTAAATTTCATAAAAGTGAAGTCTGTTGATTCACGTATTTTGTCACCAGTAAAAATCACGTGGTTACAGAATATTTCTAAGTAGATATTTAGAATTAGAAGCCTTTATTTGTCACATATATATTACATCCTGTTCTACAGGGTCGCAGGCAAGCTGGAGCCTATCCCAGCCGACTATGGGTGAGAGGCGGGGTACACCCTGGACAAGTCGCCAGATCATCGCAGGGCTGACACATAGAGACAAACAACCATTCACACTCACATTCACACCTACGGTCAATTCAGAGCCATCGGTTAGCCTAACCTGCATGTCTTTGGACTGTGGGGGAAACTGGAGCACCCGGAGGAAACCCATGCAGACAACATGCAAACTCCATGCAGAAAGGCCCCAGACGGCCACTGGGCTCAAACCCAGAACCTTCTTGCTGTGAGGTGACAGTGCTAACCATTATACCACCGTGCCGCCACATATACATTACAGCACAGTGAAATTCTTTATCTGTATTCAACCCATCTGAAGCAGTGAAAAGACACAGAGAGAGAGAGTGAGAGAGAGCACAGTTGCATCTGGGGATTTTTTTTTTTTTTAATTAGAAGCCTTTATTTGATGGCTCTGTGTAACTAAGGGAAACAGCGTACTTGTGAACCGGTAACGTCACAAGTGGATATCCATTTTCAACGCAAATGGCTGCACTCAGGTAAGCCTGTTTGTAGCAATATCATAACTCTTAAAATGGATGAATTGTTGTTAGACAGTTTTATTTTTGATTTAAGCACATCAGGGCACTTGTTGTGATTGGTAAATAGCATTTATTTTTTTATTTTTTGGGTTTAGTTTAGCTTTAAGCAGTCAGTGTTTAAGGATCCAAAGGCCAGCACGTGATCACTGGCTTCATCCAGCTGGTTCAAGCTTAGATTCACATATAGCTAAAGATTCTAATCTTACATCTTATCTTGGGGGAACCCCCCCCCCCCCAAAAAAAAAGTCTGTACACAGGTTCTCCTTAGAGCTAAAATGGGAATAACTATAGCCGATTCCTGTTAACAAATACAGTTATTATTATTATGATTATTATTTTATCACAGGACAAAAGGAAAGAACCAGCCTGTAATGTGTGGGTTGAATGCCACCGCATTAAATGTGTACCTTTATCTTGGACAGCACATGTATTTTATGTAAGGCCACACCAATTTAATTACCGTAGTTGATTCTTGGAATCGCCGCTTGAAAAAAATGCAGAATGAAAAAAAAAAAAATCGAAATCAAACTCCCGCCAACAGAAAAGGTCATGTGACGTGAGGTCACGTGACGCCGAAAACCAATCAAATCGCCCCTTTCACTTTAGATAAAGACTTGTGGAAGAAACATGCCTGTGGAGGAGAATCTTACAAAGCCTGTGTTTGTGATTGTTAGGATATTCAGCGGGGCGGCACGGTGGTGTAGTGGTTAGCGCTGTCGCCTCACAGCAAGAAGGTCCTGGGTTCAAGCCCCGGGGCCGGCGAGGGCCTTTCTGTGTGGAGTTTGCATGTTCTCCCCGTGTCCGCGTGGGTTTCCTCCGGGTGCTCCGGTTTCCCCCACAGTCCAAAGACATGCAGGTTAGGTTAACTGGTGACTCTAAATTGAGCGTAGGTGTGAATGTGAGTGTGAATGGTTGTCTGTGTCTATGTGTCAGCCCTGTGATGACCTGGCGACTTGTCCAGGGTGTACCCCGCCTTTCGCCCGTAGTCAGCTGGGATAGGCTCCAGCTTGCCTGCGACCCTGTAGAAGGATAAAGCGGCTAGAGATAATGAGATGAGATGAGGATATTCAGCGAACAGAAGCATAAAATCTTTGACAGGTGTGTTGAAATTCTGTTTACTGGTTTGCCTGTATTGTTTGGTCTATTTCCACCGCTAAATTTACCATCAGAGCATTTTTTAAATTTTATTTTTATTTCGGCCGCTCGCTTCATATTTTTCCTGAAAAAATCCGAGAACCAACTAATTAAATTGGTGTGGCCTAAAACAGCAACAGGTGGCTTCCACGTCTTGCAGCAGGCCTAGCTGTAGGTTGGAGGATGGTGTAGGTGTGGGTTTGGTCTGGGGAGTATTTTGGGAGTATTGATGTGAGCAGTGTTTAGGAACCAGTGTTGGGGGGGGTTATGGTGGGGTGAGAAAGCTAAGAAAAGCAGCTTGTGCGGAGGGGAAATGAAAGAGAGAAGAGACAATGACATCATCTGGAGGCAGAGGTTTACTTTCTTTCATCTCCTTGGGTTTGCAGACTTTAGAATTTGGTTTAACAGCCAATAACAGTCCAACTTTCACCTCAGAAACCTTCTTAGGAACCCAAGAACTGTTTAAGGAGGTCAGGAACTTTAGTCAGAGTAAGCTGGAAGTTAGCAGAGGAATGTCGTTCCAGGAACATTTGAGTTTCTGCTCCAGCGTAGTGACTTTTTGCGGACGAGGAACTATTTTGGTAAATAAGTAGACCATAGAAACGTGCATTTATCTAACAAGCAAGCGATGGCTAAAAGTGTATTTTGGAAGATGTGCAGCACAACCACCAAGCAGTTTAATGAGACCATTTTGTTTTTATAAACTGGCCAGTCAAAAACATGATCCCATACACACGTCTAGTGGCATTCCACTGGCAGCTAGTGGCAAATTGATTTACTGTGCTGCCACTATGAGCCAATAGCTATGTCAAAGCCATTTTTACTCTTCTGAATAAGACAATTCAAGACCACCAGAACTGAATGATGAGGAAAAAAAATACAGAACTGGTACTGTAAAGATTGCTATTCTGCCTTAAATCCATCTCATCAAACTTTCAGCATATGATTTGTTTCATCATTTTTTTTTTTTACCGTTTATTGATTTCTTTATTACATTCTTCCTTTCGGTCAGGATTTGTGTTGTTGCGCAATATTGGAGTTGTAATCTATCCTGATTTCTGCCAACCGCCTCCATCTGAACACATAGCAAAGTTATCACTGCGCTGCTGAGCTTAAGCTGTCGCTGTCTCTCACACCCTCAGCCACACACACACACACACACACACACACACACACACACTTGTGTGAGAAAAGAGGAGATCAGAAAGTGACTTGGAGAGTGAAAAGATGTAAATGCAGCTCTCTTCCATGGCTTTGTTGTCTAATTTCTTAACTAATAAGCTAATAAGCTAGAACTATCCATCAGGTGTACATGTAGCATGCGACTTATTTTGAGCTTTTTTTTTTTTTTTTAAATCATTCTAAAAATGAATCTTTTTCTGAGAGTTAAAAAAAATGCTGGTCAGTTATTGAATTTGTATACAATTTGTCAGTACTCCATCAAATGTAGTTTCAATACATCTTTCAGTAGCACTTTTACTACTTGGGACTAACAACAGCAAAGCCGCAAGGTTTTTTTTTTTTTTTTGCCAGTCCAATGAATGCAAACTTAGTCACAGATGGTTTAGAAAACTAGACTCCAAATCTCTCTCTCTCTCTGTAGTTCAAGAGATTGAAATGAAACACAGCAGTCAGTGGTTTCTGTACGGGGGTGTTGCTCAGCACAATAGGCCGGCTGGACTGCAGTTCTTTTCAGGGCTGTTTAGAGAGCTCGCGTCCATCCTCTGTTTTGTGTGAGGGTGTGCTTTCAGGGTCACTAAGAATTGCATGCTAAAGCGGCACCACCAGGCTGATCATTTCACTGCTGGCTCTGCCACTTCTGGCTCTCACTTTTCTTCTGTCCCGAACGCTTCTCGTTACTCCTGCACATCTTTACACATCAGCAGCGGCAATCCTCAGAGACGAACAGGGTCTCGGTGGAAATGATCGCGTGCATCAAAAGCCTAACAAACACTCCCTCTGCATCTTGCCTAGTGTAAGTTGGAACAAGAGGAGAAGGGGAACGGTAGCCTGTGACCCCCCACCCACCCACACACACACACACACACACACACACACACACACACACACACACACACACACACACACACACCCTCAACCCCCCTGCTAGGATGAAAGCTGTTTCAACTTTAAAGTGGATTAGAGGAGCAAAACATTGAAACAATAGGAGGTGAAAAAATCAAATTAGGCTCTTCAACATCAAAAAGAGGCCCCAAATAGCTAAGCTTCCTCTCGCCTAATCTGTTTACTTTCAGGCAACGATATATTCACAATCACAGCCTGTTTCTGCATTGGCTCGGCACTGCAGCGCAGCTTTGGAACATTTTTTTCTGAAAGAGTGAACTCCAAAGACTGTGACACACTGGATACAGAAAAAAAAAAAAGGTCAGCTGGAATGGATACTACTAAACGAATACATTTCTGGAATAAACTTCTTTCTTTCTTTCTTTCTTTCTTTCTTTCTTTCTTTCTTTCTTTCTTTCTTTACTATCTTTCAGCTCCTCTCTCTCTCGGTCTGTCGCTATTCCTCTTCATCTAGTGGGGGTGTTTTTTTCCCTCCTTCCCCAAAGAACGCCACAGCAGTGTTCCATGTTGCATTGTTCACGCTCAACCTCCAATTTGCTCTGCACATTCTGCAGCCGCGTCCGAGACGTCACGCTGGCTTAAGAGACAAATCGCACTCACCAAAAAAAAAAAAGGCAGGAGAAAAAAACGGAGAGAGGGGCGAAAAGCCTAACCCTTCACAGCAATGCAATTATTGCTGCATTTGATGCCGGCGGCCGCCTCTGCCGCCCCTTTGTAGTGGGGGCTTCATCTCTTCTTGGCCGCCCTGTACTCCTGCTACGCATCTAATAAGCATGGCAGCACCGATTTTTACGGTACAAGACATTAACATGGCTATACTCCCCAACAATGCAATGAAAAGAGGCTTCCATAAAAAGAGCAGTGACTTGGGCTTAAGTAAGCCAGAACTTGCCACTGACAGAGACAGGCGTTAAGTTTATTACACCTAGGACAGCAGAAGAGGAGAGAGAGAGAGAGAGAGAGAGAGAGAGATTGAGCAATGAGTGATTTCGGTTGTCTAACCCCTACCCACAGTGTTTCCTTAAAACTCTATTCCAACACCAAATCCTTACACCAATGACTCATTTGCAGCCGAATGCCCCTGGCAGCTATTAGACAACTCAGTGTGACCCACCTTTAACCTCCAAAATTTCAACTGAACAGTACGATCTGACATTTGACAGAATGCAGTAGGTTGAGAAATGTAAGATACTGATAGATACGGAAAGATACTGCTCTCTCATAGTTACAGACCAAATAATATTAGAGGGAGGGAGGGGAAAAAAGGATTTTCGAGCTGATGTCATTCTCAGAG